>NW_026047583.1:12149050-12774050 GCF_023864345.2 Schistocerca serialis cubense
ACAGTTCTTCCTGCAAGTTTATTCTGATACCTTTGATCTGTAAGTGGAATTATTACGGTATTCTTCACTAAAGCCACAAACTGGTTGCATTGTTTATGTACAGACTCTAGCATAGTGCACGAACTTTTCCAGCGTGTGCAGAACGTCGGCTCGAAGCATGAGCAGAAGCCACTTTTCTTCAAATGTCCTAAGGGCTGTTATACACTGCTGGCCACGGTAAATGCAACACCAAGAAAGACAAGAGGTAGCACAACAAAATTTATTTTGTAGATAACATGTTGACCAAGTAACAAATGATTACGTTTACAGACAACTGTGACATGTGGTTCCTGCCAGAATCAGTAGCCAGAGTAGCCGCCATTGTTGGAGATCACCGCTGCCACACGTCTCGGCATTGAGTCAAAGAGACGTTGGATGTGTTCCTGGGGTACAGCAGCTCAAGCAGCTTCCACACGTTGCCAAAGATCATCTAGTGTGGCGGCTGGGGATGTAATCTGGGTCACTCGTTGAGCAACCATGGACCACATGTTTTCTATCGGCGAAAGATCCGGAGAGCGAGCCGGCCAGGGAAGCACTTCAATCTGGTTATTGACGAAGAACCTTTGGACAATGCGTGCCACGTGTGGTCGCGCATTATCCTGTTGAAATATGACTGTGGCCGAGCCCTGAATGTAAGGAAGGACAACTGGCTCCAGCACCTAGGATATGTAGCGCCGGCTATTTGAAGTGCCGGCAATGCGTACTAGAGGTGTGTTAGAGTAATATTCAATACCGTCCCATGCCATAATACCCGGTGCAAGACCAGTGTGGCGTTGCATAATGCAGCTGTCCAGCTTCCTCTCTCCACGGTGTCTCCACACTCGAATCCGACCATCGTGGTGCTGCAGACAGAAGCGTGCCTCGTCAGTAAAGACAACGTCATTCCATTCTGCCGTCCACATCCGTCTGTCATCACATCATTGGCGACGGAGACGTCTGTGGTTCCGCGTCAATGGTAGACGAAGCAATGGACGTCTTGCGGACAGACCACTCTGCTGTAAACGGCGTCGAGTGGTACGCGCAGACACTGGATGATGCGTTACAGACGCAATGTGCTGTGCTATAGTTCGGGATGTCACTGAGCGATCCGTCACTACCATGCGCACAATTTGCCTATCAGCACGTGCAGTGGTGCACCGAGGTGAATGCGATCGACCACGTCGGTCCGTCGTACCCTCCTGCATCGAACGGTCACATATCCTCATTACAGTTGTTTGGTTTCGTCCAACACGACTAGCGATTTCTCTGTATGATAATCCACAATCTCGGTAAGCCACTATCCTTCCTCTGTCGAACTCGGATACTTGATCAAACGATGTTCGCTGTTGTCTACGAGGCATAACTGATCGTCTTGTGAATCAACCACAAGGTAAACACACGTGCCGAACGTACACTCGTCGAAATCGTCAAGCCTTAAATGGTGCTATGAGGTGGCGCCACAGGCGTGCGTGATGTGCGTCTGCGCTGAAATTCTAATCAGTTGCATATCTCATCGCTGCAAACCAATGGTGTAAATTTCCACTTGATTCCGATGCTTCCTTCAGGGTGTTGCATTTACGGTGGCCAGCAGTGTAGAACGAGCACCACAGAGAAGGCCTTAGCAATTTTCCGGAACTTATTTCATTGCAAGCTGGTCAGAGACAAAAACAAAATCACGCAACATGTCCGGCGAAATTTAGTAATAGTCATCCTCTCTTGTGCGTCTTTCATAGTATTTACTGTCGTCAGCTTAACGTCAGTGAATTCTGTTATGAACAGAACGTTATCACAAGAGCCCAATCTGTGCCTATATAATCCACCTTTTATACGGATCAGTCCACGTATATTAACCGTGGTAGACACTTTTTATTAATAACTTACTTAACAAAAGGTCTTATACGGTTTCGGACTGCAAGAAGCCTCTTCTTTGACATGCATACTTACAGTAGAAACATTGGTTTCAGTTTTACTTGTTACTGCGAATACTTCCTCACTGATTGATTACAAATACACCACGAATGAGAAGCCTGTGCTGGATGTAGTTGCGCAGGGATGAAGGCACGTTTAACGTTTTTGGAGTCAAACATTACATATGACATGGCCACGGCCTCTACGCTCGGCCACTGTTGACTGGTGCGGGCAGGCTGTCCAGGTAGGCTGTGCTCAGCACACGTCGCATTTTGTGCTCGATTACTCCGTCATGCAGAACTAGCCCGCCCCAACATCAACTGCTCTACTGTGTACCTATCTGTCAAACGCATGGTCAACTTTTATTTGAATCACGAGCCACAGTACATCACGTTTTCCTCCAGTGCCATTTCCTCAAGGACGACTACACACACACACACACACACACACACACACACACACACACACACACAGTGTGACCGACAAATTTCGTGACAGTCTACACAGCGCACGTCCCGAACCGACTGCACGATTTCAGCGCCACCCTGCTCCTACAGCTGGTTATGACATTCTGTTCTACGCGATACCGCTTAGTATTCCACAGGAAAAGAATTGGGATTTGGCTTGGCTGTTCGAACTAACAAGGCCAGAAAAAGCCGTGATAAAGCGTAGGTTCATTTGGTCCATTGCATTAGCCACTTCTTTACCTACAGCTTTGTTACTTACGGAGCAGAGACCAGAAGATTTTCGGAATTATTTAAGAATTTATGAAAAATGCTTTTCGGAGCTCCTGAACGTCGTTAAACGACAGCCACATACGATTTCTAGCCACCGGCGGAATTTACGAGGACCTCAGATTCAGCGCAATTAATCCCCAAAATTATCTAAAATTATTCTGGAAATCTGCAAGATGATACATAGTTGCTTGAGGAAATATTCGTGATAAAGCAGAAGCGAAACGAAAATTATATTCATGTAAACTTTATGAATTTATGTTCGTATGTAGTAGTAATATCCCCTGTAATTTTAAGAAACTCCTTTCAGATTCTGACGACTGCAAATGGCGGCGGCGCATATTATAAATTCAGCAACATATTCATAAGAAGTGAAGCACTTAACAGTTGTTAGAAAAGAAAAGTCCTTCACTTTGCTCTTCATAGCAGAACAGGCGACGATAGGTTGGATTTTTGTAACACTGCTAATAATGAACCAAGTGGATTTCACGAATGAAAGTCCGTGTACTGTCTATAATTCGGTTTTTAGTTCCTACTATCGATACGTATCTGAAACGAAATAAAAATCCAATCTGTCTCTATTTAAAGTTATTTCCGGTGAGTATTGGAAATAAAACCGAGAAATAGACAGACGATTAACCATTATTCACAAAAGTGTGCATGTTTTTTTTTCTCTGTTTGCCACATGAAACTACTACAGATTCGTTAAAAATGAAAGAAGCACTTCATTTCTTACCCCTCTGTTGCTATACTGCTCGCACGGCACGTCCCACAGACATCTGAAGACTCGAAAACTTTCCAGAAACTCTGTCATAAAAATTTCGTCTGCCTCGCACACTGCCATGTTAGCCACATTTGGAGTGCACTGAACCCCGCGCGTAGTGACTCAAAAGGAACTGTTGTCGGGCGGCTTGCAGGACAGACTACACAATTTGTACGGCGAATGGGGCCGCGGGGAGGCGGGTGCGGCTGTCTGCTAGTCTTACCTAACAAACCCACCGCAAAGAAAAACCGCTCTTTAGACCTACAAGCCTACAGGCGTACAGTTGGTCGGTCGGTCGGTCGGTCAACAAGCTACACATGCACAATTTATCGGTCGGTGAACTGGGCATGTGTAGGGTAGGGTCCTTCACTGACAGTGAGACACTGATAGAAGCCTGTTAGGAGACTTCGGAATCTGAATAAGAGAAAGAGCTCGAAAATCTGGATTTCGCAGTAGCAGTTACTGACTTCAGTGTTGAAGGGTTTCAATACTATATCTTGCCAGGTATGTAGTATACCGAAGCAACATTACGACAGATCACTGGCAACACACTATGGGGAGTTACTGGCAATGCTTGAGGAAAGTTCGGTTGGGTAGCTGACCACGGTTTCTCTCGGAGGTTTGCTTGTAACCTCAGAATCGTTCCTTCAAACTACTATGAAATTATCGAGTGAGGTAACGCAGTGGTTAGCACACTGCACTGTCAACCTGCCGAATACGAGTCCAAACCTGCGTCCGGCCATTTAGGTATAGGATTCCCGTGATTTCCCTAAATTGCGTACTGAAAATGTCGGGATGGTTCCTGTGAAAGGGCACGGTCGACTTCCTAGTCCACCCTTCCGTAGTCCGAGCTTGTGCTCCGCCTCTAATGGCCTCGCTGTCGACAGCACGTTAAACTCTAACCTCCACCCCCCAGCTACGAAATTGGAATTAATTTTTGTCCAAATCTATGGAGCCACAATTTGTACACGGAAATTGGTGTTACTAAGACCCTGTGCGCCATACTTTGGGAACGATTCTTTGCTTTTCATCCGGAAGTAATTAAAATTAGCCAGCGCAGCTGGATAAATGTTTTCGTTCTGGCGCTGTCATCAAAGACCCGGCAAAGCAAATAGAGGCAGCTCAGCGTCGGGAAGCAGGACATACGGATTTGTCATCGGTTTAGGGTCTAAATGAACAATATTAGCGTATACAAGGTTCCTACACACACACACACACACACACACACACACACACACACACACACACACACACACACACACACACACACACACACACCCCAATTTATCGGATGACAGAATGACCAAATTGCTCGCAGCCTACACACGTCCGAACCGACTATAACTCTGCGATTATAGTGTCGCCCTGTTTGTTTTATCTTCAGTTAATTGCGTTTTTCTTCTACGAGATCCCACCTGGTTTTTCACATAAATAATAACGCGGTTTGCATTGGCTGTTGTAAAGGTAAGAAGGTAAAAAAAGCAGAGAGAAACCTGTGGGCAAAGAAGTGGCTAATGCAAGGGAACAAATTCACCCATGTTCAGGCTGGGAGCTTATAATTTTCCTGATTTAAGAAGGCGTGAATCATACATTTCGGAGCTGCTGGACATCACAGAACCATTCTTAAAGAAAAAATTATGCAGTCCTGAGAGAGGTGCTAAACTCCGAGGAGAGACTGTTAGCTGTATCACGATTTCTCGCCACTGGCGGCAGACCTAAGATTCAGTACTGTCATACCGCTACAATTATTAACTAACATTATTCCTGAAACGTGCAACATGATCTATAGTTGACAGAGTTAATAATTTCATGAGAAATTAAAATAAATAAAGCAAAAGACGTTCATGAACACGTTATTAATTTACTTACGGATGTAGTACAAAAGATGACCTGGGAATTTCAGATACTCATTTCATATTTGAATAAGAAAGACTACACATGACGGTTTCGCACATCATCTATTAAATACGATACGTAAGAAATGAAACATTTAGCGACTGTTAGAATTGTTGGGTTGGGTTGGGTTGTTTGGGGGAAGAGACCAAACAGCGAGGTCATCGGTCTCATCGGATTAGCGAAGGATGGGGAAGGAAGTCGGCCGTCCCCCTTTCAAAGGAACCATCCCGGAATTTGCCTGGAGCGATTTAGGGAAATCACGGAAAACCTAAAAAAGGATGGCCGGACGCGGGATTGAACCGTCGTCCTCCCGAATGCGAGTCCAGTGTGCTACCACTGCGTGAACTCGCTCGGCGTTAGAATTATAATAAATAAGTATAATTAAAGATCGCACACTTTCGTCTACAGGGAAATTAAAATCTAAAAACTGAAATAAGGAAGATCGACAGACTTAATGTCGAGTTGCACATAGAGAAACCATTATGGATTCGTTAAAAAAGGAAATAAGTGCCTCATTTCTTGCACCTCTGTTTTTATACTCGTGTGTCGCGAAAACATCTGCAGTCTTTGAATTTCTCTAAGAACTCTGTCCATAAGGTTTCGTCCGCCTCGGACGTCGAAATGTATATTACAACAGTATTTAATTCCGAGAGCTGTGTCAGAACAGGAGGTTTACTCATGCGGTTGGCATGATCGCGCTACACACGACAATTTCTTGGGTCGGTTGTCGACTTGTACGCGCCCGACAAGCCGACAATAAAAGTTCGTCGGTCGGTCAGTCAAAACACCGACACACAGCCTATTTCTCAGACGGTCGTTTGGTGGGGTGCCACTAGAGGCGCTGCTATCGAGTCACGTGATCGACCTGACGACTGCAATGGATGATACGAACAGCTGAGGGTTATTCGTCTTACTTGATTCGCATTGACAATTACGAAGTGTTGTTGCACAGAGTTGGCGATAGGAGTTGTGTTGCTGTTTGGGGGAGGAGATTGGTGTAGTTGCATTTTCGACAGGAGATTGGTGTAGTTGCATTTTCGACAGGAGATTGGTGTAGTTGCATTTTCGACAGGAGATTGGTGTAGTTGCATTTTCGACAGGAGATTGGTGTAGTTGCATTTTCGACAGGAGATTGGTGTAGTTGCATTTTCGACAGGAGATTGGTGTAGTTGCATTTTCGACAGGAGATTGGTGTAGTTGCATTTTCGACAGGAGATTGGTGTAGTTGCATTTTCGACAGGAGATTGGTGTAGTTGCATTTTCGACAGGAGATTGGTGTAGTTGCATTTTCGACAGGAGATTGGTGTAGTTGCATTTTTGAGAGGAGAAACGCGTGATTGGTTTTTGGCGGAGTTTTCCATCAAGTTAACAGCCATGTTAAGTGAACTCTGATATTTCTTGTAAATTTTATTTTCCTTCGATGTTAAGTTTTAAGAAAATGACGGTGTTCAATTTTTAGTTGATGTTCTTGTAAACATGTTATGCATGTGAAATGAAAATGGCCCATATGTAGATCTCTCTCATTTACTAAAACGTCACTCTGATACAACTTGTATAATAGCATGCTCATTGCGAATATTTTTCTTACAGTAAACATCTAAAACAGTCATTTTTCACTATTGTTTTACCTGTTTCGACTCGATGGATGGTTGATTTTTTTAAATTTTTTTTGTAATTTGTGGCTGCGCATTAGAGGCTTCCCTTCTGTCATCTGACTTAAGATTTCCAACTCGAAAAGCCCTGGGTGAAGGGTGGGAGCGGACGAGAGAGAGAGTTGTTTTCTTGGAGCGGACGAGAGTTTTGCCTCCAGTTAACAGCCATGGTAAGTGAAGTCTGATATTTCTTGTAAATTGTATTTTGCGGGGATGTTAAGTTTTAAGAAAATGAGTGTTCCTGTTTTAGTTGATGTTTTTGCAAACATGTTATGCATGTAAAAGAAAATGGCCTAGATTTAGATCTCTCTCTCTCTCTTTTTGCCTGTTTTGACTCGATAGTTGATTTTTTTTGTCAGCAGTAGCTGCGCTGTTTGTTTTTGCATTAGCGGTTTTCCTTCCGTCATCTGACTTCAGATTTCGTATCCATCCAACTCGAAAAGCTTTGGCTGAAGGGTGTGAGAATAAAAGTTTGGAAACTCACCAAACGTGACATACGTTTTCAGAATTTTCAGGAAGTTGACAGGGAATGCAAATAAAATCCGTTGTCTGTGATAAGGAAATTTACGAGCTGGGCATTGCTTCCTGCAGTGGGAGAAGAAGTTGTGTGTGATAAGTTTCCAGCAACTATTTGGACCAATAACGGATGATTCTTTCCATTAGTTTAAGGTGTTTTCTTGTTAGTATTTGGCAGTTGTTAGTGGTTGATAGGTATCATCGACATCGGTTTACCATTGTTGGTTGGTCATCTTTTTTGTACTATGTCTGGAGAGTTTTCGTTTGTTTTACTGTGGCCTTGTTAGATATTGTAAGTGAAGGTTTACGTAACGGGTTTTTACGATTTCAGTGTCTGTTTTTGTCACTATGGCTTTCTCTTTCTGCCATAATGGCCAAGTGAAATATGCGGTATCTGTTTTCGTTGATGTATGTGGGTATCTGGTATCGAGGGTTTCGTTCAAGCAATACAGGCCAGGCGAAGCTACAATGCCACTGGTTTTGGTTTTGCGTATTTGAATTGTGCTTACTGTGCAGAATTTCGTGTGCTTGATTTTTGGGTTAATATTGGTCTGGAAAGGTGTTCTTATTCTTAGTCTTTTGTCCCCACCGAGAATTTCTACTTCTCGTGGTTGGCCCGTCCATTTGAGTTTTTAGTAGTCATTATTGCGCATGTTAGTTAAGTTTGTTCGCGGATGCAATGAGTGGCACTGAGGGGACATATTTATGCTTTTAACCCAGATTGCCGGTATTTTCATAACATCATGAGTCAAAGCAGACATGTGGGATCGCAACCTTTCGGTAATCCCGTAAACAGTGCTATGCATTTTGTCATCTACTGAACTCACTCTGTGTTGTAACTCGATGAATTGCATCCATTATGATTCCGTTGTAATGAACAGTAAAACTATACTGGTACATGACATAACACGTTGACATCCAGTTGCGATTGTAGTTCAGGGGTTACACGTTCTCGTGTTCTATAACTTGCAAGTAATAGGTATGAGTGAATGTAACGGTTGCTGCTCTACTAGATCACTGCCTAAGTCTCCTCCTCTATAAACATGTATATCTTAAATCAGATTCCTCATTTTATCATTAATCAGTGTGTAGTCAATCACAGACAATCTTCGTGCACTCCACGTAAAATTGCTACTATCTTTGTAAAATGTGGTAGTAATTTTAAAATTGTTGGAGACAACTGTGCGTAGTTCATTTCCATTATTATCAAGGGTCTTTCCTCCAAAAAAGCCTGATATTACTGGTATAGGTAGATTTCCAGCTCTTGCATTAAAATCACCAGTGATGAGCCTCAGAAAGTAAATAAAAATCAACAAGAGACCATCTTTTCGTTTTCTGGGCTGTAGACACCTTTCACTGTTATATGATCTCTTGGAATTTGAAATCTGTCATTTATGAGGTTGAATTCACGAACCTGTCCTCTCCATTTATCATAGACTGAAGTTGCCACTCCAGCACTAGTTCTTTCTTTGTGGGACGCCACTGTAAGCTATGGTGTAGTCCGTCTGATCTTTTGTTTCTCTTAGTTTTTTCTTAGTTTCTGTTTTGCAGTGTATTCTTCCCTCTCCTTGCGTATTTGGTTTAACTCGTTTTCTGTTTTGGTCAGTCTTCTAACATTTCACATTGACAAAGAGAGACAATCTCCGCACGTGATGGGACTGCCACCTCTTGCTTTATTTTCTTTCGGGGTTGTCTGGCTTGGGAAGCTGGGTGCACAGCGCCTCTAGAACCCTCCCTGCCCTATGTATGAACCATAACTGTCTCGGTATGGTGACATGTAGACAGATCTAGTCGGCTATAGATATTTGACACTGCAGCACTGTTTTTACGAGTGATTCGGCAGTGCATTTAATTTTTGATTAATAACTGAGAATGAAGACCTCTAAAACAGATTAAAAAGGGACACTAAATACGTCTGTCAGTATGGTTCACGAATGGCTTTGAAGTTGACAGTTTAACTCTGCTGAACATTCAGGCAGAAAATTCGGAACGAGCTGCAGAAGCATCAACATTTGTGAACAGACATTAATGAAAAATTCTGCACTAAGTTTTCTAGAAAAGTGTAAGTTACTACTAAATTTCCTTCAGGGGCTCGACTGTTACATTGTTGCTATAATTTTATCAGTAGGAGTAAATGAGATTAGGTTAAAAATAATGAGTGGATCAGACTCAGGTTTCACTTATGAATGGAAATAAAATGGTCGGTAGATGTAGCAACAAAATAGGTGCTGATATTCCCACAGGTTCATGTTCTTTTGAAGGGTTACGAAGTTGCCAAAACGTCTTGGGGAATATGTAGGTGAAATGGCGAATAAGAATGACCTTTCAAGATTTCGCTGTCAGTAGGGTGTGTGCATGGATACTAGAAGGCACGGCAGGGATCACGAGGTGTGTGCATACAAGCGACCAGCACCGCCGTCGTCGAAGTGGACCCGGACAGCGCTCAGCAGCCCGGGACTGCCACTATGTTCTGTGTTGTAATTGCGTTTTCGAGCGAAAACATGGTTCCTTGCGTCAATGTTAATTTTTATTAGTGACTGGTCATTGAATACAGAGTTACGGCGTAATTATCGGCTTGTTTAGGGATTTTTAGAGTAAGTTCTTACGTGAAAAATAATGGTTTGCTACGCACCCTAGAAGCGGTGAGACAAAAAGAAAATAAATGCTTGAAACTTGCAGATTCGCTTGCAGTTCAAAATGCTCTTTGGGTTGCGATTACGGAAGAGATTCGAAAAGAACTGTTGACTGCTCGTTCTAAATGCAGGTAGAGTGAAGCTGTTCCAATTCTAAACCTATCCACTGCTGATTCAGGCTGTAGTGATGAGCCTAATATTGAGAGAAATATTCGGGCACGAGAATGGAGCTATCTCAAGGAATTAGAACATATTTTGCAGGAAAATAAGAAGTAAATTAACGACTAACGAAGAAATTGCTGCTAGACAAAACGTTAACCACGAAAACCCACTGCTGTGTGACTTAATGCGTGCCTACGCAAGTAATTAGAAATTATTAAAATAGAAACAAAGGATCTTCTGACAAAAGAATACAGAATATAGCACTGAGTTACGGAAATTAAAACATGTTCAAAAAGTGATTCAGGGCTCTTTCTGTATCAACAACTGTTCATGGAAGGACAGCGTACTAACTGGTCACTTTAAGATATTGCATAGGATGCGAATTTAAGTTGCCTATCTTATAAAGCGTTACCTTTTCTCTGATCTTTCCTGGAATGTTTCACAAGGGCATGCATTTTCTTCAGAATTAGAGCTATCAACAAGAAAAAAGGCAATGATAGTAAGTGAACTGAGGGGACACAAAAACTGCTATTCTGGAAGGTTACAACATAATCTTTCAATTTTCAAAGAACATAATACAGTTACAGTTTAAAATGACAATATAGTGGGTTTCTCCGTATCACAGATTTGGGGTCTAAGTCTGCATGAGCCTATTTTTTTTTTAATTTATTCTTCAAAAAATTATACATAACAACCCACCACCTAAAACATTAGTGGGTCCTAATTACATACAATGTACTGATTACCAAGCAGCATTTACTGTTCTTTTATCTACTAAATGTTAACTACAGGATGGAAAGCTAGCTGCTATATGGGCAAGCCTACTATTCAACCTACTATAGTAGCTACTCTACCAATCTACGTCCTGCAGCGTTAAAAATGTGCCAGCAAAATACAAACCTCTCTCTTGGCAGTGCCCACCGAGCTAATTCCAGTGGGCGTGCCCTTTGCACTGGGCTGGCCGTAACTGGAAATCGCTGCAGATCTTTCGAAATTATCCAGAAAAACTATATTCTACCAATGAATCCTAACTACTAGGGTCACAAACATTGTACGGTGTATAATTTGTGTAAGTTCACACCCTCCCCCTAATCCAGGACGTGGCGGATTCCAATCGTCACGGCGGTCGGCCAGTCCGCGCCCCGGCAGTGTGGGGTGGCTGTGGGATGTCGATTCATTGCTTGCCACTCTCTCTCCCTTCGGTATTCATGCAGGAAATTTGTGGATACCTCGCTGGCAAGTTGTCAATGATGTTAAAGGTGACCGGATTCCTGATCAAGTGAAATGTGTCTGTGTTGGGTAGTTGGTTTCTTAATTCCGTGGCAACAGCATCAAACATGGGGCACTTGTAGACGCCATGGTCCGGTGTACCTATCCCGGCACCACAGTAACACGAGGGAATTCCCCTTTTCCCTAACTGGCAGAGATATACCTGATACAGACCATGCCCCCTGAGGAAGTGCAGCAGTCCCTTACTAGGTTGAAAACGGTTTATTTGGAGACATTCCCTGATGTCTGGAAGTAACTGGTAGGTTCTTCTGCCTGTCTTGTCCGTATCTCAGAAGCCCTGCCATAATTCTTCCTCTTTCTTCTAATCGATGGTTTGCCCCCACTCACATCCCCAAAATGCCCTCAATCTTTTCAACTTGTCCCCTTTTGCCCAATAGCACGCAGCCTGCTCCCTGATTTTAACGTCTAGGGGGTACAGCCTCATGAAAATCAGCAATGCTCCCCCTGGGGATGGGCGGTAGGCTCCAATCGATAGCAATAGCATGTTGCGCTGCACCCTCCTCACGGCTAAAGCAGGAACGACCCCTCTGAGACCAGACTCCAGACCTGTAGCCCACGATGGAAGCAAGGATGGTGTTATGGTATAATTTGATGAGTTGTGGGGGAAGATGAAATCGCCTGTGCCCAATCGTTATAATGCTGTTAAAGACCTCTAGCGACCTATGTGTTGCCACTTCAGTGTGTCAGGCGAAGCTCCATCTCTCGTCCAGAATAACACCTAGGTATTGTGCCTCTCGATGGCGCATAACTGGTGTGCCCTCAATCCTGACGGTTGGGTTCCTAGCCAATTGGCATTTTAAAAGCAAGTAAGTTGACTAGTTTGGCGCCGTTTTAAGTTTGGTCCTGTAGCACCATTGCGACAATATGGTCATAGTTCTCCCGATGTTGGGTTCTAGCTCCTCTCGGCTTCAGCTGCCAACCAACAGGAGGAGGTCGTCAGCGTTGGCTATCACCTCTAGCACATCAGCGCTGCTCTCAAAGTTGCCTAGGTGAGGCTCCATATTGATGTCCCAAAAGAGTGGCCCCAGGACAGAGACCTGTAGATACTCCGTCATCCTCTTACCCTCTCTCCCACTAGGGGATGATAGCCAGACCTCCCTTTCCATGCTGTAGCTCCTACGGCACCCTCATTGGGGCCCTTGGCACTCTTCCTCCTGCAGACAGACAGATCGATCTGTAAGACTAGACTTCCTTAGGAGCCTGCCTTTCTTGATAATTACTACGTTGGCTTGTTTCCAGATCGAGGGAAACATTATGAGCCTCAACACCTCATTGTATATTCTTGTTGGAGGTGTTACCAGTTAAGGAGCGAGGTATTGCACCACCTCCACTACAATGCCGTCTGGTCCTGGGCTTTTCCTCTTAAGTGATTTAATGTGCGTCGCCAACTTGTTCTGAGAATAGATACACAGCGTTGCTATTCGGATATTCTTCTCGAAATGCCTGCCTAATTAAGCCTTTTTCTTCAATATCCTCCTCGTCCAGGACCAGGGATAGGCAGATTCCTGCCAAGAACCCATCATCCGGTTCCCATCGCTAACAGTTGAAAGTACGATTGGTGACCGTATCTTTTCCCTTATTTTTTGGGTATGCCCCAAGGGTCAATTGCCAATTGGGTTTGTACATATTTTCCCAGCTTAGGAGTGACGTTTTTTAGTTCGCTTTGGAATTCTTCCTTGGCGTCCCTGTAAGTTTGCAGCCATTACTGTTTCTCTTCCCAGACGACACTTCACTGGTAGTAGCTCCTCGCCCTCCTGGCAGACTGGTGCATCTGCCCTAGTTCAGCGGACCACGGAGACGCAGTCACAGCCCCCCTTCTGGTTGGTACAGCTGCTTTAACTGCTCTAGTAAGCGCTCCCACTAGCTCTTCTGCATGCTTATTGACGTCTTCGTCACCATCTGGCCATGTCAGGATGTCAAACTCTCTTGCTAGGCGCTCCCAGACTTGCTGTATTTCAGCTGAACATCCCCCCCTATGTACCAGTGGCACAATGTCCGAAAGCGTGAAGGTAATTGTTACTATCACTAGTAGTGACCTGGTCTCTGACCATCCAGGTTTGCAAGTGGCCAGCAACATTAGCTGACAACCGTATGTCTATGTTAGTACCTTTACCTCCCCCGCCAGTATAGGTGTGGCTTGACATATCTGGCATTGCAGTAATAGGCTATAAAAACCCACCTTGCTAATTAACCCGTGTATATATTAACGAAAACCATGTGAAAATCCTGAATGTAGTTTTAGATTAGCCCTCACAAATGTACAGATACATACAAATGTACTCTGATGTACTATTTTTCCTTCTTTTTTATGAGATAGTGTAGTGGAGACAGTTGTATTTTTCATTTTTTTGTCTTGGATGTCTTTAGTTTCTTGGAATCGCGTCAGTCTTCACAGTCCTTAATGGAGCAGACTTTTGAATAATGGGTAGGTGTCTATGAAAAATCCAATCAGCAGAAATAAGATATCTATGATCTGCCTTATGATACACGAGAGCTGATCACTTCTGAAATGATGTTGGGAGTAAGTAGTATACTATAACAACCGACGCACTTAGGATAAATGTGTTCACACATGAGGAGAGAATGGCTGATAAGTATCCAGAGATACTGTGTATACAGTAACACTTCTTGTCATCTTGATTTATCTGCGATGCCACTGCATTTGCTCATAAAATGTTTCCCATTAAGCCTTTCACTACAGTCTGTTCCCAGCCCAATGTGCGCGCCTTCCTGCCTCACCTTTCTATAGGGAGTCCAACAGGGAATTCCCTTGCCCAACCTGTCACCCACACTCATGGACCTATGTACCACTAATTGTGGATAATCCATGCTCAGGTATTCGTGAACATTAGAACTTCATTGTAACACGTAAGGTACATGATAATTCTCAGCAAGTGAAACAGCTTCATTATGAAAGCAACATATAAATAGTCCTGACAAGCTGTAAGGTTGACACTAATGAGAATCATTCTTGAAGGTGCAAGTTGAGCACTGCAAAGTGCACTGGTGATATCCTAGAGTCGAATGTTGTGTGCTGTACTCAGAGGAAAGGTTGTGACTATAACAGCAGCAACAACTTTGAAAGCTGTTATCCCCATGGAGGAGATGGCGGTGCCATCTAGGAGGTGCAGACCTGGGAGAAAAATACAGGAATCAGGCCAGGACATCTTGAAGGAGGGATTATGTGGAGGAATGTCACAGGCAGAAAGATACCAGAATGAAGGGATGAAGTGCCACAAGACAGACAAGATAAAACATGTGAGAATGAGGCAAAGAATCACAGAACATGAGAAAGCAGAAGTGTGTCCTAATCTGCAGCCCAAAGGAAACAGAAGCAATGTTTTTTAAACATGGAGCAAAACCATGCAAACTTGGTGTGGAAGCACATTAAAACAGATAAGTAGGCTACCTGGTGGAATACAAGACACTGGTAATAAATTTTCGGAGACAAAAGTAAAGAAAAATGCACAAGAAGAGAGATGTTCCTGAGTAGCAGAAAAGAATAGAGCTTCATTGCAACACGCATTGTACATCGTAACACGCAGCAAATGAAACAGCTTTCTAGTGAAGGCAAGGTAGACATTGTCCTGATCTACTAAAAGATTGGCACTAAAATGAGAAGAATTGTTGAAGCTTTCAGTCCCACACACTGTCATCTAACAACTGACAAACACTGCTGTAGGCACCATCAGTATAGGCTGCACTTTAAATACCAATATTGTGTTCTGCACTTATAAGAATGTAGTCACGACACTCCAAAGTAGATAATTGACGTCATGTCTGGAACTTGTATTGGGTGGCGCTCCACTGGGCAGTGACCTATGAAGGCTGAGTATTGGAGGAATACTGGAAAGTTGTCCAGTGCCACATGGCTCATGGATGGGAACTGTGCAGTGGCTGTCACAGGCAAGATGATATGCACCGAGTTTGGGTTTCGGGCTCCTTAACATGGCAGCAACAGACAGCCCTCTGTTGTGTGGAATAAGGATGGATTTTAAGGCAGCAGTCAGATGCTACATCACCCACTTGCACCTCAATCCTATCGTCCTCTCTTACTCCGTCATGTTGCCATAACAACCAGCTTTTCTTCCTGCCCCACCTGTACAAAAAAAATCCAGCTGAGAAATACCCCGCCCATTTGCCACTGATTCTCGTGGCTGCATGCCCATCTGTAAGTAAAGAAAGGAGAGTTACATTGTATGTGTTTGGTGTGGCAATTTTACTGCATGAACAGCAAAAATGTTGTAAGCGATAAACATTTTTCCTATAACTGTGTTGGGTATTCCTGAGAAAAATTCATGATTTTTTGAAATTGTGCGTGAAGCTTTTTGCTAGTCACTCAGTTCTCTCTTTGCAAAAGACTGAATTAATATAGTGTGTGTATATGCCTGCAGTGAGTGATGCTTCATATAAGTCTTACTCACAGTTTGTAACTGTAGAACTTGCCACAGTGAGTTAACTCTAACATAAGGTTGTATGTTTTAATAGGCAGATTACTACAGGATTTTAAATTTTAAAATTTGTTCAGTAATTATTTGAAATGTGATGGTAAATGTTTGTTTGCCCCTGAAGGTCTTCAGATAGCCAGCCTCCAACTGGAGTAAAGTTCTGGCTTTCTGGAACTTTGTTAGTAATGTTGATTCTTGTGCATAATTGAGTAAATTAGATGCCCATCATTCACTTATCAGTAGGGATTTGAAAAGACTGAAATAAATGATTCCATTCTCTTTCATTTTGTGTTGAAACAATCTTATGTTATTTGGTTGTTTTACGTTTGCAGGTAAAATGTTCGTTGCATTAACACAAAATTTCTTTTTCTGTCAATCAGGACCTCTTCAAGAGGAGCTGGCCTCAATAGTGGAGGAGAGGGGACAGTCAGGCAGCACCCCTGAGCCTGGCAGAGCACATGTGAGTTTCACCAGGAGCAAGAAAGATTTTGTAGCACATAATTAACCCCACACTCCTTCCTGTCCTCTTTCCAGAGTGCTCACAAATTTGATCAGCCCAGGAGTTTCAGCCATTACAATGCTTCCTCATTTTGTGTGCTGCCCTGCACACTTCCAACATACTTAATGAAGTAAACTCTACACATCCTATTTACCATGACTTTGGTATCATTATGTCCTGCACTCCAGTTGGTTTCCTGACCCCACAACCTTTGCAACTTCTTTAGCACTGGTAACTGAAATATTACCTCAAGTCTAAATTCTCTGTCTAACAATCCAAAATGTTTTTCAAAGAATACCGACATTCTGACTCTTCATTTAGAAGAGAAACTCCTTAATAACTAAAGGTTGTACATAGTATACAGAATCTTAATGACACCCAACTTCATCTTCATTCTACCGATGTAATGGCAGTTCTCACAGTGCTCACAGATCTAAGGGCATGGCATATCACTGAACCAGAATGAGACGGCTTGGAATAAACAACTCAAATCAGCAGGTACAGTGAAGCATGATAAAGCAGCTATTGTTGTCAAACCCTTGCAGAAATGCATCATTCACATGCACCAGGTTTCATCCAGAAAGAGAGACCTCAAAGCATATAAAAGTGTAAATCCTTTATTTGAACTAAAAAGTAACTATAGTATGTATGAATGATGGTGTCTACCGTAAAGACATTGTGAAATACATAATATTACCAAAGCAATAGGTTATATAACAGTTCATTTTATACACGCAGGTTACAACCCATGTGCGAACAAAAAATTTTATTTGGTGGACATAGGCCACCGCTTGACTTTACAGAAAGATAAACTTTCTTCAAAAACAAGAGGCTTCTTCTCCTACCAGAAGTTTTATAACGAGCCAAAGAATATGCCACCTTATTGAATCGGAATATTAGCAACTGAACTGAATTTACGTTCCTTTGTTGGGTTTTCTAATGATATTTTCTGGCAGATGCCAAGGAAGTAGAGGGTGCATAGTCAGAGTTCGATGGCCAGCATAGTGAAGACGTGGCACCTGGATGTTCCGGCTGCGTTGAAGTATCTTCTAGGCAGCAGTCTGCGTTGGGTCGAAAGCTGCTGGTTTCCCTTTCTTCTGGCTATTTAACTCAGCAGCTCCAGTCTTCCTCCACTGATTCCAGAGTGATGATTGGCAGCCATTGGCGATCCCTGACTGGTGGATGGTCATATCATCGTGTGACCATCTGCACTGGGAAAAGGTTCGTGCGCATGCATAGTTGGTGGCTGATTGAATGTTTGATGGGAACGCGTCTAGCGCCGGCTGGCGGAAGTTGCAGGCACCACTTTACTGTGCTGCGGTAGCCGACTGTTGTGTTTGTGTGCCTGTGTGCATCACGACAGTTAGTATTCATTAAACATGCCAATTACCACATACAGTTTACAAAAATATTTATATGTATTGCAATAACACATCCAAGTACTTTTCCAAAATCAGAGAGCCACTCCTCTTCTTGCAATTGTGGCCAGACCAAGTTCCTAGAATCTTATTAAAATATTTCACTGGTTTTTAAGTCAATATCACACACACTTCATAGATAGGTCTTATTGTCTCTGGGTATCAAGAGTTTCACACACCTGTTGCTTAGTAATTCAATAAGAGTGACTTAATGTTTTTAAGCTCATGTATCACAGCCTGTGCAGTGAAATGTAAAAGTAATTTTGTAGCTATGTAATATTCAGATAGGTCTCTGGTACATGAAACAGAATCAAATGATGACTCTTGACAATCCGCCAGTTCTTGTACTGACTTCTTTGTGCTGACATGTGTCCCTCCAGCAATGACTATGATCAACACAATTGCTGTCTGTCATAAAAGTCACACTGTATAGTGTCTGCCACAAGGAGTGCCACTCTTAAGGTGAGGGCTCATGCCACTTTAACTGACATTGCCATAGTCATTGCAAAATATCTTGCATATGGTCACAATGGGCCTAATTAATCCAAATGAATAAAAATTGGATCATGTGACAGACAATACAGTGCATTTCGTGAAGCTGTAGACATCAGGGGCTGGTTTTACACTGTTCACAAGATGCTGGATGCTAGAGTAAGCCAAAAGTATTAACATCCTCACTGTTGTCAAGCTGTAGAGGTAATTGTGTTTCTTGCAACACTGAGGGGATATTTTTTAGTAGTTTCTGACTGTTGCTGGACCATTTCCGTAGTGAGGATACACTTTTCACAAATACCTTAGTTAGATCTTGCTGGAGTTAGGTTGTTATACAGTAGGGGCAGCAATCAAAGATTGTCCACAGAGAAACAATTAGTGATCATGTTTGCTGCTGCACTGTGGTCACTCTCTTCGTGAGCTGGTTGTAACAGACACCATGCTACAAGAAAGGTTGCACAAGCCATTCTTCTGTCGCCAAGAATATGTTCAAGGAAGTTTGAGCATCAGAGTAAGTTTTTGCAAAGCATAACATGACTGAACACCTTGATGAAATGTGCTCTACCATTTGATACTGCTCTGATATATACTGAAGCACAGGATGATGACTTCCTATGGGGACAATCCTTGCCTTCTAATAGCTACTTAGATTTGTCTCCAATGACCTAAGTGCTTGGCATTGGAGGGAGACTGCTGTTTGTTCCCAGGTGTGCTGTGCCATGGTTGTACTGTAGTCTTGTGATCTGCAATGATTCACATTTATTTTTGAGGAAAGCACTCTCTCTTCAGATGACATGGAGCTATTGGGACTCAGACTGGCTTCAGATTTTGTTCTTACAGACTGATCAACTTTTTCTTTCAGGGGCTGAAACATAATCATGTCTTGCAGGGATGCATCTAGTTGTAATGCCACCAGTGCATGCACAATTGCCTTGTTAAGCAGGGCATGAAATGCACTTGCACATGCCCTTGTCATTGATGGGAGTGCTAAGTCTCTTCCCATCTGTTGATGCAAGAGATTGAGGCTTATTGTATCTGTTGCAAACCATTTTAAAGGCCACATTAAAATAAGTGCTAGTCACTAGAAGATGAGCATGTACATTGTGAGCTGCACGTTATTTAACTAAGCGAATTATAATACTTAGCAGTGCCCTGTAATTCCTCATTATTTACCACAAGACTCAAAGATGTCATAAAAATGCCTGAACTGCATTACATCATCATTAAATGGTGGCAGTTTAGTGATAGGCAACTTTATGGTACTTTTGATGTACGGAAGTCAGATCCACCATCACATGCATTGGCACAACACACTGCGGTCTCGGGCAACTGAGACCACTCTCATACCATTACATCCCACCCTGGATTTTCATTGAATGTAGATCTCTAGTAAGACCCCAGTGGTTCATTGCAATAATAATAATTATGAAGAAATTGTGGTGTCACCGCCAGACACCACACTTGCTAGGTGGTAGCTTTAAATCGGCCGCGGTCCATTAGTACATGTCGGACCCGCGTGTCGCCACTGTGATCGCAGACCGAGCGCCACCACAAGGCAGGTCTCGAGATACGGACTAGGACTCGCCCCAGTTGTACGGACGACTTTGTTAGCGACTACACTGACGAACCCTTTCTCTCATTAGCCGAGAGATAGTTAGAATAGCCTTCAGCTAAGTTCATGGCTACGACCTAGCAAGGCGCCATTAACCATTTTAAGATAGAGTCTCACTTGTATCATCAAGGAATGCTGTATACAAATAATGGATTAAAAGTTAAGTATTATAGCAGCTACGTACTTTTCTTGCTACCGTTCATTACATATCTTGTTTCAGACCTCTATCTAGCCTACGTGAGATTACGCTTGCCTTTTGGCTACTTCAGTGTGGCTTAGCTGTCTTGTTACGCCACAACAGAAATCCTCAGCAAAAGAAACATTGTGCTCTGCCATAATTATTGTTTTTGAGACAGCTGACATCTGTGAACACCTCATTAGCAGGTTAAAATGGAGAGACCCATAATATAAACCTTGGAAACAGAACATATCTTTTCGCAGTTTGTTTAGCTTTTGCTAAGTGAATAATTTTTAAATAACATTCAAAACAATAAATTAACTAGCTTGCAGGACATGGTTGAGAATGTTTCTTTCACTGATATTGCCACAAAGTTGGCACAACTTGTGAAATACATAAAGGATTTCTTGGTAAACACTAAAATATATTTAGTGTGGACGAGGTGGATTGCCACTTGACCCTTTTTCAGAGACAAAAAGAGTTCAGACTATTGCTGGTGATCATGGTGAGAATGTAACAATAGTCAAATGTTGAGATGCTGTAATTGCAAGTATGCCACCCATAATTATGTTCATAGGAAAGCTGTGTGAAGATGAAAAGCATTAAAAGTTCCATGATGACACCTGTTTCAAAATAACAGAAAAAAACACTGACAGCCATTATCCTTGCAAAACCGTCCTCTTTCTTGAAGGACCTAAATAACATCTGGATGCCTAGTATTGTCGCTGCTGATTAAGAAAACAAAATATTCTATTGCCTACAAAGGAATTAAATGTGAATGTATGCCAATTGATAAATGTGTTGCCAAGACATCTGAATATTCAGGGGCGTTGCTGACCTAATTACTGGACATCTGGAAAAGCTAAGAGTTACAGATGTGATATTTGTAAGTGCCTGGCTGAGAGAAACAACACAAATGAGGCTGAGTGCTGTTTCGAAGAAACAGGAATCTTTCCTTCCAATTTTCAAGTGATTCACAAGTCTACATTTGCACCTTCAGTTTTTGCTGAGCATTCTATTGAAACAAATTTTAGCCATGATGCATCAAACTGGTGATGTGATGATTCAGCAGTTGACAGTTCTCCCTAAGGTATTGATCTGATGTAGGGGGTACTGATTAGCATCACGCAGGGAGCACTACGAAAGTAATGGTAGTAATGGTGGTGGTGGTGGTGGTGGTGGTGGTGGTGGTAGTAGTAGTAGTAGTAGTAGTAGTAGTAGTGTGGTATTCTGCATTACAACAGCTCTTGTCATGGATTAAGCCTCTTCCACTTTTGTCTGTCCATAGCCAGTCTTTTCATTTCTGAATATTTGCCTCCTTTGATATTGTCCAGCATTTGATATCTTTTCCTTTCCCCTTGTTCTCTCCACCAGTCCCTCTGTTCCTTCCTTCAATAAACAGTCCCTCCTCAAACAATGTCCAATCCAGTTCAGTTTTCTCTTTCAGCTGACTGAGCATGTTTCTTTCTTCTCTAACTCTCCTTAATACTTCTTCATTCCTTACTCGGTCTTCCCAGTTCACTTTTTCCTTTCTTCTCCATATCCAGATCTCTAGTGCCTCCGATCTTCTTTCATCTTCCTTCCTCAATGTCCAGGTCTTTGCACCATATAGTGTAATGCTCCAGATGTGACATTTGGCAAGTCTTTTCCTCAGATCTTTGTTGAGTGGTCCATGAAGTAATTTGTTTCCTCTTGAATCCTTTTGCCATTGCAATTCTTTTCCTAATTTCTGTTGAGCAATACATATCATCCATTATTACAGTTTCCAAGTAATTGAAGTTATTCACTTCCTCTATTTCCTCTCCCCCCATTTTCATACAGAGTTTTGTCCCCTTTTCTCCAATTACCATGCTTCTTGTTTTCTTCTTGTTAATCTTCATTTGATATTCCTCTAATTTTGTGTTTAGATCATAACATTTGTTCCATCTCTCTTGCACTATTTGCGATCACAACCATGTCGTCTGCAAATCTTATACACTCCACTCTCTGACCCCTTATATAAACTCCTTCCCTTCCATGAAAACTTTCACTAATAATTTCCTTCAGATATATACTGAACAGTGTTTGTGATAAACAACCACGAAGCCTTACACCTCTTCAGAGTTCAATTTCTTGATTCATCACACCTACTTTTACTCTTGCTCTCTGGTTCAAATATAGATTTTAATTAACCATCTATCCATCTAGTCAGCTCCATGTTTCCTTAAGATTTCCATCAGTTTGTCCCATCTGACAGTGTCAAAAGGCTTCTCAAGATCAATGAACACAACATACACCTTCCTTTTCTTCTCCATGTACCTTTCCCCTATCACCCTCAGTAGCCCTATGGCATCTGTAGTCCCCACTCCTCACCTGAAACCAAATTGTTCATCCTACTACACAATTCAGCTGTCCACATAGCCTTGTGTTGAGCGTCCTCAGCAAGCCTTCAGCTGCATGTGATATCAGGCACATTGTTCTATGTTCCTCACACTATTTGCTGTACTATTTCTTTTCTACAGGTATTAAGATTTCTTTCTGTAAAGGCCATTGGCTATTTTCCTGTTATGAATATTTGATTACACAATTCAATCAACTGCGTTTTCCCTTCCTTCTCCAATTACTATAGATTCTTCACTCTCACTAGTTAGTATTGCATTTCCTTTGTCATCATCTGCAAATTTATCTTCTATCCCAAGATCTTCTTCAGTTGGTCGGCTGTTTACAGCGTATAGCAATTATATATAATCTTCCCTTCTTATTTCTTGGGGTTATTATTTTACCAGCTGCTGCCTCTACTTCATTTAGTCCATTGTTTCTTTTTTCCCTGAATGCCAAATCTATTGCTTCTTTGTACATGAAATCATATTTTCCTTCTTTCTCTAATTTCATCATCTTGTCACACTCTGTCAGCCTTTTGTCCTTTGCTTTTTCTGTCCCCCTTCTTAATTTATTATTTAACCTCCTGTAGTTGTGCTTCCCTTCTTTGTTTACAGTTTTCCATTTTCTTCAATCATCTATTTTAGTTATCATACTTGGTGTTACCCATTCTTTCTTTATTATTTTCCTTTCCTTGACTCACAGCGTTTCCTTAGCTGCATTTTTGATAGCATTTTTAAAAAGATCCTGCCTTCCTTCTGTTCATTCAATTTCCTTACCCTTCATTATGATTTCATAATATGCATTCTCTAATTTTTCAAAATTGCCTTTGTCTTTGTTTCTCAAAGTTAATGTGCTCTCTCTTCTGTCCTTCCCAGGTTCTTTTCAATTAAAGCAGAACCTCAGCTATTACTAATATATGATCTGAATAAATATCTGCCCCTGGATAAGTTTTGACACTCCTTAGGTAATTTTGGTATCTTTGTTGTATCATTGTGTAATCAATTTGATATCTTATGTTGTCAAATCGAGATATCCAAGTATACTGCCATCTTTTGTGGTTACCAAATAGAGTATTTCCAACTACCGTGAAATTTTCATTGCAGTATTCCAAAAATCTTTGCCCCTCTCATTTCTATCACCCAGTCCAAATTTTCCCATA
Source organism: Schistocerca serialis cubense (assembly GCF_023864345.2). Taxonomy (NCBI): domain Eukaryota; kingdom Metazoa; phylum Arthropoda; class Insecta; order Orthoptera; family Acrididae; genus Schistocerca; species Schistocerca serialis. Next base: position 12,172,790 of record NW_026047583.1, read on the forward strand.
GCTTCTTCTGGTCCTTCACCAACTACTGCATTCCAATCACCCATTATAACAATACATGCATTCCTTTCTCTCTGTCTGCTAAGCCTTCTATCATCTACATTTTTCTACCTCTTCATCTGAATGATTACTTGTTGGCATATAGTCCTGGGTGATACCTTTCTTTTTCTCTTTCAGTCTCATTCTTCCACTAACATATTCAACCTTGATAAGGTTGTCCTCCAGTCCTTCACCTGTCAAAATATCAACCTGATTCATTCCATTTTTATCTTCACCTGAATAGTACAATCAGAAGTCATCACTTTCTAGTTTTCCACAACCACCACTTCTCAACTCACACATTCAGAGTATATCCAATTCGTTTATTGTCATTTCACATTTGACGTGTTCTAATTTCCCTTCCTGGAGAAGGGTTAAAACATTCAAACTACCAGTCCTCAATACATCTTCCTTCTCCTTCCTTCCTTTTCCGTTTGCCGTAATCTCTGGACTCCTCATTGTATTTGCCTCCTGGAGAACTGATTGAGGGGAAGCTTTACCTCTGGAATATTTTACAAAGAGGTCCATCCCATGAACATCTAGGGAAATAATTCCAGTAGTGGTTTCCCACTGCCTTCCACTGTCCACATCCTGTCAGCTTGCTGACTCAGTATACCGCTGCAGTTGGTTACCCAACCTTCCACTGGGTTGCTCAGCTCAACAGGGCCACTACATGTAGGTAGGATTGTGGAGAATTGAGGCGAGAGAACACTCTTGTTCAGTTCTTGTATTTGCACCTCACCCCAATTTTTAGCCAGTCACAAGGTTGCAGCAGCGATACCCCCAGGTTATCTCCCAGGCCTACCAACGAATGACAGATAAATGTCCATGGTGTCTAGTACACATACTAGAGCATTGCATGGTATTTTATCTACTCCACAACCGTAGCAAAAAATGAAAAAGAAAACCACTTCAGTGCACGGCTCAAAATACAGAAGACAAAAGTTATTTTGAAGTCTTGGTTAGTAGAGAAAGGAACATCAGCAAACTCATATGGTTTTCAGCAGTATCCAAAATACGTGCCAAGCACAGAAACGGAACACCTCGACTTTGAGAGAAACTGCTTAGAAAACCAACCAGGACCTAGTGGTACCCAAGTGGGAGGAGTAGGAAATTTAAAGATTTATTGCTTCATGTTCTGAAGATACAGCAAGTTCATTTGTCCTGATAATGAAAATGACCTGTAAAATGAAGTTGCACATTGCATTATCAAATTAACGTGGAACCTTCACGTTTTTTGCTTGCACCATTATTTTCCTCTGTAAATTCTAAGTGAATTTAGTATTCATTAAGTAAGGGCCACGTGATGAATAACTTATTTACGCCGGAAAAGACGATGAAGTTCATAATTCACCTTTTCTTCCCATTAAAGAGAGAAAGAAATTGACTGGCTAGTACCATAGGAGGATTGCCATGAATTTCTAAATTAAAGAGTCAGAATGTTCTGGCCTCTAAGTTCCTTACTTTATAATGTCAACTGTTACAGAAGGAGTGATGACTAACTGAAAACCTCAGCTGCCGACAGGTGGTGTTAAAATACCTCGATGTGGACAGCTGAAAATGTGTGCCACCGAAGACACAGATGAATAGCGCGACTGCAGGGACTTATCCCTTGCACGCTTCCCGTGAGAGACATTCCCAACTGTCCATAATTCTACATATGTATTGTGCCTTATAGACATTTGCCCAACCACTCCTTACTCGTGTACACTTTGGCGATTCCCGTAAGAGTTTGGGCAACCTGTGCGAATTCGCACAGACGAAGGTCAATGGCTGGGTTGCCTTATATATATATATATATATATATATATATATATATATATATATATATATATATACACACACACATATACGAAGACAGTAACTTTTTCTCGAAAGTACAGTTACTGTTGATGACCGTGCAGCTTTTCCCTGGTTCGAGTCCCGGTCGGGGCACATATTTTCAGCTGTCCACATCGAGGTATTTCAACAACACCTGTCGGCAGCTGATGTTTTCAGCTAGTCATTTATTCCAGGGAAAAGCTGCGCGGTCATCAACAGTAACTGTTCCTTCGAGAACAAGTTACTGTCTTCGTATATATAGTTACAGAAGGGATAGATTGCTGCTCATTGTAAACGTGACACAAGGCTTACTACAGGAATGTTGCACAACATGGAGATAAACATAACATGCCCACTTTCAATGGTTGCTTCACAACCCAGGCAAATCCGTGTTGTCCCATACACCACCAGCTTTTCTGAACGCTGAAGACTGAAGTTATCCTTAGAATACATTCTCTCCTCCTGAAACCATCCCTTCCTCAACCTACAGTAACCTGTCCCTCTTATACCACCAAACAGCTTCCTACCACCCTCTCCTCACTGTCCTATCATGTCCTCCCAAGCCACATCCCCACTGTGCACAGTTCTCTCCAAGTGCACCAACCAGTCCCTTCTTTTATGTGCTCCTTCACTTTCCTCTCCTTTCCTTTCCTCTCCTCTGCTCAGTTTTTTTTCCCTCCTTCCTTCCCTCCCTCCCTATTCTACACCAGATAGCCTCATCTGCCACCTCTAGTCCCCACACACTCAGCTAGGTTGCACTGTTTCCTCCTCTTCGGCCTGTGCGGGCTGTCGCTCTACCTGCCCTGCTCCACAATGGATTGTAAGTTCTGCCTAATATGTTTGTTTGGCTTGAGCAGCCAGAGATATTGTGTGGTGGTGTAGCTTCTTTTTCAGTAATTGTAGTGGCAAGTGCCTGTAACACTAGTTTGTTCTTGTAATATCTTTGAATGTGGCCTTTATGTGCTGGTACCACGAACAGCTGAAACCATGGGTAAACTACAGCCATTCCTTTTCTTGTTGCTGTGTAGCTCTGCTATGTGACTTTACCCATCAACCCCCAATTTATTTTAAGCCAATATATATTCTGTATTTTTTGGGCATCTGTGTCCTCGCAAAAAGGCACCAGTAACACTTCTTATCATGATGACCTCACTGTTGGGCACCCAAGAGATTCGCACACACGAGGGGGCCAGCGTAAGTGTAAACTCAAGAGTGTTTCTGGAGTCACTCGGCAGCAATTCCGGATGTGTGGAGTGCCGCATTTACCTGCTTGAATTGCTCAAGTCTGTTGGAATGCACAATGGACCTGATTGGATGCAAGCGATCGGCCAGGATTCTTAAGTACATGTCAGCTGTCGATCCTATCTAGACGTATTGGAGGTGTCTGTCCCATGTAGCTGAGTGGTCAGTTCGACAGACGATCGTACCTAACGACCCTGGTTCGATTCCTGGCTGTGTCGGATTTTCTCTGCTCAGGGACTGGATGTTATGTTCATAATTTCATCCCCATCAACACCCAAGTCACCAAAGTGGTGTCAACTCGCAAGACCTGCACCAGGCTAACTGTGTACTTGATGAGAGGCCATAGCTACGTGGCATTTCCATATCAGGGGTCCAATATCACTCAAATTGCACATGCACCACATCATTACAGAGCTTCCACCTCCTGTCATGTGGGGTCTATGGATTCATGAGGTTGTCTCCATATCTATACACTTTCATCCACTTGATACAGCTTGAGATGACTCATCCAACAAGGCAATAAGTTTCCAGTTGACCAATGATGTTCAGTTACTGATGTAGACAGGATGTATTTTCACTTTTATATAGGTTGTTGAACACAAACCAAATACCATGGTAAAGAATATAAACAGTAAAACTAATGATTCGCAGTATCATCCAGTCGCTGGCCTCATTAAGCAAAATGTTGCAACAAAATAATTGATTATATTCCAACAGGTCTCATTTGTTACAAGTGCCAAACTATTGGTTAACTTTCCATTACCATGCTTGTGTATGACCCAGTACAAGGTAGACATTGTGAAGTGAAGGTCCACAAACAATTATATGGCAAAAAATATCCAATTTCTTCACAGAATATACAATATTATGCAGGTCACACAAGGTTTGTGTTGGCGGCAAGGAGGAGGAGGAGGAGGAGGGGGCAAGAAGGAGGAGGAGGAGGAGGAGGGGACAAGGAGGAGGAGGAGGGGACAAGGAGGAGGAGGAGGGGGCAAGAAGGAGGAAGAGGGGGCAAGAAGGAGGAGGAGGAGGGGGCAAGGAGGAGGAGGAGGGGGCAAGGAGGAGGAGGAGGGGGCAAGGAGGAGGAGGAGGGGGCAAGGAGGAGGAGGAGGAGGGGGCAAGGAGGAGGAGGAGGAGGGGGCAAGGAGGAGGAGGGGGCAAGGAAGACAGTGAGAGAGGGAGAAGGACAAAGAAAGGAGATAAAGGAAGAAAGAAACCAGAATAAGCGAAAAACCAAAATGACCACAAATGTAAGTCGTTGAACCGTCCGACTCCGGACGCAGAAATACCTCTGGCCTGTTCTTACCCTGGACCCACATGGGGAGTCGCTGTTCGGGTGTGGACGCCTCAGGCTGTTAGTGTCTGCAGTCTCTATCTTCCACCGGATGGTGATGCCCCGCAGCATGTCCTGGCTGCGCTGATATCCCAATTAGTGCCACCTTTCTGTTACTGGGCAACTTCAACGCCCATAACCCTCTGTGGGGAGGATCAGTGGCAACAGGCCGTGGCAGCATCGTTGAGCAAGTATTGGCACAGCTCGACTTTTCTCTTTTAAATAACGGTGCCTTCAAACATTTCAGTGCAGCACATGGCACTTACTCTGCCATCGACTTTTGATCTGCAATCCTAGCCTATTACCGTCTGTCCAATGAACCGTGCATGACTTGTGCAGGAGTGACCACTTTCCCATCTATCTGTCACTGCCACAGCGTCACTCTTCTGGGCGCCCCAGCAGATGAGCTATGAATAAGGCTGACTGGCTTGTTCATGTCTGTCACCACTATTGAGCCTCTTTTCAATGACGCCATTGGTGTGATGGTTCACTTTGCCACCACCAGAATCGTTACTGCCGCCAAATCTCCCATTCCCTGTTCTTCTGGGTACCCTCAGCGGAGGACTGTGCCTTGGTGGTCGCCCGACATTGCTGAGGCGATTGAAGATCCCAGGTGGGCACGCCAGTGTCACAAGCGGCGTCCTTCATTGGAACACCTCATCGCCTTTTAACGGCTCCGTGCGAGAGCCCACCGCCTCATTCGGCAATGCAAGCAGGAGTGCTGGGAAAGGTATGTCCCCACCATTAGCCTCCATACCTCTCCATCGCAGTTTTGGGCCGGTATTTAGTGACTGGCTATCGGACCCCTGTCAGCGTACCTGTGCTTACACTGAATGGAGCAGTCTGTTCTGACTCCGTCACAACTGCAAACCGCTTAGCGGAGCATTTTTCTGAATTCTGCTTCTGCAAATTACCCACTGGCCTTCCACTCCCTCAAAAAGCGGTTGGAACGTCGGAGCCTTTCATTTCACACGCGCCACCATGAATCATACAATGTTCCATTCAGTGAATGGAAATTCCAAAGTATCCTAACCGCTTACCCTGATATGGATCCTGGGCCAGATCGCATCTGCCGTCGGATGCTCCAACACCTCTCGGTGGACTGCCAGCGACGCCTCCGAGACCTTTTCAACCGTATCTGGTTTGAGGGTGAGTTCCCGTCGCAATGACGGGAGTGTCGTAATCCTCGTTTTGAGACCAGACAAAAACCCACTGGTGGTGGATAGATTCAGCCCCAGTAGCCTCATTAACGTTCTCTGCAAGTTGCTCGAACGCGTGGTGAGCTGGAGGCTGAGTTGGGTACCTTAGTCTCGGGGCCTTCTGGCCCAGTGTCAGGGTGGGTTCCGTAAGGGCCACACTGCCGCCGATTTCACGCCTGTCGGAACCTACTGGAGCCGAGTTAAATATGCCTTCAAATCAGGTGGCAAGAGTATTTTTGTAGTGAAAGGGATTTTCTTTACTTTTTCGTGAAGGGAGGAGATAGTAACCATCCGAGGGCATAACATGAGAAGACTAAATACATGACGAGTGACTAGCCAAATAATTTCTGGATAGTTTTGTTTGTGAAATCAGCGGAGTCAGTTTACGTGTAGCAACAACACGTGTACTTTTGTCGGTAGTTTCGTCTAACACGACAAAAACTGTCAAAAGTAGTAGGTAATAAATACCAGCTGAGATGGACACACCCCTGGGGAGGAGTTTGCAGTACACAGAACCCTATTTTTGTCTTACGATGCAAAATGCTCTCACTGCCCTCCGCTAGAGTATGTCTGTCGTTGGACAAATTTCTTCTTAAAAAGTTAACACAAAGACTTAACTCGCCACTAGTAACAATATTGCACAGGAATGCTCAGTGAGCTAACTACTGATATTCGAGAAAAATGCAGTAACAGTTATCCCTCCGATTTTTGTTACTTTGAATTAGAGCATGCGGTACTCTACTCCGAGCTCCTGAACTTTGCTTATTCAATGTAAATATCGCTCAACACTTAGTCACCAGTAGTCACGTATCAGTTATGTTCGTGAATGTTGAAAATCATTCGTGCCAGAACGACTCTTGTTAAGGAGAAAATGCTTTTCTGATGTACTTTATACAAAAGCACTCGCCCCGTTCACACAATACAAGTTTACCGCTGCCTCCGCCGTCTGCTGTTGTACCCAAAGTCAGTAATGTGTTGCCAACGTTAGACCTTTTTGCGTATGAGACTATTTTGCAAGCTTTAACATGGAGTTTGTGTTGTAGGAAGATTCTAGTGAAATATAAATACTTGAAATTAATCATTCAGATTAAATGTGACCCCCTCACCGAAAAGCAGAAGCGTCGACTTTTCGACAAGCGCACACGAAAGGGGCAAAGCTTGCTAGCTTCAGGACTTTACTGTTTTACTTGTATTGCTCTAGCTCGTCAAACGGTAAATAAAATCCGAAAGTTAGCAACTTTTCGGCCTTTAGAGTGTGCCTAGCAACAAGTAAACACTTTCGCTTTTCGGGGAGTGGTCTCCTTTAATCCTAAAGTATTTACATTCGTGAGTTGTAAGTACGCAAACTCCAACACGCAACTGGACGACGAATACTCCAACTCTAAATAAGGAGGTGACAGTTGCTAAACACACTCCTCGGAAGGCGAATGACGTCAGCGGCGAGCTGCAGTTGCAGGGCCGCTGCCACAAGCTGTTTCGCCGAACTATTTCTGCACCTATTCGCTGGAAGGTGAAGCGACAGGCGGAAGTATGGAATGGAGTGAACGCCAATAAAATCCAGATTCCGCTCCCATCGCCGGTAGGAAAAAAGTGGTAAGCGTCGCGAAATGTATTTATTTGTAAACCATTTCCATGTCTCGACACTTCCTACTTTTTTAAACAGGTGGGGATCGAGTCGGCAGGAGGCCTGGCCACAGTGTCCCCTTTGCCTGACAGAATAAGGGAGGGGCACAGGAATGAAACTGTCTAGGTTTATTTACTTTATTTTAATTATACCCCAGAAAAAGGTCAGATACGATAAATAAAGACATTTAGGGCCGAAGTGACCTTGTCACTCTACTGGGTTCATCTAACCGCTTGGTCGGTCGTGCAGCATGTTGCCTAGGAAGTACGCGAAGAACATTATGCAGGTAGAGTGTGTTGGGTGATGTCATGTTGTCCCAGTACACAGGGCCTGGAACTACTGCCCAATGTTGCGGTAATATAAATATCGAGCAGAAACAGATTTTGCCAACTGCGTTTGTCATTTATCCTCTGTGCCCCTTTTACTTTCCCGAAAGTCTCAAGGCCTGCAGGAGACCTTACCCGTTTTTCTGTCTGTTTCCACGTGAGTGATGAACGCACAGAGTCGTTAAAACAGTTTCAGGCGTTTGTTCAAGTAGCACCTCACAAACCGTCGCATTCTGTGTTTGCACCGGGCACTATCTCGTATACTGGAAAGACTTGCTCGAAGCTTTGTTTCACGCTTGTGCAGCCAGTAGATATATTTGCAGGTTCGGAAATAATACATCAAAAACTACATAACCCTTGGAACCGCTCGTACTTCTGATTTCCAGATTGTCTTGCCAATATTTAACAACAGACTTAAGCAAATGTCGAGTGAAAACTCGACCAGATACGTCAGTTAATAGAGAAACGATGTGGAACTACAAAAACCGTTGCAGCCTGTTGCGTGAAACATGGACATGTCACTAAGTAGGAGAAAGTGGATTTTACTTTAAGGATCCCGGACACTTTCAACCGTTAGAAACCATGTATTTCGGCGCTCAAGTGGCTACATCACTGCCTAAATTGAAACTTCCTGAATGTGGCTTACAGATATTCGAATTAAGATGTCTCTTTCTACAACGAGGCCACAGTTCAGATCTGTCACCGTCTTCCTCTCCCTAAACCTGTCGTGAAGAATGTAGGTTTGGTACCTCCGAAAGTAAGAGATATTCGAATAATAGGACCTTGGGTATCCACGCTGCCCAATGAAGCTGGAGAGAATGAAATCAAACATACATCGAATGGTGATTATTAGAGAACGCAGAGGTTGAAGCACAAAGTAATTCAGTGTAACATCTGGGTTGTGTGTGTAACGGAGTACTGATGGAAAGATACTTACTTCCATCCTTGGCACAATTCGTATAGTCTGTTGTGTGTCTGCAACATGACAGTGCTGACGTAGAGAGAATGTTGTCTACCACTAACCGAATGAAAACTAAACAAAAGTAGACAGGGCGCTAATTTGTGGCTTCCTACATATGAAAAGGCTTATGGCAAAAGATGACTGCTGTTCATTTCTGGTGGATAGGTCCGTAACAGATAGCATTTATCATAGGGAGGACATTAATGATGCAACATTGCGTGTGCGGCAGGTCACTAACTTACACTAGCGGGTGTACAGGAGCAACCTACAATTTTACGTTGTTAGATTTGTATACATTGAAATGTTGTGATTGATCAAAGGTGGCGGTTGGGGAGGGGTGTCTTAGGAGGCAATATGTGCCGGGTACTGGGGACATCGAAAGACAAGCTCTTGCTCTGTGGATGAACTGTGGTCAAGAGTTTCGCTTTATTTTCACTGATAAGGGCGAAGGAGGGCCATGGTTCATTTCTGTTGCAGTGCCATTCGAAACCTTATTTTCTCTTTACCGGTTCGCGTTTACTTCCTTCACAACGGGGTCGGCAACACTACCCAATCAAACCGGGAGACTAAGCGTCCGTAGTGCGCTCAACATGCTCCTTTCACCAGTTCACTGTGTGCCTAACTGAAGTGTACGACAGAGCTGTAATAGTTGTTTCGTAAAGGAGGGAGGAGAAAAAGGGTTTAACGTCTCGTCGGCATAGATATCATTAGAGTCGGAATACAAGCTCGGATTGTGTCAAGGATGGAGAACGAAATCGGCTGTGCCCTTTCAAAAGAACCGTCCCAGCATTTGCGTGGAGCGATTTAAGGAATCATGGGAAACCTGAAACTGGATGGCCGGACGCGGCTTTGAACCGTTGTTCTCCTGAATGGGAGTCCAGTATGCTAACCACTGCGCTACCTCGCTCATTGTAGTACTTTCGTGAACTTTAATTACATAACGTAACTTGTTTGGACAACTGTGTGAACTTTGTTTGCATAACGCAACTTGTTTGTACATGGAGGTATCGAGGTGAGCCGTAATATTATACTGATGTTAATCATTGCCCTCTTAACCCGAATAATGCAATGATATGAAAACGTCACAATCTAGAGTAGCTAGTGTTAGTTCGTAGTTTAATCTGAGATGCAGACTTTCATTGAGCACAGAATTCAGCTCAGAATTATGTTGCCCACGAATGCAATCTGATACTCCCCTCCACCACATACACCAACAGCAACATTAGCGCCTCGCTAAACCAATTTTCTTTTAAAAAATTAGTGTTTCAAATCACGAAACCTAAATTTTATTGTATTTCATTTTTTTAAATGTTTTATTAAAGTAATAACTACCAGCATTATGTCACCTGAGAGTATTTGGAAAAAGGAAGCGTTGGAGTTATTCAGTATTAGAATCATGCTGTATTTATGGTAAGTAATGATAATCTCCCAGAAATATTTCGTGACAGATTCGTTAGCACCTTTTTTGTTTTCTACCCATCAAAAAATTTCATCTTCAGCCTGAGCGGGCAATTGCAAGTAGGTATGGAACGTCTTTACTACAACGTAGTTCTAGTACTATCGTCCGTGATGGGAAATATTGTGGCTTTAACAGTGACTAAATGATTCGGATTTTGTTAAGCCTCTCAAGCGCAAACAATGAATCAGTGCTAGACGTGAGTGAAAATTCTGTAATGTCTCTCCCGTGACCGCTCCTCCCGCTTGCGGACGCTTATCATATTGCGGGGTAACGCAGGATGTAAACAGTAGCTGTTCACAACGTACCAGACTGCTGTAGGGCAAGTCGAGACGAACAATTCGATAGAAGACTTCTGGTGCACCTACCGCGTAAATGGCCTCATTACCGGTAAATTTTAGGTACTTCAACCTGTTCCATCTTTCAGTACGGCGCGGATATAAACATGGGGCTTTGCAACCGGTCAATTCGTTACCAAAACCTATATTTGCCTTCCACATTCGTTGACTTTTACAACTCTCAACCAAAGTGTGAGCTTCGAACCTAACATTGAGCTCGGGATCTGCAACGGATCAATCTGTTACCACACACAACCAAGATAGGGGGAGAGGGGTGTGGCGGCAATGCCACGCTTTACCCTCAGTCAGATTGACCTACACGAAACACCAAAGATACAGGGCCTCCGTGTCATGCGAGATCTTCAGTATTCTCTAGCTCTCTTCGCGCAGACAAACAAAATGAGAGAATTTTTGTAGCGCATTTAATGCGGTCCGATTTTTTAATGGTAGGCATTTGTGCTTGTGGTCTCTTCTCGGCTTGGTACAGAAAAGCGTACAAAAGTGGTCTCCTACTACACTTACTTCCTCACACTATCCGCACCCACCCCTTTCCCTCCCATCAGAATTCTTAGTATGTTGCTCATGGCATTCCCTTTTACCACTGCTCAAAAAATAGCTCTGAGCACTATGGGACTCAACTTCTGAGGTCATCAGTCCCCTAGACTTCGGTTAGGTTTAAGTAGTTCGAAGGACATCACACACATCCATACCCGAGGCAGGATTCGAACCTGCGACCATAGCGGTCGCGCGGGTCCAGACTGCTCAAAAATTTTGAGACTACACGAATTATTTCCATATTCGACAGGCTTCATGGGCTATTTATTATGATTAGTTTACGAACTTCATGTAATCACTTCCACTAAATTTACAAATGGTCATAGAATTTGTCGGTGTTATGAAATCCAATTGTTCAGTAATAACTCAATATGTTGACTAGTAACAGTGGTTGTACAAGGAGTGTCAATTTATTATTACGTAAAGGGTCTTTTACTCTGTCTGGTCGATATTTCTTCATTCTTTCCGATGTTTCCTTTCATCTTACGACATGACTCTTCCTGTAGTTCTTCCCATGATCGTTTCCAGTCTGGTTTGCCTGTGTTCCAATGTTTTCAATTATTCTCTATAATTTGGATTTCTTATGTCTTCCTCAATTTCTGTGACGTATTTTATGTTGCTCTTACTATTCCACAACTTGTCTATTACTTTTGTAGTAATTCTATTCTCTGGTGTTCCCATGAGATGTCCAAAAAACGATACGCGATTCTTCCTGATGGTGATCGTTTTTAGTTCTGTTCTCTTTTATATTGTTTACTGTGGAGCTGTTCACTGATTTCATGTATAGTCTATGTATATTCTCCAACGCCCATTTACCTCATACTGTTTGTCTCTTAATTCTTCTTTCTGTCTTTGGTCCATTTCTGGTGCAGTAGTTCTGAAGATTTTTCAGCTGCGTATGTTATTTCTGGTTGTGCAAGTGTTTCATAGTTTTTTAATTTAGCATCTATAATACGCTTTTTGTTCAATAATGTAATTTTCTTTCTTCTATTGTATTTTGCCATTTTCGGTTCTCATTTAGATTGTTAGTTACGATTTCTCCTAAATATTCAAATTTATCAACAGTTTTGAGTAAAAGTTGCGTATTGGACACCCCCCCCCCCCCCCGAATCCGTTTTTCAATATGGCACAGATGTAGACAGAAAATATGGTTGTGGTAACAAATTCCGTTGTAAGGTGCAATGCCAACTAATTAAAGTAGACTGAGTGCTGTGCTACGGATCTTTGTCGCCACGGCCACGATTTCAGATTGTGGGACGGGGGGGAGGGGGGTGGGCGGGGGGAGGTGTCCAATACGTAACTTTAACTCAGTTTCGATTCCCTGTTATATTGTAATTTTATTTGGAAGTGAGGTTGGACATCCTAATCTTGTTTTTCAAATGATATTTTAAGGCCAATTTGCTGTGCTGTTTCTTGTAGCGATTAAACATGTATGTCGTCTTGAGTATTGTTGGCCAGCAGAGAAACAGCATCAGCAAATTCCAAGCAGTTGAAACTTCATTTACGCACATCCTATTCTTATTTTCGTACCATTCGATCAGTACATATTCCAGTGCACAGTTGAAGAGTAATTGTGATAGGCTGTCACTTTGCCTGAAGCCAAATTTTATGTGGAATGCTTCAGAAGTCACTCCTGTAAACTACTTTCGATGTGGTGTTGGGGAGAGTAAGTTACGTTAGCATCATTAAGCTGGTCACTTTTCCAAATGTCATGCATTAGTTGAGTGATCAGCTAATATAAATAATACATACAGTAGTGATACACAATACATTCATCTTTACATATCACATATTGCAATCGAGGGCCTTCAGCTTGGAATTCATTTAGTGCAAACAGGTATTTACTAGGAAAGCTAACCCCCTGTTTCACAAATTTTTGAAGTATGTGGCAGCTTGTTGAACCACATACCTATTAAAATATGGACTACTGTTATATTTAATTTTGTCCTCTGCATGATGATGATACCCTCACCTCTAGTGTCACAGTTGAGTATCACACTTGCTTTGTTTTTACTGTTCACAAAAAACTGCAGTAAGTTCATACAAATAAGGAATATATTGTTAAGTATTTGTCAGACGAGGCCTCTCCGGACCTTAGCCTGTGCATTAACCTCATTGCCCTTATCTACAATACGAATACTGTATTCAGATGTTGGCCTGCCACGCGGCCGCACACTTCGGTACCGTGATTAACAAATTATCCCGCGTTTAAGGATTGAGCTGGAACTGTTTTTGGCACTTCACTTATCAGGTGGAACCTACTGCTTATTTTCTCGCACACCGAATAGATGTGGCTTACGTGACGAAGATTTTTGTCCGGAGGGACCTTCACCGATGAATGAAGCAGTATATTGCCACCTCCTACGTACATCTCGCGAAGAGACCATGAGGATAAAATCAGAGATTAGAGCCCACACAGAGGCCTCCCGCAATCCTCCTTTCCACGAACAATGCGAGACTGGAATAGAAGGGAGAACAGATAAGGTACCCTCCGCCACACACCGTCAGATGGCTTGCGCAGTGTGGATGTAGAAAACTGGCGTTTCTCATTCTGGTATTCACCGTATGGTAACTACTCCTTTATTACCTGCCGATCAACAAGAAGAATTGAATTAATAATGGGTACAATCAGAATATGATTGATTACATGTTCAGTAAGGAAACTTCCCAGAACTGTTCGATGTTGAGCAACAACCTCTCACTGATAGCAAAGAAGCTAAAAAATTTATTTCTATTCCTTTCTTGAGCAACATCGTATAGGATAAAACTTCTAACGAAAAAATATAACTAACGTCTCCTTCTCTACAGATAACAGTTGAAAGAGAAATCTTGTACATTCAGTTGAGATCGCCGGCGATTGGTTTTTCAATTCAGGGGTTTACAAACTAACCTGTAAAAACTGTCGTTCATATTATATTGGTCAAACAGGCAGAGCTGTGAAAACAAGACATAAATAAGACCTATTAGGTAAAAAAGGAGCGAATATACACAATTCTACGTTTGCTGGGCACCACCTGATAGCCAGTCATACGCCAAAACATTTAGAAGACACTTATCCTACACAGAGAAGACAAACGGTGTAGATTAGATCTGTAGGAAGACTTACAAGTTTTCAAACATCTTGAGCTCAAGGACGGTGATCTGCTGAATGACCAGTTGAACCTAGCTTGTAGACAATTTTTCGAAGGTTTTAAACCTGTACTTTTTACGGTATAACATTAATGCTGGTAACCTTAGTGGTTTATTTCCTCAGGAAGCTATGGTGCACCTTCAGTGGTTTAAGCTCACTACCCCTTATGTAATGGTGGTTTTGTCACGATGTATGTTTGCTACTACATCGGCCCTTATGTGATTTTGCCTGGCTCTAAAATTGTTTTTCCCGTGAATGTGTATTAATAGGATCTTTTACCAGTGTTCGTATTTCTTGACAAGAGCCATTGTCAATTTTCAAGTTCTGACATGTATACCGTTTGTGGGCTTCACTAACATAGTAATGTAAAATTTTTTACATTTCGGCTGTATATGCCACTGGGCGTAAGTTTCTCGGCGAAAGCGCCACCTGCCTTTTGATGTATAACTATATTATTTGTACCAATGCTCCCATACTGTTATAACGCGAGTGTTAATTTCCTTCCTTTTTTGTTACTCTACCTAAGGACGTTATTGATACCGATAATTTACAAGTTGCCTTTGTACACCAATTGGCACATGTTTCTCGGCACGAGGCCACCTGCCCTGTTTGCAGAGTAACTACGCTCGCCGATTACACTAAGTCGGTTGTGAGCCCTGCAAGATCCATGAGCTATTTTATATTGACGTGACAAACCCTAATTTTTGGGCTATATTTGGTTTTTGACACATGGATCTATGCCGACAATTGTAACAACGGCGATGGTATATTAGTCCTTATTAATGTAAAATTCTAAGTACCAGTCGTCGTTGTCATACTTCCGTAATGCAAGAGTTCTTTAATTTTTCTTGAAATTTATTGACTTTTAAGTTTCACACTTTTCTAATGTAAGCTATGATGTTCATTGCCGTTAGGTTACCTTCTGAAGAAGACAAATTTATATTTATCGAAACCTCAGTAAAGAATTTCTTTATCCATTGCAACTGGTCGGCTGTTTATGATTTTACTACGTGAAACCGTTGCTGTTGTGCAGCTATGTCTAAAATATAGAAGTATGTTACCTATTTCTAACTATGTAATATCACATTTTATCTCCATGAGAGCAAGTAGTTTTAATGTTAGTAACCGATTTACTGACTTTAGGACTTACGCCTCAATGTAGGAAAATACGTGATTTCTTCTGTCACTCCTTCAGTTTCAAATGACTATATAGTCAGCTTTGCTGGTAAAATAAAAGGGTGGTGTCTTCAGCATAGCTTACCAGAGAAGTGGAAGAACTGTCACATTACTGTTGTAGTAGTAATAGGTAATAGTAATAGGGGTGGTAATAGTAATAGGTAATAGTAATAGGGGTGGTAATAGTAATAGGTAATAGTAATAGGGGTGGTAATAGGAATAGGTAATAGTAATAGGGGTGGTAATAGTAATAGGTAATAGTAATAGGGGTGGTAATAGTAATAGGTAATAGTAATAGGGGTGGTAATAGTAATAGGTAATAGTAATAGGGGTGGTAATAGTAATAGGTAATAGTAATAGGGGTGGTAATAGTAATAGGTAATAGTAATAGGGGTGGTAATAGTAATAGGTAATAGTAATAGGGGTGGTAATAGTAATAGGTAATAGTAATAGGGGTGGTAATAGTAATAGGTAATAGTAATAGGGGTGGTAATAGTAATAGGTAATAGTAATAGGGGTGGTAATAGTAATAGGTAATAGTAATAGGGGTGGTAATAGTAATAGGTAATAGTAATAGGGGTGGTAATAGTAATAGGTAATAGTAATAGGGGTGGTAATAGTAATAGGTAATAGTAATAGGGGTGGTAATAGTAATAGGTAATAGTAATAGGGGTGGTAATAGTAATAGGTAATAGTAATAGGGGTGGTAATAGTAATAGGTAATAGTAATAGGGGTGGTAATAGGTAATAGTAATAGGGGTGGTAATAGGTAATTGTAATAGGGGTGGTAATAGGTAATTGTAATAGGGGTGGTAATAGCAATAGCGGCAATAGCGGCAATAGCGGCAATAGCGGCAATAGCGGCAATAGCGGCAATAGCGGCAATAGCGGCAATAGCGGCAATAGCGGCAATAGCGGCAATAGCGGCAATAGCGGCAATAGCGGCAATAGCGGCAATAGCGGCAATAGCGGCAATAGCGGCAATAGCGGCAATAGCGGCAATAGCGGCAATAGCGGCAATAGCGGCAATAGCGGCAGCGGCAATAGCGGCAGCGGCAATAGCGGCAATAGCGGCAATAGCGGCAATAGCGGCAGCGGCAATAGCGGCAGCGGCAATAGCGGCAGCGGTAGGTAGTAGTAGTAGTAGTTCAGTGCACTGCTGGCTATCTAAGTATGTTAACTGTGACTGCGTAGGCAAGTGCTTGATGTTCTATGCCTTCAATTTCATGAGCTATCCACGGCTCACTAGATCGGAGGCTTTGGAAAGATTTAATACTATGCCGGTTCTCATTCCTTTATCTAGGAGAGTGTACAGGCTTTTCTAAAGCCATGCAGCATTTATTTATGAAGTCAAATGAGCGGAAAGCCCGTAAAGAGTAACCATTTCAAAAACCATACTAAAGCTAGGAAACAGTGATACTTAGCTGTAGTTTGAAGCCTCTATTGTAGGTTACTTCGCTTCTTAGCACTGTTTTAACTGTGTTTTTAGACTACAAAGACGTTTCCCTTATTACTACAGATTGACGCAAGTTGTGGTTCCTTCTATGCACTTCTTCAGGGATCGACATAACAGCTGGGTATTTGTTCTTTAATGTTAGGATTACCTTGCTTGTTTTGTTTCCCTTAACCTCTTCAAGTTGAAACTTCACGGTTTTGAGTTTGTATCTCATGGTAGATACCAATAACAATATTCTATTTTCTGCTCGTGATACGAAATTCTTATAAAATAGAATACATACTGCTTTTGATATTTTTACGATATTACCGTACTGAACTACGCATAATGGCTTGCTGACTCCAGGTGCCTCAATCAGTTTCCACAAGGCTTTGCTTACGTTACTAGACTGCAATATTTCGGCACTGTTAATGTTGTTTTCCAAGGTTACAAAGTTCTGCTTTAAGCGTTTTGTTCTGTTCCACTTTTATTAGAAAATATGCATTTTTCTTTTGTACAGGACACACAGGTCATGCATATTCTTCCTATGTTTAACAAGGTTGGCTAGAAATCTCAGTTTTGTCATTCCTTCTACTCCGTGTGTGTTGGCTATCATCATTTCTGTAGTGGGTGATCAGGAGTCTTCGTCATGCCGGTACAATGGCTAATGCTGATCCCGTTTATCGGACGCTTCCGCGTGGGATAGTGTATCCAATCCCTCCTAGCTACCATATTTTTAAAGAAATTTGATCTTGCTGTTATTCAAAGCTCGTTTCTTTTCAACGCTTTTTGTTGTTTTGTAAGAACTTATTTACTCTGTGTGTTGTGGAAGGTAGTTTGAGAAATGGGAAGTCCGCGTTACTTAAGCAGTGTCACCAGCAATTTTGAGAATTGTTGCGGGATGTATCCAGGTAAATCTAGAAGCTGAGACCCTGGTGTTTAAGGGAAGCATATTTTTACGGTTGTATGATCTTAATATAGCTCAGTTTCATGACAGCTAATTTGCTGAAGCTGACATCAATGTTAGTCTCAAAGTACATTGTCATTGGAACCAGTCTGCTTCATTTCGTCACTGAAACTGTAGAATCTTCACAAGGTCGGCTGGTTCAAATGGCTCTGAGCACTATGGGACTCAACTTCTGAGGTCATTAGTCCCCTAGAACTTAGAACTAGTTAAACCTAACTAACCTAAGGACATCACAAACATCCATGCCCGAGGCAGGATTCGAACCTGCGACCGTAGCGGTCTTGCGGTTCCAGACTGCAGCGCCTTTAACCGCACAGCCACTTCGGCCGGCCACAAGGTCGGTCTTGCCACAGAATCGGTTGTTTCATGCCAAAGGGACACGTACTAAAAAATCTTAAAACGCTGGTTTCAGGTTAAAATGACTGGTCTTAGTCGCTATGCCAGCCAAAAGCACATTAAAATCCGTTAGCTCGCATTTCAAATAAAATTGCACATGACAGTATCAACGTTTGACAGTTAAATGACCCGTTTCAGCGAATTTAACTGCACGAGTGTTTTGCCAGAGATATAAGAAGCTTAAAAGAAACACTTGGTCAATGGCTTATTACTACGTATGCCTGAAGTTAGGCAGAAAATCTAATGAATAAACGTTTATGAGAGATATGCGAAACTTAAAGACAAAATACTGTCTTTGACTACAGATGGAGGTACGTCCACGTTGTAAAGAAAATTCTCACACGTCTGCAAATCGTGTACTGCATGCGGCAGAAAGATTCATAAAGTTGCGTCTTATTGTTAGGAGAATCTGAAGCGCGAGTCAACGGATTTTATTGCGTTTTATGGTAGGAACAGCGACAAAGACCCGTGCAAGGGTTGCAATTCATCACTTCACATACAGAATTGCCATGTGAAAGGTGTAACGTCATTTGACGGTGATACCAAATTTAATTCACATTTTTACATTTCATGTGGAGTGTGCTATCTAGTGAATTATCTGTTGGTTGTGCGAGTTACCACCACTTTCCTAAGTGACTTCTTGAAGTGGCTGCAACTTTAGTCGTGTGACAACCAGGTAGCTTGAATATGAACAATGTCAAAATTCGCTAATAGCTAAACATCATGAAATAAAGTCTTTGTTTCAAAATTTAAAATCGCGTACGCAGGTCAATGACTTCTCTCAAGAAACTGTGACATGTTAGGAAGTACAGAGGACAAACATTTAGTTGATAGCCTGAGAATCACGTAAAAAATTTTATTACGCTATATAGTACGCGGATAAGTTGTGTTATGTTACAATTATGTTTTGCTTTAGTTTGCGGTTCTGTTATTGACTCTGCAGAAGGAAGGAAATGAAGCTCAGGGGTAGCTGAAGATGAATTATTTTCCGCAGGATATTTCAGAGGCAGGTGCACAGTTCGTGAATTATTCGATTCAATTTTAAGAGTATTTAAACTACACTGAAAGCAGGCACGGGATTGGTAGTAATTACGTTTACCCACATTTTGCTCTCATCTTGAGATTGATGAATTGGGTAATATAAGAAACAGAGAAAGTAGGTACAGACAAGACGACAATCCGGTTCACTTTCAATAGCTATAGTCCCTAAACAAGCCCATCTTTTCACGATAATGGCGCGTTTTTTTCGTTTCCCTCGTTGCAGTGGAAAATCAATTTTCTTTATTACATCCATCACGGTTGAGATTTGGCACGAGAACCCTGTTTATGGAATCCTCAGTCACGCATCCCATTACTCATGCAAGTGGACACGTTTTGTACCAGTAAGAAGTTATAGACTGCACACACAGTAGTGTTTGATACTGTGTCTGGGTTAAAGTACAATGGCTTTCTAAATACTCAAACTGATAACTAAAATGTCGAAATTGGTTTCAGTAGAGCCGGCGGTTAAAAACACGCTCTGGTGCCGGCTGACGTCTAATGGGGCCTGGATTTAGCAAGACTGACTGAATTGCTGAAGTATCATCCTTGACTATAATTTATGGAACTGGAATACTCCTACCATGAAGGAGTGAGGCGTTCGACAGGAGAATACTTCCCTGTTCTAGCTTCTTAAAGCACTGTTAGAAACTACATCAGTCATATTTACCCATCGCAACCATAGTCAACGCAAATATATAGTTTGCATCTGCCATTTCCAAAAGAACAGTTCTATGCCGCCGTTTAAATTTATAAAAAGGCTCGCACTATTCGTCGAGCTTGTTATCACATGCTTTCCATGTAGCGCGTCGAGACGATGAGGGGGAAATTTCAGCTTCTCTTGCAATCTGCTGTCGCAATGACAAGGCTACCGCCCTGGCTCACCACAAATTTCGTTCACATACATTATGTGTGCAAAACTTGGCCAGAAATTAAAGTGACTGAAGTGGTAACTCCACATCACCAGACGTTCAGAAAAACAGTATTTTGTTGCGGGTCGGACGATGCATGTAGTGCAGAACGGTAATCAGAGGGTCGTGGGGTTGAGTTCGTAAGTGCAACAATTTTTTTTTTTTTTTTTTTTCAAATTTGACGTCACTTGCGCTGCATATAAACCGAAGTATAGGTCAATGTATTTTATTTGTTAATATTAATGTTTTCATAAAAGGTGTGTAAAGGGAAAGCAGAGGACAATGTGGCACTGCGAACAAATTTCCAGGAAAGGATTATGAGGCGTACACCAGACCTTAGCATATAAAACTGAATACTTCGTTGCTGCATGGTTAGTGAAATACACTTCTGTAGTGATACTGATCGTACAAACAAGGTAGCACTAATTCTCTAACTTCCACGCGTTATGAACGCCTCATTTTACTGCATAAGGTTACTTTAAAGTTTCTATGGCGAAGCAAACTTTGTGTACATTCACGAAAGGCTCTCACCGCACAGTTTGGCGTGTAACGCATCATTTCGTCAAATAGTATAGCTGGTAATGCACAGAGATGCATTCTTCTCGGAATGTGATTCAGTTTTGTGACTCGGTAAGGTAAGAACAGTTTCGTAGCTTTTTGATCAAATTCATTACCTTGCAATAAAAATAGACGTCCAGGAGTTGCAAAAGCGAAGTGCATAGTATTTTTTTTCTAAACGCTTCGCCTTTTCAATTCAGGCCAAGCACTACATGCACCATAAATTTGGACGAAATCAGTGATGAGTAGGCGCGGTATCTTTGTGGCCAGTCTTCTGCGCTTTGTTGGATATGTAACAAACTACCATTCTCGATAAGAAAGAGCTGTCAGATTTAACTATTTGCAGAAATTCTATGTAGTTTAACTGCGTTTTCATAAATATGTTATGTATGTGCGAAGCCGGAATTTCTTTGTATTTTGAGCACTGCTGAAAAAATAATGAACACGTGCTACACGACAAAGGAAATATAGAACAGTACCTTTCGAAAATGTCAAAGTTACCGACGTTGGAATTAATTATAAATAATGAGCTTTATTTCTTTTCCTGTCAGACTTTGCTTAGATGTTTACATTCCTACATGCAGATACTTAGCTTTCAGAGCACCGTAGCAGCTTCTTTAATGATCCTGCCGATTGTGTAAACAAGGTCGAGAAAGGGATACTGTACGCTGCCGCACGAATCACATAAACGCTAATTGTTATTGGAACGCAGTACATTTAAATGAACGTTTTTTGTGAAATAAAATATTTTAAGGTAAGGTTGTCCCAGCTTTTGCAGTGAAGCGGAAGGCAACAATCACTGTGGTGCAATCTGACTGCTCGTCTCACTTTTGTCTCGTTATGGACTGAGTCTAGAAGAAACCCCACCTCGCCGCTCGTCAATCGGATAAATGTCCCGGCTTCGTGCTCATCCTCAATCCGTAGTTCCCGAACTAGCGTATGGGCTGCGGCCTGTCCTGTTCATCCAGTTTCACTCACTATCTTTCACGCGTACCGTGATGAGAAATATGAATCATCTAGGTACACGTTAGTGTCATTTCTAACTCTGACTAAAAATTATATGTATACGTATTCAGTAAATTAACACAGGTCAGGAAACGTTTTGCATCACCCCAGTTCCCAGAAGTCCTTAAGATAGACGTTGACTATCGATACTGTATCACAGACACAGTCTGTTGACTGTTCAGTGGCGTTATTAAACCAGCCCAAAGACGTGAACAACCGTTCAGGAGCAGCGCCTTTTAGTGGAGGGGGTCGGACAGTGCATCACTTCCGGTCATTCCACCAGGAAGGAGCTAGAGGGTTAGAGTTTTCTGTAGTTCAACCATGGCTACACGGTCAATACTGCGGTTCGATCGTGTCCGCATTGTTACTTTGTGTCAGGAAGGGCTCTCAACAACGGAAGTTTCTGGGCTTCTGAGTGAACCGAAGTGAGGTTCGGACATTGAGGAGATACAGACCAACTGCCGATGGCACGCATCTCTCAGGCCGCCCAAGGGCTATAACTGCAGTGGTTGACCGCTACCTACGGATTATGGCTCCAAGGAACCCTGACAGCAACGCCATCATGTTGAGTAATGCTTTTCGTGCAGCCATAGGACGTCGTGTTTCCAAGAAAATTTTGCCCAATAGGCTCAATGATGCACAACTTCGCCCCGACGTCCACGACGAGGTCTATCTTCACAACCACGACACCATGCAGTGCGGTACAGATGGGCCCAACAACATGCCTAATGGACCGCTCAGGATTGGCATCACATTCTCTTCACTGATTAGTGTCTCATGTGCCTTGAACCGAACAGTCTTAGACGTGTTTGGAGGCAACCCGGTCAGACTGAACGCCTTGGACACGCTGTCCAGCAAGATGGAGGTTCCCGGCTGTTTTGAGATGGCATATGTGGCCGACGTACTCCGCTGGTGGTGAACGATGTCGCCGCAACGGCTGTACGATACGTGAATGCCGTTCCCCGACCGATAGTGCAACCATATCGGCAGCATATTGCCGAGGCGTTAGTCTTCATGGGAGACTATTCGCGCCCCCATCGCGCCCGTCTTGTGAATGGCTTC
The DNA here is from genome assembly GCF_023864345.2 of Schistocerca serialis cubense. NCBI lineage: Eukaryota > Metazoa > Arthropoda > Insecta > Orthoptera > Acrididae > Schistocerca > Schistocerca serialis. The sequence continues at coordinate 12,195,359 of NW_026047583.1, forward strand.
CTTCAGGATAACGTCTAAGGAGCAGCCACCATATTTTCCTGACACGAACCCTATCGAATATGCCTGAGATACATTGAAAAGGGCTGTTTATGGACCACGTGACTGAGGGATCTACGCCGAATCGCCGTTGAGTGGAACTATCTGGACTAACAGTGGCTTTATGAACTTGTGACTAGTAAGCAACGATGAATACAGGCATCCATCAATGCAAGAGGACGTGCAACTGGGTGTTAGAGGTACCGGTGTGTACAAAAATCTGGACCATCGTCTTTTAAGGTCTCGCTGTATGGTGCTACAATATGCAATAATGTTATCATGAGCAAAAGAAAGGGCGGAATTGATGTTTATGTTTATCTCTTCCAATTTTCTGTACAGGTACCGAAACTCTCGGATCATAGGTGATGCAGAACTTTCTTTGACGTGTGCATTTCTCTTGTGCGCAAATAATTTCGCAACGTCGTCGTTGATTTTGTACTTGCAGCTTAGTGGCTGTTACATCCAGTTTCTTGTAACATTTTCCGATTTCTGTGAATGAGCTCGAAGTTGCGGACGTGTGACTGTCGTGATGCGCTGTATCGGGATAATCCCTGTGCAGCGTGTGGTATTCAAAGGACGTTTAAATGGTATTGTGTGTCGGAAATCTTGTTTCCTTTAGGAGTGCTGCAGTGTGGATGCAACGCGCGGCAGTTTTTCGGCATGGCTCCGCAACATTGCTGCCTGAGGGCGATGATGCAGGCCGTTTCCAAGGTGTTACCGCTATCACCCTTGTGGCCGGACACACGGAGACAGCGCTGCTATGCCAAGACAGGTAATCGGATCGCTGACACAGGTAGTATCTCGCGTCCGGTAGAAAAAATTGCGCATGTTCTAGACAATTTGTTTACGTAAAAGAACGTAGAGGGGAGGGGGGCAAACGAGACAGATCCACGAATTTCGTAAATGTGGTAAGTACCTTTTTGGGGGGTTTAAGGCGCGAAACACCTGAAGTCATAAGCTCCCAGTAGAGAACCATAGAATGCTGGGACCGCGAGGATAAAAAAAACCGCTGCGAGGTCCAATACAGGAAGGAAGAAAAAACAAATGTAAAACTTAAAGATGTAACAGAAGATTATGTAAAAGACGTCGACAAGACACTGGAGTCACCAGGTAAAGATCAGATGTCTTTCGTCATAGTACTGCTTTTTTAAAAATCAAAACGGGAGCCAAAGCTCGCACGTCATCCGCTAAAATGTCCGGCAAAGTGTGCGGCAGACCGACCCTGAGACGTAAGTGGTCAAAATAGGGGTAGAGGATCGGGAATGTCCGACTTAATGGCTGGCTACAGAAAGGACACTCGGGTGCAGGGTCGACACTCAGTGGCGGTGACTAAAGCGGCAGTGCCCTATTCGCAACCGAGCTAACATTACTTCTTCACGGCGAGACGGCCGGGAGGAAGTGGACCAGGCTGCTGGGAGAGGTTTCACTTCCCAGTTTGTTCCCATGAAGGGAGCACCATTGGTCATGCCAAAGCGACCGCGTAAGAGGCGGGCCGACCGAGATGGACTACGACCTCGGCAGCGTCATTCCCTGGCACCCCAACATGGCCAGGAACCCAGAAGAACATCACTTGGGCTCCCCATCCGGGAACAAATGGAGGCAGTCCTGGATCCGTAGAACGATGGGGTGGACCGGATCCAGACTGATGGGCACTGAGGGAGTTAGCAGATGATGCAGCGAGTGGGCTGGTGCCTATGGACGTAGTCAACATTCTGATACAGGGCAAAAAGCTCTGCTCCACTGATCGAGAAGCCGTTAGTGAAACTGATCAGTCCCGATGGCAAAAGCACAGTCAACACTGTGGGCGCCCTTGGAACCATCAGTGTACAAAAATATGCTATCGAAAGTTCTGAGCGAAGTTTGAGAATTTTGCAGCGACAGGTACAGAAAGTATTATACATTAAAACTGAAATCTGAGAAAGGACAGTCCCGCTTATACAATTGCTGCTGATCTGCAGCAGTGAGCCGTAACTATATTTTGCATAGGTTCGTTAGATTTCTGAACTATCTTCAAGCGTCTCCACCTGTTTCGTTCTTCGTATGCACCAGCTTGCCAATTATTCTTTTATTCTGGGGTTTTGATGAATTACATTCCATGTCCCACAAATCATTTAGACGAATGGCATTTATGAAGTTCTAATTCGCCTCTCTGCTTGTGAACCGCAACTAAGTGTCTACATGAAGATTTAATTAGTATTTAAAATTAAATTAATGAATAGCACGAGCCCTTGCACAAACGTTGCAAACGTTTCTTACCTAGAGGTGTAATTTATCGTAGACTAGAAGTGTGTCAAACTTTTCTATGAATCGTGTGCAGCCAAGTAATGGAAGTGTTAGGCCCGTCGTAGCACATTGCCACTTCGTTATAGATGAAGCTGGTAAAGCATTTTTCTTTAGGTTTTGCACTGACAAATTCAGATCATGTTCATGTCAAGTTGTGACTGGATTTAAGAATGTAGCTGTGGAGAGGTTCGGCGCGAGCCATTTATCCAGAGGGGAGTCTGAGGACCTGTTTGAAGTTCTCACTCAGTTCCCCGACTTTTTAGTGAATAAATCGTCGGTCACCAATAGCATACATTACAAGAAAGGGCTGACCAATGATGTTCCAGTTAGGCAACCCCCGCATCTGCTTTCACTGTGCAAGGCAGGCCTTACGACAGATAGGGGACAAAGTGTTTGAGGAATGAGTCATTAGGCCATCTGCATCTCTTTCTGCCTCGTCCGTGTTTCTAGTCCTGAAAGGGTGGTCTGGGTACCGCCTGCTCGTTTTTTATATGCGGTTGAATGTGAAGGTTATTTTGCAACCTATTCCGTTACTGACTTACGCCATTGTATCACCAGATTTACGGAGACAAAGATTTTTACGGTCTTCCATCTGAACCTGGCATTTTATCAGACTCTTCTCACTGAAAAATCTGAGCCAGTGATGGAGTGATGGAGTGATTGAGTGATTGCCGTCTGCAGTGACTATGTTTTAGGTTTAACAGAGTCCTATTGCGACTGCACACAGGTGCAGCCGTCGTTTCCCGATTATTGGATAATATCTCGCGAGATCTGAAATTAAGTCTATTTACGATTATCTGGACGATGGTGTCGTCTACTGCGCTCTCTTCGAACACCAATATCTGGAGTAGGTCTTACTTCGTTTGCGTGATGGAGCCCTCACAATTAAGCTGTCTAAAGTAAGTCTACCACATAAGGTAATCTCTTTCCTAGGTCATTTACTGTCAGCTGAAAGGTTCAAATTCGATCAAGGACAGTCTCCATCTCAGAACAAGAACATAATTGCTCGGTTTTATAGGCATGCCCAATTTTTCTTGAGGAAGTTCGTGGCCCATTTTGCTCAATTAGCCATTCCCTTGAACGACTTACGTAAGACAGATGCGGAGCTCAGGTGGGGAGAATCGCAACTGTCTGCCTATGATGCTGTGAAGACCGCTTTGGCTAACCCCATTTCTTACAGTGTGCTTACCAGAAATCTTTCATTGTGCAGACGAACGCATCTTATTCAGGTGTGACTGCTGTGCTTCCACGAGAAGAGTATGGATTGAGCGTAAATCCAAGAAAGACGAAGGTAATCAGAAGTAATAGAAATGAGAACAGCGAGAAACTTAATATCAGGATCGATGGTTACAAAGTAGCTGAAGTTAAGGAATTATGCTACGTAGGCAGCACAGGAACGACTGACGGACTGAGCAAGGACATCAAAAGCAGACTAGCACTAGCACTGGCAAAAAGGCATTCCTGGCTAAGATAAATCTAATATCAAACATCGGCCTTAATTTGAAGAAGAAATTTCTGAGAATGTACGTCTGGAGTACAGCATTGTGTGGTAGTGAAACATGGACCGGAGGGAAACCGGAACGGAAGAGAATCTAAGCATTTGAGATGAACTACAGACGAATGTTGAAAATTAGGTTGACTGGCAAGGTAAGGAATGAAGTATCTGCGGAGTCGGAGAGGAAAGGAATATGTGGAAAACATTGATAAGGAGAAGGGACAGGATGATAGGTCATCTGGTAAGAGGGAATGACTTCCATGGTACTAGTGGTACTATAGCATAGAGGGCGAAAACTGTTGAGGAAGACAGAGATTGGAATACATGCAGCAAATAGTGAACGTGGGTTGCAAGTGCTGCTCTGGATGAAGAGGTTAGCACAGGACAGGAAATCGTGGCAGGCTGCATCAGCCCAGTCAGGAGACTGATCAAACACCACCGAAAAAAAAAAAAAAAAAGAAAGAAAGCGACGTCTGCTGGCCGTTCTCGCGGAGTGGCGAGGTGTGTCTCAGAGCTGTGGGCAGATAGGAACGGACAGTGGTTAGCAGCAGACGTGTCTTCCCTACTACGAAGCCTGGACTGTCTTCAGCCCAAGTCGGCAGCGTGTAACAACGAGGGCCGGAGTGGTGCTCCTGCAGGGCCGTGTATCGCCGCAGCTGAGCTCTGGCCGTGCAGTGCGGCCTGGCCGCGCCTTCCCTGGGCAGCGGCTCCTGCGTTCTGCCCGACGGTGTTTTGTCACCTCGACAGTTGCTGAAGGTCTCTTCTTTCGCAAAGCGATCGTTGGTGTGTGCGACATGTTTCCGATACATTGTCCCCCGTTTTAAAAATTTCTTTTTGCTTTTAGTTTACTTTGAGAATATTTTCCTGTTCCCATTCAGGAAGAGTCAAAAGCATACAAACTGACTACTGTAAAACATGAGATTTTTCCCCTGAGAGTAACCGACACTCCGTCTTTAAAATAATTGTGCTTAGTTAGACACACAGTCATGCAAAATAATATTAACTCTTTTATACCATATAACAATTAGGCCTAATTGCCCCTAGCCCGAATAGAAATTGGAAGAAATTTGACTTACGTACTTTCAAAATGTGTCCATAAGCTATAGGACAAAATTGACCTCACGAATGACTGGGTTTAAAAATCTAACCCTAAATGCGCAGGGTAATCGCTTTCCAGCTACATCACTGTACTTTCAAAGACCCCGTAACATACCACGAATATGAAAGTTACACGTCACAATGCCCAACAACTTTGTGCAGTAACAACATCCCTCCGAGCTCGATACAGCAGCTAGAATGCGACACCAGCACAGAAGCTCAGAATTCCAGTTAATCACAAGCTGCGAGATGTGCAGGCAGAACTGAAGTTAACGACCAAACCTGAACTTGACCTAAAACCGATTACCAGTAACTTTGATGGAATGCTCACTACATTGCAACTGCCTCAACTGCTAAGAATGATACACCTTTATTATTTATTGATAATGGTAACGGTGAGTTTCTTGCCGTAAGGAAATGTCAGTTCGATCAGTATTACAGACTTTGCACAAAAGATCATTTAAAATTTACCTCGGGTAGCCTTCCGCATATTTTAGGGATGATACACATCAGGGAAATGAGAATTTGAAGGTTTGTACAGAATTATTTGGAAGCTAAATATGAACCATCACTGAAAGTAAGGAAATACTGGAAATCGCGAATCATCTGAGATAGGTTGCTCAGATGATGAACCCACAGCAGGATATGTAAGAGCATTATCTGACGCGTGTTGATTACACAAGATGGCACTGTGGTCCTGGTGTCAGATACACCACATTGTAGGAAGTGGCTTTACAACCTCCTCTCACTACAAGAGGTTGCTGCTTAGCTACGTCAAAAACATTTGTGCTCAACTACACAGTTGGAGTTTACTAGTGGAGAATGGTAAATTAGAGGGTAATTTTAATCCAACTACTGACACTCCATTCAATATAAATATTACTACAGACCTGGTCGATTGTGCATGAAGAATCTAGCTGCTTCCAAGAGCAACAAATTTGAGTTCCATTTCTTCACGCAATTGACTTAATATATACAATGCTATAATAATCTGCACATTACGAGGCATAATCTCATGTTTGAAGTTTAACAACAAAACTAAGCAAGTATTACAGTTACGTACTGTGTGACCTTAGGCAGCATAACTGACAGCACGGAAGTATCTTGACAATTCATCCATTATGAGGATGCGAACACCCAGTGATTTTCTTGCTTATGTACATAAAGTTCTTTTAGAAAGTTTATGAATGATTTGAAATTAAATTTGACATGCAATTATTATAACAGTAGCTAATTTATAAAGTAATCAGACGACTGAAGCTGTTTTGTACATGAGAGTTCGAGTCTTTAAGGCTCAGAGGTTTACTGGTACATTTAGAACGCCTCCATGTTCAGGCACAGCGCTTTCTCAAATGAATTAGAGATATATGGAAACATCACGTCCATATTTGGAATAGTCATGTTACTGTACTGGTAACAATATATGCATAATATTAATTTACAATAAACTTCTTTGTTGTTAACGGACAATTTCATGGAAATTGTCGAACATCACTGGCTGTCAACTTTCAGTACAGAGAGGAAAAAATCCTTAATCATTCACAAGTTTCATTTTCTACTATCCGCCCAATGTGTTTCGGAGCTATAGCTCCATCTCAACGACTATGGATACAACGGGCGTTTCATCTGCTTCGGTTTTTTAGCCTACCGACACATTTATAGATAAACAACACCCTCGAACAGGATACTTCCAGTACACCACTTCTCTCCTCTTTCGACCATTCTAACTTATTACCTACGTCTGACGACAACTTTCGTCTTTTACAATGGTGAAAAACATTTGCACTTACAAATTTAAACTATTTGAAGTGTTAATGACAGTACTATATTACTCACATTTTGCACATTTAATCATATTACAGTCATGTGATGTAATGCATCAACTTTGATTGTCATTTACATAATTGTAAAACTGAGGGAAAATGTATTACTAAGAGATCTGACAGCTAGTTTCAGTTTACATATATATTGAACATGAAATTTTATTTGCTACTTTATGTAACTTATTTAGGCACAGAAGCAGTAAACAACAGTATGAAGTACGTAAGATAGGGGAGGGGAGTGAGGGGGGGGGGGGGGAGGGGATGTCCCGAACTTCGGAGCCACTGGCCTTTAAACTATCACTGTCCTTCCAGAGCCAACTCTGGAATGTCTAGCTGAAAGGCTCGTAAATCGTTGGGAACGGATTTCCACTTTTGAGGTGCTGGCCAACAACTTGCATCGTTCACTGTATATCTCGTAAGCTGGGTGCTTTCAGGTCAGGCAGTAGTGACAGTGAAATGGCTGTAAGGACTGCATTCAGCGGAGGCCACGATCTTCTTCGCCAAGTGAACGACAGCAGGTGAAGTTCTGGCTTTACCTCTTCTCTTATTCTTGCTGACTGATCTGCGGAACGATCTTCTTCAATGACAAATGATCAAAATTCTTCCAGTTATAGCCACCAACACAGAAGTGATGAGAATCAGTGCAGACGTCCGTGAGGTCTGAGACACAGAACTTTGAATATGGTGCCATCTGGCGGGCTGTGTACTACAGACATACTGTTTTGGGAGGAAGTACACCAGTATCTGATACAGCAATGCTCTACCACAGCGTTCTATTCCCGTCTTCACATCGTCTTCTCTTCGCAACTGGCAACCACAAAATTACTTTGCTTGTGAGCGGTCTACGGCATGGTACATAATATCACAGGAGTTTTTGAAACATCAGTCTTCTCTGTGTCACTTTCATTTGTTCACTAGCCATCGTCATTTCAGCGCCGTGGACCTTACCAGGATTGTCCCCGTAGTAATTGCAGGAACTTGGGATTGTGTGATTCCTATATGCTCCAATATTTCTACTGGTGGTCACACCTCCAAGATCAGCAACGATTAACATTTGACATGGTTTACATCCTGAGAAGCATCCTTCGTGATGTGTAAGGCTTCTTTTTCGATCCCATTTACTTCATTACTGATGCAGAGTAACGTCTCCATCTGAGGTTCCCATTTTATTCACGAACTAGGGATGTTGTGATGACCATGCTGACATTGCTGTTTGCACATCTAGTATGGCTTGTTCCATCTCTTGGTCTTCACATCCAAAAATTATTTTCAGGCGTGGGACTATGAAGACTTTCACATGGATCGTTTATCAACTTGACCGCTTAACATCCAGCTTCGAGCGCCAGGCTCTCTCTGATGGGATCGCTCCCAGGAACGTTGGCTTCCCCCTCACCGTGTCTGAGGCCGCCGTCTCGCCATCCCCCCCCCCCCCACCCCCTTTTCCCCAATAGAAGGCAAAAATGAAAATGAAAGACACCCTCTGGCCTCGCAACCTAATACCATTGGGGTCGAAAATAACAAGAGCTGACCAAGAGAGGCCGACAGAAAAGGAAACAGAAGATCGTGAAGTAAGTGGATGTAAAGTCAGACTTCGTTAACAGTGACTAGCAAGACCATATAGCATGAAAGGAACGTTGATGTCCTAAGGTTGCCAATTTTTTAAAGTAATAATTCTAGTCTGACTGCGCTTCTGTAATACGGCTTACAAAGGAATGGTGATTAATAGAAGGAAACTTAAAAGATGTATCTGCACACTGTATGTTGTAGAAGTTACTTATTTAACAATGCTGATCTATTTGACATTGGAAGTTTGTGATCATTACACAACTAAAGCTAAATTGAGGTTACAGCTTACCTAAAAATAAATTCTTGATTTACAATTGTCTTAATCTCAGTTATAGTTGAAATGAATATGCAAGTGGGTAGATCTGGTCATACAAAGGAAAGTATTCATGACAGTTCAACGGTAAACCAGTTTCTGTATCTACCATTTACCAATTCCAGTAAGTGGAGAATTATTGTAATAGGCTTTATTAAAGTGCTTGTGAGAAATAACACTAATTTAAAAATCTCAGCAACTTTTCACGTAATATTACAGTTTACTTTCAGAGACAGGAATTTCAATTGACTACTTGTAATACCAATTTCAGTTACGATGAACTCATTGATTGCAAATATTTCAGCGATTTCTGTGTGCTGAGCAACAATTTTTTTCCCAGAACAAGTGCAATACTTCAAGCACACCACAAACTGTTTTTAAAAACTTTTCAAAATCTAGTACAACACTTTTTCAAGCTGTTAAAACGTGAACATGAAAAATTATCGACTGTTACACTGTTTAATGTATATCGTGACCGACGATAATATGAACACACAAAAATTCACATAAAGACAATGTTAACATAACATAGGTACCATTAATTACAATTAAGGAAACCATGGATTCTGTAACTAGCAGATCGTTCCTCAAGTAGAAGAGGCAGGCTGGGAGAGGTTAAAAAGGAAGAGAAAGTGAAAGACTACAATGAGTGGGACCCATATGAGGCATTGGTGAGGTTACATAAAAATGGATGGTTACACAAAATTACTTTTATAGCCGTCTAGAAGCAGTAACGTGGTTTATCTTCAAACACCGACATTTGTATATACTGGCGATCAGTACGAAATCAATTGTTGGCTTCGACAAGCCCGTTACAATGCTGTCTTCTAATCATTTATTACTACTATTTTCATTCACTGATCACACAGTACCATACAAACACCGTAAGAGAAGGAAACCCAATATAACAATAGAAAGAATTAGAGATCCAATGGGATTACATTGTCACCTTCAGATACTTATAAAAAATATTTATGACATCAGATATCCTACATTTCTACATATAGGAAGAAAAACTGTCACAAAAATGTATATAAAAAAATGTATATGAACATAAGTTTACAGTTCTGAAGTTATACATTGACTGTCAGGACAAACAGTCTACATGCACATAGCAATATGGAACAATTTCTGCCAAGTATTATGTCTTACGATCGTATTATTGCATGAAAGTAAATTGATTACGTTCCACAAAAAGGATTATGAAACTAGATTTCACTTCACTCCCAAAGTGAACTGTATGTACAAAGTTCACATTCCTTATGAACATAGAAACCATGCACAAACCCAGAGGTAAGTAAATGGCACAAGAATCAAATGTCTTAAAAGGCTTGATCATTAAATTGAACATACTAAAAGACAATACAATGAAGTCATGTTAAGGAATATAGTAACATTTTCTGTATCTAATATTTCTGAAGTATCTAAGATGGCTAAGATATTTCAATAAATGAGTATCAAGAAACTCAAGTATCTTAAGTATATGTATGCCAACTAATTGCAAGGAAACGTGAGAGCTTCCAGATGTAATCTTTGACCTATGATAGTAGTATTCCACTTTACACAATGAAGGGGTGGGAGGGGGAGGTCAATAGCAGTAGGCAACCAACACACAGGGTAATGCTGAGACTGCTTGTGATGATTGCTTATGCACGATGACTAAACGAACCTATCCGGAAGTGAACAAAAACAGAACGAAACACTGAAGGGCAAAGAAACTGGTACACTTTCCTACCATCGAATAGGGCCCCTGCGAGCACGACAAAGTGTCGCAACAGGACGTGGCGTGGGCTCCACTAATGCCTGAAGCAGTGCTGGAAGGAAGTGGCACCATGAATCCTGCAGGGCTGTCCATAAATCTGTGGTAGTACGAAAGGGCGGGGATCTCTTCTGAAACGCACGTTGCAAGGCATCCCAGATGTGCTCAACAAGGTTCATGTCTGGGAAGTCTTGAGGCCAGCAGCAGTAAGAATTCTTAAGACTGTCCCTGGAGCCACTGTTGCCATTCTGGACGTATGGTTTGTTGTATTTTCCTAGTGGAATTGCTGAGGTCCGTCGGAATGCAGAAGGGACGTGAATGGATGCAGGCGATTATCAGGATGGCTACAAATGTGCCACTTTTCAATCGTATCTAGACGTATCAGAGGTGCCTCGTCACTACAACTCCATATGCCCCATACCACCACAGAACCTCCACTAGCTGTAACTGTCCCCTGCTGTCGTGCAGGGTACACGGATTCATGAGGTCGTCTACACACGTCCATCCGCTCTATGCAATTTGAAACGAGGCTCGTCCGACCAGATAACGTGTTTCTCGTCAAACGTCCAGTGTCCAATGTCGGTTGTTGCGTTGAATTGTTCACACGCTGATACTATGGCCCAGCAGTGATATCTGCAGCAGTTTGCTGAAGGGTTGCATTTCTCTCACGTTGATCCATTTTCTTGCCATTGGTTCCGTTCTTTTAAGATCTTTTTCCGGCCGCATGTTAGAGATTTGATGTTTTACCAGATTGCTGATATTCAAGGAACACTCTTGCAAAATGGCCATACGTGAAAATCCGGAGTTCATCGTTACCTCGGAGATGCTGTGTCCCATCGCTCGTGCGGCGACTAAAACACCACGTTCTAACTCAAATCTTGATAACCTGCCAGTGTAGCAGCACTGACCGATCCAACAGCCGCGCCAGAAACTTTTTGTTATACAGGCGTTGAAGACCGGAGCGCCGTATTCTGCCTGTTTACATCTCTGTATTTGAATAGGTACCACTTTCTTTGGCACTTCAGCTTATAGAATGTCAATAAATTTATGATTGAAATTCTGGAACACAGTGAGAAATGGGGAGTTCAAATGCACATGACTAGTAACATGCTTGTTTATCTACATATGCAGTTCAGATTACACCTAGAACACAATTACCATTATTATTATCATCATCAAACTGCTCACTAATGCACTTAACTAAAAACGATTACCTACTATGACAGTCCTGAGATGAGGATTGCTTAAAAACACAAGATTTATACAGTACATAATAAAATCGACAGATAAACGGCATAAAATCTAAAGCATTGTTATAGTAAATTTGTTGAGTTCGCCCTTACAAATTTCATATCCGTATGATGTAATTGAAAGATCAGCTATTTGGTAGCAAGGACTGCTGCTAATATCTAATTTTATATAATCTACACATTACTGAAATGCTCACTGAAAAAGTCACTGACAATGTAATGAGGCACTCGTCATCAGACACCTGTTAATTAAATCAATTACTCATTAAGTAGAGGAGTTACAGAACCAATATCGGTATACAATAGAAGCAGTGCAAAGCTGAAAAGGACATGTGGCAAGGAACTGCATGCAACTAGTAGACATAGTTATAAGCACAACTGGACGTAATATTCACATGTTTTAATGTTAACGGACATAAAATTGCTGATCTTTACGTGAGGATACAAATTTTTAATACCAGATTGCGTTACAAGCGTGGGTGTTGCGCCTGCAGCACCATAGTATGAAATTACGTACGACTTACAAAAAGCATTAAATCAAGGGAAATACAACGCAATGTACAAGAGCAGTAATAAATGTTTATACAAACAAAGTGTTAAAAATTAGTAAAACACAGCATTATTGATATTGCTGACTACAGTTGTTTGACGCCAGATGACGTTGCACATGAAAGTATGACGCTACATAGCGACAATTTTAATTGGTTGTTTGTACTAAAATAGCATGTAGGAAGCCAACAGCGATCACAATCAAAATTAGCTTGGTTCTAAACCTAAAAAGCAAAACTTAATACGAGCAGTACATTTCCTTGCCCGTTCGAAATTTCACACTTTGTGCCGACGCAAGTACAAAGTCTACCAGTTCTAAACTACGAACTGCGTATATTAGCGTTGTAATAGCTACATGCGTTGTATAGTCTAAGTGGTTACAAGGAATTAAATATTTAGTTCTGACTTATTAGCATGAAAGGAAACGGTATAGTACACTGCCTGTTTAAGACGGAAAGTGGTAAATAACTATTTGCGCCAAACAGTGAGTGCATGAAGCAATTGCAGCACTGAATGAATAAATACGAACTGCCCACCTATTGGTACAACTCAACTAACAGCACAGTTCTCTGCCTGTTGGAAGTGAAGCAGGGTACATAAGCGCTAAAGCAGCTACATACACTGAATGGCGTAAGTAGTTACAAAGATGTACATATTTAGTAGCGCCGTCACATTAGCACAACGAAACTAAATACAAACCTGTTTATGACAATCAGTACAACCGTAATGAGCAAGTCTCGTTGCTCATCCGGGATAGTGAACAATTACCGTATAGCGTGTTTCACTTCATGTAGTTCTCATGGGAGAACTAGTCTTACATCAAGCATATGTTGAAAATATGAGACCAAACACAGAACATGAAAAACCTCAGTCATCAGAAGCATTGATAGCAATTAGAAATCTAATAGTAAACCTCTGATTCTTTATGCAATCGAACTCCCATGTTTTGAACTCACTTGTAAAGCAATCTGAAGTTTAAGCTGTTCCAGTGTGTTAAATATCTGACATTAGGAGTGTAAGCAAGAAAAAAATTGTAAAGAGTTTTTTTTAATCATGCTTAGCAACGGCCAACTAACATTGAATATCCTCACTACGTAACACTGAGTAAGTCTGGCTAATTTGCGCGTCGTGAGCTATGCATCCTGGAGAAACATACACAGGTCGCAGGTTTCATACAATAAAACAAGTATAGTAGACCAAATATTAAGATTCTCCCTCTTAATGAGCAGATTATGAGTCATTTGGTTTCCAAACTTATTATCTTTTAAAACAGAATCTTTAAAATTTCTATGCTACTAGAAGCCATTATACAGGCAAAATGCACCTGGCGCTGCGTGTTAAGAACCGAGTTAATAGTGTAGTAATATCTGTGTACTTTCTGTGCTGTATCCTTCAACGTCTTTGATTTATACCTATCTACCAGCAGTAGTAAATGGGGGCAGAGTGATATTTGCCTCTCTGACAGATGTTCTGTTGTAATACTGGCGTCATCCGTCAACAGTCAGTAACAACATTTTATAGACAGTTATTAATTGGTTAGCTCGTACCTCCCTTCCTGCGCGCCTAAGAAACTAATTTAACGCAATTTAGATCACGTAACAAAGCCAAAGAAATTCTCAGTGACAATAACGAGCACCATATTCCTGGGCTTTCACAGACTGAAAACTACATTGGGAACGTGCCAGTCTGAATACAAATTTGGCTTACCAGCTTTCGGATCCAGAATGCCCTCTCGTATTAGACACGAAACAGTCACAAAGGCTGATTTTTGGCTTCTGGGTACTCACTGTCACACGGAATTATCTTTTGAGGGAGTTTCTCTCTTGAATGAGATTTTCACTCTGCAGCGGAGTGTGCGTTGATATGAAACTTCCTGGCAGATTAAAACTGTGTGCCCGACCGAGACTCGAACTCGGGACCTTTGCCTTTCGCGGGCAAGTGCTCTACCAACTGAGCTACCGAAGCACGACTTACGCCCGGTGCTCACAGCTTTACTTCTCTCTTGTTCAAAATATTGTCATTGCTTAGTAGAATGATCGGAGTCATATGTAGGTGTACTTCAGGAATGTCCTATCTCAAATTATTGAGCAAGCTGAGAAAATTTACCGGCGGTTCTCTGAACATTTTTTCTCTCTTCTGTCGTCACGGTCACCATACTCTTTGCACGCGACTAGTTCAGTGTGACAAAATTAGAATGACTTAACGTAATCTGTCCCTGCTGTAGAGAGACGTTAAGTATGCTGCTGTAGAATTTTACAAACTTCTTCCCATTAGCCTGTAAAATGCATGATTATCAAATCTGTTGAAATCAAATGCACACAAGTTTCTCTTAAATGACTCATTCCATTCTTGTGAGCAACATTGGAGTAGACAGCTTACCGAAGGTAACCGTCAATTGTTAAACTGTTGAGCTGTATCTTTCTGTATGTATTTCAGGGATCGATGTACCTTCACATCCGTAGGTGACAACCTATACGTGCCCTACAGATGCTTGGGTGCTGCCAAGAAAGCATCGGAACTGACTGCTAGAGAAACTTTTCAGATACATGACAGGTAACCAACTTTGATTCCATAAGGAATCACTGTGCACAGTGACAGATTAAGGGTAAGGGCACTGAAATCAGAACAGTAATGACTCAGCACATCAGAAAATCTTTTCCAGGGTCAACCATCTGCAAAAGTGGGATTATATTAAAGTATGTCAACTGAACATTGAGAACATTACCAGAACCAAATGCCAAATCTTACAAGAGGTACGTTTTAAACCCATCGTCTACATTTTTGTCCTAAATACTGGGATATGATATAGTCAGTGCAACGTATCACCATGTCTACGGAGCAGTCACGTGTCCCGAGTAAAACTGTGAATGCTCACATGCTATCCAATTTCATAAACTATATTCGTGAACTCTGAATCGGAATTGGAGAAGTGACTCTTTGCACGCGACTAGTTCAGTGTGACAAAATTAGAATGACTTAACGTAATCTGTCCCTGCTGTAGAGAGACGTTAAGTATGCTGCTGTAGAATTTTACAAACTTCTTCTCCTTTGCCAATCCATGGTTCTTGAAACATACTGACATCCTGCACCAGATGCAATCGACACACACACACACACACACACACACACACACACACACACACACACACACACACACTGACGTAAAAGAAACCCAAACACCAAAACTACAGTAATGAAATTTCAGTAATACATTTGTCTAGGTGACGTATTTAAGTGACACACTGCAGAATCACAGGTCAGCGCGAAATAAGCATTTGCAAATGTGAAATGCTGTTACATTAACAACCCGTGTAACTGCCAGAATATTGAATCTAAGCATGCAAACTTGCATGCATTGTGTTTCACACGTGTCTAATGCCAGTGTGTACGACGGAGTTCCACGCCTGTTGCACTTGTCAGTACAGGGAAGATTAACGCTGGTTGTGGCTGACTAGTTGCCTTCGGATGATGTCCAGTATTTAATCAGCAGTAGACAGTTCTGGTGATTCCCAGGGCAAGGCGATGTATCTATACTCTAGAGCATGTTGGGTTACAACAGCGGCATATGGCCGAGCATTGTCCTGTCTGAAATCACCCTCTGTAATGCTGTTCGTGAATGGTATTCAACAGGTAGTCGTCCTGCTGTCATACCAAGTTTCCCCCCTAGACGAAAACTGCAGGTTTGGGTCCAGTGTGTCTAGCGCACAGGCTGGTCGCCTGCCTTGAACTGACCTCTCAACCACGATGACCATCGCTGGCACCAGGGTAGAAACATTTCTTCAGTGAACGTAACTGACCCCCAGCCTGCCCTCCCATGAGCTCTCCCTTGACACCACTGAAGTTGCAGACGGCGATGGTTTGGTATGAGTGGAACACGCTACAGGGCGTCTGGCTCAGCTCAGCTCTTTAAGTAATCAATTTGGACCAGCTCCTCATGTCAGTGTGGTGCCAACAGCTGCTCCAACTGCTGCTGCACATGCACTACCACGCAGTAAAGCTGTACGTCGAACACGATGGTCTTTCTTCTCGGTAGCGCTACATGGTCGTCCAAAGCGTGGTCTTGTGACCATACATCCCATGACCACCTCTACCAGCAATCATGGACAGTGGTCGCATTCCTTTTAAGTTTGTCTGCAATGTCGCATAAGGAATATCCGTTTTCTTGTAACCCTACTACAGGTGTTCCCTCAACCTCAGTGCGTCTTTATCGCCTGAAAGGCATTCTCTACTAACGTCAGCGTATCACATCCAATCTCGTTACAGCGTCTATTTGAAGCAAACCTGATTTGTATCCTTACAGTGGAGCCACTAGTGGCTGTTACGCGAATGGAGCGATATCTGAACAGATATCTTTCAGATGTTGTAATACAATGGGCGAGTTGTGGCGCCCTGAAAGTATTCGAAGTTCGGAGTTGGCTTGGCCGCATGGGCCACTCTGCAAGTAGGGGCTCGTCAGCAGCTGCGTGGTGCCCAACACTAGCCAGAGCAACAGGGGTAGCCACACTGCGGGGTAGGGCCGACCGCGTGGCTGGGAATTCCACGTTGAAGCGGTGTCAAAGAATGGGCTTTGTGGCTAAGGAGATTTGTATGCTGGGAGTGCCAAAGATGGTGGCCTTTGTGAAACCATAATGGCAGACATTTCACAGTTCATGTAGAAACTAATAGCCGGAGGTACCTCAAAAAGAAACATTACCATTATTTTCACGACGATTCTGATGGTGTAATCGGATTTTCAATATCTCTACTACTTTAAAGTTCAGTATCTGACTGCAAATTATACTAGTAACAGCAAGCAACTAATTTCCAAAATCTAAACCGTTCATCCGATTTTTTCGATCGACATGTGTTCAGAAAGCTATTGTATAAACCTAAATTGGTATCAATTACAGGCATGTAACATGAATAGTATAAGAATTATTGAGGTCAAAGCGGCCCCTTACTATTTATCGCGTTACACGATGATTGGTTTGCGCTGCGCTGAACTGCGCGGTTATCAGCGCCCATACAATTTCCCAACCTTTGCTCAGTCCGATCTCACCAATTTCATGAATGACGATGAAATGATGAGGACAACACAAACACCCAGTCATCTCGAGGCAGGTGATAATCCCTGACCCTGCCGGGAATCTAAACAAGGACCCTGTGCTCGAGAAGTGAGAAAGCGACCGCGAGGCCATGAGCTGCGGGCACGGTTACACGAAAAACCGGAAGCATCCTTGTAAATATATTTATCCATCTATGTCTTTGTTTATATCCGATATATACTTTTCATGAAATTGATCAAAAATTTACTGTGTTTTAGAGAGCACAGACATTAGGCTACTGGCCTACTTTTGTTTCTATTCGTTTCGTGTGTGTGTGTGTGTGTGTGTGTGTGTGTGTGTGTGTGTGTTTGATTTGTTTATGTATTTAATAATGTGTGTTGGAGTGTTTATGGTCGAGCCAAAGGAATATTTGTTTTTAAGGTATTTAAATGTAAATCCAGTATTTTGTAAGTGTTTCAATATGTTTGAGTATGCGTTGGCTTTGAGACATTGCGGAAGCGCTCTAACCAATCACAGCGCTCGTTACTACGGTAGGCGACTACCGAGGTCAGTGGAGAGACTGTATGGGGTGGGGCAGGAGCATAGGGCCGCACAGGACACGGAGTGCTGGACAGGGGAGTGCTGGGAATACTTTGAGGGTGTTTAGCATTTTGCGAGTGGTCGCGGAAGATAAAAATATTTCGTAGTGCCAACTTGTGGACTTGAGATTTCCGTGGCTTCTGCAGTGAAGACGTAGTATGCGTTTAATAGTGAATATCTTGCAAGCTTTGTTCATAACTGATTACGTGAAGGAGGAATCTATTGTTTCCCCTGTTATTCAACTAATATTTTATTTAATTGCTGGACCATCGACAACGAAAGCCGTTTTTCAGTAATAAATTGTATTCTTCACGGTATTTCTGCTACCGTACTCATCATTTAAAGTCGTTAAAATAGTACCTGCAGATTTTATTTAATTCCACTTTTCACTTTTAAATTTCTATGTTACACTAAAAACTCTCAATTGCCATGTAATAGGAACCTTCGGCCATTCGATTCGTGTGTATTCATATTGTATACGGTAGACTCAGCAGTATTTGGCCTGTAACGCGGCAAGGAAACAAGCCAAAACTTAGCTACGTACCCTCAGACTCGGAGTTGCATTATTAAGGTCGAATTTTGTTTCTTTTGAAAGACCGCAATGTGGATACACGACTACGAGCTTTTGTTTATCTCTAACAGCCCTTTTTTCTGCCACTATTTTTCCTTTAGTGTAGAATAACTCAATACGAGGAAATAGATGGAAAAAACATCCATTTTACTTTCAATTCTGAACATTCCGATTCCTTCAGTTCAGCAGCTTGGAAAAATGATTTTTTGGCCAGACTTACGTTTTATCACTGCTGATGGAAACAATAGCTTGGTCGCTGCAACTGAAAATATTTCAGATTTCCCACTTAATACTACCTCGCTTTAGAACAAATCAGCACAAGTATTTCATTTATTAGGTTGCTGTTTAAGTTTGTAGCATTTTTGTGTAACTTTAACGAACACAACACACAATTTAGACATTCGTAATACATTATCCTTGGCTATTTAAATCTGTTTGCCAACGCTGGATGTAACTTTTCGATTCCGCAGCTGTACGAATAACAAGGTTTTGAGGCGATTAAGTCTCACGAAATGAAATTTCTTGGACGCAGTTTGATAGAGCGGAAAATCTGAACGATCTGCGATCAAGCAAATAGAGTGAGTGTTCAATGACTTCGCAGCGCAATTCCTGTATAGCGTTTTTTGTCAGTCTAACCATGTGGGCGGGCGTTATCATGGAGTATAATCACTTCAGGCAGTCTATGTTATCGTCGTCGTTGGACTGCTTCGGCACCACGTCTCAGTTTTTGCGAAATATCATGGTTGGTGAGACATCGGGGAAGCAATTCGTAGCACACCACATCGTCCCTGTTCTACCAGATGAATAAATTCTTTTTTGGAAGCGCGCAAGTCCTTGTAAGCGGAGTTGCTTGTTTGTTTGGGCTCAACCACACACCTCTTTCTCATGTTAGAATGAAGAGACCATTTCCCGTGACCACTGACGATACAGGGTAGGAATCTTCGGGTTTTTTTTTTGTGGTTTTAGGGCGCACAACTTCAATGGTCATTAGCGCCCTAGGAATCTTCGGTGTCTTTCACGAGCAAATTTATCATGAGCATACAGATGCATATATGACCACCCCCTGATTTTGGATTAGAGCATGCAGTACCTATACAACCCATTTTTAATCCTTCTCATTGCATGCTAATGTCTCACTATGGCGGAATGATCACAGTTCACCACATTTACGATTCCTCCAGTACACTGACGTAAATCATTTGTGGATTAATGCGTGAAAGATTTTAAATCCCCAAAGGTCTTCCTGTACCTGGAGACTCAATAATGATGAAACGGTCCTCCTTTTAACTAGGAAACAGTTTGTCGTGTTTTGTCCAGTGGCATCATCTCCACACACAGCGCTCATGCTTCTGGATGCCTCCGCTGCTGTCACTCCACTACTGAACTCAAACAGAGGAATATGTACGAAATTGCAATTTGTCCATGTGGCACTGCATTTTCTAGCTCAGTATCTCCACTTCCTCCAATGAGAAAATACCAGTATGGAAACCCATGTGAACAGTGAGCTACAAACAAAAGTAATCCATCAATCCCTAGCAACCGAAATACCAACATGCGAAACAAAAACTCCATCAGCTTGTGCACCAACCTAATATAACCGCAATTCGCAGTCGAGATTGAAGCAAAAAAGCTGATTGGAACATCGTCCTTGATAAGTACCTGGACTGGATTCTACCACCTGCTGGTATCTGCAAGACTTTAGTACGAGCAGTTACCACATCGACGAATCAGCCCATGTCCTGAGAATATCGGAAAAAGATTCTAGGCTGGCACAAGAAATGTGAGGATCACCAATGGGTTTCGAAGTGGCGGTTACAATTATCTGATTAACTGAAGCACAGCGTGGATACTGTATGAAGGGATAAATTTATAGTCTGAGTAGTCTCCATTTCCAAGTACCCTGCTTCAAAAATTAGGAGCTCGAGTCAGCTGTATGACTTGACAGCATTTCCCAACACTTGACAAAACTGCTTTGCACGTTGCCAAACACCTGAAGAAGCGTATCACGGAGAGACAGTAACACTTATTAAACAGGAGCTCCAAGATAGAAAAGCAGCGGCCATCTACGACACTAAATATTTCTGTGACATCACCCATGAAGAGACTGCAGCGTCAATAATGGAGACAAACGTAGTCAAGCTCCTGGCTGTTTACTTACTCCCAGAGTCATCAAGTCCGGGAAATGTATTCACACATGGTTAGCAAATTTCGTGACCTTGTTACTGGAGACTAGAAACGTGCCCCAAGAACTTAAACGAGCGAAGGTAGTTGCTCTCCCAAATCCAACTGAAGCTTCAGATCTTGCACAAACCTTTCGTCACATTTCGCTGCTTATTGTGGTGCAGCCACTTCTGTAACGGATACTGTTTAGCAGGACTGGTCGTACAAGCCAGCATTCGCCCCGAACGAAGCTGTGTTGTTTAAACCCTGGCCCTCGCAGTATGTATTGAAATGGGCTTTCAGAATATGGAAACTTCTTTGGCTTGCACTGATTTACTTCCAGCCCACGATGTCTGGTGACAGGGCCTTCTCTATAGACTGATGAATGTAATCTGAGCCCAAAAGTTACATAGCTTCAAAACGTGACTAAATACAGGGTACCATATCATTACGGGACAGTATCAGCAGCTAGAAATTTCTCCGGAATTGCTTCCGTCGAAGATAGATATTAGTCCCACTGCCCATTATCCTTACACTGGATGCCCCAACAACAGTTTGTAAGAAATTTGTTTTACCTTGGGCCATACGAAAAACTCACTTTTCGAAACTATGTAGGAGGTCCTGATACGTGATTTGTCTTATGTTTTAGGGGGCAAAGACTAAGGTCATATGCTTCCTTGTCATAATATTGGAACACTAACACGAAAAATAGTAAAAGTGGCTATACGTTCAGGTGCGTTTCTGAGTACGTTTTGTTGTATAAATCGTTTTTGATCACATGTTCAAGGAGAGTGTACGTATTTATCTTGAAACAATGCACATGTACCTCTAACTCTAGGAATGGTTGGACAGCAGGGAAGAACAACAGCGGTACGACGGATCCATGTAGAACGACTGCGTGTTGGTGAGGGAACCTGTGTTGTTAACTAATAGGGCATTCACATAGCTGAGCTGTAACGCAGAGTGCGCGCCATTTCCGATCTTGGTGGCAGATTAAAACTGTTTCCCGTAATGGAACTCAAAACTAGAACCGCGCCTTTCTTAAGTACAGATCGTACTTATTCTGTTCTCTATTCACGACTCACAGCCCAGTCTTCCCTCACAGCTTTACTTTCGACAGTACTTCGATCTACCTTCCCGACTTTACACGCTACAGACGTTCCCGTGCGTGCATTTCTGGATTAACACCCATGACAAAAAGGGTATCACGGGGAAACCATTTCCAAAATTGATCTCCAGTGCAGGATGGACGTTTCATTGGTCAAGTCTTCATCTGGTTTAAAGCTCACGTTAGTGGCAAAATACGAGCATGTGAACGTTAACACTAATCCTAACCTATCCTTATCCCTCCTCCTAAGACGAACAATCGTTATGTTAGGTATTTACGATTACCATCAATCGCATGTGAAGAAATTTCTAATTACTGCAGGACGATTGGTTTAATTTTGAGCCACACTACACTGGTGAAGTGGGTTTAATTTTTCATTGATGTATAATTTTCTTTTACTTTAGAATTTATTTAAAAACAAACTCCTCATTGAAAAAATTGTGGACGATCGTTTCTTGTACATCCAATGTTAAGATTTGACGTTCCTTTCTCAGCGTATTGTGAATTTTAACTGTACGGTTATGCGGACTATTTCTGGGACTATAGCTGACGCGAAAGTTAAATCCTCAGTCGGCCTGCAGGTTTGGAGGACCGGAGACAAGAACCTTTAGCATCGCAGCGCGTCAGCAATCGTTGGTTAATATATTTAAAAAGTTAATAGTTTTGAAGATACTGGAGGTTCTTAAATTCGTACCAACCGAGGTGTCAGATACAGCAAGTAGATGTTATTCTGAAAAGAGGAAAGGCAAGCATGGCTATTGATTTTATTAAACAGTGTAGAGTGCTCAACCTCTCCAAGTTTTATTGATGGTTTCATAGGTAAATCCTGCCGTAAAATGCCAGTCTTTGGAAAGAAGCTGCGTTACCAAGTATTTAATGCTAAAATCTCCGAAGTATTATTCTGTTCGCTTTAACTTTCAAATAAATGCTTTTTGGTTTAGGGCAAATGAGTGGTTCGCTCTACAAAGAGAAGAGTTTGCCAGCAGACACGACAAAAAAAATTGCTAACTTAGTTAAGAACGTGCTAACAAAATGACTAATTTTACAGCTGAACCTAACAAATTCTTGGACAGGGTCATTAAGAGAGAAATTCTATTTTCTGTCTAAGAGGAGTCTCTCCTCTCTAAGGGATTAAAATTTAATTTCGAGCCTAGCACAGCAAATCCGAAAGTTCGAGAAGACAATAGTTGACTCGAAAATCGGTCTAGATTATGCCAAAATGCCTAACGAGAAACAACCTCGATTGGCTTATGAGGCCTACAAAATTATGAGTAAGGCCGCACACCGTGCGCATAAAGAGGATAATACAAATAAGGTTTTAAGGAGTATTAACCGCAAACTCATACAAAAGGATACTGTTATCACTAAAGCCGATAAGGGAAACTTCGTAGTTACATCCACAAAGCAAGAATACGTAGACAAGACCGAAGGTTTTTTCAATGACAACGGGATAGTTATGCTTAACAAAGATCCACTGTTACTCTCCAAAACGAAATTAGAACTGGGATCCAAAATACTAAAAATATGACAGTTCCGAAAAAAGTGGTTGACAAACATGAATCCCAAGCCCCTAAATTGAGAAGCCGGTTTAAAGTTTATAAGTTGAATCAACCACTTCGCCATATCGTTCACAGTACGGGAAGTGCCTATCATAAGCTGGCGAAATACTTGCGTACTAAGATTAAAGAAACTATCGTTTTTAGTAAAAACTATTCCGTTAAAAATTCCATTCACTTAGCTACCAGTTTACGCGAGGTATCTTGTTCTCAAGATTCTAAACTAGTACCGTTTGATATAACAAGTTTGTACACTAATGTACCGGTCGACCATACACTACAAATACAAGAGTGCAATTTACGTCACCATAAAGTTTTGGATAAAGAGGTCAATGAGATGATGCTGCTACGGATCGTTTTAAAACACAACTACTTTACATTTAATGGGAGACTACTTACAACCAGCAGGTTTGGCTATGGGAAGCACCCTAGCTGGTATTTTATCAGAAATTTTTATGAACTACTTAGAGTTATTTTTTGCCAGTGAGATTCTCAGGAGAATAAAATTTTACAAAAGATACGTTGACGACATTCTTTTAGTCACTGATGGTTCTCAAAATGATGTAGACCATATTCTTTCGATTTTCAATGAGCTTCGCCATAGTATCAGTTTTACAATTGATCAAGAATCCGATACTAGGCCCTTAAATGTTTTGGACCTAACTGTGGTTGTCAACCGCATTGAATTTAATATTTTTCGGAAAACACGTTTTCCGACAATATTATACGTGCAGACTCGGCCCATCCGTACGCCCATAAGATTGCCATTTTCATTCTAATATCCATCGAGTTACAGCTATCCCTATTACACCAGATGCGGTAGAAACAGAACTGGTCACACTTGAGAATACTGCTATAAATAATGGCTATAGGCCTCAGTTCATAAGACAGATGTATAACAAGAAAATAAATAATAATATTACGTCTTCCAACCCAGGGGATGCGTTCGATGACAAACAGGTGGCAACGATATCTATCCCTTATATAGGCAATATAAGTTACAAATTGAGGCGTTTACTCCGAGCCCATAATTTCAGAGTCGCCTATTCTACTAATAATAGTTTACATAGGACTTTAATTCACTCCTTGCAGAGTAAGAGCGATAAACTTTCCCAATCAGAAGTATATAAAATTACGTGCGGGGATTGACCAAAATTTTACATCGGGCAAACAGGGCGAGCTCTGGGTCTCGGGTATAAAGAGCATACTCCTACTAGAAGCGGTGACGGTACTAAGGGCTCTACTTATGCGGAACACCTTGTGCAAACGACTCATGCGCCGAGCCCTCCAGTTACTTGATGCCGAAGTTAAGGGCTTAAAACTGGATGTTTTGGACGACATGCAGATCTTTAAGCATCTGTAGCATGTTAAGGACAATATCCTCAATAACCAAAAAAAATTTCTATTTCTTAGTAGGAGTTGAAGGTTTCGCGCCTTTACTTTGTTCTTCATAGTTGTAAATCTGATCTGCGGATTATCATGTAATTGGCGAGCGCGGTTTGTCAAGCTGTTCATCTTTCTTTTTATCCTCATTTTTCTTTAACGATGAAGCTGATTTTAGCCCGTTTAACACCTCACGTGTGATCCCTATGTCTTTATTACCACGTCTTTAGACAACGTCCCTCAGCCCCCCACCTCCCTCCACGCCAACTACTGGCTTTAGGTAGAGTTTTCAAGAGTTCCTCCTGTTGTCATAGGTAGCTTCATATCTAAGTTTCTTTACGAGCATAAGCAATCGTGTGCTGTAATTTTTAGATTTCATCTCCTATTTAGCTCGTCTCTTGTTCTATCCATTTAATTTTCTGATATACGTTGATCCACTGCTGGGAATATATGGGCTATTTAGCCCCGACCCATGTATAAACTTTCTCGTATTCGTATGCGCATGCACAGTGGATCAGGCTTGTGAGCGACCGTTTCTAGCTGCAGTTTATGGCGAGTCATGGCCCATCAAACATAGGCCGGTGTGAGGTGGAGCGCACACCATTAAGTGGTTGGTGGGTTTTGAGGTTTGATGGAGGCTAAACATAGAGGTCATCAGTCCCCTGTTCCAAACAGACGTACTTGTAAAAGAACTGTATAGTAAAAGCGTAACCTCTGCACACAGAGGGAGAGAACACCAAGGGGTACAGAGCTAAAATGAACACCGCAGTAACACAAAATAGAGGACACTTTAAAGGAGCAGAGCAAATAGTTGACTAGAGTAAAACAGACGAAGTGGTTGATGCATCAGGTAAAAGGTCAACCACTCAACTACAAACGAAGAACCTCCAGCTGGAAAGTGTTGATAGAGGTACCAACACAACTTGTTACCATAAAAGACACTATTTTGGTATCCACGTAACAATAAAAATTCGCTGGAATGGGTGTAGCCTGATAAACCATGCAAGAGCGCCCACACTAGAGCGAGTGATAAAACCCAGCTGCACAGATAAAACGTAAAACTGAGTCAGCTATAGTGGCATCGTCACCTAGAATTAAAGGAAGTGCAGCTGGTAAATTGAAGGACATATGCAAGGGGGCTAAATGGGGCAATCCATCAGAAGATGGACCACTGTCAGCCCCGCATCACAACGACACTTGGGCGGGTTCTCACGACGAAGGAGATAGCTATGGGTCAACCGCGTATGTCCAATTCAGAGATGGCAGAGAACTGAGTCCCTACGCGTGCTCCTGAAGGTTGAGTTCCATACGGCCGTGGATGACGTGGCCATGCGGAGCTTATTTGGCGTGTTCAAGACAGGCCATCCAGAGCTCCAGACATCGCGGACCTTGCGATGTAGGGCTGACCGGAGGTCTGTTTCCACGAGACCAAGTTCCAGGAATGGTGAAGTGGTGGCCTGCTTGGCCAACAGATCGACACGTTCGTTTCCTGGAATGCCGATGTGGCCCGGGGTCCACACAAACGTCGCTGAACGACCACACTCGGCGAGAGCAAAAACAGCATCTGGAATACAGCGCACCAAAGGGTCCTGAGAAAACCACTGGTCGAGTGCTTGCAATCCACTCATAGAGTCACTGCATATGTCAAATGACTCCCCACAGCAGGAGGAAAGGTGAGCCAGTGCACGATAAAGAGCAACCCGCTCTACAGTGAAAACACTGCTCCCACAAGGCAGGGAATGCTGCTCAACGTAGTCGCCATGCTTGAAAACAAACCTAGTGCGTCCATCGACCACATAACCATCTGTGTAGACTACATCTGCATCGCGAAACGAGGCAAGAAGAGCCAGGAATTGTTTAAGACTGGGAGGTGGAACGGAGGACTGAGTGGCAGGACAAATCCAAGCAAAGCTGCAAGTGAGGGAGGGTACGAGTAGGGGTAGAAGAAGAGGGCCAGAAGGATAGAGGAAGGGGAAAGGACTAATGGCAAGAGAAGGGAACGAACGCGGACCGCGATCGGAAGACCCGACCTAGGCCGCCTCCGTCGTGGGGAGGAGGGTGCAGAAGATGGAAAAAGGAGCCTGCAGTTTGGGTGGTCGGGCGAGGCATGGATGCGGGCGACGTATGACGCAAGCAACTGTCGTTGGCGGAATCGTAGGGGAGGGATTCCAGCTTCTAGAAGAAGGCTAGTCACCGAACTAATGCGGAAGGCACCTGTCGCCATTCTGACGCTACAATGGAAAATTGGGTCGAGGATCTGCAAAGTTGAAGGTGCTGCTGAGTGGTATACTACAGTTCCCTAGTCGAGACGGGACTGGACTAAGGCCTTATAGAGATTCAGGAGGGTTGTTCATGCAGCCCCCAAACTGCGTGGCTGAGTCAGCGAATGCTATTGAAGTGCCGCCAGCACCATTGTTTAAGCTCGCGAAGATGAGGTGTCCAAGTGAAATGAGCATACAACAGCAAGCCAAGGAAGTGACGCATCTCCTCAATACGAAGGAGTTCATTGGCAAGGTCGAGCTCTGGATTGAGGTGTACCATTCGACGACGACAGAAATGCATCACTCGGGTCTAAGAGGCTGAGAATTGAAAACCATGGCTGGATGCCCAAAAATGTGCCTTACGGATACCTCCCTGCAGCCACCGTTCAGCGACACTGATGCTTGGGGAACTGTAATTAAGACTAAAGTCATTGGCATATAGAGAGGACCAGACCGATGAGCCCACCGCAGCCGCAAGACCATTAATCGCCCCAAAAAAAGAGGGGAACACTGAGAACCGAGCCCTCTGGGACATCGTTCTGAACATGAGCAGAGCTAAAATAAGTGCCAACTCTAGCCCGAAAGGAGCGATTGGAGGAAAAATTCCGTAGAAAAGCCCCATTAGTGCAGCGTATCAAGGATATGATGGCACCAGGTGGTATCTTACACTTTCCGAAGATCAAAGAAAGCAGCAACTAGATGTTCTCGCCGAGTAAAAGCTGTGCGAATAGCCGACTCTAGTGAGACTAAATTGCCGATCGCTGAGCGGCCCTGACGGAAGCCCCCTGTTGCTGGGCTAGGAGGCCCCGAGCTTCGAGGATCCACATGAGCTGCCGACTCCCCATCAGTTCCAGGATATTGCACATAACGTTGGTAAGGCTGATAGGGCGATAGCTATCAACCACCAGCGGATCTGCACCAGGTTTCAGCACTGGGATGGTAACTCTATCCTGCCAACGAGTTGGGAAAATGCCCTCCGTCCAGATGCAGTTAAACAAGGCGAGTAATTCACCCTGACAGTGCGCCGAGAGATGGCGAAGAAACTTGTTGTGAATTCGGTCTGGATCTGGAGAGGTATTGGGGGCAAGCTGTAAGGGTACTTTGGAACTCCCATTCACTAAACAGGGCGTTGTATCGTTTCCAATGGCGCGTGCGAAACAACTGCGTACACTCAGCCTGCTCTTCAATGGCTCGGAATTCTGTGCTGTAGCCTGCTGTCGTGGAACTACGAGCGAAGAACTCTGCCAGAAGTTTGGCGATGGCGATTGGGTCAGTAGAAAGTGTACGCCGACGAGAAAGGCAAGGGACAGACGCATGAGGGCGAAAGCCAACAATGTGCCAAACCCGCGACCACACCTGAGATGGGTAGGTGTGAGAACCTATGGTGGCAACATATCGTTCCCAGCAGGCCTGTTTGTTCCGCCAGATTAACTTCCGAGCACGGGCCAGCAGCCGTTTAAAGGCAACCAGATTCCGTAGGGTAGGATGACGCCGGTGTCGTTGCAGGGCTCGCCAGCGGTCCCGAATAGCTCCTGCAATCTCTGGTGTCCACCAAGGGACTGACGTACGCCGTAGGGTACTTTAAGAGCAGGGGACAGTTGCCTCAGCAGCAGGAACAATGGCCATAGTGACCTTGTCCACTGCCAACTCAATGTCACCAGCTATCAGAGTAATGGCAATAGTAGCTGAGCTGCAGGCTTCCCAATCAGCTCCATGAAGGGACCATCGTGGCAGCTCATCAGCGGGTTGGGATTGAAGAGAAACCAGGAAAAAAGTCGCTACCACAGAGGTCATCGTGGACCCTCCAACTGAGGTATGGAAGAAGACCTGCGCTGCTAAGAGAGGTGAATGGCCGGGTATGTGCCATGAGTTAAGCTAAAATATGTGGTGCCACCAGTGTTAAGGAGGCAAATGTCCTGCTGTGCCAAGAGAGCCTCAACGTTCCTACCCTAGTCCGAATATGGGCCCCACCTCGTAAAGGGTGGTGGGCATTTAAGTCCCCCAAGAGTAGGAGTGGCAAGGGGAGCTTGGCGAGCAAGGCAGCTAGGGCGCTAGGGAGTCTTTAATCCTCCCTGGTGAGGTCCAATGAACATAATTTCCCCAGTTGTGCTGACCAGGTAGAATACCTTACAAACGTTATCTTTACTGCCACAGAACATTCCATTCATAACACGTCACCTTTACTGTGCCATGTCCCAGTCCCTTCATGGATGAGATAGCACAATGCAGTTCGTATGCGGAAATGTGCTCTCCACATTTGTAACTGTCATCCTACTGTGGCGAACTCTGTTGTAAATAGTTGTGTCTGCAGTGCCATCACATTTTTAGAGATAGCAAAGAAGCTAGCTGGATTTTATCATGTCCTTTAACGGTTCCACTCCCTCTTCCATCATGTGGGCAAACCTCAGATAGTTCTCTGGGACCAAGGTCCACTTCTCTGTTTACAGTCGGACCATAGTAGATGGTATCATCATTGTGGACTCTCGCTATCTCCAGTACCTGGGGCCACTATTTTGCGCAGATTCCAAGCTACTCCCACTATCACTTCTATCAGAAACAAGTGGAGTAGGCCCTGGTGATTCCCTTCTCTCAGAATCGTGACTGCTATAATGCTGCTTTTATTTAGGGAAAGGTAGATTATGCTCTCATCCTGGTTTTTCACATTGGGCCACATTAAGTTCACATTCAGATGTTGCAGAACCTTTCTTTTGTGGGCACTTTCTCCTTCATATGTACAATCGCATCTGGACAGATGGGACATTTACCAGACACTGGCGTGAAGCCACTGTCATACCCATATGTAACCCTGATGAGAGAAACCTTCCTTCAAGCTATCTTCGTTTCTCTCTCTCTCACTAGCTGTGTTCACAAGGTGATGCAAAGTTTGTGCAGTGCACTGGCATAAATCTAAGTGGGTTTAGACCATGCTGTTCTGCAGTTGACCATCTTGTGACTTCAATCCATTATGTAAACGATTTTTGTGGATATGAAAGACTGTGGCGGTGTGTTTTGATTTGGAGAAAACCAATGACACTTTCTGGGGGGCTGGTATCCTCTGTACTCGCTACACGTCGAGCTTCTGAGGCCGACTCCCCCATTTCCTTCAAGAATTTCTTAAATACAGAGTTTTGAAGGTATGTGTGGGTTCTTCCCTGTCAGACAGCTTAATCCAGGAAAACGGTGTACGCCTCAGAGTTCCGTCCTGAGCGTCATCTTTGTTATCGCCGTTAACCCTACTACGGCTTGTCTCCTGCTTTGCATCTGCACCTCTTTTTGTAAATGATTCTGCAACCTATTGCAGTTCTCCACAGATTTGTCTCTTTGATCAGCATCTTCAGCATTGTCTCAACTATCTTCACTCATGGAGCATTGACATTGGCTTTTGCTTTTCCTCTGATAAAGCTGTATGAATTTCTGGCAGCTCATTGGGTCTCTTCCACAAACAGTCTTCACCTCTTTGGCCTGCTGCTCTTCAGTTTGCTGAAACTACAAAATTACTGGGGCTCATGCTTGACAGAACACTTTCTTAATCTTCCCAAGTGTCTTACCTGGCCGCATGCAGTACCTGGTCACTTAATGTCCTGTGTGTGCTCTGCGATACTTTGTAAGGAGTGGATCACACCCACAGTATAGTTTCAGACGGACAAGGGATTGATACAAACAGATGCGAGTGGTGTTTTATTTATTCCTCCGCATCTCTCTCCATTTTATGCCACCTAAATGCACTCCACCATCGTAGTACCTGTACCACTTGTGCATTTTACACTAGCCCAGTCTGTACAGAAGCGGTCAAACTACCCCTTTCGTACTGATGTGATGCTCTCCTCAGCAGATGGACATGCCATTTGTCTGCAATGCCTGGACACCCATCCTATGCCGCCTCCTTTGATGACTCCCTCGACTTCCAGTATGGCGTGTGTCATTCATCTGTTACTTCCTGGAGTTCACTTTACAGTTTCACTGTGTCACTATCTGCCACATTCCTAATGGGTATGAACCCTTCTCCACCTTGGCTTCGTGTGGCAGCCCATGTTCACCTTGGACTTTATTCACTTCCTAAGGATACTACTTTAGATTCTATCTGTCGCTGCAAATTTCTCGATCTTCACACCGAACTTAGCGACAGTAACTTTCCGTACACCGGTGGCTCTCAGACTGGTTCCAATGACAAAAGCATACCAAACACCGTCATTAATGATTTTTGGTATTGTACACTGCTTAGTATTTACAGCACTGCTCTGACCTGTATCAGGCGGGGCGGTACATGTAGTGACACAGGCTTTCTAATGGACTCATCGAATCAGTGTCTTTCGAAGCCTCCCTGTGCTATACACCATCCATCCTTTAGTGAAATGTGTCAAACAAAGCTCCTCTTCCTCACTCTCGATTGAGCCACTATGACGTTTGTGTGTCATCACATATGTCTGATCTGAAACAATACTGCTTATGCTGCTGCTATTTTTGCAGTCCTACCACAGCCCACTATGTCTCCCATTGCTTCCAATCTGTGTGTTGCCATCTGTCAGCAGATTGCATCCCTTTGGCAACACCACTGATCTTCCTTTCATGGGAATTAAGCCTCTCTCAGCTGTTTGGCCAGCCTCCTCTCGACGCTTTCACCCTAGGTCGCATATTGGCCACTGTAATTTTAGCCATATCATTTGTTAAGTGGTAATCCCTTACCATTTGGTGTTCATTGTCTTCATTTCCTGACCAAACGCCCATTTTTAACCACTTAGTCCTATTTATGTTCGCTAAAATGCCCAGTAACTCATAGCATACGACCTGCAGATCGTCAACTGCGTTTCTCTTCTTACCCATCGTAGCAATATGGTGACAGACATTTTATCTTCAGTTCAGGACCTCCGTCCTCTGGAGTATTTTATGGAAGTTTCTAAGTGGGGAAGTCCTTATTTTTAGCCGTCTTTGTCAATTTGGCTTAATGTGTGGTCATTTTGAACTCCGTCTTTCTGTTCTAAGGTTCTTACATGGGCATATATGACAGATTTTGTGCCACAGAACAAAACAATTAGTATTAAGAATATTTTT
Organism: Schistocerca serialis cubense; assembly: GCF_023864345.2. Taxonomy (NCBI): domain Eukaryota; kingdom Metazoa; phylum Arthropoda; class Insecta; order Orthoptera; family Acrididae; genus Schistocerca; species Schistocerca serialis. The sequence goes on from NW_026047583.1 coordinate 12,227,243, forward strand.
GGGAGATTTGCCAAAAACAATTCAAATTGAATTTGAAGAACTTCACAGATGTACAGCTCTTCACAACTTTTACTGGACTGCCTTTATGGCTACTGACAAGAAATGGACTATTGGCTTCTGTAGATATCAAGCAGGGATTCGCCATATATAACAAACTATTGAGCTTTAAGTGTGACATAACATGAAAAATATTAAAATGATGTGTGTAATCCAATATAGCAGAATCCTTTAATCCGCTAAATTAATTTTTTTTCCATTTAAAGTCAAATGAAGAAATTTAATCACCAACTTTTGGTATGTATTTTTAGGACCTTGTCCGTTTGTGGCCATAATTTGTTGCTAGAAATCCTCTATTTATTGTAACCCATTTTTAAGGGCGAATAAAGGAAAAATACATATCACAAAATGTGCTGTATGACATACTTCATTATTTTAGAAAGCCATTGATAATTTCTATAAATATTGGTTGCATTGCATCGTGGAGTTAAAATTTGGTGAACTAGAATACATTCTGCAATAAATATTTATCATACCTTCCCCTTTTAATAGACGATATTGCTGAACTGACTACTTTCACAGCAATTCCTCTCGACATGTCCACTGACAAAAAGGTCATTACCCCCATGCGGGTCTGGGTGTTAGAATAGGTCTGAGGTATTTGTGCCTGTCGTACGAGGCGACTAAAAGGAGTTTCACACATTTTGGCCTTTATGTCATGGTCCCCTGTAGGGTTTGACCTCCATTCTTCAAAATATTCCCGAAGAGCAAGCCAAATGGGGAATGGCGCCTTACAAGGTGCATCGTGTACATCGTGCATTGGTATCTTTAGCCCACTTTTTCGTCGTTGCACTGCAGTCCCCTTTGGCAAGGACACCTTCGTAGGTGCTTTTTCCACCAGGAACTACGCAGTATATTTTTGCGCTGGCGATGACTGTGGACTTATTTGCACCTGATACAGAAAGTTGTAGCCAACCCGCTGTGGTGGGGCCATGTAACCTGATGGTAGTAGCCCCCTGACCACACAGGAATTGCTCTGCTGATGCCTGCACCGTTTACTCCCCATGTATGTCAAGGGTTAGATGTTCATTCCACTGGGGCATCGGTACTCCCAGCAATGGCCATCCTGCCAGGTGGCCTTTGCTGCAGCTGGGTGGCGCCTGAAGGGAGGGCCCCTTGTCAGGGTGGGTGGCGACAGGGCCGATGACATGTGATGAAGCGTAGTCATGACGATGATGCCTCAGTTTTTCCTGAGCATTTAGAGGACAAGTTCAGGGAAGTGGAGGGCTTGTCCAAAATGAGATCTGGGTCAGTCTTAATCAAAACATCATCCTCTGCCCACTCACGGGAGTTGCTCGCTTCTGACAACATGGGGATGTTCCTGTAACGACCATGCCCCGTAAGAGCTTAAATATGGTCCAGGGTACCATATTTCATCTCTTCTTCTGCAGTCCGACGTGAGCTGCACGCCAATTTAGAGCGGCGAGGTATACATTTCATCCAGTGTCCACTGGGGACTGAGGGATAATCTGGTTGACACTGGTGCCTTCATCTTGGCTTTTGAGCTTGATACATTGCCCTAGAATGTGAATGTGATGGTTTGCCAGTGTAATGAAAAGCCCTATATCCATCCCTGATGTGGTGCTGTAAGTGGGTGAAAGCAGCCGGATGTTTTCCCGCTGTACTTCCAGCGTCACATACCGAGATTGTGGACGGCCATCACATCCCAATACTCCACGTGCCCCGCCTCCCATCTGTGTCAACTGCAGAGCACCATTCGCCTTGCTTGCTTGACTGTAGGATTCTCCAGAAAGTAAGGAAAATTATGGCGTGAAAAACCCTGGGCAGACTGACCTACACTGAGACTAAGAGAAAATTTGAACGCCTGCACCCTGTACATATGACATCGCCTTATGCCGCCTCTACAGTTCTGGCACAATCAGCTCTGCCAACCCATGTCACCTCTCCGAGCCAGAAGACGACACCTGCCCCTTTGATGGTGGGGGCCTCTAAGCTGGAGAAGCTTAAGCCTTCCTCAGCTTCTCTCGTTAGGAATGGGTCCCTTGGTCACTCCCTTTCCTGGTTTCTGCTAGTGGGAAAGATGAAACTCGCCAGAGGCTGAAGAGCCCAAAAGCAGCTGGTCGTAGGGCTTCACACTCATCCGTTGAGAGTGAGCCAAGGAAGCTTCCCAGCTAGGGAAACCCAATGGGCAGTGAGTGAGCCAGAAAGAAACCCTAAGACCAAGGAAATTGCGTTGGCACCCACCACACCGCTATCTTCAAGCTCTGTGGCTGAGAATGGGGTGGAGATTCTGAAGTCTGCTAAGGACCTGATCTCGCCAGATCCTCAGACAATGGATGTAGACTGCTCAGGAAATAAATCAGTGGCAGCAGGTGACATGCGTGAACTGCCTCATAGAATGTTCCATGCCTTCCCAATCTCATGTCATCCTCCAGTGGAAGTGCAGTGGTTTCTTCCACAACCTGGTAGAGCTAAGACAAATGTTATCCTTTACACCTACTATCTGCATTGCCCTCCAGGAAACCTGGATCCCAGCAACGCTGATCCCTGCCCTCCATAGCTGCAAATGATTTTACAGGAACCATATATACACTATAATCTAGTGTCAGGTGGAGTTTGCGTTTATGTCCTAAACTAGTCTATAATGGATATGTGCTCCTTCAAACCCCTCTTGAAGCTTTGACTGTCAGTAAGTATAACGCAAGAAATAACTGTCAGCAATGTAAATATTCCTCCAGATGGTGCAGTACCCCTGAATGTATTTGCTGCTCCGATTGAACAAATCCCTAAACCTTTCCTACTTCTGGGAGATTTTAATGCTCGTAACTCCTTGTGGGATGGTACCAAACTTACTGGACAAGGCAGATGGCGAAACTTCACTGTCGCAATTCGGCCTCTGAAATGTGTGGCGGTCCCGGTACTCAAGAGGCAGTGTGGCTCTTGGTAGTTACTCTGCCATTGATTTATCAATTTGCAGCCAAGGACTTCTCCCATCCATCCACTGGAGAGCACATGACCTGTGTGGTAGCGACCACTTCCCCATCTTCCTATCACTACCCCAGCGTCAGACACACGGACGCCCGCCCAGATTGGCTTTGAAGAAGGCGGACTGGGCAACTTTCACCTCTGCTGCCACCACTGAACTTCCCTCACACTGTAACATCGATGTGGTGGTTGAGCAGGTGACTAGCACAATTGTTTCTGCGGCAGAAAATGCGATCCCTCGCTCTTTAGGGTGACCGAGGCGTAAGGTAGTCCCTTGGTGGTCACCTGAAGTCGCTGAAGCAATTAAGGAGCGTCGACGAGCCCTACAGCGACGTAAGTGGCACCCTTCCCTGTAGCACCTCAGCGTTTAAACAGCTCCGTGCCCGCGTTTCCCAACTTACCGAACGATGAAAGCAGGAGTTACGGGAGAGATGTTGAGACCATTTGGTGCCATATGTCGCCTTCGCAAGTCTGGGCAAAGATGAAACGTCTTTTCAGGTACTAGGCCCCAACAGCTATCCACAGTGTTACTACAAACGGCGAGCTATGTACCGACGCGAGCACTTTGCCCGAGCCTCTGCGTCGGAGAATTGCCCCCATCCCAGACTTTTGCACACTCAGTGGCTGGAAGGGAAAGTCCTCTCATTCACTACACGCTTCAGTGAATGCTAGAACGCCCCATTTACAGAGTGGGAGCTCCTCAGTGCTCTAGCATGTTGCCCTGACACGGCTCCTCTGTCTGATCGCATCCACAGCCAGATGATTAAACATCTTTCATCTGACTACAAGCGACATCGTCCCGTCAACTTCAACCAGATCTGGTGCGAATACGTCTTTCCATTGCGATGGTGGTAGTGCACCATCATTCTGGTGCTCAAACCCAGTAAATATCCGCTTGATGTGGATAGCTATCGGCCCATCAGCCCCACCAACATTCTTTGTAAGCTGCTGGAACGTATGGTATGTTAGCGGTTGGGTTGGGTTCAGGAGTCACGTGGCTTGCTGGCTCCATGTCAGGGCGGCTTCCGCCAGGGTCGCTGTACAATGGATAGTTGTGTGTCCATCAAATCTGCCATCCAAAAAGCTTTTTCCAGATGGCAACACTTGATTGCCATCTTTTTTGACTTGCATATAGCATACGACACGACTTGGCAACATCATATCCCTGCCACATTGTATGGGTGTGGTCTCTGGGGACCACTCAATTTTTATCCAAAGCTTCCAGTCGCTCCGTACTTTCCGTGTCCAAGTTGATGTCTCCCGTAGTTTCACCCATATCCAGGAGAATGTAGTCCTGCAGGGCTCTGTATTGAGTCTATTTTTAACTGTCAAACGGTCTAGCAGCAAGTATCAGGCCCTCTGTCTCACCTCTGCATGCAGACCACTTCTGCATTTCGTACTGCTGTTCCAGTATTGTTACTGAGCGGCGCCTCCAGGGAGCTACAGCTTCCAGTTTTCAGCCACAAAGTCGTGTGTCATGCACATCTGTCTGCGTCATACCATTCATCCGGAATCCACACTTTACCTTATTAAGTCTCCACTACATCATTAACTCCTAGAACTGGTTTTCAACGCTCGATTGACTGCTTCCTGCTCTTAGTCAGCTTCAGCAGAAGTGCTGGCAGCACCTCAAAGCCCTCCATTGCCTGAGCAACACCAATTGGGGTGCAGATAGCTCTACGCTGCTGCAGCTCTACAGAGCCCTTGTCCAATTCCGAACTTACTGGGAGTGTGGTTTATGGTTCGGCAGCGCCTTCAGCATTGCATTTACTCGTCTCTTTGCTCCACTGTGGGGTTTCATTAGTGACAGGGCCATTTCGGACGAGTCCGGTTACCAGCGTACTGGTGGAGGCTGGTGTCCCTCCACTGCACATCAGACGTGCACAACTGCTCGCCAGTTACAGCACACATTCGTAGATCCCCTGAGCATCCGAATTACTGTATCCTTTTCCAGCCTGCGGCAGTCCGTCTCCCACATCGGTGTCACAGATCGGGGCTAACGATCGCGGTTCGCGTGTGGTCCCTTCTCTCCAAACTGTAGTCCTTCCCACCTCTACTTGTGGTTCGTTCACATACCCCTCCACGGTGTACGCCCTGGCCGCAGCTTTGTCTGGACCTTTTGCATGGCCCAAAGAACTCCGTTAATTCCGCCGCTCTCCGCTGTCACTTCCTCTCGATTCTTTACGTGTTCCAGGGCTCTCAAGTGATTTACACCAACGGCTGAATGGCTGATGGTCATGTAGGCTTTGCACATGTTCATGGAGGACGTATTGAGCAGCACTCCTTGCCAATTGACTGCAGTGATTTCACTGCTGGCAGCCATCTCGTGCTCTTGAGTACATCCGCTCATGCCCTGGCAAGTCATTTATCCTGTGTACTGACTCATTAGGCAGCCTACAAGCTATTGACCAGTGTAACCTCACCACCCTCTGGTAGCGTCCATTCAGGAGTCTATGTCCTGGACCAGTCCCGCCATTCCTTGTGTGTGGACTCCAGGACACGTCAGAATCCCCGGCAACGAACTTGCCGACAGGCTGGCCAAACAGGCGCAGCGGAAACTGCTTCTGGAGATTGGCGTCTCCAAAGCTGAGCTGCGTTCTGTCTTACACCGTAGGGTTTTCCTGCTTCGGGAGACGAAATGGCATAACAGTATGCACAACGAACTGCAAGGAGACAATGTGTGAAGTCTTCTATGCAGGCCTCTCGCAGGGAATCGGTTGTCCTCTGCTGACTCCACATTGGCCATACATGGCTAACATGGTTACCTACTCCGTTGTGAGGATCCACCTCAGTGTCGCTGTGGGTCCCAAATGACAGTCTTCCACCTCTTGCTGGACTTCCCACTTTTAGTCGCTCTACGGCAGGCTTTTAACTTTCCTAGCACCCTGCCTTCGGTGTTTGGCGACAATGCCTCAACAGCAGCTTTACTTTTACGTTTTATCTGTGAGAGTGGGTTTTATACTTATACCTAGGTTTTAGAGCATGTCCTTTGTCTCTGTCCTCCACCCTAGTAATTTTAGGGTGGAGGTTTTTATGAATTGCAGAGTGGTTGGCTTTCCCCTTTTTATTCTTGTGGTTGGCCAGCCACTAATCTGCATTCATGGTTTACTCTTCTGTTTCTAGCGTCTCTTTTCTTGTCCTCTTTTGTTCCTTTTAGTGTTCGTTGCCTTCCCTTCATTCTTGTGGCTTTTCCTTTCTTTGCGTTTTGTGTTATATGTTTCATCCGTTTTATTCTGACACTTGTGGCATTGTTTTATTAGGACCAAGGGACCAATGACCTCTGTTTGATCCCTTCTCCTGCCTCTAAAACAGCCAACCAACCAACCAAACGTCATTATGATATCAACATAGTACTGTTATTGTTGAATGACATTAGATTGTTTGCCGTCTGCCTCCTAGCCACACCACCTACAAATTTATAGTGAAACCAGGCAGATTCATGCTTACAGTCCCTCACCACTTGTATCAATGCAATCCATTTTAATGTAGAATGTATTTTTAATGAGCCATGTAAGATTATTTGATTTACTGCCACAAACCATTAATCCTTACTGCACAAGTGCTTTCAGTGTGTGTAGTTTGTTAAGCTCTGATATATTCATTCAGTGGTGTAATTTTTAGAAAACTAGGACTCAATATTTTTTGTAAATTAATTCCAATTTTTTGAGTGGGGAGAGGGGACAGGAAATGCCCTGTCTGTGTCACATATGGAGATTTGCATTGGATGGACTGGTGTGGAGAGCTGCATCAATCCAGTGTTCTGACTGAAGACAACATTTGTAATTTGAGTTGCTGTGCACTGAAAGATAGCAAGTGCCATCATATAAAATCAGTATAATTGACAGGGTTTAGGTATCGTTTCCTGTCGGATTGCACATTCTGTAGTTTTTCTTTACTACTTCATTTGGCCTCATGTCTGTTTCCTGGCTTCTAGTTCTGATAGTCAATGCCAGTGATGAGTTCTGAAAGGTACTACAAAGCTATTTTTAAAGATTGTGCCAGTATTTTATTTAAATATAGTGATTCAGCCTAGCTGGAGAGTGCAGTGTTGTGCTGTTCCCTTACTGACCTCTGAAGTCGGAGGAAGTGCTTTTTTCTAAAAGGCTGTTCTCACTGTGGTTAGTGTGAGACGATGAACACTATGAACTGAAACACACCTTCCAGCAGCAGGTAAAACTTACTCTTTCCTGCAAGTCATATTGGTGGTTAAGCTAACAGGCTGTGCCAAATTGCCATGTGAAATGCGTACAGTTGAATTTTGTCATGCTGAAGAATGAAGCCACCTGGTGCTCCAGTGTAACCTTTGAGGAGGACTGTTTCAATCACTCCATTGAAGCTCTGCATTTAGGAAGACATAACACGGTAGGATATAAGAGCTCACGTGAAAGAACTGGGTAAGTAGTGCACTATGGCTTTCGATATTTGAATACCGTGTTGCAGATACACCTAAAATTATGTAGCATGTCCACAAGTTGTGCTCACTAAGTGTGCATATTGGTTACATTCTACTGTACTTTAATTACTTCCTTGAAACACCACACTTACATTTTAATGCTGAATATTGGAAGAACTTAGGACAACAGAGACATTTGTTTTGGGAAATACCACTACATATATAATGAATCAGTAAGCATGTATTATTCATACAGATGTTTAGCTTTTTGCCAAATAGTACCACGTCTATAACTCTCTTGAATCTTCTGGTACTAATTACTTGCTATGTGCTATGTTTCTTCAGTGACTTCTGTGGTTCTAGTCATGCCTGTCAAACATAAATTACGCAAATTTTGAGCTTTACAGCTAAATGATCTTGACAGGTGGTAGCACAGGTGCAGACTAGAGTTTAAAATCACATTCATTCTGGTTTAGACTTTAGAGTGGAGGTACTTCCCATGTTAGTATAGATTAACTGATTGCCTTCCAGTTGCCAATGAACATACATTCATTGTAGTCCATTTGGTGAAAGACAGATGCCACTCGTCAGAGTTGCTATTTGTTCTGTTTGTGTGTACTCTGACAGCAGCAAATCCTACTCTCAATCACACAACTGCTTTAGCTCTGTCTTAAGCAGATGGCATTGTGGCTGGATTTCCCCACTCTAGTAGAAGTATAAACATTTGTATCAGTTGCTTCCTGTTTTCGTAAGTCATTTCTGTTTGTGATCCCCTATAATTTCTGAGAGACTTTGCGGTTGCACATGTTCCAATTAATTCATATTCAAAAATGAAATATTTGTTTTATAGCTTAATGCAATAGAAACTGAATAAAATCAAAGTTTGGTTTAGCCTACTGAAGTGTGTGTTAAAATAAAGATTGAGGAGTTAGAGTGTGTTGAAAGTAATGGATGTCAGCCACAAATAGTGTGGGAGAGGTCATTGTATCGTATCATTGTATCATTTTGTACTGCTTCTAACTGGTGGTAATAGTAGTAGTTCCTTCTAGAACATACAGTATTGTAACCCAGTCGAACGTAAGTGAATATTAATGAGCACGTATTACAGATATTTATTTCCTCATAGTTGCATTCGTCTGCTTTGTGCTTTGTGTGCGGGCAAAGAGCCGGATCCACTGGATCAGCCCTGTCGTCCCGCACAGAAACGAGCAACATAAAACTGTATAGGAAGTTAGACACTTGCAAAGGACATTTTGGACAGAGATTAATCACGATGGAGTAGTTTGCAATGACTGCTGCTGCACATTCAACACCATTGACAAGCATGAAAATGAAATAAAGAAGTCCAGAAAAAAAAAAAAAAAAAAAAAATACTGCGGCAACTGCTCCATCGTGATGCAGTCTTTCGTCCCCATGTACATGATGGCACACACCCTGCAGGTGAGTAACATTATCTGATTTTTAGTGTATCAGATCATTTTGTTTGATGTTACTTGCTAACATGAAGTCTTTAAACAAATTTTCTGAGATCTCAGGGCAACACAGGGAATGGGGGGAGGATATGGTGTGATCATTCTAGTGGAGAGCTGTTTATGGCTATTTTAATGAACTTCCCATGTTCTAGTTGGAGAGGGAAACTTCTAATGCTCTCTTTCCTGTACCTTATTTTATTTTGTTACGACAGGGGTTCCAAAACTGCTTCACTGATAGAGCACTCTGATAATTGCACTACTTTGATGGAACACTTCGCTTATTTTAAAGGTTAATAAATGTAAAAGAATGAGAACCTTATTTTATTCAGTGATTACTTTAGTTTTAAATTGGAACTAATAACACTGAAATAAGAACAATGCAAGAAACCCTTTTGTGATTTTCCAAAGGTTTTATTATTTTGAGACCCTGTTTGGAGACTAGAAGAAAATTATGTAGCATGTCCAGTGAAATGTTTAGAACAAAATTTCTGGATGTTAGGAAGATGGCAGTAAATATTATATACATCGGAGGTAAGGAATACTGTTTTAAAGACAACCCTATTCACAAGAGAGCATGCAGCGTGACATCCAAAATGCTCATTTTTCTATAATGTGTAACTAGACCTATTAATCATTGGTGCAATTCTTTGAAATCTTCACCAGAAATGGCATTATGAGGACTCATCTGTGACACGTTGCAACACATTTCCCTGTTACACTATTGTTTATTATTGCCAATATCCCTGAAACAAATGTTGCTTTAAGTGTGTGGTTCCTGACAGGAAACAGTAATACAAAGGAGCATATGTACGTAGTACACTTACTGTGTTCATCCACTTGGCATGATACCGATTTCTGTTTCTTAGTAATGGCTTCTGACATTAGAGGCTCAGTACAGCACTGTGTTAAAATAAGGTACATACCTGTCATTGCAACCATTTGGGAATAGTAGGAGGAGCATGTCAATAAAGCAGTACATAGAGTTATTAAAAGTTTTTTCCTGTGTGTGTGTGGGGGGGGGGGGGGGGCGCGCGCGCGCCCGCGCTTGCACACAACTTTAGCCAGAGCTAAACCACAGCAGCTTACCACAGAAGATGCTCGAAGCAGTACTGTGGCTAGAGTGGGGGCAGCTACAGATGCATTGGGTAACAAAGAGCCCACAGGAGGCAGCTTGCATTCCTACTCTACACTAGTGAATCAAATGTACCTGTAGACGTATTAGTGAACATTAAGATGGTGTGTGTGTCCACCCTTCCCCTTTACAATGGCTTTAACTCCTCAGGATGCTTTTAGTGAGATATCGTTATCTTTTAGAAGGAATGACAGCTCATTTTTCCTGGAGAGCTGAAACCAGAGACAGGACAGATGTCAGGTGCTGGGTTTGGAGTGAAATCACCTTTCTACCTCATCCAAACATTCCATTCAGGATGGAACATGGGGCAGGAAAGCTCACTTCAGGAGTACCATCGTCCATAAACCATCACCTCACAATGCTGTGTCATGACAGGTGGCATTGTTCAGCTGATTGCATGAATCATTGCCCCTGAATTGTTCTGTTGAATATAGTACACAGTACTGTCAAATATGTACTTATTATGCTTTAGGAAATGTCAAATGCATAAGAATAAGGGGAGAACAAATTAATGAAGTGAAATTGCAAGCTGCAACAGTGCCTTCTGTGCACTTCATTGTTGGCACCAGATATGATAGCAGGTAATGTTCACATGGGATTTATTAAACCCAAATTCTTCCATTGGATTGCTGTGGCGTATAGTGTGATTCATCACTCCAAGTTCTTTGTTTCCAAACGTCCACTGTACTGTGGTCATCTCTCTTTACACTACCTGTAGCATGGCTTAATGTTGAGAACAAATGTGTGGTTAGAATGGCTAGCCAGCTTCCCAAAGCCAGTCTAACTCCCTGTGCACAGACATTTCCTTAGGGGGACTCCTAGCAGCCCATCAAAACTAAAGGAGAGACCACAGCAGCTGTATTTTACCACTACCCACCACAATGCTAGATGCCCTGTTCATCAGCACATTAGGCCTCGGTGGACTTTATTTAGCTTTGGTTGTTCCTTAATAGTTCAATTTCACTGTCACATCACTGACAGCTGACTTAGGCATTGCTAAAGTATGTTAAATATTCTGGAGACAACATAGACAAGGCCGTGTTAAATGTGCTGAGCCCTCCTGACCCATTCTGACATTACAGAAGGTGGCAGGTAGTACTGCTGTATCAGCAGAGAAGCAGTAATGATAGATGCACTCCTTACGAAGTTTAGTAGCCAATTCTGTGTTACATAATGGCGTCCAGGTACTTCTATCAGATGGTGTAGTCATTTGACCATACTCAAAATGTATTGTAATTTGCGGATTCTCATTCATTTATTACAATTATGTTTGTGAGTACTGGGAGGATTGATGTGGGGCTGGTAGATACAGACTTACAAAAATCAAAAGTTTGCGTAGATAGCAGTGGAGAAATGCATGCTGAGAATTATTTGTGGAGATAGGGAAACAGGAAATGGTCAGGGAACAGGCTTTAGTTAGAAATACGGGTGGAAGGAAGTGGAGGTAGGTGGGCATGTAGTCAGGGGAATGGGTGGCAGATGGGGTGAGAGAATTACGTTCTATATAGGTGAAGAGGAGAAAAATGGAGGTGATAATCTGATGAGAAATGGGAAGTGGACATGATTGTAGCTCGAGACTGGAATACTGGAAGTCTGGGGGGAGTCTTTGTTCAACAGTGGGGCTCCAATGACTGATGTGAGTAGAAAAGAAATGATGATTTGAATTGGAAAACTGAATGTTTATGTACATCCTAATAGGATAGTAACTGAAATGAAATATTTGGGTGTGAATCTAGTTTATAACTGGCCATAGCTGATAAATTCAGCTTTACCATATGAAGTAGTAGTGTTAGTAGTGTGAGATGTATATTCACTGATGCCTTATTCTTGAAGCCAACTGATATTGCCTTAACTACAGTGTTCAGAAAAATTTACATTTTGATAATTTCTTTACATTCAAAACTATGTTCGTTAAAAAATGAAATAAGTGCCTCATTTCTTGCATCTCTTATTATACTCCTCGCACGATGTGTCGCAAAAATATCTGCAGTCTTTGAATTTCCCTAAAAACTCTGTCCTTAAGGTTCCGTCCGCCTCGGACGTCGAAATGTATATTAAAATAGTATTTAATTGAGAGAGATGTGTCAGAACAGGAGTTATACTCATGCGGTTGGCACGATCGCACTACACATGGCAATTTCTTGGGTCGGTGGTCGACTGGTCGAACGCGCCCGACATCCCGACAATGAAAGTTCGTAGGTCGGTCAAAACACCGACACACAGCCAATTTGTGAGACGGTCGCTTGGTGGGGCGCCACGAGAGGCGCTGCTATCGAGTCACGTGATCTGCCTGACGGCTGCAACGGATGATACGAACAGCTGAGAGTTATTCGTCTCACTTGATTAGCATACTGCAGATCAAAGTACTGCAGCATTGTTTTGTTGTTTGTACAGAGTTGGTGAGGAGTTTTTTTGTTCAGAAGAGAGTTTTTGTTGGCTGGAAGGAGACTTTTGCATAAAGTTAACAGCCATAGCAAGTGAACTCTGATATTTCTTGTTAATTGTATTTTGCAGGGACGTTCAGTTTTAAGAAAATGACAGTGTTCCTGTTTTAGTTGATGTTCTTGTAAACATGTTATGCATGCAAAAAGAAAATGGCCTATATTTAAATATCTTATTTAAACATCCCTCTGATAAAACTTGTATAATAGCTTGCTCATTGCGAATATTTTTTACAGTAAACAGACATGTAACATTATTATTTTGCCTGTTTCAACTCGATAGATGGTTGATTTTTTTTCCAGCGGTGGCTGCGCTGTTTATTTTCGCATTAGAGCTTTTCCTTTCATCATCTGACTTCAGATTTCTATCTGTTGTCGACATAGTTCCACGTAGTCAGCGCGTACAGAACTTTCCCACTAGAGCGCCCCCACTAAGCACAACAGCGCAGGCGCAGCGCTCGTCCATCTCCGCACGACGAGATGGCACTGCCTTAGAGATGGGCCAAATTCTGCTTCCGCCGATCTGCGTATTAATATGTGACGCAGCCAATGAGATTGCAGCTAACGTAGAACCTTTTCTCCTCGTGGATCACACTTGTGCAGTGATATCTGAATGCGTGAGGTATTATAACGAGTGTACAGACCTACGATTACTCAGTCTGCATCAGTCTGTACCAGTCTACATTAGTCTCTACCAGACTGTAGTCACGTTTCAGTCTGCGCCTAATAAGATTACCATATTCCTGTACATAGCCATGAAGATAAATGAATAGATACTTTGTTATCAGAGATATGTGACAATAAGATTAACGTACCGAGACCAAAGGAACTTCAGATTGTCAATTGTAAATAGCATCCAGAATCAAGTTATGTAATGTCTATGCTTTTTATTATTTCAATAAGTGTGTGTGAAAATTAGTCAACGTCTGTTTAAAGTTGGTCACCATCAATGTGCTACTCTAAGCGTGCAAGTGGAATTTCTATCGTCTGACCTAATGGCAGAAGAAACACGCCACAAGGCCAAGAGACATATTGCTGACACTCGCCTACTTCATTAGAGCGGCAAGTCAAATAACCTGTGTGTGTACCGAAGGTCTTACAGTATGCACACCACCGTAGCCATCCAACTCTAAATGCTCTGGATGAAGGGTGTGAGAAGTTAAATTTCGGAACCCACCAAACGTCGCATAATACGTTTTCAGAATTTTCAGGAAGAGGACAGGGAATGCGTATAAAATTCGTTGTCTGTGAGAAGGAAATTTATGAGCACGTTATTGCTTCCTGCAGTGGGAGAAGAAGTTGTCTGTGATAAGTTTCCAGCAACGATTTCGACCAATAACGGACGATCCATTCCATTAATTTAGGATGTTTTCTAGTTCGTATTTGGCCGTTGTTAGATAGTGGTTAGTAGGTGTCGTCGACATCGGTTTACCATTGTTGGTCATATATTTTGTACTATGTCTGGAGAGTTTTCGTTTGTTTTACTGTGGCCTTGTTAGCTATGGCAAGTGAAGGTGTACGTAACGGGTTTTTGCGATTTCAGTGTTTTTGTCACTATGGTTTTTCTTTCTTCTGCCGCAATGGAAAAAGTGAAATATGCGGTATCAGTTTTCGGAGATGTGTGTGGTTAACTGGTATCTAGGGTTTCGTTCAAGCGAAGTTACAATGCCACTGGTTTTGGTTTTGCGTATTTGGCTTGTGCTTACTATGCAGAATTTCGTGTGCTTGATTTTTGGGTTAATATTGGTCTGGAAAGGTGCTATTCCTACAGTCTTGTCCCCACCGAAAATTTCTGCTTCTCGTGGTTGGCCCGTTAATTTGAGTTTTTAGTTGTCATTATTGCTCGTGTTACTGAAGTTTGACACGGATGCAATGAGTGGCACTATGAGCGACATATTCTTTATGCTTGAAACCCGGATTTACTGTCTAAGCCACATCTGGTGACGACTTAATATTAATGCGGAATGAGTGAAGATTGTCTCTCGGGAAGGCGTCAAGTGAATTTTATCTGCTTTTCTTGAATAGGTAAATGTTTGTTATTTTTCGGAGATATGGGGATTACAACATTCAATCTGACTACGACAACCCTGTGTTCACTAATCCCTGAGTCGGTTTTGATGGTCGTTATTAGCTCAGGATCAGTTGTTGCTAAGAGGTCAAGTGTGTTTTCACAACCGTTTACTATTCGCGTGGGCTCATGACGTAATTGCTCGACATTTCCAGAGAATGCGTTTAGCACAATTTCAGATGATATTTTGTGCGTACCTCGGAATTAAACATGTATTTCCGCCAATATATCGAGGGTAAATTACAGTCTGACAGGAAAGGACAGCAGAACTTAAGGCTAACAATCAAAATTTTCTCATTAGAAACATACCTTCGAAATTCCTGAAAATCAACATCATAGGAAAGTATTATCCCTAGGTTTTTGTCTCCATAATAAAGTATTCTAGACAGCTTCTCCCAATTACACGGAAAATAGATTTCATTCTTTAAGGAAAGGACTGCACACTACTATGCCTCAATTTCTCAGAGATGAACAACTAACAAGTCAACCACAGAGTCAAGGGTATGTTTGTCTACACATACAGTGCGCTCATTTATCTTTGTTCCAGTACAATAAAGGTGAATAATTTACAGTAGCAGGAAATATGAGAAGCTATACACATTTATTACTTTTAGTTCGAGGCATCACGCTCTTAATTAGTTTCAGCTATGGTCTTCAAAGGGTTGCCAACATTATTAGTGGTTCATGTATCTGATCACGTCGAGTTTTTCATACTGTGTTACGTTTTGGTTACATAAAACCCTAAGTGGGTCCAACAGAAACCTGTCACCGCCGATCTGTGACCTAGACAAGTGTTGCACAGATTGTCTGCTACGTAATCTGATAACGTAACTGATAGCCGGTAGCTGTAGTTCGCCAAGTGTCGCCCTACTCAACCAAACTATCGCTGGAGACAGTTCCCTTTCTGACTCGGCTTCAGATGCAACCGTCGTTTACTCCGCACGCGTCCACTGTCCGGCCGCAGTGAGTGACGCGTGCACAGCTCACCTCCCGTGCTGCCACACGGCAGGGAAGACCAACCTGGTGGTCCCACAGCAACGAGCTCGCAATTTTCGTACCGCTTTCTATAGAATCGGTGAGTCGTGTTTTCAGAAGAATTCCATTGAACAATCACGTAGCTTCGTACAGTGTCTGCAAAACTATTAGAGCCGAGTTTTAACCTATTGTGTCATGAGAAGCTATGAAACAAGATAAACTACACTCCTGGAAATTGAAATAAGAACACCGTGAATTCATTGTCCCAGGAAGGGGAAACTTTATTGACACATTCCTGGGGTCAGATACATCACATGATCACACTGACAGAACCACAGGCACATAGACACAGGCAACAGAGCATGCACAATGTCGGCACTAGTACAGTGTATATCCACCTTTCGCAGCAATGCAGGCTGCTATTCTCCCATGGAGATGATCGTAGAGATGCTGGATGTAGTCCTGTGGAACGGCTTGCCATGCCATTTCCACCTGGCGCCTCAGTTGGACCAGCGTTCGTGCTGGACGTGCAGACCGCGTGAGACGACGCTTCATCCAGTCCCAAACATGCTCAATGGGGGACAGATCCGGAGATCTTGCTGGCCAGGGTAGTTGACTTACACCTTCTAGAGCACGTTGGGTGGCACGGGATACATGCGGACGTGCATTGTCCTGTTGGAACAGCAAGTTCCCTTGCCGGTCTAGAAATGGTAGAACGATGGGTTCGATGACGGTTTGGATGTACCGTGCACTATTCAGTGTCCCCTCGACGATCACCAGTGGTGTACGGCCAGTGTAGGAGATTGCTCCCCACACCATGATGCCGGGTGTTGGCCCTGTGTGCCTTGGTCGTATGCAGTCCTGATTGTGGCGCTCACCTGCACGGCGCCAAACACGCATACGACCATCATTGGCACCAAGGCAGAAGCGACTCTCATCGCTGAAGACGACACGTCTCCATTCGTCCCTCCATTCACGCCTGTCGCGACACCACTGGAGGCGGGCTGCACGATGTTGGGGCGTGAGCGGAAGACGGCCTAACGGTGTGCGGGACCGTAGACCAGCTTCATGGAGACGGTTGCGAATGGTCCTCGCCGATACCCCAGGAGCAACAGTGTCCCTAATTTGCTGGGAAGTGGCGGTGCGGTCCCCTACGGCACTGCGTAGGATCCTACGGTCTTGGCGTGCATCCGTGCGTCGCTGCGGTCCGGTCCCAGGTCGACGGGCACGTGCACCTTCCGCCGACCACTGGCAACAACATCGATGTACTGTGGAGACCTCACGCCCCACGTGTTGAGCAATTCGGCGGTACGTCCACCCGGCCTCCCGCATGCCCACTATACGCCCTCGGTCAAAGTCCGTCAACTGCACATGCGGTTCACGTCCACGCTGTCGCGGATTGCTACCAGTGTTAAAGACTGCGATGGAGCTCCGTATGCCACGGCAAACTGGCTGACACTGACGGCGGCGGTGCACAAATGCTGCGCAGCTAGCGCCATTCGACGGCCAACACTGCGGTTCCTGGTGTGTCCGCTGTGCCGTGCGTGTGATCATTGCTTGTACAGCCCTCTCGCAGTGTCCGGAGCAAGTATGGTGGGTCTGACACACCGGTGTCAATGTGTTCTTTTTTCCATTTCCAGGAGTGTATTTTCTATCGGAAAATTACATGTCCACTCACACAAGAGGAAAAGTGAAAATGTTAACTGTCCGGCTGAACAAAAATTGTTTATAAATCTGAAAGTATAGTACCAGTACAAACACAGCAGAAAAATTTAGAACTTCTTGATTTAAAAACGGTAATTGTGTGGCAGCACTTCCATATTTGTATCAAAATTGATTTTTGGTAAAGGTAGTCAAGTTATAATCGCCCAGAGCTCCACAGCCAGTAGGTAACGAAAGCTTTATGGGTATAGTACCGCGTCATATTCAAAATTACTTCCGCTCATGAAACCGACGTTTCAGCCACGGTTTTAGTGGCCGCCACTTGGGTGTACTTATTGCTGCCCATAACTGACACGGGCTCTGATTAACCGCGTGCTGCGCCGCAGTGTTTCTCAAAACTAATCAGTTTTGAAAGGTGCGAAGGATATTCTCCGATGGTTACAACCCCCCAAACATCTGCACAGCAATAGTAACGAATGAAAGAACCCGAGGTAGGCAGGACAGGGACGAGCTGCAGCCAGCAGCGTGCTTACCTTGTGCGGAGAGCGTGAAGACGGATGTGCTACACTGCACCAAGGATGAGATACATGCTCTGCACACTGGTGGTGTATACCACTTTTCAGTGAGTAGACATGTATATTGTTGAAAGCAGTACGCCAGTAGCAAATGGGCATACGGGATGACGAGCGTTACATCCGCATTGGGCAGTACAACAGACCTACAGAGGCAGGAAACCACAAATACTGCGGCAGTACAATTTAATGTAATGACACCTAAGACGGCGAAATGCAAGATCAGAGAATCCACCAAAATGCTCGGCACTATTCGCCGATGACTACCAATTATGGACTGCAGCGTATCACCACTCCCTCCACCAGCGAACCCATTACAAAGAGCTTTGCCACGGCCACTAGCAAACAGAACCTGTTAATTGCAGTTTGACGTCATGCTCAGCAGAGCCATCATGGTAATGTAAGTGATTCAGTACGAAAAGACAACACCAGAAGACCCATAAGAAGGCCACTGCAACCGTAGCCCAAGAAATGGTTTATCAATGATACTATTTCACTCGCTACCATACGAACGAAACTCCTCTGACGGAAGTTGAAGGCCTTTCACATATTGTCAATTGTCTGACAAAAGTATTCTTAGCTTGTACACAATTTCACACTGTCCGCAGTTTGCTTCAGTGTGTCGCACGTTTTAAGGGCCCTACCCGATCGAGCTATCGGCTGACGGACCGACAAATTGTACGTATGTAGGCGTTTTGACCGACCGACAAACACTACTTGTTGGGATGTCGGGCGAGTAGGCCGCACATCACCCAACAAACTATGCCCTGTGTAGCGCTGTGCTAACCTTCCGGGGAAAGCTGGTCTTATCACTGTGCGCGGGATTAAATACACACGACAGGGTGCGAGGCGGTCGAAACCTTAAGGACACTTTGTGGGGAAATTAAAAAACTGAAAATCTTGGGATACGTCAAACGAATATAGCAATATAGTTGCACGAAATGCACTATTTTTAACTAATGCGTAAGGGTTTGGCGTGGCTCAGAGAAAGTTCGTCGAATTTCTGTTTTTAGATCTTGTTTTCACTACTTATGGGTAATTTAAAAACTGGAATATCAACGTATAGTGGTCGTTAATTAGTAAGACACACAGCGCTCTTCAAGATGGAACAGATTTTCAACATTTATTGCTTCCATCATACAAAAACAGTTCCAACGTTCCTGGGAAGAGAAAAGTTCAAATTTTTATGCGTTCAACGTGAGCCCCATTTGTTACACAACAAATACCAGAACGATGGCTCACATCGTGCCTAACACGAAGTAGCTGGTGTGTCATTGAACTCACAGGTTGAACAATGCGATGAGTGTGAGGCATGGTGGAGGGGAGGGGGGTGGGATGAAAATGCGGTCTTTTACATGACCCCACAAGTAAGTCGCAATATGTGACCTCTTGAGACCTGGAAGGCCACCGGCGATAAAGCTCCTCCAAAGTGTCCACACTATCTTGGGACTTACTTGTGGGGTCACGTAAAGGACGTCTTTACCACCCCCCTCCAAATGCCTAACACTCTTTGAAGTGTCAGACATCGCGTTGTTCAAACTTCAGTTCGATAATGAGACACCAGCTGCTTCGTGTGTGGCAGGAAATGAGCTGCCATCTTGGGATTTGTCGTGTAACACATTGTGCTTTCGTTTTACGCATAGAAATTTGAATTTTTCTCTTTCCGGGAACACTGGAGCTGGGTTTAAGTCTTTTCCCTCTTTTTGAATAGCCCTATACTTGCTTCATGCTTATGAACGTTCAAAGTCCAGCCTATATCCAAACTACTACGAAGAGCGAAGGATAGAATATTTTTTACAGGTTTTACAATTGCCAAGTACTTCATTTCTGATGTATCTGTATTATTAGTTTATGTACACCATCACTACGTGTAGTCTTTCGTGTTAGGATTTAAAATAAGTTTCTTAAACTTTAAAGTCATTTTATGCTACGTACATAATGTTTATGTAAACCGTCTTTTTTGCTTTAGCGTGATTTATTACCTCGCAACTATACATCAGGTTGCGCGTTTCACGAATTATATTAACTGAACCATGGGATACAACAGCACTGAATTCGAGGTACTTCTGACTTCTGACAGTGGCTAGAAATCATGAAGTTGTTAACAGCCTTTTTTTTTCGTTAAGAATGGTTTGATGTTCAGCAACTCTGAAATGAATAATTCGCCCCTTATCAGGTAAATATGAAAATTATGAAGGCCCAGCTGCTTAAGTAACACAAAGTGGGTGAATTTCTTTGCTCGCATTAGTCACTTTAGTCCATAGCTCTCAGGTTTCTGGCATCATTACCTCAGTTTATACAAACCCCTGTTTCCGTGTGAAACAAATCGGTATCTCTTAAGACAAATGAACTTTAATTAAGGTCGGGACGTGTTTTGGCTGCCACGAAATTCGTCGGTTGGCCGACATATTGATGCGTAAGTAGGAGCCCTTAGTGGAAGTCATATCGTATTGCGAAATCAAAGAGTATGTTGAAAATTTTTTCATAAAAAGCACATCTATGTCATTTACTTTGTTAGACTGATGTACAGGGTGACTAAAAACAGTGTGAATGGCTTTCAAGGGTGTTGCACGGTAAGTTGTACCGACAATTAACTAAGGAAACAATTCGATACGTTACGGAGTTTCCGAGTTAATTAGCATTAACGTTAGCCTGTCAGTTCAATCCGCTCGGAAATTCAAGCGTCGGAAGGAGACTGTCGCAAACGTGTTCTTCGGTTTTTCCTAAAATTAAACAGGAGGTTAAAAAATTTGGAGTGTGGCGGTAGTAGGGATCGAACCCGAGCCAAACACTGAGCAACCTGGTGCGCCATCGTCTACGCTATGAGAACAACTGACAGTTGTACGTGGAGGGCACTTTAATTTGAGCACGCAACAGCCTGACTTCAATGTTAATTAACACTGAAACAGTGCAAGGTATGTTTTTCCTTGTCTTTTCAACACAACCTACCGTGCACACCCCCTTACTATCCATTACGATTGTTTCTCACAACCTCTATAGATTAAGTGCATGCCTACCCTACAGATCTACATCGCACCTAAAATTTGGTGATACGTTTCACAGCAAACGAGTTTATGTTAACGAGAGAAACGAGTTGGTGGCTCCATTTCCTCTCACCACTAGACGCGACCAACTGTCCGTTCACGCTGTACGGCACGTTAGTGAACATGGCAGGTGAGTAATGTCAAAGTCGTAAGACGTTTTCCTCCTTTGCCAAAAAACTGAACTTCATTTACTACAAGATACTACGCACCAACAGCACCTACTCGTTCGATTTCCGAGTAAATCTATTCTCTAGCATGCGTGAAGTTTTCTGGCTGTTGTCTGAAACGTTTCGGTTGATTAGAATAATTCTTCGTAAGATATCAGTTCAATAAAATTTCTCATACTTCAGGGGCTAACCTATCATCAAATAAAACCTTAATTTTCTACATGCTACAGATTTGATTGAGGTTTCCGTTAATATACATAATGCGAGATTAAAGGCAAATCATCTCACCTGCGCTACAGTAACTTTTTCGAAGTCGCGATAGTGACAAACTGTACTGTAATGGTAAATACGTAGCTCTGAAGCTGAATCTCACCACTGGAACAGAAAACCCGATACCAATGGCTTTACGCTTAGAGCAAATTCCAATGGTAACAGCCTGGAAACGGTGATTGTGGAAACGTTGCCGGCACGCAAGTCAGGTTAAGCAACAGATCTTAAACCGTAAAATCACAGCACCGAGCTACGAACGTTATTTAAGCTATTTGATTCAGTGTGAGGCAAACATTCGCACCGATATGAAATACCACAGTATTTAAGACTGACCCAGTAACAACTTACGTTCTTTTTATTTTGATAAGCTAATGCACAAGCAGTACGTGGAAGACTTTAATGTCCGGACTGATTTCCTGTTAAGACTACTATCAAAGAAATGTTTAAATTTCTTAGAATTTCAAGTAATCTAACGTAACGGCACGTAAGGTGACAATTTTCCACAAATTTTTTAGTTTCAAGAAAAATCCAAGCACACACTGTCAGGAGCTTATGTCACTGAAACTTCATAAAGTCAGCGCTAAGATCATATTCGGCTCTTCAGTTACCTTCCATGCCATAGCACCTTCTTAGGTTTTACATGAGAAAAGCTAAGTGATTTTTTTACTGTTCTAACAATTTCTAAGTGGTTCATTTCGTATGTACCTGTGGCATTTATTACATAGTGTGCGCAACCGTCATGTTTAGACTGCCTTCGAATTTAGTGTTTTTTAAACTTGTCAGTTTTTGTTACATATATCAAATTTTGCATTACCATGATGTATTTCTGTAGTAAACTATAAATCTTGTTGCATGTTTCACGAATCATTGTAATTAATGGTTGTGGGGATACAACAGCACTGAATTTGAGATCCTCTAACTCCTGCTATGGGGCAGAAATCAATGTAGGCAATAGCCTTTCGTGACTACCCGTTTTCGTTAAGAATGATTTGATTTCAGCAGGTCCTAAACACACTATTGATCCATTCCTAAATAATTACGAAAACCATCGCCTCCCAGCTGCCTAAGTAGCGGAACTTGCGTGAATTTCTTTCCTTGCATTATTCGCTATTTTGCCTACAGCTTTCTCTAATTTTTTGGCTTTGTTACGTCTCTAACAGCGAACGAAAACCCTCCATGTTTCTGCGCAAAACCAAGGAGCAACTGTCAGGACAAACTCAATGAAGTTAAGGTTAGCAAATCACAACACACCGGCGCTTTAATCGCCGAGTGCAGTCTGTCGAGACGTGCCTGAAGACTGCCACGAAATAGGGCGGTCGGTTGGCCCAAATCCTGAAGCGTGTGTAGGGGTCTTTAAACTGTTACAAGTTCTAGTGGCCACCAAACAGTTGTTCCTACAGTCTATGTAGAAACCAGTCGTTCCCAGCCTGGGGGTAAAATTAAATGTTCTGAGGGATAAAATCTGAATCATTCCATTCCGTTTCGGTCACGAAACAATTATTTTCAAAAGATCATTATCCTCACTTTAGTAAGATATTCTGATGATGTAAGCTACCAATAATTACTTTTTCTGAACAGCATCAATGCGATGGAGGTTACAGGTTTCTCAATCCACCCACTACACACGTATGTTTTTCGTCCCGCACATTACTAATGATAAAAGCTAAATATGTAACAGACACTAAATATCTCAAACAAATGTCTTCAAGTATTAGATAGCATCTGCAGTTCTCAAGAAATTGCCTCATTGCTTGCTTCGAAGCAAATGAATTAATGAACAACACGATACAGCAGTAACTACGTAAGAGGTACTACAGAGCTTCACACAGCATTCGATTACTATTAAAGTGGTCAGTCAAAGTATTAACAGCTTGAAGTGTTTCAATATCTGGCAGGTCAGAAGGGAGTAGCGCAGCAATCAAGTGATTTACGAACAGTAAGTATAGTGTACACTTTAACTGGTTAGGTTTTAATTGGGGCTGCAGTGTGCATGTCAAGTAAGTGCCGTAATAGAGATGATTAATAGAGGGGAAGAACGTGAAACAAGTGTCTACTCTCTCTGTGGATAGTTAACTTTATCTGAGGAAGTTGTGAGTAGCACTTGCGATGCACCACGAGCTCTGTCATTCATTCTAACACACACACACACACACACACACACACACACACACACAAATATTCACGTTCCATTTTTTTAAAAATAAAAGTGTTCCAAGAAAAACCTCTCATTCTACAATCCCTTAGTTACCTGCATTGGGGTACGCCCAATGCACCCGGCTTACAACACCGTTGCCAAGTGTGATTGATTTTCTAAGTGAGTCTTCCCCGCATGAAAAATTCCACACTTGATTACAGAGCGCAGCTACTATGCTTAAGTTCCCTCAGCAGTTAGTCAGAATTTAGGAATTGGCGTTTCTGCTTAGATTTTTTTTGTTTTTCGCTTTTTTTTTACTACCAAGAGTATACCGACAACTAACGTTTCAACTTTCTTCCGCATACGTAACTAAAAATTGTTTCAGGAAGTAACTGAAGTTATCCAAAGTCCCTTATACAAAGCATATATCGGCATCACGATTTAGCTTATGCGTAGTCTGTGCATAAACCGTCAATATTTTCTAACAACTACACTGTGCAGCACATCAGCACATGTGCCGTACTCACCAAGGACTGCAGCGATGAACAGTAAACTGCGGTGAGGTGAAGTCCAGGACACACTGCTCGCTTAAGACGTTTCCTCGACGGGCTAAAGGCGCACAATGGACGCCACAAACTACGGCACTGAACGCTAGTGAAGTCAATGGGTTATGAGAGTGTACACAGATACTGAGACACCACGTTGCCGAGTGTAGCGCCCTCCATAAGAGGAATCGACAAGCATCACATCTCGATATCACACAATGCTCGTAATCTACAAATCAGGAGCGAAATCTCACGACAGACTTCCCAGGAACGATTGTCGATATCGGATGTGTACTTTAATACGAAGAGGCTTGGTTTCTGGTACTTAACAGCGTATTAATTTAAGACTGAGGTTTTCGGCATGTATTAAATCGTTGGGTCGCGGAAAACAGTTTCAGTTAACCTACGAAAGAAATTTAATCAGCTCGATATTCCACTTAAGTAAGGTAGCGGGCAGAGAAGCGTCCACCTAGGATCTAACAAAGCAACAGCGGCCAAGCTCTTCCTGTCTTCATTACGTATTCTTCTTTCTTGACATTCTACATCCTAGAGTGTCTCCTCTCTATGGATCTATGTAATAAATAGTATATCACAAGTAATAAACTTTACAGTAGTTTCAACAGTTTATTTATTTGATGAATAACACTGCACATGACATACCGAGAGAAACTGGAGAAAAAACACAAACGGTACATTTAACCAACAATCAGTTGTTACGTGTTAATGTCAATTCTTCTTACCC
The DNA here is from genome assembly GCF_023864345.2 of Schistocerca serialis cubense. Lineage (NCBI taxonomy): Eukaryota > Metazoa > Arthropoda > Insecta > Orthoptera > Acrididae > Schistocerca > Schistocerca serialis. The sequence goes on from NW_026047583.1 coordinate 12,251,863, forward strand.
ATTCGACGCTTGATGGTGCAGCCACGAAAAAGACGTTTGGGTCACACAGGTAGCCTCTCAGTCTACACTCCTCGACTATGTGCCGGTTCGAAGCTCCACAACCAGCTTGGGCTGGACAGCTTACCCCACATGTGCCTGTTCTATGCGCACACTCGGCGTCTTGTTCGGATGCGATTCATATACGTCCACTAATGCTGTGGGAGTTCAAAACCCCTTCGTTTTTGCAGAGGGTAATGAATATGCCGCAGTTTTGGTGCGTCACTCATAGTCCTGGATTCACGCCATTAGTGTCAACGGTGAAGTTGCTGTCAGCAAGTCGTTTCGCCAGCCGCAGGGATCGGAATTTGTAACCAACTCGGTTTGTTGTCAACCCAGGAATATCTTCATGGTGGGAACTTGAAGACTATTCATCATTTTGGAATATTCTTTCAACCGTGCTTCTTGTCTTCTTACCATAGGAGGGAGCATATGGCTGAGTATTGGAAGCCGGTATAGGGGAGCAGTTATCGTCCACCCAGAGATGATCATTGTGGTTTTAATGAGCTGAGTATCTGCCCTATTTACGTGCGGGCTGTCCAAGCACACCGGAGCACGACACTCAACTGCGAAAGTTCGAAGCCTTTCTACTGATGCTTTCCAGTTAGTACTACAGAGCTTCTCGATAAGTTTCGTGTTTCATCCCCGTCATTGATTTTTTAATGTACAAGTGTCTTGTTGCATCGTCAGTCTGGTTCCCGTTGACCTGTTGGTCCCCTTAAAGTTGGTTGTGTGGATAAGTTCAAGGGTCGGAGGAAGACAAGGGCCTACCACATTCTGTAGGACCACGCTCAGCAACGCATAGGGGTATTCAGACCAGCCTCCGGAACGGTGACAGCCTCACCTTATTAATGCAGCTGCCAGTGACATAGCTGACACGTACTGAGTGCCTTTAACACAGAGCCCAGGTCTCCAAGGCGAAGCTCGCTCTCTTGGTTTCTGACATAGTTGGCGAACGCTCTGAAGTTATTTGGTAGATCACGCACACAGCTGTCAAATGTGCGGCTTTACTTACATAATGATGTATTCGTATATGGTGTCTGCTCAGGACTGTTTGTTGCGTAGAAACCTGTCTCTCGTTACATTGGTAGACGCTCGATCGAAAGTTCGTACTAGTTTCTTATAATGTACATAACTGAAATGTGGTCATTAGCAAGGAAACTGCAAAGTGAAGAAATCTGCAACTAAACGTAAACGATCTCTGCTTCAACCTTATACAACCTCTACTGAAAGAACAGGTTCTAAACTGCTACGTAGAAACAATGACGGTACATACAGGGTGTTCGTAAATTCCCCTTACAAACTTCTATGACTTGTAGAGAGGAGTAAGTACATAATACTGTCTAGAAACATCATCCAACGACGGTACAGAGCGTCAAAGTTATACTGTACAGACATACATTTACAGGCGCTAATGCATATCATTCCGTAATGATGTTACAAACTTTCTGGGATGGAAGCAGAAGGATAAATGTATCAGTCTGAGGCAAGGGTCCCTGGTCCGGAAACGGACTCGAAGGTTGCAAGAGAAAATCGTTCTTATATCTCTGGCAGCGGAATACATGTACCGCTATTGTTGTTGCTAAAACTGTAGGGTAGGCAACTTTCAGAGATAGAAGTATGCACCCAAAACAAGAAAAAACATTTAGCAAACGTGGGCTCTGAAATGCAGACCTTAAGAGCTAGGAGCACTTGTTCAATAGAGGAGATGTTTCACAGCAGCATAGATAAACAAGTGCTCGTAGTGCCTCAGGTATGTGTTTTAGAGCCCATGTTTACGGGACGTTTTTTCTTGTTTTGGTCCCTATTAGCATATACGGAAGTTGCTTGCCCTAAAATCTTAGCAACAACAGTACCAGTACATGTATTCCACTGTCAGAGGTGTCAAAACGGTTTTCGCTTATAACATTCGACTGTTTGTTGCCGTATAAGGACCTTACTTCACATTGGTACATTTATCCTTCTCCATCGTCCTAGAAAGTTGCAACATCATCCTGCATATACATACACTTACAGACACCGGAGCACATAACTTTGACGGTCTGTAGCGTCGTTCGGTGACGTTTCCGGTAATGGGTCTCTAAACAAATTATTATGTGTTCACTCCACTCTACTAGTCCTAAAAATCTGTAACGGTAATTTGGGAATACCCTCCATGTTAAGCACTTAATGATGAACTTATAGGGCTAAAAATTGTATTGCATCTTGAATAAAATTTTGTAACTCAAGCTTTACTTTTCTTTCTTTGATACTGTGTACCTTCATCAACTCGTTAGCGCTAGTAATGATACACAACGTGTTTTTATTGATATCATTACATCACAGTCTCGACAGGTTATTTTTCCACGTTTACGTATGCAATTCATGTGGTGCACGCTCTATAGAACGTGATGGAGTTAAAAAACGTGTATGATCGCTATGTCTCATTTCTTTCTTTATGTTTTTAATTTTTTTTATCTACCTTCATTCTTCCCGGCTTAAGCGAAATACCCAGGGATCCGCTGCAAAGCAAGGTAAAAGTAAATAATTTACAAAAAATTCTAGGAGTTTACACAAATTTTAAAAAAGTTACCGAATGAAATAAGATATTTTTTGCTATAAACTGTCTGTCAGTGGCAGTTTACTTACTTCTTTGTTTCGTTTCGATCGTTTGGATTCTCGAATGAGTTGTTCATCACTTCATCCTTCTAAACAATACCTCTTGTTCCCCTACGTTCTCCCTATTTTCATCTTGTTTTTGGGCCCGGTACTAGTCCAGGTAGGATATCCCACTTTTTTTCCTGTGTCAGAACAGGTCTTGTGTTTCTGTGCATCAATATTTGCCAATATCGCAGTTGCATTGCATTCCTTTCCGACTTCTTTCACTCAGTCCTTCCCGGTTAAGTCTGTTTCGTTCCACATCTTTTGAGTCAAATTCTTGTCGTTCACAATCATGATGTGCTCGAAAATCTCAATCTTCTCTTCCGTAACGTGCTTAAAACAGCCTTCTTCTTGATCCATGTATCCAAAACTCACCCTGTTTTTCCGTTCGACAAATGTCTGCTTCAAATTTTCAGACCCTTATTCGCCAGATGTATGCAGAATCCCTTGCCCAACATGGTTGCTTTAGATCCGTACTTTTCGGCATTTCTCATTATTGTCGACATATTGCTGTAATTCATGGGTTCCTCGATAATTCATAGTTTCTGTAAGTTGTCTTATCGTGGTGCTTGCAGTATGTAAGGCCTGTCTAATATGATCTTGTTCATCTGTTGGTTACTTGTTATTTGGCAGTAGATACTAACTGATAAGGAAATAGGAAACTGATACAACTCCCTGTCTTTCTCTTCTTTAAAACGTCAGATGGCATTTCAGGTACACGACTCTATCCTGTAGTTACGCTACTTCTTCCATGTTGGATTTTGATGTGTAAATTGAAACCATTTATGATAAAAAAGAAAAATTAAAACTGTTATCTGTGTCAGTCACTTTTATTTTGTTTATCTTCTAGTAGATAAATGGTCTACGTTAGCACTTCTTATCATAGACGTAGCTGGTTGTCTGTCTTAGGCTTCATTTCGTTAAAAATGAGTTGTTATGTCCCACTTGTTATCACAATATGTCACTGAAGGCACACATTATAAACGACGACAAAGCTTCTTACAAGATGATAAATCAAAAGGCATACTATATGTTGTTATGTATACGCGTTTTTGCAACTGGTTATTACTAGACCACGAATTTTTTAGGTCGTAAAAAGTGCATTTTTGGCACCTAAAATATGCTCTTTTAGATCTTCATTTTGCCTATATAAAATCTGAAATAGTGTGTTGCGTGGCGTGCGGCCGTGTTTGGCGTTTGTGGTGAGAAGAAGTTGTCGGAGTGCAGTGCAAGTTTCCGCGTGGATAACTAAAGGTGTATTTTGTCATGTTAAGCATTAAAGAGTAGTTCTGAGACTGTAGTTTGGCCCTGAGAGGTCTTCTTTTCGTGACAGTGAATGTATTCTTGCGTGCCGTGTGGCGAGTTCCGTTGGCGGAGCGTCAGGCCATTCTCTTCCCTGCCGGCCGCGGCGCGTTGCGCTTTCTGCCGACGGCGCGGAGTGCAGCGGGCTGGCTGCGAGAGCCGCAGCTGTCCGCTGAGTCAGGAGTCCCGGACAGCAGCGGCCGACTCAGAGGACGCCGTCTACGGAAAGCCGGCTGCAGGTATCGTAAACTGGCCTTTGGGTCCTGTTTCCCGGCGCCACCGAGCAACAGCGCGGCGAACTGCGGAACAAATTACACGGCATACTGCGCTTCACGGAACTGGTCGCACTCGGTTAAGAGACGAACTACGTGCGCAACGGATCCATAATTTGGGAATCGACTGCCGTACGGAAAATTTCGTCAGGTGCGCGTTTTGTTTGCCTCACTTTTTTGCAGCATTTTGGACGTGTGCATCGGCTTTTGACTAAGTTAAGCTCCACGTCCGCGAGTATACGCGGACACTGGAGCATACAATCTGTAGACGAGAGAAAGATAATAGAAAAAACATTACAGCTTATGGACATTAGGTGTGAAGAACCCAAGAAGTTCAGACCCCTGCTGCCAGTGCACCATGTGTCAACATATTTAACTGACCAGGAATTCTTAGAAGAGCTCTATGAAATAAACCTGAGTGAACACATTACTAAAGACGAGTTCGATATCGAGGTTAAAATAAAATTTAAACAGGACCAAAGGGCAAAAGGACAGTAAACAATATTGTAGAAGTGTCGCTAACAATACGGTTACTGCTGCTTCAAAATGAAAGGGTTTTAATTCAATTTCAATCCTTGTTCATCAATGACTTTGTTGCTGTAAAAAAATATTTTAACTGTTGCGTGATTGTTCGGTCACCGATCGAAGCGTTGCGACAAGGACCAGTATGCGGGAGATGTGAAAAACCGGGACACAAAGTGTCGGAATGCAAGCAGGAGAATCCTGTAAGCTGTATACCTATCAAAACCAGAAATAGAACGTGCGATAAGGCAGGGGGCTGGACTGTCCTACATATAAACAGCCCTACGAAAGACAAATAGAGCGCACCGAGTACGATGTTCTGGACAACGTCCATTAACAAGGAGTGCCACCATAACTGTCAGAAACCCACCCCCCTAACACACGCAGGGACACACGTAACTAGTAACATAAACAGGCAAAGGTACAAATCGCCGTGAACTAGAATGAGAGGCTGGCGGCGGGCCGTTGCCTTGCGGCAAAACATGGGATTTCTACAACACCCAAATGCCAATACTAATAATCATGTAGGACCTCAGTTCTGGGAGAGAATACAATTTAGGTACTTCAGCATTACCGACTACATAGGAGATATTTTCATGCGGGGTACAATTGAATATGAAGTTGCCAGGCACCTGAAACATCATATGTTTGATTGGGCCGTCTTCCAGGCCGGCCTCCTTTTGCGAGTTGACGAACTGGAAGACGAAATGCACACGAGATAGTTAAGAGAAATGCATCGACGTCCTTGAACATCCTTAGGATGAAGATGTCACAGAGTTCACAAGAAATACAATACCACAGGCAATCACACACAAAGACAACCGTACACTCCCCGCACAACAAGGAGAGTGCAATACAACCAAATGTAGACCCTATATTACACTCGTTCGTTTTGCCTATGGGGGTAGCACACACAGTCACTACGAAAAATAAAACACTGAGGTAGCTGAACAAAAAGACACATCCTTCACCGCACAACAAGAGACACAACCACCCCAGAAATGGACATACAAGGGTCACCTTTCACAAACAAGTCGCCGGAAGACATCAGAAACAACAAATCACTATCAGGAAAAATGCTCAGCAAAAACACATCAAATTCCACACCACTAGAAACCATAAAGCAGGAAGAACATGCTGCACTGGAAAATTACTCGAAACCGGAGCAACAAACAAACAGTCAAGAACACCAACCAGACTCAACCAAGAACCCCAAGCTGAATAGTGTTTACCACATAAACTACGAAAACTTAGAATCTAACCTACGGCTTAGCAGACTAGAAAACAAGGATATATTTCAAACAGTTCTTCGCTATGTAATACGATTCAAGCATGAAAACAGGGATAAAATCTGCTTCCCAACTACAAGACAAACTGACAGGATGATCCTAAGAGTTGAAAATCTGCCACCGAACCCAAAGAACTAAGTACGTTTTTATGGGAGACATGTGCGCGAGGGGGAGACGGCCTAAACGTAAGGAAAGTATACAAGGACTTCGTGAGAGCACATGGACATGTGTTTCTGGATTTTAAAGAAACCACAGCTAAGTGTTTTTCCTTGACTAGACATCCCTTATGAAGGTAATACAACTAAACTGCCACGGCAGTACCCTAGTAAACATGTAACTAGGTAGGCTCTTGGAAGAAACAAAAGCAGACATCGCCTGGGTTCAGGAACCCTTTCTGGGAAGCGGGAATATTTCAGGGCTCCCCTTACATTACAGCACAATAGTAGGCACACCGAACTCGAAAGCCGCGATAATAGTAGTTAATATAAACCTCATAGTAACACAGATCACCCACTTTTGCTCTGAACTCATCGCCACAGGATGTATGCCTCATGTCGTCCATTTTCGTACAGTACTCGTATGATATAGAACCTTTATTAGACAAAATAAAAGACATTGCACGGCACTCAGAAGGAAAAAGGCTGCTCATTCTAACCGATATAAACGCAAAATCCCCCTTATGGAACTCAGAACTGATGACGGAGAATAAATAGTAGTTGACGTGGTAAATGACTGCAACCTCTTTATACTGTGTTGGGAGGGTCAGCCGCCTACCGACTGCGGAGAGGTGGTGTAGGTAACGTAGACCATTCTCTAGGGAACGCAAAATCTCTTCCTATAGTCAACAAATGGAGGGTATGGGATAGAGCCACACACAGCGACCAGAACGCAATCACCGTAAGCACAGATATGTCATTACACATAACATGGACCACGAACAGCTGCATTTACTCAGGAATAGCCGACTGGCAAAAAGCTAGAGATATTGTTGAGGCGTCGTCACTACACACAGTTCAAGACAGTATACATTACAAAACGCATATACTGAAAGAGGACCAAGAAAGAGCAAAGAAAGCAGCTATACCACGGGAAAAACTGTGTGGGGACAGAAACAACCATGGTCGACAGAACTGGCAAGATTAAGGAAGGATTCACGGGAAAAAAGGAAGTACTACCAACAAGCAAAGACAGCTCCTGACAGACAGATAAGACTTGACCTGTATTGTGACGCTAAAGAGAAATATCAGAAACAACTAAAGACAACAGGGCAAGACTACGGGACCAATTTCGTCAAAACCCAGCAACAGAACTACATTTGGGGACAACCTTTCACGATAGAAACAGAACACCGACAGTTCTGCCAACACTAAATCAAGCTGACGGCACAATGATCAGAGGATGGAGAAGCAAGCAGAATATCTTCTGAACAGGCTACTCCCACATGTCGACCCCACACAAGACGAGCGACACCGCGCTGTCCTAAGAGAGGGCATGAGGCAAGCAGACCTAAGAAACCGAAAAGCAACCGGCCCTGACAAAATACTTTCAGAAACGTTAAAACAAACGGTAACACAAATCACACATTTTCTTAGTAACGAGGCACTACTAACAGGCAGAATTCCCAACTTTTAAGAAACTACTAATGTAGTAATAATCAGGAAATCACAAAACAAAAAGCAAGAGCCCCCAAAGCGTACCGACCGATCTGCCTCTTAAACACTCTCTCCAAGGAGCCGGGAAGGCTCCTGTCTGACGGCTTAGAACCTCACAGACACCTCCTCGGGATAACGCCCCTTCAATTCGGCTTCAAGGATGCTACATCAATAGAAGACGCCGTGAACCAAGCACTGAGAGTTACAAATAGCATTAGTGACAAGTACGTGGCCGCCATAAAAATCGACATAGCCTAGGCTCTGACAACCTGTGGTGGCCATCTCTCTTCGCCAGGTTAAGGGAAATGAGGCTATCAGCTTCTCTCGTCAGTAGACTCCTCGACTACTGCAGAGGCAGAGTGGCGAAGTGGAGGGCTGGTACACACAAGGTTGTCAAGAGAATAACGAAGGGATGTCCACAGGGCTCGATCTGTGGACCAATATTGTAGGATATTGTAATCGAGCCCGTGCTGAACATGCTGGATGGTGACGACAGGGTAAGAGGTGTGGTGGTACATGCAGATGACCTGCTCGTAGTGGTGTCAGCCAAGTCGAGAGTAGCAATAGAGACAACAGGCACGCAACTGCTTCAGAAAATTAACACTTGGTGCAAAGAAAATAAATTAAAAGTCGCTCCCATAAAAACTGTACATTTATTGCTCAGAGGGAAATTACAGGGGAATCCAAGTCTATAATTAGGCAATACAAGCAAAAAGAGGAAGTAAGCCACATGTTATCTAGGGCTGCCAATGGGCTAAATACACAGTTTCAACTATCATATCAAAGTTGCAACTGACAAAGCCTCCAAAATCATCCACAAACTAGCAAGACTCAACACAAGTCAGTACATATTACCTATGAAGCCGGTAAGGACCTACCACATTGCAATATTTGACTCTATCGCACACTTTGCCGCAAGTGTGTGGGCTCACAGCCTGAACGTAGGCTAACGAGACAATTGCAAAACAAGAGTAGTAGGGCAACAAGGAGTCACGCCACTCTGCATTGTTACCAAATGTGTCCAAGATGGCGGGTTCAATGTGACAGAGATAGATATGGCAACATCGCGATGATGTCACTCCGGGAAGTTCAAATTTTGGCGGTAAAGTAGGTCAGTTGCGCTATCTGTCCAAACATATGGAGAGAGACAGACACTGTGTCACAGACATGTGAGGGCTTCCCAGCGAAACTTCTGCAACGCAATCGGAACAGCAGGCACGCTAGCTGTGGGAAACTCACGATGACCTTTTCCTTCGACAGCAGGGGCCCGTTGCTCACTGAATTTGTGGGACACGACGCCACAATTAATGGCCACAGACATGTAGATGTTTTGCAAAAATTGAAGCGTTCCATCAAGTCCAAAAACCCAGGAATGTTGACGCACGACGTAATTCTGTTGCAGAATAATGGCCGACCACAGGTCGCCAATGTTGTTTCGATTACCCTTCAGAAGTGTCACAGGAAGCGCCTACTAATCCTTTGGTGGGTGACTGTGAAACAGCCACTCTAAGGCCTGATCTGGCACCCTACGGTTACCACCTCTTCAGTAAACTGCTAAACAGTGGGTCAAAGGCGCTGGTCCTGTCTTCAGTCGTGCGTTAGTTTCAAGGTGGCACTAGGTGAGTGAAACGGACGGAGACTATGTCACAAAACTACATTTTGTCTGTCATGAGTGTGTCAAGATATGTAAAAGTTTTAAAGGTATGGAAAGTAAAATGCATGACCGAAAAATACATTATGCAATCGTTTCGGAGTGATCCTTGTAAAAATACGGCCACCCAAGGCTACACGGTAAGGCAAGCACGAGATATTTACACAATTTTGTACGAGATGGTTGCCGACGGGCAGTTCGTAGAAGCGCGCACACTGCACAATTGTTTCTACATATGTGCCTGACGTAGCAAGCGAATCCGCATGGAGGTGTGCGGCCAGCTTGTTCGACGCTCGCGGGTCAGCGTGCCGATAAATCCCGCTCTCTCATCGACAGTCGCCATCCGTCGCTGAACGAACGTCTTTTCGCCGCCCGATTTCCGTTAAACGCGATCAGCCATCAGTAACAGTCACCTGCAGCGAGCGCACGCTGGCGGCGACACGGAACGGCAGCCGCTGCAAAGCTACTGCCCAGAATGAGACCAGCACTGGATGTGTAGCTCGTCATGTTTCCTGTCTTGTACATAGATAACCGCTGAACTTCGCACCAAACACACTGACGTAAATGGAAAGTCTAGCTCCGTGAAGCAACAGTCGATATGAATCACACTTCTTGGAGATGTTCGTCACATAACAGCCATTGAATCAGTAAACTTTCACTCCGTTTGGAGGTGATGTCCGTCATCAGCAATGGTATTATGTGTGGCCATAACAGGTAGAAGAAGACTGAGAAGTGTCGTTAGGCTGTTTGTTTAATAGATATGTTGTATTTTCCATGTGTTTTGCTAATACATAGCAATTTCTCGTTCGTCTTCCGCACAACATTTGCTACTTGATAGTTCCAAGTTAAGTTGTTCGTAGCTATAATCCTAGGTATTTAGTTGCACTGACAGTTCCTAGATTTGTGTTGTTTATCAAGTAACCGAAATTTAACGAACTCTTTAGTATGCATGTGGATGACCCCCACACTTTGTATCATTCAGATGGAATTGCTAACTTTAGCATAATACAGATACCCTGTATAAATAGTTTGGAATTAGATTTGAAATTCTGATGACGTTACTAGACGGTTATCATCTGTCGTTTTAATTGATGACTTTCCTAATTACTTGGAACTATCACCTCGCTGACAGGAAATTCTCTCCAGCTACAAGTGCTATTTATATTCGTTATTTGTAGGATAGAAATGTGCAAGCAGTAACATAATTATACAGATAATTTTTTGTTTGTGATATTACATTCGACTATTCCTCATTTACAAACAAACTAGAAATGCGTAACCTCCTGGCATATACCCTGGTCTAATTCCAGCCCACCCCAACCTGCGCGATATCGGCTATCGTTGTGTAGTCAGAAACCCGTCACAAACACAGTTCTCGCAATACCTGACTGAAAGATCTACTTCTTCAACCCACGCTCCCAGTCGAGCTGTGCACCTCTGAGAGGAATACAACTTGTACACAATCTTTTCCTATGGATCATTCCCTTTCCATCGGAATTTCTTAGCTCGAGCTTGTCATTGATCTCCAGTCGACGTACAGCAGCTTCAGTGTCAGTAACATCATCAACATCACGCCTCTAAGTTACCATCAGCATCACATTCATACATGTCACACGAACGTATCTCGTTCCAGTTCATCAAACTTGCGCTTTTTATCATCCTTTTTCTTTAAGATTGTTGTAGTCATTACCTTTACGAATGAAGAACAGATACATCAGTACAGCCAGCTCGCCCCAAATTGCAACGAAATTGTGAAAATGAAAAAAGGGTATTTGTGATTTTTAATTGTTGTCATTGAAAATACTGACCTAGTAGATAGTGTCCGAAGTTCCATGCGGCTTTTCGCGGATGATGCTGTAGTATACAGAGAAGTTGCAGCATTAGAAAATTGTAGCGAAATGCAGGAAGATCTGCAGCGGATAGGCACTTGGTGCAGGGAGTGGCAACTGACCCTTAACATAGACAAATGTAATGTATTGCGAATACATAGAAAGAAGGATCCTTTACTGTATGATTATATGATAGCGGAACAAACAATGGTAGCAGTTACTTCTGTAAAATATCTGGGAGTATGCGTGCGGAACGATTTGAAGTGGAATGATCATATAAAATTAATTGTTGGTAAGGCGGGTACTAGGTTGAGATTCATTGGGAGAGTGCTTAGAAAATGTAGTCCATCAACAAAGGAGGTGGCTTACAAAACACTCGTTGGACCTATACTTGAGTATTGCTCATCAGTGTGGGATCCGTACCAGATCGGTTTGACGGAGGAGATAGAGAAGATCCATAGAAGAGCGGCGCGTTTCGTCACAGGGTTATTTGGTAACCGTGATAGCGTTACGGAGATGTTTAATAAACTCAAGTGGCAGACTCTGCAAGAGAGGCGATCTGCATCGCGGTGTAGCTTGCTCGCCAGGTTTCGAGAGCGTGCGTTTCTGGATGAGGTATCGAATATATTGCTTCCCCCTACTTATACCTCCCGAGGAGATCACAAATGTAAAATTAGAGAGATTAGAGCGCGCACGGAGGCTTTCAGACAGTCGTTCTTCCCGCGAACCATACGCGACTGGAACAGGAAAGGGAGGTAATGACAGTGGCACGTAAAGTGCCCTCCGCCACACACCGTTGGGTGGCTTGCGGAGTATAAATGTAGATGTAGATGTTAAAATGCAAATAAAAAATTTCTGAAGTAAGTGATAGTTAGCATAACCGTATTAAATAATTACATAAAGGCAATTCACATCAAGCCATCAGCAACTATCTGAGGTGAACTTATCATGCACTGTCTGCTTCGTATTTCGTTCACTGGGCTTCTTTGTCTAAGAATCATGATGTACTTACAAACTGGGAGAATATCAGTTTGTCACATAGTCAACAGTAACTCTGCAGGCATTCATTGGCGGCTTGCGTGTAGGCACTGTGGAAATGTAGCACCTACTAGTTTTTTCCACTTCATATTATCAATAGTGTCCAATACAATGAATTCTTTATTTATACTTGTACAATGTACATAGACTGCAAAAATCGTTACAGCAAGAGGGAGTTGTCCGATGTAAACGAAAGTTGGGGGCGTGTTCGTGCATCTTCTAACAATCCTACCACAACAAAGGTAAAACTTAATTATGATTGTAGTGTTGCTCACGTTGCTAAATACTGCATTTTCGGGCAACAACAAAGTTACGTTATGTGGCAGGTGTCATTAGAGCACAGTTAATAAAGCCATTTCATGAAACAATGGATAAACTAGGCACTCATCTTGTCGTGTTTCCCACGCTGGTCTCGTTGTGAACTCATGGCTCAATCGTCGAAAATCTAGGTAGTGATGATTCCAAGCTCGGATGCAAAGAGGCCTCGGTGTTATTCTGCAATACTCAGAAGTTTAATACATGTGTTTCATAAACCATTCTTGAAGATTAAACTTTTGCAAGTTAGCACAATGGTGATGTAAAAAAGTAATCAGCACTCCGAATTTAAGTTACACTTCTTTTTTATTACTTTTGTTGCAATATCACGTAATTCGCAAAACATCACTTCGCAGTATACAACATACTTGAAAATATCTTCCTCACTGTTAAAGTTCACATTTTATAAACTGACTACAATTTGCGTCTATTCAACATGATGACCAAGACGTGACTCTCTAATAACCGGTTACGCGCCCAAAAATCAGAGTTACAAGTACGTCAAAGATCATAGTGGCAAAAGAAAGAATTCACATAAGAATAATATCACTGCAATATAAACATATCGATGTATCAAAGTACCTTTACATTAATGAAATCAAATCTGAATGTTGTCTCACAAATATGTCAACTACTTTACAGAAACAAAGTAGAATATCGTTGGTATCGAGAGGTAGAGGTGAGGTGCCGTAATGGTTACGTATTTCAAGTACCATTACAATTTGGAAGATTGTGTCCGCTCTGACGTCGCGGCGGTCGCAGAAGAGTGTCGCTAGTCGCACCACTGTGAGGATGCAAATCAGTTTTGCTTTAAATACACGTTGTACCGGCGGAGAGCGATAATTATCTTTGAGACTGGACGTGGTGAGCTCGTGTTAGTCGAGAATGCCTTTAAGGCGACAAAGGCACTGAGTTTGAACGAGGTCCTGTAATACGGCTACGAGAAGCAGGATGTTCCTTCTACAGTACTGCACAAGGACTGCGGCCACTGAAGACGACTGCTAGCAGCGGTGGTCACGGAAATGTGCGGGCGCAACAAGACCGCGTGGCTGTACTGAGAGGGGAGGCCGGCGTTTTCGGCGTATCGTTCTGGAGCGTTGACCTGCGTCTGCAGCAGCAGTCTGAGCAGCAGTTGGCTCCACAGCGACACAGCCAACTGTAACAAGTCAGTTACATCGAGGACAGCTAAGAGCCAAAAGCCCTGCAGCGCCCTTCCTGCTGACCCCAAACCACCGCCATTTGCGACTTCAGTGGTGTCAAGCGAGAGCTCACTGGAGGCCAGCTGGAGGTCTGTTGCGATTTCTAATGAAAGCTGGTTCTGTCTTGGAAGCACTGTCGGCCAACTGTTGGCTGCCGCGCTCGTGGTCGTGCGGTAGCGTTCTCGCTTCCCACGCCCGTGTTCCCGGGTTCGATTCCCGGCGGGGTCAGGGATTTTCTCTGCCTCGTGATGGCTGGGTGTTGTGTGATGTCCTTAGGTTAGTTAGGTTTAAGTAGTTCTAAGTTCTAGGGGACTGATGACCATAGATGTTAAGTCCCATAGTGCTCAGAGCCATTTGAACCATTTTTTGTTGGTTATAGGGAAGCCAGTTGGTGGCCTGCAGCGAACCTGTTTGCATGCTAGACACACTGGACCTACACCTGGAGCTGTGGTTAGGGGTGCGGTTTCGTATGACAGCAGGAGCACTCTTGTGGTGATCCCATTCACCCTGACTGCAAATTCATATGTCAGTACTGTGACAACGAGTCGTTGTTGTACCGCCATTCATGCACAGCATTCCAGTGGTAGTTTCCAACAGGATAACGCTAGCCCACAACCGCTGCTGTAACCCAACATACTGTACAGAGTCTCGACACGTTGCTTTGACCTTCTCGATCACCAGATCTGTCTGCAATCCAGCACACGTGGGACATCATCTGACGACAACTCCAGCGTCATCCGCAAACAGTATTAACCGCTCCTGTACTGACCGACCAAGAGCAACAGGCGTGGAACTCCAACCCACAAACTGATATCCGGGACCTGTACAACACAATTCATGCACGTTTGCACGCTTGCATTCAACACTGTGGGGGTTACACCGTTCATTACTGTACCAACATTTCAAAATTACATTAATCTGTAATCTTGCAATGTCGATCACTTAAAAGTCTTCCCTAGACAAAAACATCTCCGAAATCTCATTTCTCTACATTAATTACTTTTTGGTGTTGCGATATTTTCTCCTTCAGATTGTAATCATTATGCTTAATGTCAGAAGACATCCATCAATTTATGAAAAAGATACAAAAAACCTCGCGTGGAATTCCGCTTCACACTTCGAGCAGTGTGGTTTTCGGTTGTTGAGCGCATGCGCGCACAGGAAGCTGTCACAGTCGGTGCCGCGAGGGAGAGGGAGACACAACACTGTCTCTCCGGCAGTGCCGAATCTGACGAGGTGACTGCTGCTGGGAGACGGACAGTCTTCTTTTTTAATCCAGCTGTGTTGTGCTTAAAAACGGTGATTCATTTTATTGAATGTGATAAATTGTTGAATCAGATTATAACTCTGTTTCCAGCTGTTCTTTCCGATTACTTTTCTTTCAATTCTATTGCGAGAAAGAAAACTTTAACCATGGCCCTGTATCCCCAAGAAATAAAGTCTGTGACCATAAACCACAGGGTTCATGAAAATATGTGACCTTTAAAAAGTCATTCAGTCAATAACAAATTCAGATCAAACCACTGCAGAGGCAACAGTAATTCAAAATACCTTAACGATGTTAATTTCAAGTTTTGGTTATTCTAATGAAATTATACCTCATGCTGAAATAATTTGCAACCAAATGCACTCTCAAGAAATTAGTGTATTTAAAGGTAAAGCACATATAACAAATTTCATAAGTGTTTTTTTTTAGGATTTGCCGACTGCCTTGCCGCAGAGGTAACGCCGGTTCCTGCCACATCACCGAAGTTAAGCGCTGTTGGGCTGGGCTAGCACTTGGATGGGTGACCATCCGATCTGCCTGATGCTGTTGGCAAGCGGGGTGCACTCTGCCCTGAGGAGCTACTTGATTGAGAAATAGCGGCTCCGGTCTCGTGAAGTGACATACGTTCGGGAGAGCGGTGTGCTGACCCAGTGCCCCTCCATATCCGCATCCAGTGACGCCTGTGGGCTGAGGATGACACGACGACTGGTCGGGATGGTTGGACCTTCACGGCCTGCTGGGGCGGAGTTTAGTTTAGTTTCATTTGAGGATTAATAAAGTCGAAGTTCTGTGAGAATCCTTCAAATACACCCATGCCAAAAGCAAGGGAAGTGTGTGATAATGCATAAATAGTCTTCCGATGAGCACACAGTAGATGCTAAATTGTTCAACAAGGAATGCTTCATCAGATTAAAGAATGAACAACGTATAGAAGACGTAGCACTGACCGCTGCAGCTTATCTCTAGAATGACAAAGAAAAGCTTGAAATTGAGTAAAAAGTATTCTATTGTGAGTCTGATATTCGCAAATATTGCAGGTTAACTGAGCTGCTGATATTTACCTTGAAAAACAATCTGGCAGATGTTGTTTGTGAAATTACGAAACTTATAGAAAGTGTTGTTAACAGTTCCCATAACTACATGAGAGGCAGAATGCTGATTTTTAACGCTGATAAAACAGTAATTTTACGAAAAATCGCTATGAATTCGAAAAGACTAAATGCGCTTAAAGCGCTTTCAATGGAGAAAAACGTTCTCAGCCGTCATCATCCAGAGAATAAGGAACAAATTTTTCGTATTTTCGCACAAATTAAAAAAAGAAGAAATGGTTTAATTTTTAAACGCTCAGATTCTGTAATTTTAGGATTCTATCGAGTTTCTGAAAATTCTGTTTTTATACACGTTCGTTTCTGTTTACATCACATCTAAACAGAGGCTACAAATTTTCTGGAGCAGCTCCCTCACTATTTTAGCTACGAACCGACAGTGCAAACATAGTTCAGCAAACCTGCTCTGCCGTACTCATGTCAGGTGTCCGGTCTTATCCCTAAATACCGTGAAATCTGGACACTGTAACGGATCGGGCGTGTCTGGTCCAGCGGTACAGTGTCACTGAATTGCCTACTGCAGCAGCAAAGCGATATAAATAACAGTAAATGGTGTCACGTCTACAGCATTGGTTACTTTAGCTGGCACAGAACTGAGCGTCAGCGCTGGTCGTTAGGTTATTCATTCCTTGGCGGCAGACTTCTGAAAGCAAATCAACAGCGATTATGGGTTGCGAGCAGACCACGTGAAGGAAAAGCGGGCCTAGACGAGCCATTTATAGTAAAATCTTAGTTGACCGAAACCTCTGCAAACTACCGAAAAATTTCAAATAATAAGGAAAAAAGGAACATGTACTGGACGGAGGCTCGAGGCGAGGGTGTGCTGGGCCGCCGCGGTTAGCGGGGAGAGGTGGGCGCTGACATGGAGTTGTCTTCCTACCCACAGACTCACCTGTCTAAGCAAAGCTACAATGCCAAAGATAGTGCATCCAAGTGACTGTTTCTTTCCATTGAGTATGCATTTTTGTGCTATGGCGACTAAACGGGAGCATGTTGTGATTACTTTCGCTGACCAGCTAGCTACTACTCATGAAGCTGAGGAAGGTATTTTACTGAAATCGTTGCAGCTAATTACAGAGTTGGTGCTTCTGTCGATTCAGAATGGGTCAACTCGTGATCTAAATTTGTAGAGTAAACTGTGGAAAATCCAACAGGAAAAACAGTGAACACTTCCGAGCAAAAGAGAGCCTTTTCCGGCTTGAAACTCCAAAAAGAAGTTAAAATATTGGTTGTTGCTAGGCGAGGAAAGAAAAGATTTTTCTTCGAGCGGTGGGTGGTTAATCGGGTTTAGAAACAGATATGGCATTCCGCAATAGAATGTGTGTAAACTAAAGTTATTTGCAGACCCGGACGCGATATGTTTTCAAAACAGAATTTGGAGATTTCACCCAAGGCTATACTAAGCATCGATTTTAGATTTTACAATGGCCTGAAACGGGAGTTAATTTCAAGATGTTGTCTCGAAAACCTTTCAGCTCCCTCAAATGAAACGTCTGCTTCATGACACAAAATGAAAAAAGAAACGCTTCCGGCACACGTAGACTCCCCCTAATGTGTTTCGGGAAGGTATTCTTGATCAACGGTATTTTTGGATAACTTGTGAACTCATTGCCAGATGGTTTAGTGATCAGTTCGTAGCGAAAGTTGAAAAGTTATAACTAAAAAGGTCTGCTTAACAAAGACATCGCATGAATTCTCAATGTGCCAACATGTCGTTGCGAGTTAAAAAGTTGCGATATTGTTGTGTTTTTCTTGCCCCAAGTGTTACGTCTGTATCTGTTACTGGCCCAAAGCATAACAGCATTTAATTGGCGCTACCTGGAGCTGTTTGTGAGAACGATCCAGCAAAATACTGACATGCAAAACAACAATGCGAGTGAAGCGATGAGGGATGTAAATATGAAATATATAATTTATTGGTGAATGTAGGCCTGATAATGTCAAAGCAGAAATTCTTCATAGGTGCTGTAGAAAGTTGTATGATTGGCATTAAGAAAATGATTCGTAAAATTTTGAGTACTTGACAGATATTGTAAGGAGAATTCGTGGGTAAGGAGACATGCATACTTGCGATGTAGATGAATGGGTAGTGGCGGGCGATTCACAAGAAATATCGGACCAAGAAACTGTGGAAACAGTGTTCCAGTGAAACAACTGACGCGATCGAACAGGCGAAGTAGATAATGTGAAAGACAGAGTGACACCGGCGATGGTTTTCGAGTACTGGTGGTAGGTCTGTATTAATAATTTATCTTTCAAAAACCTACTTGGTATAGTATAACACAGAAATCACGGTTTTGTTTTTATAGCAGGTTTCTCCAAGATTTTTTGAGCAATGCATTGTGTCAACGGCAGCTGTTGTCCTTCTAATGAAACGATGGCGGGACATTGCTGCTCGAAAACGTGGCAGAGACACAAGAAACAAACAAAAATTACCGACATTTTTGAATGAGTAGTTCGCATGCAACAAACAACTGTGTTACGCACAGCGCATTGAATACGAACGTAATGTAATTCTTAAAAGGTAATTCTTACTTTCATAAAGAACGTAAGAGATTTTTTGAATTCGTTTGATCTTCAAAGTACTTGCTGTTATTACAAGACAAAGTACTGCAGTACATCTTAGAGGTTCATGGGCTAACTAAGGAATCTGTTACCCAAAACGTCTTCCCCTCCTTTAATTCGGTTGTACTGTATAATACCAATCGACAAACACGGTGCACAGTAAACCGGCCCCAGCTGCAGGAATCCTATTTAACGGTTTCCACGACCAACAAAAATTTTATTTTCAATGTTTCACACAATTACTGACGGAAATTAAAAATTTTAAATGTTGTCACAATTTGTCGTTAAGACATATAATCTTACGTTGCAGGTCAAACACAGTAAGACAAGTACACTCTTGCTCATAAATTAAGGATAATTGCAGAATGTGGTGCCACACAACGTGGCACTCCAAAAAACTGGCGCTAATAGCATAGGCACATAGGCAACACACACGACACAGATTTGTAAGTCCACAATATTGGTGATAAGTTGAGAAAACCGCCCCGGAACAGAACACATGTGCTACAAAGCGCCACTGTTTCCTGCGCATGTACCAGGACATCAGTATGGGATATGATAACCGTGCACACGTACACAGGCCGCACAACGGGTTGGCACACTCTGGATCAGGTGATCGAGCAGCTGCTGGGTTATAGCCTCCCATTATTGCATCAGTGCCTGTCGGAGCTCCTCGAGTGTCGTGGGGGTTTGAAGACGTGCAGCGATACATCGACCAGGAGTATCCCAGACGTGCTCGATGCGGTTTAGGTCTGGAGAACAGGCAGGCTTCTCCATTTGTCTGATACCTTTTGTTTCAAGGTACTCCTCCACAATGTCAGCTGGGTGGGGCCGTGCGTTATCATCCATCAGGAGGTGGGACCCACTGCACCCCTGAAAAGGCAGACATACTGGTGCAAAATGACGTTCAGATACACCTGACCTGTTACAGTTCCTCTGTCAAAGACATGCGGAGGTGTACATGCACCAATCATAATCCCACCCCACACCATCAAACCACGACGTCCATACAGATCCTTTTCAAGGACATTAAGGGGTTGGTATCTGGTTCCTGGTTCACGCCAGATGAACATAACATGAGACCACTGTTCCAGTGACCATGTACTGTGTTCTTGACACCAGGCTTTACGGGCTCTCCTGTGACGAGGGGTCAGTGGAATGCACCTTGTAGGTCTCCAGGTGTCTGTTCAATCGTCTGTAGACTGTGTGTCTGAAGGCAACTGTTGCAGTGCCTGCAGAAAGGTCCCTAGCAAGGCTACTTGCAGTACCCGGTCACCATCTGCGGGCACTGGTGGTGAGATATCGGTCTTCTTGTGGGGTTGTACACTGTGGACATTCCGTACTGTAGCGCCTGAAAACGTTTCCTGTCTGCTGGAATCGTAGCCATAATCTTGAGATCACACTTTGTGGCACACGGAGGGCCCGTGCTATGACCTGCTGTGTTTGACCAGCCTCCAGTCGCCCTAGTATTCTATCCCTCAATGTCATCAGTATGTGTTCTTTGAGCCATTTTCAACACACAGTCACCATGAGCGTGTCTGAAAACTTCTGTACGCTTACTCGCTGCACCGTACTCTGATATGCAGCAGCACACCTCAGTGTGTGTGGACTGCTGCCAGCGCCACTGTGCGACCTGTAGGGAATCCGTCTACCCATGCCATATAGAACTCATATGTTTTCCATTGTGTGCCAGCCAAGTCCGCTGTAACTAGCTATGAAGTCACAAATGTTGTGCAATACCTTAAAAGTAAAGTACATAATCTGAAAAGTTAATAGCATGTCAGAAGTGATGATAAAATGATAAGGTGTTAAGTTTCAGTTTAGTAACTCTAACAGATTTCGAAGTTTGGATGTTTTACGCTTTAAAAAATCAGTGCAACAGGAAGGAGCTAGAAACTTCAAAATTTATATTGGGATTCCTTTCTCACTGTAAATTAATGGAAACACCATGCTGGATCTCACAAAATAATATTTTGATTGAAATTCATGATTTTCTGTTTTTGTGTCCTAAAAGTACGGAAGCAAGATAGATGAAGTAAGTGATTAAACAAAGCTAGGATGTTTACATTTAGGTTGAATGTAGACACGCTATAATAACAAAGATGTGAGAAGTTTCCAAAAGGTAGCTATAAAATTGTAGCTGTAGCGTCTCTCCACAGGGCACGTTCAGAGCTCATCTATTGCATGCAGTGCAACTAAAATAATTCTCACACCAAAAGTATTTAACCTAGCCACATCAGAATTTTATTATAGATCCTTACATGAGTGGTGATTGCAGAATTAAATTGAGAGCTTCATCGGCCTTCAGTGAATGAGGCAATTGAGTATTTAGTAACTTGAAGTGGTGCTCTACAAGCCCCGGCGGCTGGTCAGGAAGGCAAATTTTGTCGGCTACGCCTTCGGCGGTCCGCACCGTGGCTGTATAAATAAGAGCGCTGCGAGCTCGAGTCAGGCCCCAGCTCTCTTCTAGATTCGTACCAACGCGCACTCCATGTTGGAAGCCACGTCGCGTCTGTGCAGTTGCAAGGAACAGCCTTGGATGCTGTATTACGTTAACTCGGTATGCACGTAACAATGAGTTCGCATTGTGGTAAAGTGTTAATTGTGGAACGACCTGAGTGATTTATTCTCAGTTTATGTGTGTCGTATTTTCACGTATCGCCGCAGGGCATACCTTGTACCATTACTAGCGTGGCGTTTGATGAGTATTAACATCAAATTTTTTGGTGAGCATTCACTTTGAACATTTACACTGATATCAATTATTGAACACTTTCATTATCTAGGAATAATAGGATCCGTGCAATAGACTCTGAACAGCTCTGATACTATAAGAGCTAACAGTAGCATTGCTTGGGTAAACTTTTGTCTGGAACTTTATGCTGTATTGTTTTCAGAATATAGTGAAACTTCTTATAGCAAACTGCATTTTCTATGAATCCCAGACATCATCCTCAGCCCTCAGCGTAATGAACTTTGAAAGGTGGCTACACTGAGTCACAGCGCCAGAGATTGCGCCAAAGAGTATTATTCCGCCGCCTCTACTGGCTGTGCTTGTTGAGAAGTTGTCGTGGAAAATGCTTGTTGAGAAGTTGCCGTGGGCAGCAGGAGTTCTGATGTAGCCGTGACTAGTTGTGAGCACGTTGTGTGCAGTTGTTCTGATGGGCTAGACAGCCGATGCCGTTCGATTGCGGATGTTGTAATGATCAGAGTGTATGTTTCGTCAATATATATGAAGGTAAAGAAATTTTTTTTTATTTCAAATGTCCTAACTAACAATGTCTCTTGGTCACAGGTTCAGTCAACAAAGCATCTGGCTTGTGTTCATGTATTAGAGTGTAATTCTGGTTTCTATATGCAATTATAGTATTTCTGTTTTTTTTAATTACTTCATTGTAAATGGCGTTTAAAGCATCTTGTCGTATTCAGGAAGAATCGTGCCAGATGTGTACGCTGAATCACACTTCCACACACAGAACAGTTACACTTGTGCTTTGTTGTTTCGTAGCTTTTATAGTTGCTGGGGACTTAATTAATTAATTGTGTTACCGGAAGTTTTCTTTCATTCTTTGTTGTTATTCTATGCAGTCAGATTGCGTACTAATACTAGTCAGGGCCAGCCGGTTACGAAACTGCGTAACTGGACAGACAGCCACAAAAATTAAAATTATTTGCATTATATTTAATTAAGCCCCCATGCAACTTCAATGATCATACAACTCTATTTCTCCATAAGAGTGGGCAGAGTGAACTTTAATTATAGGCATCACATTTTTGCTAATCACTTTCTGGTTGCCAACATTGTAGTTAGAGAGCCTGTGTTTTGAACGGCAGCAACAGAAAAATTTCCACCCACTGCCCCGCAGACCGTAGGTCAAATGCACTGCATGGTCATTCTGCGAGGTGATTTAAACCCGCAAACTGCCCACCAGAGTGTTGTTTCACCATGTATCAGCATTATCCTTCATTTATGAACATGAGTGTATTACGGTTAGAAATGAAATGAAATGAAATGTCGTGTGACGAGGGCCTCCCGTCGGGTAGACGGAGAAACTGTGTATTCGTCTTGGGATGGCATAACAGATCGCGAGCAAATACCAAGAATAGATTCATTCAGTATATGAGCATGAACGCACTGGGCACATTCCAACACAATTACCACAGCACTTCAAACATTTATGGAATTCTTTTTGGCTGAGCCCACCACAAATAATGGTAGGACAAAAATTTATCACTCATTGCATTTTTGCTGTTCATGTAGTAAGACTGACGCATCAGGCATGACGTTTTAGTTCATTACGTATTTACTACAAACTCTATTCACAGACAGTATCCACATATACGACTGAATGTAGCTACATAATTATATCACTGTACGGTGCACAGCTCAGGACAAATCATGCGAGAAACACTGAGATGTGAGGAAAACTGGTTTATCCTTCAAATGGAGCGCAAATTGCCCAGACTATACTCTTGCAGTATCTGATAATGAGAGCACTCAGCGACACCCAACCAGCTTTAAAAATAATTCCAAACATTTTCTAAACTTTCTCTCGCTTATATGCTTAAAGTCTAATAAGGAGCACATCAACTCACTTGTAAAGTGATTAAAAACGTTGATGCTGTTTTACACATGGGAGTTCTACACTTTAAAAAAATCTGTATTTTAAAGATATACAGTAAAACTAACTAAACCATTGTTTTTGTAAGCAGCTGTCCCGAGACTGCTTTAACATTACGCTGTAACCTAGTCTACGGTCTGCAGGTCATTTCTTATCTACTTCAACATTAATTTGAACAAATTTACTGTACGCAATTCGCGGTGAGGGTCTACTATT
Organism: Schistocerca serialis cubense; assembly: GCF_023864345.2. Lineage (NCBI taxonomy): Eukaryota > Metazoa > Arthropoda > Insecta > Orthoptera > Acrididae > Schistocerca > Schistocerca serialis. Next base: position 12,275,384 of record NW_026047583.1, read on the forward strand.
TCTAACCTCAATCTCTATGTTCCATTATCAGATTAACTGTTTACCCGATGTCACAGATCTGATGCTGCAGCCCTGTCCTCACAATTCGATTCATAACCACGTTAATAAGTAACTCCTCTAAATTTCTGTAATCTGTACCAGTATGTTACAGAGCCATCTGTTCTCCCACCTCGCCTACGTGGATTGAGTCGCTTATGTACTCCTGTGCGGTAGTGTTCAATCATGGTTGGTAACCATTTATTTATTTATTTATTTATTTACACGTCAAGTTCCGTGGGATGAAATAGAGGAGCAAATCTCCAAGGTCATGAAACGTGTCAGTACATGAAATTACAAGATAAAAGTAATAACAGATAAAAATATATGTTTATGATCGCAAAAAAGTTAGACAATAAGTTTAAGTAAACGCAATCAGCAATACAATAAGGATCAGCTAACTTTTTCAAGAAACTCCTAGACCGAATAGGAGTGACCCATGAGGAAACTCTTCAGTTTCGATTTGAAAGTGCGTGGATTACTGCTAAGATTTTTTAATTCGAGTGGTAGCCAATTGAAAATGGATGCAGCAGTATTCTGCACACCTTTTTGCAGAAGTGTTAAGGAAGTCCGATCCAAATGCAGGTTTGATCCCTGCCGAGTATTAACCGAATGAAAGCTGCATATTCTTGGGAATAAGCTAATATTAATTAACAAGAAATGACAGTAAGGAATGTTTATATTGAGAGGCCAATGTCAAAATACCCAGACTAATGAAAGCGTCGACAAGAGGTTCGTAAACTTACACCACTTATTGCCCGAACTGCCCGTTTCTGAGCCCAAAATATCCTTTTAGAATGGGAAGAGTTACCCCAAAATATAATACCATATGACCTAAGCAAATGGAAATAAGCAACGTAGACTAATTTTCGTGTCGAACGATCACTCATCTCTGATACCATTCGAACAGTAAAAATGGCAGTATTAAGTCGTTGTACAAGATCCTGAATTTGGGCTTTGCACGACAGCTTACTATCTATCGGAACACCTGGAAATTTGAACTGTTAAGTTTCACTAATCATATGCCCGTTCTGTGAAATTAAAACGTCAGGTTTTGTTGAATTGTGTGTCAGAAATTGTAAAACTGAGTCTTACTGTGACTTAGCTTTAGTTTATTTTCTACAAGCCATGAACTTAGGTCATGTACTGCACTATTTGAAACCGAGCCAATGTTGCACACAACATCCTTTACTACCAAGCTGGTGTCAAGAGCAAACAGAAATATTTTAGAGTTACCCATAATACTAGAGGGCATATCATTTATATAAATAAAGAACAGGAGTGGCTCCAACACTGATCCCTGGGGCAACCTCCACTTGACAGAATCCCACTCAGACCCCACATCACAGCTGTTATCAACATTGTGAATAATGACCTTTTGCTGCCTGTTGCTAAAGTAAGAGGTGAGCCAATTGTGAGCTACTCCCTGTATTCCATAATGGTCCAACTTCTGGAGCAATATTTTGTGATAGACAATCAAATGCCTTAGTTAAATCAAAAAATATGCCAAGCATTCGAAACCTTTTGTTTAGCCCATCCAGTACCTCACAGAGAAAGGAGAATATAGAATTTTCAGTTGTTAAACGAGTTCTGAAGCCGAACTGTACATTTGATAGCAAATCCTGTGATCTAAAATGATCAATTATCCTTACATACACAGCCTTTTCAATAACTTTTGCAAACACTGATGGCATAGAAATAGGTCTAAAATTATCTACACTATCTCTTTGTCCTTTTTGTAAAGCATCTGTACTACTGAGTACTTAAATCGCTCAGGAAATTGACCCTTCCTAAAGGAAAAATTGCAAATATGGCTAAATACAGGGCTAACATGTGCAGCACAGTACTTTAATATTCTGCTAGACACCCTATCATGACCATGAGAGTCCTTAGTCTTCAGTGATTTAATCATTGACTCAAACTCCCTCAGTCTCGGAAAGGCATTTGCCAAGAAAGTTAAATGATTTCCTGTGGAAACTAAATTTTTATTTAATTCACCAGCAATGCTCAGAAAAAGATTGTTAAATACTTTACACATATCTGATTTATCAGTAACAGAAATATTTTTACTGCGAACTGACTTTATATCGTCGACCTTGTGCTGCTGACCAGACACTTCCTTCGTAACTGACCATATGGTTTTAATTTTATCCTGTGAATTAGCTATTCTATTTGCATACCACATACTCTTTGCCTTCCTAATAACATTTTTAAGCACCTTACAATACTGTTTGTAATGAGCTACTGTAGCTTGATTGTGACTACTTCTAACATTTTGATATAATTCCTTCTTTGTTCTACAAGATATCCTTATCCCACTATTCAGCCACGCAGGATTCCTATTACTGCTAGTACCCTATTTAGAACGTTCTAATGGAAAGCAACTCTCAAAAAGCATGAGAAATGTGTTAAGGAAAGCATTGTATTTACCATCTATGTTATCGGCACTGTAAACATCCTGCCACTCTTGTTCCTTGACAAGGTTTAAAAAATTCTCTATTGCTGTTGGATGAACTTTCCTACATTGTTTGTTATTAAATATGACATTAGTTTGAGTACAAAAGCCTTTTAGTGTTAAAATTTGTGCATCATAGTCTGAAAGGCCATTCACGCTTTTACTAACAAAATGCCCATCTAGTAATGAAGAATGAATAAAAATATTGTCTATGGCTGTGCTACTGTTCCCCTGTACCCCAGCTGGAAAAAGCACAGTCTGCATCGGATCATATGAATTTAGATCTGCCAACATCCTTTTTCTTGCACCATTATATACCAAATTTAGGCGGAAGGAGTTTTCAATGGCACAGACAGGACCAGTGTTGTCGTGCAGTTCTTGGGCACCAGGTTTTTCGCCAGTGTTGTGAATTAAATTCCAAACCTCTTTCCAGTGTCTCATGAAGTAAGGGCACGTGACACTCTTCATGGGGATCTGTGTGTCTCATGGGGACATTGTGTGTGTGTGAATTCCTAAGGGACTAAACTGCTGGGATCATCGGTCCACAGGCTTACATGCTACTTAAACAAATTTATACTAAGAACAACACACACACCCATGCCCGATGGATGACTCAAACCTCCAATAGGAGGGGCTGTACAATTCGTGACATGGCGCCTCAAACCGCGCAGAATCTCCGCGCGTTATCTGGACATAGGTGCAGCTTGTATGGTAGGCTTTCTCATGTCGTCATACAACAAAGATATGATCCAGTGCCACATACACACATATCTTAAAACCACACCACCTATATTCGAGAGAAACACTTAACACACAAGTTCCACACTTCGCGAAGGAAAGTTACCAATGCCTGTGAAGGAAGCAAGTACTTCCCAATTAGGCAGCTCAGCCTACCCCTCGGTGTCTCCAAGACAGTCATGCATTACAGATTTACTCTTGTCTATTCCCTGTTTCTGATGTTTATCATCCACGTTGTAGCACCATGTAAAACGATACTCTGTAAGATTCAATTTATATTTGATATTAAAATAATTCCCTCTTTCTTCGGGAAATTGTTATCGCTATTGCCAGCCTACATTTCATATCCACAAACACCATGCTACGGTAAGAAATGGACTGAAACTCTTGAAACCAGAAACGTGCTTACTACAGATGTTGTTAGCAAATGCCGATCTATGGTAAGTAACGGACGGAGTTTTAACTCTTGAAACCGGGTTAAAGCTAACTGTACATGGCAATAATGTACACTGTCAAACAGCATATAATGGGTGGAATCAAAACTCTTCGCCAGTGACATGTGCAGCAAGCTCAAATCTAGTTTCAAGAGACTGAATCCCATTCGTTACATACCTACGGTGTCTGCGACAAATGATGACATGAGGCTTAGGCCGTGTCCTACATGAGTGACAGGAGCGAGCGACAGTGAGCGGCTTCAGGATACGCGACACTCCAGCAACATGTAGCAGCATGGGGCGAAATGATGCACGTCCTGCGTGCGAACGACCATGTCGTGCTACGAGGTGGCTGCTTTGAGCCAACCAGTTGTTCCTATAAAACGGCGTCCCAACCTGTAGAATACTGTAGGTGGGGAGTAAGGCTACAAAATTAGGTTTACTTAAGAAAATAAAGCGAAAAGGAATGTAGTGCATGAAATTTACAAAGGGAGGAGTCTCTACGGAGAATTTCATAAATATCATCAACTACGAAGATCACCAGACAAATTCTTCGAGTACACATGTATGAGCAGAGGATCATTCGACTATCTCATCCATAAATTAAATACGAATGTTTTTTAGATGATCAACAACTTTTAACAGCCAATAAATGCGGAGGAATGACTACGCTAAATACAACCATAAGTATACAGATTGATACCTCGGGGCAAAAGCTAACTGTGGTGTAGGGGTAGCGTATGAAGTTGATGATTAAGTATCAGCCAGAGGTCCTGGGATCGATTTCGAGGCGTTCTCATATTTTTACTGACTCAGTTACAATTCTGTATACTAACTTTTACGTATACTGTTTACACTGCATCGCTTAGTATATTTTTAAGGTCTTGCCAAAGAACTTAGTTTTCACACCTATCCCAGTATATCAAACACATTTAATTCCTAATAAATTACAATTAACCATGAAATGTTACTGATATTTGATATTGCGAACGTAATTCATCAGCAGTCAATGTGAAGGCCAAGCATTTCAATTACTGTAAATGGTTTGGAAAAGTAAAGCTTAGAAAATTTTTGAAAAGAAAGTCAAACTTTTTTGTAATGATTTGTCTAAAAGTATGAAATAAAAGATATTAGGGAAACGTTTGGTGCACCTCATTTTTCTGTTCATGATTTAGAGCCTTTGAAGGCACATAGATCGTTTCTCTGATCTACTTATTTCTTATACACAAATCATTTCATAAAATATTTGACTGATTCCTTTCATTTTTTAATTTCAAGTTTTATTCTGTAAGCATGATCTTACTGACTCCTCATTTACCTTCCCAACGTATTTGATTCGAAGGAAACCCTTTTGATATTTAAATATCGCACCAATATATCTTTTTAAGTGCAAAATAGGTAGGTCTTGAACAGATGAAAATTTTGACACTTTATATACAGCAGCTTTCCGTCGAATATTCTAATTTTTCCTTAGCTTCTTAATTAAGTTTTCGTTAATTACCTTGATTACTTTCAAGCAGTTAAATATTTTCATGCAAAACTAGACCTCACGCTGGTCACTTTGATGTCCCGTTTACCTGTTTCCCTCCCTTTGTTTGGCTATGATAATTTGGACAAAACCTCATGGTGTAAGTTATAGGAAGTCTTGTTTTCGCTCTGCTCACGCGTTTAAAAAAACGTATCGAGTGTTAATCATATGAGAAAGTAGTCCCTTCTCCGTGCTGACATTTCCAAAATTCGTCGTTTCCATATCTTGAACCTTTTAAGAGATACGACGATTTTTACGACCACTTGATTCCCGATACGCAGGAAAGGTTCGGACGCGCCGCGAGCGACCCGTCAGCGGATATAACAACCAATATCTCAAGAATGAAAAGAGAGATCATTCCGGTCTCAACTTTAAATACAATTTAGTTATATCGGTTACATTTCCTACGCAATAATGTATGCCCTTAAATGAATTATACGGAAAGTCTACGCAATGTGATTTGCAAATTCTTAAGAATTTCGTGCAGCCACGTACTCAATTTTGTGCAGCACAGTAACTATGACGAATAACGAAAATAAATCAGACCTTTATCGTTTAAAGATATGAAGCTATAGGTTGTGGAAGAATCAAATTTTTTCACGGAATAGTTTTCTTAAAATCGGATGTTGAGTAATTCATAGCTGCCGTCGCGTCCGCTCCACTGCTTTGCCGAGAAGACACGTGGCTGTCGCTCTGTGTCGCGCGTGCTGCAGCGACAAGATTCAAATACATTTGAATTCAAACGTTGCCAGTTGCAGCGCGAGACATGCAGCGATACAAATGTCGCTTACGTAGGACCCTTCCGTAACTACATTGCGGTTGTGTTTTGTCACCAGCAGCTGTCGCGCGCTGTCGCTCGCTCCTGTCGCTCGCGTAGGACAAGGTCTTAGAGATTCACAGCTTTTCACTCGTTTTATTAATGCTGGCCACTGTTGTGTCTTCAGCACCTTTATCTACTTGAAAATGATGGAAATTGCAATCGTGGAAAATGAAATAAACAGTAGAGTGAATATGATGTTATTTAAAAAATTCAATGAGACTGAGTTCCTGCACAAATGTAACAGCAGAAAATTTCATTCTTCAGTTTTTCAATTGGGAAACAGAAACAGAGGTAGAATACACTGTTTCTGTACACTTGCATTAGTGGAATACTGCAGCGAGTATCCTGTTTCCTGAAAAAGGAGACGCCTGTTCAGCGATCAAGATACTGAAACGGCAATGCATACAGTTCTACGCAGCTCCGACGTTCTTTGAAATTGGAGTTCTTACATGCAACTAGAACTCTGAGAATATTCCTCCTGTCTTACAGGTCTTGTAAATCATGTAGAACATTTCCCTTGAGTTTTGTTCTCTTAAGGAGCTTAATAATTCTGGAGGAATTTCGTTTATCCCAGCTGCGTGGTTTAGACTTATGTACTAAAGTTCTTGGCCGCGCGGGATTAGCCGAGCGGTCTCAGGCGCTGCAGTCATGGAGTGTGTGGCTGCTCCCGGCGGAGGTTCGAGTCCTCCCTTGGGCATGCGTGTGTGTGTTTGTCCTTAGGATAATTTAGATTAAGTAGTGTGTTGCTTAGGGAACGATGACCTTAGCAGTTAAGTCCCATAAGATTTCACACACTTTATTTTTTAATTCTTCTAGCACTATTGCGCCGACAATCCCAATTTCATCTTCTCACTTTTCTCGTTTCGTAATGTAGTTATACGTCCTCTATGAAACCCTTCTACGTATTCCTTTCACCCTTCAGCCATCGTTTCTTTTGGTTTACTGCCTTGACATCGCACTGCGCGATCAGTCTGCAGCTGCTTGTGTTTTCTTCAAAGGTTTCCATAATTTCCCCTAAGCGGCAACTATGTTTCCTGTTGTCCGCTAGCCATAGCAGCTTTATTTTTTCGGTGTTTTTAGGCACTTGCACTTTACTCTCTTTATAAGTTGACGATTTTTTTATTGCCTCCTTCCATTATTCAATTTGGCAACTGTGTTACAAGGATTTTTGATGGGACTTGCCTTTTTGCTCAATTTTTTTCCTTGCAACCTTCACTAATCCATCTTTGAAAGTACCAGTTCTTCACTTATTATAAACGTTTCTGTTCCGGCGTAACGTCAAGCGCCGACACGTCGGCCAGGAAGTTACAGCAGAGAGGGCTGCGAGGCGACGCCAGCCAACACGACGCTGACCGATCCCTCTGTAGGACTACAGCGAGAGAGTGGCGCCATCTGCACCAAGAGGATACACGCGCCGCGGCCCGAGTCGGAGTCCAGGTGGCCTACGACTTCTGCAGCAGTGACTTAAAAACAGTATTTCTTCTCTTGTGCTACGAATTGTGTCTACTGAAGAGAATGCTTATGTTTCATGCCGCTCTTTGCTTGCGACGTCTCATTGAACAATTATCAAAGCTAAGTGTTGTCATTTATCTTACTGCAATAAACTTCACTAGTACGATTTCCTTGAGTTGTTGTTTAGCGATCCGAGAAGGTAGGCTTCCTAGGCACCCTGTATCCGACGAGTGGGCAGGACACAACACTCTCCACTATTTCATTTTATTACTTCATAATGCTCCCTTGGAACTCACAAGTAATGGTTGTTTGAACTTCTCCATCTCCTGTATTATCTAATTCATTTTAATTCCTTCAGCTTTATTGTATATTTGATGACTAATAAACTGTAGTTGAAGACTAAATGCCGGCCGGAATGGCCGTGCGGTTCTAGGCGCTACAGTCTGGAACCGAGCGACCGCTACGGTCCTGCCTCGGGCATGGATGTGTGTGATGTCCTTAGATTAGTTAGGTTTAATTAGTTCTAAGTTCTAGGCGACTGATGACCTCAGAAGTTAAGTCGCATAGTGATCAGAGCCATTCGAACCCATTTGAAGACAAAATCTGTCAACTGAAAAATTTTGCGGTTTAAAATCTAGTTTCTTAAAATCTACCCTAAAATTATGTGAGCTACCAATAGATTCGGTGCCTCGTGGTATTTTCCACATGCAAAGTCTTATTTCGAAATGATTAAATTGATCTCAGTCCAAATTCCACCAGATGCCTCTCGTTTCCTTTCACCCTAGTCCATGTTTCCCTATTATTTAGTCCTTCCATTTCGTTTCCTACTATCGAAATAAAGTCCACCATTTCAAATGCTTGTCTCACACTAGATACTGAATATTTTGGTTTCTCAATCTACGGAGCTACTGGACTATTATTTCTGTATTGCCGTGGTGAGTGGTGGCTTTGGATCTATTGTGGCTACCATAATGCGTTCACTGTGCTGTTGGTAATAATTAACACTCGTTTCTAGTTTCTTATTCATTCTTAGATATTCTCCTTCACTATCCCTAATGATTGTGTGTTAATAACACTAGTCAAGGAATCCTGTTCTTCCGGCCATCCAGATTCACTCATCTCGTTTCTCTTTCCTTGTTCTCTAAGCTACCTTCACGATTGAGGCAAATAACTGTGTTGTCACCGCCAGACACCGCACTTGCTGGGTGGTAGCCTTTAAATCGGCCGCGGTCCATTAGTATACGTCGGACACGCGTGTCGCCCCTGTCAGTAATTGCAGACCGAGCGCCACCACACGGCAGGTCTATAGAGACGTCCTGGCACTCCCCCCAGTTGTACAGCCGACGTTCATAGGAATGGTTCACTGACAATAACGCTCTCATTTGACGAGACGATAGTTAGCATAGCCTTCAGCTACATTTGCTACGACCTAGCAAGGCGCCGTATTCAATTGATATTTACTATGTGAAGCATGTACCATCAAGAGCGATGTTCTACAAATGTGGATTAAAGTTAAGTATTACAAGATTTTCGTACTTTATTGCAATTCTCAAGACATTGTCCTGTTCCAGACCTCACGCCAATCTGCGTGAGCTTAACGCGTGCCTTTCGGCTACTTCCGAGTGGCGTGGCTGTCTTGCTACGCCACTACAAATTGGATCCCATCCTCGTCGCCAATCACATTGATTGCCATAAGCTTAGTGACAACAGTGCATCCCAATTTAAGTTATACAATATAGCACTGAAGATGGTCACTCAGTGACAGAAAATCGATTTTGCAATAGTAAAAAATATACCACCAATGCTGTCTCTTTTTTCAAGTATACCTGTTATCTGGTCGTAGTGCACAAGACAACATGGAGTCGCCAATCAATAGCATTTACATTTCTTAATACACTACTGGCCATTAAGATTGCTACACCAAGAAGAAATGCAGATGATGAGCGGGTATTCATTGGACAAATATATTATACTAGAACTGACATGTCATTACATTTTCACGCAATTTGGATGCATAGATCCTGAGAAATCAGCACCTAGAACAACCGCCTCTGGCCGTAATAACGGCCTAGATACGCCTGGGCATTGAGTGAAACAGCGCTTGGATGGCGTGTACAGGTACAGCTACCCATGCAGCTTCAACACGATACCACAGTTCACCAAGAGTAGTGATTCGCGTATTGTGACGAGCCAGTTGCTCGGCCACCGTTGACCAGACGTTTTCAATTGGTGAGAGATATGGAGAATGTGCTGGTCAGGGCAGCAGTCGAACATTTTCTGTATCCAGAAAGGCCCGTACAGGACCTGCAACATGCGATCGCGCATTTTCCTGCTGCAATGTAGGGTTTCGCAGGGATTGAATGAAGGGTAGAGCCACGGGTCGTAACACATCTGAAATGCAACGTGCACTGTTCAAAGTGCCGTCAATGGGAACAAGAGTTGACCGAAACGTGTAACCAGTGGCACCCCATACCATCACGCTGGGTGATTAGCCAGTATAGCGATGACGAATACACTCTTACAACGCGCGCTCGCCGCGATGTCGTCAAACACGGATGCGACCATCATGATGCTGTAAACAGAACCTGGATGCATCCGAAAAAATGTCGTTTTGCCTTTTGTGCACCCAGGTTCGTCATTGAGTACACCATCGCAGGCGCTCCTGTCTGTGATGCAGCGTCAAGGATAACCGCAGCTATGGTATCCGAGCTGATGGTCCATGCTGCTGCAAACGTCATCGAACTATTCGTTCAGATGGTTATTGTCTTGCAAACGTAACTGGATCGAGACGTGACTGCACGATCCGTTACAGCCATGCGGATAAGATGCCTGTCATCTCGACTGCTAGTGATACGAGGCCGTTGGGATCCAGCACGGCGTTCCGTATTACCCTCCTGAACCCACCGATTTCATATTCTGCTAACGGTCATTGGATCTCGACCAACGCGGGCTGCAATGTCGCGATACGATAAACCGCAATCAACATAGCCTACAATCCGACCTTTATCAAAGTCGGAAACGTGATGGTACGCATTTCTTCTCCTTACACGAGGCATCACAACAACGTTTCACCAGGCAATGCCGGTCAACTGCTGTTTGTGTATGAGAAATCGTTTGGAAACTTTCCTTATGTCAGCACGTTGTAGGTGTCGCCACTGGCGCCAACCTTGTGTGAATGCTCTGAAAAGTCAATCATTTGCATATCACAGCATCTTCTTCCTGTCGGTTAAATTTCGCGTCTGTAGCACGTCATCTTAATGGTGTAGCAATTTTAATGTCCAGTAGTGTACATTGTACAAGTATAAATAAAGAATTCATTGTATTAAACACTACCGATAATATGAAGTGGAAGGAAATAGCAGGTGCTACATTTGCACAGTGCCTACACGCAAGCCGCCACTGAATGCCTGCAGAGTTACTCTAGACTATGTGACAAACTGATATTCTCCCAGTTTGTAAGTACATCATGATTCTTAGACAAAGAAGCCCACAGGACGAAATACGAAGCAGACAGTGCAAGTTCACCTCAGATCGTTGCTGATGGCTTGATGTGAATTGCCTTTATGTAATTGTTTAATACGGTTATGCTAATTATCACTTACCGCAGAAATTTTTTATTTTCATTTTACGTTTGAGTATTCTCAATGACAACAATTACAAATCACAAATACCCTTTTTTCATTTTCACAATTTCGCTGCTATTTGGGGTGAGCTGGCTGCACTGATGTATCTGTTCTTCATTCGTATAGGTAATGACTACAACAATCTTAAAGAAAAAGGATGATAAAAAGCGCAAGTTTGATGAACTGGAACGAGATACGTTCGTGTGACGATGTATGAATGTGATGCTGATGGTAACTTAGAGGCGTGATGTTGATGATGTTACTGACACTGAAGCTGCTGTACGTCGACTGGAGATCAATGACAAGCTCGAGCTAAGAAATTCCGATGGAAAGGGAATGATCCATAGGAAAAGATTGTGTACAAGCTGTATTCCTCTCAGAGGCGCACAGCTGGACTGGGAGCGTGGGTTGAAGAAGTAGATCTTTCAGACACGTATTGCGAGTACTGTGCTTGTAATGGGTTGTGACTACACAACGATAGCCGATATCGTGCACGGTGGGGTGGGGCTGGAATTAGACCAGGGTGATATAACGATAGTAACAAAACAAGGGAAATCAGAGGTTGCAAGGACAGATGTAGGTGCTAACTTTTCCCACGTGCTGTTTGAGACTGGAACGGTAAGAAATAGTCTGAAAGTGGTCATATGTTTACTCTGGCAGTTAAGTGTGAGTTGCTGGGTAATCGTGCAGATGTGGAGTTATGTGCTTGTCTCTTGTACCGTGGGACAGAGGTTTGCAAATCGCCTCTTGTGCTGTGGGGCAATGGTTTGCAAATGTTTTATGTTATTATCATTTGATAAAATTTACACATGAAACGTTGTTGTAATATTTGAAAGCTATCCATGACTTAATTGAATGAAACCCTGAACTGTGATAAGTGATACACGAATTAAATTGCTTAGTGAATAAGTATCTTGTCTTACTGAAAGCTAAGTCGTTGTGTGTCCCTGAAAAAAAAATTAGTTCAGCGATAGCTCTGTGAGCGCAGCCCTGTAAAACGATATCTCGGTCTGCGACCAACCTACCTCGTAAGCTGAAAGAAAAGGCATTTACATTTCTTAATAATTTCCCACTCCAGAATTCAATAATATAAATTTTAATAAACACTACCGCAGGTGTGCTTCAAGTACTTTTACAGCGTCAGAACTGGTTTCGTTCAAAATGAACATCTTAAGGTGACACCTACACTGCACCGACACTCTTCGTAACTCATTCTCACAAAAATGCAGGAATGTGCGCGTGTGGCATGATCCCGGCACAGGTACTTGAACTCCTCGTGTTTCTCCAGTTGACAAGAAGATGGAGGTCCTGACTTGGGCGTGTTTCTCGTTTAGCTCTTCTTCAGTCTTGAAACAGAAGTCTACCACAGACACTGCTAGTTGTGTGTGTGTGTGTTTGTGTGTGTGTGTGTGCGCTCAAATGCAGAGGCTTTGCTCGCAGGAATAAAACGTATCTGTCGTTGTGTTCCGGGCCGCGCCCCACCGCTGCACTCAGCCTGTAGACACCGAGGACATCAGCTCGCGGTACAGTGGGAGGCGGATGGCCGCGCAAGGGCCGAGACGGCGCCCGCGGTCCAGGCAGCGCCGGTGCTGAGCGGCCGTCTCTGTCCAGGATGAGGCCAGGCACAGCGCAGATGCGAGCGGGCCCGACAGAGTGTGGGCGCAGACCTGCAGGCGCGTCTCGTACCGGAAGGCCACTGCGGTACTGTTCTCCCGGAGCTACACAAAACAACTGCTGCAGCACGTGTTAGTACTGGGAAGAACGATAGCGGTGTCTCAGTGTCTGCGCTAAACCTCGCCCCAATAGCGTGGCAGATGCGTTTCAGAACGTGCAGAGGAGCGAGAGGCGCTGTGTAAGTAGTAAGGTAATGGCGATATCAACCCAGTATGCAATGTTACCAAATGTGTTCGAGATGGATTTGGGGCACCACTCCACCCTGAATTCTAGCCAGTTTAATTCCAGATGGATTGGGGACAGCACACCACTCACCATGGTTGCCAAATTTATAACCTCACTTAACCGATTGTTCTGCGAAGTGGTTTTCCGTGTCACCCCTCCCTCTCCCTTAAGGTATTGTTCAGTTGTCTTCCTACTCTCCACGGTTGCTGGGCCGCATAGACCAGAAGCAACGCTAATTCCCTGAAGCTTCAGGTGGTGGAAACCCTCAGATATGGGACTCAATTTCCGTTACACACCACTGCTGGGAAATTCCAAATCTCTCCCTTCTGTTTGTTTCTCTCTCTTAAGTGAACCTAGTCCATGTACCAACTATTGTGTGCCACATTAAACCCTCTTTTGTCCTGACCGATGTAGTGGGAGCTAGGGAAACTCTCAGGCCTTCCGAAAATACTGGGCTCTGGATGTCTTGGAAAGAGGCCCTACACTCTATCACATTGATTCACTAATTAATTAAGTCAATACCCTCAGTGTGGTATGATAGGTTGGTGGCCAGTTGCCTCTCACTACAATGCACACGTGGTTAAAATACACTTTATTACAGGAACAAACTGAATACTTAACTTCAATGATATCCAATCTGAAGTTCTGTGGTTCACAGCAATCAAATAACATGTACTAATTCTTGAATCTTGTCTGTGTCCGTGACACAGCTATATACAATGAGTAACATTCACTCACAGCTAAAGTGCGAGGCGACGACCATCACTGTGGGAGACTAGAGCATAGTGCGACGTATCGAAGTCCAATGTGAACTCAGTTCCAATGCGACGTACTGAGGTAACGAGCGATTGAGACATCTGAGTCGACGGCGGCAGCCTATATGCACGCTGCCCAGCGGGTGTTATCGGCACATAGCCTGGGGCCGTGTCTTCGCCTTTTCTTGTCATACACGTGTCTAGTTCAGCGCCTGCTATGCAGTGCCTCCTGGTGCCGACCGCTGATCTGGCGAAGGCGTACGCCAGCACATTCCCACGTTAGCTGCAAATCGAAGATTAGTCCAATGACTTTAGTGTGTTAGTTAGCTGGATGTAACGGTCGTAAATGGCGGCGTAGAAGTCATGCACACGGAAGGTATAGGTGGTGCGTCCATTAATTATTTCCTGGATATGGAAGGCTTAAGCAAAACGTGGATAATGGAATGTAGTCGAATTAAGTCGGGTGATGCTGAGGGAATTAGATTAGGAAATGAAACACTTAAAGTAGTAAAGGAGTTTTGCTATTTGGGGAGAAAAATAACTGATGACGGTCGAAGTAGAGAGGATATAAAATGTAGACTGGCAATGGCAAGGAAAGCGTTTCTGAACGAGAGATATTTGTTAACATCCAGTATTGATTTAAGTGTCAGTAAGTATTTGTATGGAGTGTAGCCATGTATGGATGTGAAACATGGACGATAAATAGTTTAGACAAGAAGAGAATAGAAGCTTTCTAAATGTGGTGCTGCAGAAGAATGCTGAAGGTTAGATGGGTAGATCACATAACTAATGAGGAAGTATTGAATAGGATTGGAGAGAAGAGAAGTTTGTGGCACAACTTGACTAGAAGAATGGATCGGTTGGTAGGACATGTTCTGAGGTATCAAGGGATCACCCATTTAGTATTGGAGGGCAGCGCGGAGGGTAATAATCGTACAGGGAGACCAAGAGATGATTACACTAAGCAGATTCAGAAGGATGTAGGTTGCAGTAGGTACTGGGAGATGAAGAAGCTTGCACAGGATAGAGTAGCATGGAGAGCTGCATCAAACCATCCTCAGGACTGAAGACCACAACAACAACAACAATCTTAATGAGTCCAAGTTTATAAAATGCGATATGAAGAGGCGTAAAATTGAACTAATAACAGTAGAGTGAGCAAATAAATGTGCATGGGCCGCTGGCAGTCGTGACAGAAAGATTGTTACAAGGGAGTTTGTTTGACTGTTTTGTTATATTCCCTCGTTCATTTGTCAGCAATTAGAGAAGAATATGATGATACAGTTACTGTTTCGTTTCACGTCTATTTTCGTGGTACTCTGCTATTCATTCAAGCATAATCAAACAGCAGTAGACTTTAAGGTTTTGCTTGTAGTTCTGGTTTAAAACGGTGGAGTCCTCACTGCATTACTCGAAGCTGTGTAGTATTCACTAATCGTACCGGTGCAACGTAGGCGTTGATAGAAGTCACATATCAACTAAAAAGTGTTTTTTTCACCTGATCGATATGACGAAGAGAGCGTACAATAAGTGGAAGCAAGAGGATATGAAGGAAGCTTTACTGAAATATCGAAAGCATGAAATTGGCTTTAGTGAAGCATATAAAGGATATAACATTGGAACGATTTAATTAAATCATCACAATTTGGAAGACCTAATGTTACGAGTTGGAAGATGTACTGGTGCAGCATATAATTAATTTAGAATCCACTTTCTTTGGAGTAACTATTAATGAATGAAGGAACCTTTTCTGTCAACCGGCTGAAAAATGTCATCAACCACATCGCTTCAACAACGAAAAATAATACATAAAGTATAAAATGGTATTACAGTTTTATGAAAGATTGTCCTTGCGAGATTGCGAAGAAATGTCGATCGCACGAAGGAAAGTACTTTAATCAAGAGGGTGCTAAAGAGTTTTTGATAAATATGAGGAAATAGTAGATGAATGTTAAGTTTACTACTGACCGAATACATAAAGTGTATGGAATCCCATTATTCACGCTCAAAAACCGTCTAAGGCTGTAAAATCCAAACACCAAAT
The DNA here is from genome assembly GCF_023864345.2 of Schistocerca serialis cubense. Taxonomy (NCBI): domain Eukaryota; kingdom Metazoa; phylum Arthropoda; class Insecta; order Orthoptera; family Acrididae; genus Schistocerca; species Schistocerca serialis. The sequence continues at coordinate 12,291,168 of NW_026047583.1, forward strand.
GGGTGCAATCGCAAGGGGAGAATGGGCTCTTCAAACGACATGTTTCTATAATGTGAATGCAACAGGCGAATTCATACCGTCTGTATTAATCATTCAGTGCAGTAGCATGAATGACGCCTTAGAAGGAGGAGTCCCACCAAACACAGCATTTGGATGCTCAAGAAATGGACGGATGACATCAAAGCTATTTTTCCGAATGATAGAATATTTCTTAAAATTTACAAAACTAAGAAAAAGGGACCAGAAGCAAATTTTGCTTTTTCTGGATGGATATGACACACTCATCAAAATTAAGAGGGAATTAAGTTGTCCTGTTATTATAGTACACTCATGCTATTATATCGTATTCACACGACTCGTCGCCTGCGGTCATTGGTCAGATCGCTCTGTTAAACACTAAAAAACAGCTGCATGAGGTTCAGAGGTTCAGATCCACAGTTCTTGCATCATCATGTGTGGATGGTCTTGCGTTGAAATTCAGTGCAACGGGAAGTGAGCCGAAATATCAAATTTGTGGTAAAGGTTATCAAAAAATTTGCTTCACGTACTGAGGACAACAGAGCAAACAGAGAGCGCAGCCTTTATTTTGTTCGATTTTGCGAATAATACTTCTCTCAATCGTCGGCTTTCCCAGCTGATTACCAACTGTAATTAATTTAGCGTTACACATGTCTGTGTCGTTGTGGAGATTAGTCGAAGGCTGCTTCGTGCAGTGCTCTGCACTAGTCTATTCTGTGTAAAGCTCTTCACCTCTGCGGAATTACCGCAGTTTACATGAATTTGAACCACAATTTACATCAATTTGATGTACTTTTAACCCTCCACTCTTCCTCCATTTCGAAACTGGCATTCCTCGATTCCTTTTGACGTGTCGTATCAAAATAACAGTTGTCTGTTATATTTGCACATTGCTAACCTTCAGATACTTACGTGTCGGTTATTGGCGACGAACTTGTGTTGTTATCGCAGAACCTAGTGATCGACTTTCACTGCAGCGTCTTGTACGGTAGTTTCTCTACTTGAGTTCTTTAGGACGTGAATAACCTAAGCCAACCACGAGAAAGAGAGCGCAGACGTTAGACATGCTTTTACAAATTTCGAAGGAAAGCAGAGCCTTCGTATTCTTTCTTTTCTGTACAAGGCTGTGAAAGAGGAAGGTGTCCTTTCTTACAATGTAAAATTGTGTACCGTCGAAACCGACTATATACATGAGGGGCGTTCAGTAAGTAACACAACCATTTTTTTTCCTGAAGGCGTGTTGGTATTATTACGCATTGAAATACGCCATACTATTCCCCACAGGCTTTGCCTACAAAATCCTATTTTTCAGCATCACCTCCGTTCAGTGCGACAGCCTTATGCCACCTTACTGGGAGGGCCTGTAGTCTCGCACGGTACCATTCTACTGGCCAACGTCAGAGCCACCGCCTCGCTATATCAGTAAGCTCACCATCACCCACGTACTGCTTCACGCAGAGTGCATCCTTCATTGAACAAGCAGATGGAAGTCTGAAGGTGCGAAATATCAGCACACAACTATGAGCGAGTCACCACTACCGACAGAGGCACACAGTTGTGCAACATGGCGTTTGACTGTGACTCATCGATCACTTGGAGAGAGAGAGAGAGAGAGAGAGAGTCCACACACTGCAGCACTGCAGGAGTGACAGCTGTGTGCGGCCGGCCGGCGAGCCTCGTTGCGACGACGGCAGACACCTCGCCCGGCGACTCGCCGTGATTTTGTTCACTGCTAGGTCTCCGTAGACATTCTGCAAGCTGCCTGAATATCTGCGATACTCCAGTTTTCCTCCAAAAGAGACTAAGTGGCAGCTGTCTGCTTGTAACGCACCTCCGCCACGGGCGCCATTTTGAAGGCCACGTACAGCGCCACCACCTATCGGAATTCCATGAAACTGGAGGGTGTGAAGCAGGAATATGCCACGATGGCTCGCAACAAAATATGCATTTTTTTAAGCAAAATGGTGGAGCAAGAAAAGGCCTTTCATTACTTATTGACTGCTCCTCGTATATTTTGACAAGACTGGGAGAGTTGTAATATCCACGCCTACATTTTATTCAGAGCAATATTCACGACAGAATTGTGTGTGGAAAGTGAATGAACATTCTCGTGATAATAATAAAGAGGACTTCGTCGTAAATAAAAAAAATAATTATTTTCAACGACATAATTAAATATTATGTAAAAAACTATATCTCAGACGATACCCATGCAAAAAGATAATGGAAATCTCAATCTTTTGTTATCAATGATTCTTCTAGAATAATCCTTCTTCTTCTTCGAACTGTTGTACTGATAGGATGTGACGGATGTCTGGAAACACAGAGGTCTGTAAAAAACTATATTATGTTGCCAATTTAATATTTGAAAAATAGATTTTATGTGTCATTGAAATAAATCTTCTCTGTTTGGAGTTTTATTTCGTTGTGATTCTCGTCCTATGTAAATGCTGATTTTTCTGATCAGCTACAAAGGAGCGGAGCCGTTAGCGCTATTGGTCTACTGCGCAGTATATTGGTCAATGCTGAATAATATGCGATTAACAGTAAGAAATATTTTCAAATGTTAATGCATATAGTGAAGGTACAAAAAGATTTAATATATATTATTTGTTACTAGCAAACCAAGGGTTGGAGCAGAATCAATAAGTGATTGTCTTACATTGGCCGCCATATTAGTGAAATATTGCAGCGGTAGTTTTAAATTGACTTCCTATACAGACATAAATGTTGTTGATCATAATAGCGATAATAATTGTGTGTTGGGGGCTAAGAACACAATCTGAGGTAACAAATTCCAGTTAGACTGTGAATAATCTCTAAATATTGTAAATTTCTATGAACGGAAACAGCACCTTACGTAATACAAATTCTTATATGCTGCTGTATGAAGACCGGTTATTTCGTAAAGACGTTTATGACACGAAAAAATACATTAGTGTTGTGTTGTATTGTGTGACAAAACTGTTCATTTTGCTTAAAGAAAAGTGTTGCCACCTCGAATACCAGCAGCGTTAAATTCCATAAACGATCTGCAACTAGTAAAGAGACTTATGCAATAGCACTGAAAATAGTAAAAATCGATACTCTTGTTTAGTTCAGCTTACATATCATATATATAGCTTGTTTGCTGGTATGTATATGATTACTTTTGTGCGTGAACTTACTTCCATTTACACTGCTTGACAGACAACATTGCTACACGTTCCCAAGAAGAGATTTCTTTAAGAAAATAACGATCGCTAGCCAGGAAAAGCAGTTATTAAATAAAACCTCATGTTACATTAGTAATGAATAACTAGATTTATTTTAATCTTGCTGAAATTGTAAACACGCAATCAAACCACAGAGTAAGCAATATATGAAAGCAGCGTTGGGTTTGTGTGTGTGTGAAGCCCTTGCGTGATATTAAAGATCCTCTTACACGACAATTCTGCATCAGAGATGACCATTTTTTCTTTACTAAGCATTTCGCGAGAAGTGTTGGGTTGTCGACGTATATGTAGGTCAGACACAAATTGCCACGGGAGAGTCCCTTTATGCGATTACAGTTCAGTTTTGCAGTTTCCGTTTATAAACTGCGTTTAATTGTCCATCACGTTATGCAAGTTGGTATTTCATTCACCACATAGGTACTGGATTTTCTATTCTTTTCAAACCTTTGTGAAAGAACTTGTCTTTCTACGCTGTGCTGAGACCAGGAATTGTTTCATCTAGCCTTAATTAGATTCGTCTAGGTTAAAACATGCCCATTGCTTAAAAAAGTACTGATATCGTCAAAATTTTGATAAATGAGTATTCTGCGGGCCGAGCTTTCGGCACGTAACGTGAACATTTTCGAAGTTCCGTGTTTCCTTCTGCACAATGTTGTTCTGGCGTGACAGCAAGCGCCAGAACGGAGCTGAAGAACGCAAGAGAAGGCGGTGACACGACGTCGACCAATGGTGCGCTAATTAGGAGCGCACCACGACAGCGGCGGCCTCTACAGGAGGAGAATACAAGCGCCGCTCCTGCCAGGCTCGGCCGCTCGTGGCCGAGGTGCCGTTGCGAGGGGGAGGGGAGTGTCTCTACGCGAAGGCTGTGGCGGGTGGGGCAGCTCAGGCGGCTCAGTTGAACCCGTCGGCGGCCCCGTCCGGCCCCCCACCTATGACGAACCAGCTTCCGACCACTGACCAAGACCAGGTTTGCTCTTCCACTGATGACACGCGCTCTTGTGACCGAGCGTTCATTATTATGAAAAAGCTCGTTCACGGGGGCTCTTACCCCGGTCGAGATGACGACGAGGCGGCCATACTGACCTTCTGCAATATCCTGAAGGCTGCTGCACTACCGAGCTCGGGGCAGCAAGAGTCGGGTGTGCCACCGAGAGCCTCGCCGGTCGCGCTGCAGGATTTTGCGGTCCCGGCGACGGCGGCCTCGAAGGGAGTTGCGCCACTGGACTCGACCACTCGAGAGGTCGATGTTCCCCCGGTTGCTCCACTGGCCCCGTTGACACGAGAAGAACCCGTTGCTTCGCTAGTCGACGCACCGTCCTGCGCTGGGGGCATCCCTGCGGTTTGGACGGGCGCAAAGACAGCTCCAGAGGCCACCGACATGGAGGCCATTGACCTCCCAGACACGAACCTTGCCGTGGCAGAGTGTCGCGATACCGACTCTGACGAAGCCCGAGCGCCCAGGAAGCGCCGGGCTATGACTAGTAACGATTCGGATACTCACTCCTCGACCTCCGACTCCGCGAGGCCGCGGAAGAAGACACCCAGAGGCTCCCGCTGGGAGGACTGTAGCGGGCTCTTCCCAGAGTGCCGCCAAGGCACGACCTTCGAAGAGGCCGCAGCGGCCCACTGCTGTCTCCCGGCAGCCTGATGAGGACGGCTTTGTCGCCCCACCTCGGCGGCACACCGCCAGGGCTGCCGTACTGCAGCCACCGCAGCCGCTGCCGACAACTAGCACGTTTGCAGGGGCAAACGTCGACGAGATGGAGGACGGCGAGGCGGCTCTGGTGCCGTCCTCGCCACCCCCGCCGCCTATCGTCGTCCAATGGGACGGCGTGTATAAGGACCTGCAACAGAAGCTCGAGAGGGTGGCCACGTCCACTACTATCGAGAATGGCGGCCGTGACCTACACAAGGTCACGGTCGCGACACGCGAGGAGTACCGGGCGATGATGGACGCCATCTGCAAGGACGGCCTCCATTGCTACACCCACCCGTCCGAGCCGCTCAAACTTCTGAAGGTGGTATTCCGCCACCTTCCCCTCAAGTTTGGCGCGGACTGCCTCCGTGAGGAACTGGACGATATGGGCTTCGGCGTCAGGTCCACAGCCTTCACGAAGTCCCCTCGTACCCACCACGACATGTCACTGTACAAGGTTGTCCTAGTCGACAACCTGGAAAGTCGGAAGACTTTCCAGCTGCAGTTGGTCGGCCGCGTCAAGGTTGAGGTCGATCACTCCGGGCCAAAGGCAATAGGGCTCAGTGTTTCTCCCGCCAGCGGCTGGACCACGTCTCCAGATACTGCTCCATGCCTCCCCGCTGCGTCAAGTGCACAGGGCAGCACGAGAGCACATCTTGCGGCCTTGCCCGCGGGGACAAGCCGACTTGCTGCAACTGCGGCGGACCGCATGTTCCCTGTTATAGATGCTGTTCGGCTTTCGAGAGGGGCCGGAACTAGCAGCGAGACAAGGGTGCTCCTTCTCGTAAGGTGCACTCTTCCACCAGCTTCGCTGCCGCCACCGAGAGCGGGTTACCTGCCCCCTCCCAGCGCTCTGACCAACCCGTCGGAGAGAGAGAGAGAGAGAGAGAGAGAGAGAGGGAGAGAGAGAGGGAGAGAGAGAGCAGCAGACTGCGCCGTCCACGGCTTCGCCCGAGAGGGCGGCTATACCCGCGGCCGCGCCTGACGCGCGGGTTGCCCACCCGCTCAGGCGTAGCCGGCGCCCGGGGCGTGCCAAACTCGCCGATGCGCAACAGACTGCCACCGAGAGTCCGCCGCGGCAGCGGCAAGCAGCTCGCGCTGCGCCGCAGTTGCGGCCCGAAACTGTCGCTCCGCGGCAGTCGACACCTACAGAGCGGCCCCCGTCAGCCGCCCCTGTGGCGGAGGCCGCCGCAGTGGCCCCCGCCGCCTCCACTGCTTCAGAAGCAGCTGAGCTCCGATCACTTCTGCGGTCGTTGAGCCAGCTTCTGGAGCAACTCCCGGTGCTCGTCACCGCGGTCACGGCGGCCCTCCAGGTAGGCGTCGTTCCTCAACCCCATCGTGGATAATCACCATATCCGTGGCCACACCGTCTGCGCTTTTAACGCGAATAGCTTGTTCCCATAGCAAGGGAGCAATCGATATTTGCCTCGTGTGCGAGACCTTCCTCAAGGCTGGGATACATGTCAAGGTGGCCAGGTTGACCCATGGCGGAGGGACTGTCGTTTACATCGAGGCTTCCCTGAAACACCACGAAGTGCAGCTTCCACCCTCGCCGCTGTGGAAGCCACTGCGGTGGCTGTTACCACTACGACAGGGGTCATCACCTTCGTTGCGGCCTACAGGCCGCCGAGGGGACTGCTCCAGGAGGCTGACTTCGATGCTCTATTGGCGTTGCGAGGGGAAGATTTTAATTCCGGGCGACCTTAACGCCAAACACACGCAATGGAACTCCCGCATTACCAACGCCAGTGGCCGACGCCTCCTTCGCGCCACACAACGGCATGGCGCGATAGTACTGGGGCCTTACGACCACACCGTATTCCCTCATCTCGGCCAGGCTGACGTGAGTTTCTACATGTCGCCACTCCTGGCTCTATTGTGGTTCAACACAACGTCTACCCGGGTTCCCGGGTTCGATTCCCGGCGGGGTCAGGGATTTTTTCTGCCTCGTGATGACTGGGTGTTGTGTGATGTCCTTAGGTTACTTACGTTTAAGTAGTTCTAAGTTCTAGGGGACTGATGACCATAGATGTTAAGTCCTATAGTGCTCAGAGCTATTTGAACCATTTTGAACCTAACGTCTACTTGGCAGAGAAGGAATATCATGTTTTACGTGAATTTCAGACAACAATGCCATTATACCTTCATCACTTAGCGTAGCCTGTCCAAAATCATCGGCGGAACTTGCAATCAATCCCAGACCATAAGTTTATCAACCTATCATCAATCCAACAGACCACCAAATCCTCTTCTCGGTGACTCATTTTTCTATCGTAACGCCGTTACGCCACACTGGATTAGAATTCTGACTCACAGGCTCCCTGTAGTGGTTTGCAGCATGTTCAGTACATTCATTTACTTTGTTGACCAAATCGCCATGAACCAGCTGCCTCGGCTACCCAGTGCATACATTCGACTCTATCTTGTGATCGCCGAAATTAAATCATGTAACTGCCACCTACACAGAACTGCCAACACTGTAGAATGGAGAAATTTAAATGGGAAGTGTTCCTTTCCAGTCGAGCTACTCTATTACGCTATCTGTTTGTCGATAACGTCGTGCAGTGCAAGAGAAAAGGTGTAACTGTCTGTCTCTCAGAAGTCTAGATCCGTCCATATGCATTATCTCAGAGCACTGAGGAATGCAGAAGTTCTGGAGGAATTGTTGTTGACTTCGGGAGCTGCTGTAGCTATGTGTCAGCTGGTAGCGTCATGGTAAGTGTGGCGAGTTCAAATATATTCACTGCCGCATTTCTTAAAACGCAATTCTGATGTCTGCTGAAGTGATCAATCTAATGGAACTTTGAACATAATTCCCTTCACTTCTAAACCGAAAATAGCCGCATGTGGATAAAGGGCTAACTTCTGCGACATTTTGTTCTTTTCAGGTTTAATAGACGGCCAGGCAGCAGATGCAACTCCAAACTTTTGTATTAAGTATGGGGCGAGCGCAACGTGCCAAAATACGTCAGAAAAGTATTTCTTGCATTAGCTGTCATGTGGTAGTAGCATTTTATTGTTCTTCAAACCTTGTTTGATAGCCTTAACTCAGAACAAGTTTTCTATATGCATGAAATCAATAAACTGCATGTGTATTATCAGACAGTTATAGATAACATCAGAGAATCCGCATATATCGTTGATGATTAATTTGTCTAGCATGTTTACTATTGTTTTAACAGCACTAAAAGAAACCTTACCAAAACTGCGCACTGTGGCATTTCATAAACAAAGTTATGTAATCCAGGAAACCGAAAATTTGCTTCTCAGTAGCGGAATGAGGCGTTACCTGTTGTGCAGCATTGTATGTTTTTCACCATTGCACTATGAGCCGAAAGTATTTTCTTACGATTTCCTTATCGATGTTTGAGCTGGCTGCTAGTAGATCTATCACAGGAGGGATAAAAACTTCACAGTCAGTGTGACTAGAACTGGGAAGCATAACAGATGGTTTTCCACAAGTCAGTACATTAGCACAGAGCTAGCGAAGAAATATGTTCCTTCACTTCCTCTTACGAGGCCAATAGTGGCTATATCTCGTAAACCGCTATTTAAAGGGCAAGATTAGTTGCGATTTCAGAGTACTATGACTTTCGTGGACTGAAAACCGTTAATTTACAATGTTTTGTTACACTTCAAGCAATAATAACTCAGATTATTCAATGGAAATGACTGGAAAACTCAAGTGAACTTTGAGGTTTAATTCCGTGCACACCAGGAAGTAACTCGTCGATCACAGAGTTGCCAAACATACCTAGCCTTGTTGCCAAATCTCAGTTACAGTACCAACAGGAAGAGGACGAACAGATGTGTGCCTACAACTGGCTGGGAAGTGACCATAGCTGGCGTCTCAAAGATGCGGCTGCCACGGGCTGGAATACGTAATGCATCTCATTCGCATATCTGTAGCTAGTTTTGGGGACTGGAGTAGAGTTACTAATAATACTCAGAACTGACTGCAAACTAAGCATCATGATCAGTAACTCTCATAATTGTTTTTATATTCCTTTCATAGGTGTACTCAAAGCTAAGAAATTCATTCGTGGTCATTTTCGTGCCTGGCTGATAGTCGAGCACAACAAACATATAAAATTAAAAAAAGAATGTGTGTGTGTGTGTGTGTGTGTGTGTGTGTGTGTGTGTGTGTGTGTGTGTGTGTGTGACAAGAGAGAGAGAGAGAACCATAAATATAAAAAAGAATGAGAGAGATAGAGTAAAAAGTAGTTGGAAAGAAAATTAAACATGGTATGTAAAGAAACCTTTCATTACAATGACACGTGCCACATCATTACGAAATGTCTTATTCATGATCTATGGAACAAGTATTAATCTAATCAGATTCAATCTAATTTAATCATATCATATTGCTGACTAGCCATGAAGAGTCAGGAATTACCGAAATTTTTGCCAATATCAGTCACCAAATCTAAGCTTGAAAATAAAAGACGACAGTTTTTGTAATAAACTGGGACTCCACGAAAGATGTCTAATATACTTCCATTCAGAAGTAACAAAGTGTGCGTGCTTTTTAAGATGAAGTGCATGATGAGAAGTTCTGTGATGGAGATACGAATCCAGCTCATAATCGTATTGTTAATTAAGTAAAATGAAATGTTACGTATCGGTTTTTCTTACCAGCTGCTAGGTGTTTGAATCTAAAATAAGGATACAAATTTTTGTGCCTGAGCGACAATCGAACCGCACACCTACCATCCTTCTTTATCATCCACGAATATAGCTTAAGTATTAATTGCTTAGTCATCAACAGTAAGATGTGTACGTGTTTGACGAGAAATAACTACGCCTATTGCGATTGTTGACAACACATGAACAGACATTAAAAATGCACATTAATTTTCACTAGCAGGCTAGTTTCCACGTGAAAATGAAATTATGAATTTTTTGTACTGTATCAGGATTCGGACCCACATACTTACCTTTGGAGGAGACCTTGAGAAGACTGCAGTGTTGGGAAAAGGAACGAAATTATTCAACTATACTGTTCCGAGAGATTCAGATCCTCAAAAGAGGAGATACGAATTCGAATCACAGAACAGCACCAAATTTTTCAACGTCTCTATTTCAATCAAGTACAAATAAAATAAGAGCCCTGTTCCTTTAAATGGCAATCGGTTCATGAAACAAAATAAAATTTTCTATGTAAGTAAGTTTAGTGGCGACAGTATTTCTGTTTATCATGACATCCACCTATGTCATTTCCCAACGTAAACAGCATCTGCCCAGTTGGTAATGAAGGAACGTGATGTTTTATGCGGATTCTGGATTATATCGTCTTTCTCTTGAGGGTACCATAGGTAAAGTAAATCTGTTGGTGCGTCTCAAAAGTAAAAGCCTGAACCCACGCGTTGCACCTGTGATAGTTTGTTCCACCAGGCCATTGTGGCCACATTTCCCAGCCCAAGGAGTGTGCTGTAAAGGAATATGTGCTTAGTTTACAAAATTAGTCACGGTGGAAAAACTGCGCGTCTATTAAATGGTTAAGTAGAAGCAAGCTTCTGACGCGGATATTATGATATTCTCATGTCAGTAGGATGTAAAGACTCTTCTATCTATCATAGCCTCGATGTGAAGCCAATTTGAAATTTTCACTAATTCAGCAAGTTTCTTACTTCGAGAAAATCAACTGTGAAGTGTGGAACTACCGGAAAATTCGATTATTACCATCATTATTACTATCATTTTCTTCATACCGCTGATGGAACACATTTGCTTGAAGATCATTTAATGCCTTTTGGTGATTATAGAAGCAGTTGCCCAAGAACAGGTTCTTTCCCTGTCTACGGAATCCTTTTCATGTTAATATGAAACATCAACAATTACTAGTAGATTACATTAAAACTAAAGTAACTGATGTAGACGTTACTTGATAACATAAGCGCGCTGCCTTTCTTTATTTACTTGAGCCTAGAAATGGCTGTCGAATACTGCCAAACCAAAAAGCCAAGGGATCTTACTGCCTTCCGATATACGTCGCTGTCAGTTTTTCCACATGATTTGTTCGACGTGACCTGTTTCAAGTTGTGTATGACAGATAATGTTTTAGAAAATCAATTGTTTTCCTTTGCAATAAACCGAAAAATTTACATAAGCTATGCAAGTTCAAACTTTTCGCAATATTAGTTCAAATTTAATATTCGCTTCTATAATGTAGTAAAGTAGTTCACAGTTGCAAAAACCGCATCCGACTCATTGACCTTACACTTTGTCGCTGACCATAAAATATAGTTCAGAGTGACGTCAGTTTAAGTAACATAATGTAGCGACTACTGTTTGCCATTGCTCTTTCTCACCGGAAAATAGGCAGTTCACTCCTTGGGTTCCATAAGTACACTGTAACAGTAATTTCTGAGTGTATGCAATGCATACGGATTAGACTTTAGTCGTGCTCTCTCTTCTACTTCTGTATACAATATGCCTGACGTAGACGGGCCATTTCTCATTACAGGCCCTGGGCAGCGCAACATCATACTGACAACCTCATTGTTCGTTTTACCTGATTTTGTAATCATTTAAATAAAACAACAAGACCTTCCAGTGGGAGACGTTTCGTCCCCCATTTCCTTCTGTGTAATTTTTCATTGGGCTTTTTGCCTTCCAACCAGCGAAATGCGGCAGAGGACGATCGGTAAACGATTCACAAACCACGATTTAGCGCCGTTAAGACGATTTGTTTAAACATTGTCGTAGCTGAAGGAATTAAATTTCTTCTTAAATCGCCTTATGCAGCAACGTTCACAGACATCTCAAATAGGAAAAGCTCTTTATCCCGGTACGAAGGTTGTAAAACAAACATCTCACAGTTTGTGTCAGGTTGATCTTTTCGTCTGATAGCACTGCGTAAGTATTTTGTCCAAGAGGTATCACAAGTAGTGTTCCTGTAGCTGTGGGTATCATTGGTTGAAAACGAGTTTAAGAGCAATGGGTACAGTACTGCTAAATATTCAAAATGGTTATCAACCTAACAGAATTTTTTCTGTAAATTAGCAGCTCCATTAAATAAATCAGAAAAAGAGCTTGCACATGCTGACCCCTACCACAGTTATAACTGTGACACGAGACACGGGCGGTACCATGGGGCTACGGACACACAACTGCCAACACCCTTCACTCATCATGGTATTGGTCGCTCAGCCTCATAACGCATCGTGAAAGATAATAAAATTTGTCACTTACGTAAAGAATAGAATTTCTTCAGCCAAAAAAATTTAATTTTCATTCTCAGCGTCTTAGTTTACGTGAGGATTATATAGCACGAATCATTCAAATGTAAAGGGAATATCAAGTGAATTTAGCAAGTCAGTTCAGTACCATACACGGAAGTGATTGCACTGTCACAGTGTTGCCAAATGTTTGTGACGATGTGGCCAATTCTCAGCTGTGGTAGGACCAGCACATAGAGGCATTCGACTGAAACATAGCCATGACCAAGAATCGTAACTGGTTTCGACAGCATCGTCGTCCACCACCTTGACAAATCGAACGGTGATAGTGCTCGGCCGGTTACTTACGTTTACTGGTATCAAAATTACTACATGAAAACACAATAATGTTAATATCCCAGAGATCATTAGCTTTGAAACCCATAGTAAAGTAAAGCAGTCATCAGTTGGAAGATTGGTTTGGACACCACAGTGCTTTAATAGGCGCGGTCTTGTTGGAGGTGGTATGCCGTTGCTATCCTCCGACCTTTGAGTTGACTTACCTTACTAGTTAATAGTGGAACCTACAGTTTAACGAGGCTTTCGGACCACAGTGCTACTCGGCATTTTTCACATCAAGAAACACTGCACGAGGTGAAATAAGTGTATAGTGGCGCATAAAAATCGTGGTTGAACCCGAGACCATTGTAGTCCTAGTCTTGCTCTTTACCACTTCGCCACCATGTAACGGCTGGAAGCTCTAACGTACTAATGAAATGTTTTATTTGTAGACGCTCTTTCGGTGTACAGCAATGGAAATACGATTGTCCGTCCTCAACTTTGTCCTCGATTTTTTCAGATGCTAGGGAGTGTATAGCACAAAGCTAGAACATCCATGCAATATTTGACAAAAATCGGTAGCGCACTTGTCAGACCCTCTCCTTGTGAAACTTATTTGCAAATCGGAAGTTTGTGGAGACTGTTTCCCCCTGCTCCCCACAACGAGCGTTCCAAGTGACATACAGCAATGTATGCAATATCTCGAATACACTGAACGCCACAGTTTACTTTAGTCTTCCGTACTAAAACATTTTCGTTCCTTCGAAACAATAGTTACGACTAAAACATATTTCTGTTTACCCTGAATTTTGTTGGACAGATATATATTGTCATCTAACACAGCTCATAACAATTTCAGACTAGTGATTTTGGCTGATATACCCATAAACACACCTATCTGTTGTAATTGGATCGTCTGCAACAACATTGATTTAATGATATTGTTCTAAACGTTCCAGTGAAATCGTGAATATAATCAGCGTGTCACAGTATTGAAAGCTTGAAGTCGGGAATGAATTTGACGTCGGTGCTCGTGCGAGTGCTCTGCTTCCTGTGTGGCACTTCGTTTCCTATTGTCTTGTGAGTCGGTTCTTACCTCTTTCAAGGCGACATGTCACAGCTCAGTGAGGTTGATAAAGGTCGTATCGTTGCGCTTTGTGAAGACGGGTACTGGTTCAAATGGTTCAAATGGCTCTGAGCACTATGAGACTTAACTTCTGAGGTCATCAGTCCCCTAGAACTTAGAACTACTTAAACCTAAGGACATCACACACATCCATGCCCGAGGCAGGATTCGAACCTGCGACCGTAGCAGTCGCGCGGTTCCAGACTGAAGCGCCCAGAACCGCTCGGCCACTCCGGCCGACAAGACGGGTACTGTATCAGTGCCATTTCCCGTGTTCTGGGATACAGTAAATCCACTATTCATCTCTGGGTGAAGAGGATGGAAGATGAAGGCCGCGTAAACCGTCATCGTCGCTCAGGACGCCCACGGAGAATGAAGACAGGAGTATACTTCGCTGCAGTGTTGAGGACCCTTTCAGGAGTGGCAGAGAAATTAAAATCATCCTGCAGCTAACTGTGAGCAGGTCGACCATACATCGTCGGCTCAACGAGGAAGGAAAGAATGGACGTAAATCGGCGGTTAAGGAAATGCTGAAAGAGCAAGATAGGGCTGCCACGTTAAATTTCGCGCTGGCCTGTAGAAGGAAGCCGCTTTCATACTGGGACCGAGTTATGTTTACCGACGAGAAGGTATTTTCAACTGCTCCAAATAGCTCTTTCCATGTGTATCGACCAAGTTTCACGAGATACGACCGTAAATATGTCCAACAGAGGCAAAGGCGTGGCCGGACGTCTGTCACAGTTTGGGGCTGGATATCAGCAAATGGTTGCGGCGTGCTGTGGGAACTTGAGCGTCCGCTCTGTAGTGCTTATTACTGCGAAATACTGGAAGAAATCATACTTCCTTCTGTTCGCCAGCGATTTGCTGGAGGTAGAATCATTTTCCAACATGACCATTCCCCATTTCATACAGCCAATCGTGTATGACACTGTTTTCAGATGAAAGGAGACGTTGAGCTGTTAGACTTGCCTCCAAAAGCTGCTGACCTCAATCCCATAGAGCACGTGTGGGCAGAGACGGAAAAAATTATTAGGAGGAAAAGACCTGCACCAACATCCAAGGCAGTGTTGTCGGAAGCAGTTCACGCTGCGTGCAAAGAGATGTCACAGAGTGACAGATGCATCAGAAAAGCTTGTTGCCTCGGTTCCCTGGCGATTAAATGCAGTTGTAGAAGAGGGTCCGCAGCTCTTGGTCGTGCGGTAGCGTTGTTGCTTCCCGCGCCCGGGTTCCCGGGTTCGATTCCCGGCAGGGTCAGGGATTTTCTCTGCCTCGTGATGACTGGGTGTTGTGTGATGTCCTTAGGTTACTTAGGTTTAAGCAGTTCTAAGTTCTAGGGGACTGATGACCAGAGATGTTAAGTCCCATAGTGTTCAGAGCCATTTGAACCATTTGTAGAAGAGGACGGGAACTGGACGCGGTACTGACCCTATTGTGTTAATAGGAAGACGACTTTGTTTAAAGCACATATTGTTTAATTTCAGCATAACTTCTCTTCAGCGATTAAGATGCTGTGACAAAAGGAAAACGTCTCCTATCTTAATTTTGTTAGTAAAATTTTAATGTAAAATAAATCGCAAATATTAGCATAACAAGACGAAGATGTTTATTTTGATGAAGAGTTCATTTTTTCTCGTAAGACGTATCATGGCATGAAGATTAAGGCATCAAAGAGAGACAATTTATGTTGTTTAATTTTTCTCCATTTCTGTTTATGCCAACTTGGAGGCACTACATTCAATTCAGTTCTATTTACTTTGGCACAGGGACACGCAAGTGCCAACGCTGGCACAAACGAGAGATTCTTAATGTTAAGGCCAAGCAAAAGCCACAGTGGTGGCTACGTGGTGGCAAAGTGGTAAAGAGCAGACTGCTGTGGGGCAAGGTCGTCGTGCCTGTGTCCCCCTGTTAGCGTACCGCGCGTGCGCGTGTTTACTTGTTTACCTTCCGCTGCGGCGAGTGTCACGCGTCCGTGTCTCGGTAGTGCCATGGCGCACTCGTACCGCAAGTCCACAATTAAGATCACATTTCAAGCGGACTACGCAAGACCTCGAGCACTTGACATTGAACGTTTCATCCGGGAAGAACTTCAATTGCACCTCAAGACATCATTGGGATCCACTTTTCCATAACACAAGGTGATCAATGAAAAGGCGTCCACTGATGTTGTGCGCCGACACACTCATGGCCACATAGGAACTGTCACGATCGACCACGCTGGATTAGGCCTTCGTACTCTGAGGATCTTCGAGCTGCCATTCGAAGTCCCACCAGATGTTGTGATGACAACTTTAAAACTGTACGGCAACGTGCAAAGCCACCTGGCTGAAAAATTGCATACGTTTGAGACATACCTCGTCTTAAACGGAGTGCGACAAATTAAGATTGAACTGACGAACAACGGACAACCGCGCTTGCGCCGGCTGTGGCCAGGAAGGACATGTCCGTTCGGCCTGCATTCAACGCCGACTGACCCAGACACCGGTTGGTGAAGTTCCATCCCCGGCGACGCCTACTTCACTCCCCATCACGTACGCAGCGGCTGCAACCGCAACAGCTGTTCCTGCCCAGGATCGTAACACCGTATTGCAGTCAGTGGTCGATGACAGTGTGGCGGACAGCATATCCCCCTCTACGACGTCATCGGCAGACCTGCCTCAAGACGGTGATCAATTGTGCCACCGAGCCGAGCCTAAAGAGAAGATGGAAGTAGAAACGGAAATTGTCCCGACTTTTGCCTTCCTACCAATGGAAACCGCATCAGAAGATGGTCACCCGCACTCTGACACAGAACAACATGTCCGGAAACAATGGACCCCTCGAAAACGCAAGAAACGGCGCCATACGCCATCCGATGATTGCCTGCTTCGGATGTGTGACCCGGACGAATATCCGGCGTCGGACGACACTCAAGACTCTACCACCACAACTCACCCTTCCCGTCACGATTCTACAGCGAATAGAGTTCCTGAGCCTCGGTCTGACAACACCACTTCTGCTACTGAACATGCGCGTGAGCTCTCTACTGACGGCACTAGACAACAGTTACCAATTGCTGCATCTGATTCTTGGGCGGATGATGTCGAGGATGAGCCACAGCACCAGGAGGATGCCGAGGGCAGAGATGCTCTCTCGGCTGTACCCAGCACCGACCAACCACAGTGACTATGGCTGTATCGTCAGCCTCTGTGGGGCCGCCCACACCTGGCCTCCTAAATAACCCGGTTACCGACCTGGCTGACCAGACATATCGTCTAGCAACGATTAACATCAACAACATACGTGCCCGACATAAACTAGCGATGCTACAGGTTCTGCTCAACGCAACAGACATCGACATTGCGCTCCTTCAAGAGGTGTATAGGTGTATGTCGCAGACTTCAAGGAACCCTATGGCTACAAGACTTGGGTCTCACATGCGTCGGACAATGGCAGTGGTGTGGCGATCCTCCTCCGCAGAAAATGTCAAGTATCTCCCTGACGCCAGAGGCATGGCTCTTACTATCCAACGAGTCAAACTTATTAACATCTACGCACCGTCAGGATCTGGTCGGCGTCGCGAACGATCCACCTTTTTCGCTCATACAATCACGCCCCTCTTCATGGGCCGTCAGGACGCCTTGATATTCGGATAGACTTCAGCTGTAGCCAAGCACCTAAGGATCAGCTACCACATCATTCTCCCTGCAAAGAACTTGCGACAATTATAAATAATCTTCAATTGGTGGACTCGTGGGAACATGTTTGTGGCGATCGGTCCGGATTTACTCACTACACCAGCCATTCCTCCAGCCGTATCGACTGAATTTACATCTCGCGCTCCATAGCTGTGGGGGCGAGAGCTGCCGAAGTTTGGCCCACAGCGTTTTCTGACCACTAGGCCTACATCTGCGCCATTACCCTCGGCCGTCAGAAGGTATGGCACAGCTGTGGGCCTTGGAAGTTGAACGTCACTCACCTAGCCTCTCAGGAATGCCGCCGCCTTATAGAGAACATGTGGGATTCCTGTAGCCGCCGGCGTGGAACCTACCGGTCTACACTGTCGTGGTGGTTACTCTGCACCAAACCGGCCCTTCGGAAGATCTTGATAGGCTACGGCCGAGATGTTGCAGCATGGAAGAGACATACCATGGACTTTTACTACAGCATCTTAATGGAATGTACAACATTGCCGTACTCACGTGCATGGCAGGTGACAGTTGACCGTGCCAAAGCACAGATCATCAGATTAACACGTTGCCACCTTGAGGGTGCGAACGTCAGTACATGCACTCAAGACACAGTGGCCCAGGAGGAACAGTCCATGTATCACGTCATTTCAGAACGACGGCGCCGACGCAAGACACTGATCCAAGCTATCACGACGGAAAACGGACGACGCCTTGATACCCAGCGCGATACAGGAAACGCCCTTCATGCTCGCTACACTAGGCTGCACTCGGAACATCGACATCCCCCAGAGGTGATCGCCGAATTTTCTCAACTCACTTATGCCACGATCTCTCCGATAGCGGCAGCGGATTTGACTGCAGATGTAACGGAAGAGGAAATCATTGAAGCAATGCAGGCGGGGCTGCTCATAAGTCCCCGGGACCTGATGGCCTTCCTCTGGAATTTTACCGGACATATCAACAATGGCTGGCACCAGCATGGACTGATATTTGCCGCGATCTTACGTCTCCCATGACGCAGATCCCTGGGGCTTTCCTAGAAGGACTGATTGTGCCCATACACAAACCACGAGGCGGATCCAGGATCAGTGATTATCGCCCCTTGGCTTTACTCAACAGTGATTTGAAGATTTTCATCCGGCTTCTGGCGGCACGCCTAAAGCGATTGGTACAATGTATTGCGTCACAGGACCATAATATTCGCACTGCACTGTGCCGATATCGAGATATCATCGCGCTAGCCAAATCTCGCCAACTGGTAGGAGTTTTGGCCTCACTCGACTTTAGCCAGGCCTTTGACAGAGTCGACCACACATTTTTGATGGAGGTACTGCGACACATTGGGTATCCGGACATCATAGTTAAGGTACTGATGCGTCTCCTACGCGGCGCGACCTCCAAGGTGTTATATAATGGCCGTCTCAAGCCGCCGATACAGATCCAGCGATCGGTGCGACAAGGCTGCCCTCTTTCGGCGATATTGTACACCCTCGTCTTGGAACCACTCCACTGAGGCCTCCGGCAACGCGTGACTGGGACGTATCTTGGTGGACACACTTTTTGCTGCTCTGCCTATGGGGATGATACGGTACTCCTTCTTCGCAGTAATGACGATGTTTGTGCAGTACTGGCGTGGGTGGAGACCTACGGCGCACATAGGGGAGCAGTCTCAATCTCCACAAATCGCACGCCCTGTCTATTTTCTATCCGACGCTACGAATCAGTGACACAATCCGCTGTATTGGCATTGAATTCACATCTGACATGAAGCGTTAAACAGCCCTTAACTACAGGCGTTTATTGAATCAGATGAGAGCAGGAATAAGTGACCACCGTCTGAGACATCTAGACCTCCGGCAACGGACACGACATGCTAACGTCTATTTGGCGTCACGTATCCCCCATTTTGCACAGATACTCCCGATACCACCTACTCTGGCTCACCGCATGTTGGCGGTTTTGGGATCCTTTGTTATTACGGGCATGTTATTTAAGATTCGTTACAAGTCCCTAACCTTCCCGAGGAGCAGAGGGTGTTTAAGCCTTTGTCATGTTCAGAACACAGCGAAGGCCTTTGTCATGTTCAGAACACAGCAGGTGTCACCTGCAACTGTGGCGACGAAGTCCGACGTGCCTCACAAGTCTCTTACTGGAGACCTTACGACCAATCTCACTCGCACCGCCTGTGATGACATCGGACATCCCAGCACCTTTCTTCTACATTAGCCAATTCTTCCTTGAAATAAACTACATCCGCACCGCACTACTACCCACACGCTTGATGATGACGAGGGCGATATATGCTTCCATGCAAATGAACAGGACGTCGAATGTGATTGACTGTGCCACTGTGTGGCACGCAGTGAATGCCACCACCCTTGATACTGACATGCAGTCTGCATGGTACGTAACTGTTAATGGGAAACAGTTGTGCCAGACCCGCCTACATCACATCCACCTCGCCGATTCACCCTTGTGCGCCACATGCCAAGTGATTGACCCGTATGAACATCGTTTCGAATGCGGGTCGGCAAAGGACGTTTGGTATTTGGTGCGTCAGATATTGGCTTTTCTCACACGCAATACTCCCCACAGGATAACTGCCCGGTCACTTCTTTTGCCCGATGAGATGTATTTCCAGAGAGCAAAAACGAACTCTATGACGTGGATTAGCGGCCACGCTGTTCACTACCTGTTCGGTAATGGCGAAAGGACAGTACCCGATTTTTGGTATTACCTCAACGAACGACATTTTGCGAACGTCAAAAACCCTAAATATAGGCAATATTTTTCTAATTTTCTTTGGAGCGCATTCCATAATCCGCCTCACAGCTGGATTATTGATGAAATGAGAACCATAGTACCTCTTCCCAGTTCCTTTTTTTATGAGATTGCACAAACAACGGAAACAACACAGCCACGAGAAGACAGTCATCGAAAAATTCGCAGTGGGCTAAAGTACGGAGCATCCTTCATCGTAACGGGACGACTTCCTATTATTCTGTTTATGTAGCCGAAGAGGAGCGGCTTTCCTTTTATCCATTTGTATAAAAATAAAGTAAAATGAAAATAAAAATAAAGCAGAAAAACAAACCTTCCAAAATCCTTTTTCCTTTTTTTTAAATAAATAGATAAATAAAGTAGGCATTGAAAATAAAAAAAAAGATAAAAAAACTAAAAAAAAGTGGTAAAGAGCAAGACTAGGAATACGAAGTTCTCAGGTTCGATCCCTGGTCAACACCACAATTTTTATGTGCCATTTTACACATACTTCCCCTCGGGCAGTGTTTGATTATGTGAAAAATTCCGAGCTGCACTGTGGTCTGAAAGCCTCATTAAACAGTAGGTTTCCCTATTAACTGGCTAGGTAAGACAACTCAAACGTGGGAGGAAAGCAATGCCATATGGCCTCCAACAAGACCATGCCTATTAAATCACTGTGGTGTCAAACCAATCTTCCTACTGATGACTGCTTTACTTTACTATGGGTTCCAGAGTTAATGATCTCTGGGTTATTAACGTTCCTGTGTTTACATGCTGTAGCTTTGATACCAGTAAACGTAAGTAACTGTCCGAGCACTGTCATCGTTCGAGTTTTCAAGCTGGTAGACGACGATGCTGTCGAACCCAGTTACAATCTTGGTCATGGCTATGTTTCAGTCGAATGCCTCTATGTGCTGGTCCTACCACAGCTGAGAATTGGCAACATCGTCACAAACATTTGGCAACACTGTGACAGTGCAATCACTTCCGTGTATGGTACTGAACTGACTTGCTAAATTCACTTGATATTCCCTTTCCATTTGAATGATTCGTGCTATATAATCCTCACGTAAAGTAAGACGCTGAGAATGAAAATTCAATTTTTTGGCTGAAGAAATGGTATTCTTTACGTAGGTGACAAATTTTGTTATCTTTCACGATGCGTTATGAGGCTGAGCAAACAATATCATTACGAGAGTGGCATGCTGGCAGCAGTGTGTCCGTAGCCGCATGGTACCGCCCGTTTCTCGTGTCACATCAGTTCAATTAGTCGTCAGTTCTAACCGTGGTAGGGGCCAGCATGTGCGAACTTCCTTTTCTGATTTATTTAATGGAGCTGCGAATTCCCAGAAAAAATTCCTTAACGAAATCGGAAGAAAACCCTCACACATCAAGTCCTCTTGGTAGCTCGACTCAGTAAGTTGTGTTAATGGTCATAGATCTCTGCTTTATGACTGCCAAGCCGCTTCACAATACAAGCGTCTCTGAAGAAATTCGAATCGACCATCAACGGTACGAATTTCATTGTTGTTCTTCACTTAGGACTCACATGCCAGGATGATAAGTATGAAGGAAATGAACCTCTTGATTACTACAGGGCCTGTATACTAAATTTCCACAGCAGCAATTAGGACCTCTCTGCAGACATTTGCTAACAGAGGCTCTAGCAACTTACTTTTTCTTTGGGTAGCTTCAAATATGTGCAATTTTGTCGCCTTAAATCCAATTGAATATTTTAAATAACACTCTTGAAGAACGTTCACTTCTCCATTAATTAATGTATGAACCTGAAAACAAGGAATTTGCCTGAGTAGCTATACAACAGGTTCTGAAAGGTATTGACACAATGTTTCGCATTCATTTACCATAGGGAATCAAAGAAAGAAACCAAACACTTTACACTGCATTTACTCTCTGTGCATTGACTAACACATATGAATCCAAGACAAAAACAAATTATTTGAAGAATCTCCTGTGAAAGGAAGAATAACAGGATGTGACGCTTTAATTGTAGCACACTGGATCAGGAACAATGAAATTAATTCTGTGCCACATTGATGTATTGCATACTAGTGTAATAAAATACTCATCAAATAAAAACGGTTTTGTGCTTCCGTTGCTATCGAGTGTGACACACAAATCGTAGTCAGATTCTATGGGTCACCACTCAACAACATTAGTGCATGTTACACCGTCGAGAGTGAGGAGTGGAGCAGACGTTGTCGGAGAAGGCGAGACAGCGCAGTGCTTCAGCCCCCGCCGGTAGGCAGCAAACGGGTCCCAGAGAACTGAGACGCATGCAGTGTACAGAGGCAGATGGTCAGCCAAGAAATCTCTCGCTAAAATATTGTTGAACATAACTGTCATTACCGATGTGACAGAAAGCGAAAAATATTGTACATTCGCTTGAATTACACTCATAGCTTCAGCACCGAGAAGAAAGATGCGATAAAAACTTTGTCGACGTGTGCTTTCAGTTGCCAGACGTCATATTAGCTAGTCTCGCGTTTTACCTCAAGAATATGGTCGTAGTCAACGGTGATGTACTCAGACTGCTGTCAAGAATTCCTCCGGGAAGTGCCTCAGTCTACAATGTTGCCAGATCGAGTATATTGCCGGACATAGATTTCTGAGGGGAGCTCGACTGTATTGTCCACCTTACGTGAACGACTCAGCGGTCAATGTTTTTGTCTAAGACTGTATCTACAACACATATTTCACGCCCAAGACCCAGAAGAATTTACAAAATATCAGTTTATGACAGCAATATTAATTATAGCGTTCAAAATATTCATAGTATTGTGTACGTGTGTGTGTAAACGCCTTCCAATGCCCACTCAAGGAAGACAAGGATACACAGTCTAGCTTCAATATTATAAATACGCCTCAGTTTGTGGACGAACTGAGCCTAAGGTTGATTATCATTTTGGATATTTAGCAGTACTGTACCCACTGGTGTTAAAATCGATTTCAACCAATGATTCCCACAGCTGTAGGAACACTACTTGTGATACCTCTTGGACAAAATACTTACGCAGCGCTATCAGCCGAAAACATCAACCTGACACAAACTGTGAGATGTTTGTTTTACAGCCTTCGTACCTGAATAAAGGGCTTTTCGAATTTGAAATATCTGTGAACGTTGCTGCATAAGGCGATTTAAGAAGAAACTAAATTCCTTCAGCTACGACAATGTTTAAAGAAATCGTCTTAACGGCACTAAATCGTGGTTTTTGAATCGTTTACCGGCCGTACTCTGCCGCATTTCGCTGTTTGGAAGGAACAAAGCTTACTGACAAATTTCACAGAAGGAAAAGGGGGACGAAAAGTCTCCCACTGGAAGGTCATGTTGTTTCATTTAAATGATTACAAAATCAGGTAAAACGAACAGTGAGGTTGTCAGTGTAAGCACATTACTGTTGTCAGTATGATGATGCACTGCCCAGGGCCTGTAATGAGAAACGGCCCGTTTAGCTCATTCATATTGTATACAGAAGTAGAAGGGAGAGCACTTCTAAATTCTACAATCCGTATGCATTGCATACACGCAGTGTTACAGTGTACTTATGGAGCCCAATGAGTGGACGGCCTATTTTCCGGTGAGAAAGGGCGATTCCAAACAGTCTTTGCTACATTATGTTACTTAAACTGGCGTCACTCTGAGCTAGAATTTATGGTCAGCGACTAAGTGTAAGGTCAATGAGTCGAATGTGGGACTAGCAACTGTGAAATTCTTCCCTACATTATACAAGCGAATATTAAATTTGAACCAATATTGAGAAAAGTTTGAACTTGCATAGCTTAGAATGAAAATCTTTCTGTTTATTGCAAAGGAAAACAACTGATTTTCTAAAACATTCTCTGTCATACACAACTTGAAACAGGACACGTCGACCAAATCATATGGAAGAACTCACAGCGACATACATCGGAAGGCAGTTAGATCCCTTGGCTTTTGGTTTGGCAGTATTCGACAGCCATTTCTAGGTGCAAGTAAATAAAGAAGGGCAGTGCGTTTCTGTTATCAAGCAACATCATGAATTACTTTAGTTTTAATGTAATCTACGAGTAATTGCTCATGTTTGATATTAACATGAAAAGGATTCTGTAGACAGGGAAAGAACCTGTTCTTGGGCACCTGTTCTATAATCACCAAAAGGCTTTAAGTTATATTCAAGCACATGTGTTCCAGCAGCGGTGTGAAGAAAATGATAGTAATAATGACGGTAATAATCGAATTATCCGGTAACTTCACACTTCACAGTGGATTTTCTCGAACTAAAAAATTTGTTGAATTAGTGAAAATTTCAAAATGGCTTCACATCCAGGCTATGATGCCTAGAAGATTCTTTACATCCTGCTGACATAAGAATAGCATAATATCCGCGTCAGAAGCTTTCTTCTGCTGAACCATTTATTCCACCGTGACTAATTTTGTAAGCTAAGCACATCATCCGTTACAGCACGCTCCTGGGGCTAGGAAATGTGGCCACAATGGTCTGGTGGATCGAACTATCACAGGTGCAACGCGTGGGTTCAAGCTTTTACTTTTGAGACGCACAAACAGATTTACTTTACCTCTGGCAACCTCAAGAGAAAGACGTTATAATCCAGAATCCGCATTGAACATCAAGTTCCTTCATTACCAACTGGGCAGAGCCAGTTTATTTTCGATGATGACATAGGCGGAAGTCATGGTAAACAGAAATACTGTCGCCACTAAACTTACTTACATTAGAAAATTTTATTTTATTTGATGAACCGATAGCCATTTTGTACTTGATTGAACTAGAGACGTTGAAACATTTGGTGCTGGACTGTGATTTGAATTCGTATCTCCTCTTTTGAGGATCTGAATCTCTCGGAACAGTATATTTCAATGATTTCGTTCCTTTTCTCAAGACTGCACTCTTCCCTAGGTCTCTTCCAAAGGTAAGTATGTGGCTCAGAATCCTGATTCAGTACAAAAATATTCATAATTTCATTTTCACGTGCAAACCAGCCTGCTAGTGAAAATTAATGTGCATTTTTAATGTCTGTTCATGTGTTGTCAACAATCGCTATAGGCGTCGTTATTTCTGGTCAGACACGCACACATCTTACTGTTGATGACTAAGCAATTGATACTTAAGCTATATTCGTAAATGATACAGAAGGACGGTAGGTATGCGGTTCGATTGTCGCTCAGGCACAAAAATTTGTATCCTTATTTTAGATTCAAACACCTAGTAGCCGGTAAGAAAAACCGATACGTAACATTTCATTTTACTTAATTAACAATCCGAGTATGAGTTGGATTCGTATCTCCATCACAGAACTTCTCATCATGCACTTTATCTTAAAAAGCATGCACACCTTGTTGCATCTGAATGGGAGTATATTAGACATCTTTCGTGGTTAGTTAAGAAGGACGAAAGAGTCTTGATTGGAGTCCTGTTTTATTACAAAAACTGTCGTCTTTTATTTTCAAGCTTAGATTTGGTTACTAATATTGGCGAAAATTTCGGTAATTCCTGACTCTTCACGGCTAGTCAGCAACGTGATATGATTAAATTAGATTAGATCCGATTACATTAGTACTTGTCCCACAGATCATGAATACGACACTTCGTAATAATGTGGAACGTGTCATTTTAATGAAAGGTTTCTTTACATACCATGTTTCAATTTCTTTACAACTACTTCTTTTCTCTCTCTCATTCTTTTTTATATTTATGTCTCTCTCACACTTGTCACACACACACACACACACACACACACACACATTCTTTTTTTAATTTTATTTGCTTGTTGTGCTCGACTATCGGCCAGGCACGAAAATGATCATGAATGAATTTCTTAGTTTTGAGTAAACTTATGAAAGGAATATAAAAACAACTATGAGAGTTACTGATTTATGATGCTTAGTTTGCAGTCAGTTCTGAGTATTATTAGTAACTCTACTCCAGCCGCTAAAACTAGTTACAGAAATGCGAAACAGACGCATTACGTATTCCAGCCCGTGACAGCAGCATCTTTGAGACGCCAGCTATGGTCACTTCCCAGCCCACTGTAGGCACACATCTGTTCGTCCTCTTCCTGTTGGTACTGTAACTGAGATTTGGCAACAAGGCTAGGTATGTTTGGCAACTCTGTGATCGACGAGTTACTTCCTGGTGCGCACGGAATTAAACCTCAAAGTTCACTGTTTTCCAGTGATTTCCATTGAATAATCTGAGTTATTATTGCTTGAGGTGTAACAAAACATTGTAAATTTACGGTTTTCAGTCCAAGAAAGTCATAGTACTCTGAAATCGCAACTAATCTCGTCCTTCAATTAGCAGTTTACGAGTTCTAGCTCCTATTGGCCTCGTAATAGGAAATGAAGGCACATATTTCTCCACTAGCTCTGTGGTAATGTACTGACTTGTGAAAAACCATCTGTTATGCTTCCCGGTTGTCGTAACACTGACTGTGAAGTTTTTAGTCCTCCTGTGAAAGATCTACAAGCAGTCAGATCAAATATCGATAGGGAAATCGTAAGAAAATACTTTCGGCTCATAGTGCAATGGTGAAAAACATACAATGCTGCACAACAGGTAACGCCTCATTCCGCTACTGAGAAGCAAATTTTGGGTTTCCAGGATTACATAACTTTGTTTATAAAATGCCACAGTGCGCAGTTTTCGTAAGGTTTCTTTCAGTGTTGTTAAAACAATAGTAAACATGAGAGACAAGTTAATCTTCAACGATATATGTGAATTCTCTTATGTTATCTATAAATGTTTGACTATACACATGCAGTTTATTGATTACATGCATGTAGAAAACTTGCTGTGAGTTATGGCTATCAAACAAGGTTTTAAGAAGAATAAAATGCCACTATCACACGAGAGCTAATGTAGGAAATATTTTTCTGACGTATTTTGGCACGATGCGCTCTCCCCATACTTAATACAAAAGTTTGGAGTTGCATCTGCTGCCTGGCCGTCTATTAAACATGAAAAGAACAAAATGTCGCAGAAGTTAGCCCTTTATCCACATGCGGCTATTTTGGGTTTAGAAGTGAAGGGAATTATGTTCAAAGTTCCATTAGATTGATAACCTCAGCATACATCAGAATTGCGTTTTAAGAAATGCAGCAGTGAATGTATTCGAACTCGCGACACTAGCGTAATAGAGTAGCTCAAGTGGAAAGGAACACTTCCCATTTAAATTTCTGCATCCTACAGTGTTGACAGTTCTGTGTAGGTGGCAGTTACATGAACTGCAACTCAGACCGCCCTCAACGCGGAATTTGACTTCTTCGTGACAATTCAGCACGACTACAATTTGTTGTTTGTTCAAAACTGTAGATCCTTCAGCATCTCCACATGTTGCGCGTGAATGAGTTTGAATCCTGGCCCGGCATTAAAGTTTTCATTATGTATTATCAAGCTCTAAAATGAGAACACCTATCTGCTGGTCGATAATAATTTTTATTTTTAATGTATTTCCATTCGTTGTCAACACTAATGATATCTGACGTTTTTGACTCCCAGTGAGACAGAACTATTTACGAGATCGCTGTAAGATCAAGGATGTTATTCCGAGCTGCTGGTGGAGAATAATTCGGTAGCTGACGTCTCTTTGTGTGTAGTCAACAACAAAATATTTGGGGTTCGATTACCAGTCAGCACTGAACTCTTCGTCATATTATTTCTAGTTCAAACATGCTCATATGTCACTGCTGGTGTAACAAACCCGTATTTAACGTTCGTTTTCTCTAGAGTATAACAGCGATAGGTGCCGGGTTGGAGTCCTCGGAACGTAAAAATTAATGTTTGATCTCGTCATTTCAGTTAAAACATCTAGCTACTGCCGTGAAATTCTGATATGTCACAGTTGGTTATGCTTCGATAACAATCCGAATACGTTCTGGGTTCGAATCCCTGTCCAACAGAAAGCTTTACCTCACGGCATTTTAAGTAAGTCACTTGTGAAGAAGTAATATTTAACATCTCTCGTAATTCGTTAACACAAACAACAGTTGCTGGGTAGAATTCGAGTACGTTAAAAATGATTTCGTTTTGTAATTTAAAGTTGATATTTCCTAACTGATACTATCTAAAATCGAGGTATATCACTTTCTGTGTGCCCAGTCAGGAATGACTGTTAATTTCCGTCAGTCACGAAATCTTTGCTTAGTCTGCATGACCTGAGTTTGAATCCATATGCAGACCGAGACGGTTCGTCGTGTCATTTGAAGTTCATCCATATTCCCAACTAGCTGCTCGTGAATAACTTAAATTTTTAATATCATTTTCTGTTAAATAATAAGAACGGTATGTTTCTCTGAAGCAGAAATCATGACTACGACGATCTTACTACGTGCATTACCTATCTGACGTTATGATGAGAGTGGTAACATTTCAGGTATGTCATTTATTGTAACAAATGTGAGCTTACAAGCCTTAAGGACAGTTTTATCTGTGATAAGGTGTTCCCTGATATTTGTAGTATCGTGGTATTACTTTTCATCTTGAGTTATTGCGATACAGAGCAGTGTTTTCTAGTGGTGACTTGGAACCATTTTCAATAGTCCAACGACTATCCCGAGGAGCGATTAGAGGACCTGCTAGACATCTGCGTTATGCGGGTTGCATGCTAATCAGGTGATATGCAATTCAGTTCATTCGGATACTTTTGAGCACGACTGTACATCCTCTATCATTATTAAATTTGACATTTTAATTGTGTATTTTTACTAATCTTGAAAGTTTAAAATTGCTGTCCTGAAAAAATTATCTTAATGTGACTTATACTGTTTTCCTATGGGCTGTTCACCTCTCTGTCATTTTGCTGTGGGCAGTAGCGACGTTCCAATGCCAGGCACCACCCTTGTGTTTTGGACGGCTGTTAACTGGCTGAGTAATTCCGGCACTTGTGGCACTGTGTTGGTAAGGTGAGCTGATATAAGTTTCTGATGGCTCTCTTGCTGTTTTATTACGAGAGATACTTTTAGACCCGTTAATTGTTTTAAAATCGGGTCAGATCAAATGACGGCTAGCGACCAATTTATCTCTCCTACAGTGTAATCTGTTTAATATTTGACAGGTCTAGCTCCGGACACAAGCTTGCCGGTTTTTCTTGATTAGACTCTTTTTGTCACTGAAAAGTCTAGTTGCCACTTTACATTCCGCATATTGAAATTACATTAATATTTGAAGGGGCTAGACCCCTGCATCTATTTTCTGATTTTTCTGTATTAATTGTTAATTAAAAGGGGATAGCGCCAGTTTTATCTCCTTTAATTGAAATTAGTTTAATATTTGAAGGGACTAGTACCTGACATCCTCATGTAAAGTTCCTCTAACACCTTTCAGGGACTCGTGTCCGTTTACCGTTTGCTATATTCAAACAGTTTTTGACACTTTAAGGAGGTAGATGCCGACCATTATTAATTACGTTTCTTGTCTTGGGTTTCAGTGTAAGGAAAGATCGAAACTTGTCTTTGGTTCAAAAATGGTTCCAATGGCTCTGAGCGCTATGGTACTTAACTTCTGAGGTCATCAGTCCCCTAGAACGTAGAACTACTTAAACCTAAGTAACCTAAGGACATCACACACATCCACGAGGCAGGATTCGAACCTGCGACGGTAGTGGTCGCGCGGCTCCAGACTGTAGCGCCTAGAACCACTCGGCCACTCTGGCCGGCCCTCCACTGCAAAACGAACTCCCAAGCTTTTGTCATCACTAATCGTATTGGATATTTCATAAATGGTATACCTTCAGACGTGATTGAAACCAATGAATCTGCCACTTCGCAGTTCTTAGAAATAATAAACGTGAACAAGTGCACGATACAAAGACAGAGGCAGAATGCGGCGCACCAGATGCGACAGGCTGGCCTCACGAGTAACCACCGCATCCTCCGTCACAGTCCCTAGAAGTAAACCCACTGACTGCTGGGCTGGCAGGGTACTGCGCGTGTGTAGGTGGGACAGCAGTGTCTGAAGCCGTACTGAGAAGGAGGCAACCAAGTCGGGTCGCTATTGGCAGCTGTGGCGTATACATGACTTGCATTTGGCCCTGCTGATATGAGTTACATGTTAACGAATGATCTTAGTTCGATCTTTGTACCATGTATTGAAGAAGTCAAGGAGTGTTTGTATTATGTGTCAAAGTATGTAGAAAATTGTTTTATAGCATCATAAACACACATGACACAACTACTGATCCAAGTTACTGTTAGAGTGCACTAGTGTATCTCGCGTCCGTCGGCCGTCGTAATTTAATATATTATTATTATTACTATTACTGATTGTTGCCGACTTGCGTGGTGGGCCTTAATAAAAATTATATTTCATTCAATTTTGATTTACGATTAAATGCTTTTGTGAAGTTCTCCTTTTTAACAATATTAATCTTAAAATATTTGTTACGTTAATGAACGTTAGACTCGCTGAATCTTATAACATGAGCATATAAGCTGAACAATGTAATAAACTTTTCATATTAATTTCCTCGGCTAGTCAGCTCACTTTAAAACAAAAGATCATTAGTTATTAATTACAATTACGGCCCACACAGGCGCGAGAGTATTTTTTCTTACCTCCGTTAACCATTGTATTGTAGTCGGAGTCCTGGCTCTGGCTCTCGGCTATGGAACTGAATATAAGAATCTTAAAGCTACGTATTTTCTGCAACTTCGTGCGGCTGTCGAGAAAAATGAATATTATGTTAATAGCGGTCGAGTTTTCGCTTCCACTAATTTTTTATAAGTTAATATCGCCACTTAATGTCGCCGTTGGCTGCATCGGCCGCTGCGATTGCTGAACTGTAAATTACTTGAATGCAGGTTAATTCACGGAAGGCGGACATGAAATCTGGATCACCTCTTACAAATTAAAAGTGCACAATAATATTAAATGAATATATTATATGCTTAATTATTACAAATGTGCTTACATTTGCGAGCACATGCAAGATGTCCGTCTACACACAACCAAGACAAGAGAAGAAGTGAAGACGACTAAAAAAATTAACAAAAGAGCGTCTCTTGTCGTCTCTTTAGATCATTTTGTTAAATTTCTTTGCACTTGAAACTTACACAGCGAAATTATTATTTTACGGGTACATTATAATATATATATATATATATATATATATATATATATATATATATATATATATATATAATTCAATTTTTAAATGTCTCTTCTTTATAAATACCGTTTTTTAAGTCTTTTCGTAATATAGCACTGGGGACGCTATATTCCCCCCGAAATGTTTATGTCACAAAAAATGTTCGTGTTTTTTTAAATAAATATTTCCTGTTTCATGTCCACAGTGTCCACACGCAGATTTTTCTTTCACAGTCTACATGTGTCACATCGTACATTTTAGTCATTGTTCTTAATGATGTTTCTTGCACACAAAGTAATACAGACGAAGTTATTTACATAAAAATATGATACACATTTGGTTACGTATACAGTCATGTACAAAAGAAAAGGACATAGAATACAATTAGTTTGATAGTCATGTTGGTACATTCATTTTGGCTGATTTTTTTTGGGGTTGCAGCTTCTGCAGTGTTCAAAGGTATACAATCACGATTTAGTCTGTAATTTTAGCAGTCCCAGGGGTGTCAACTGTTCGCGCCCCATTTGGCGCGTCCCTAGGGAAACCCTAGGGAAAACCTCGGCGGAGCGACAGACTAACTGCTTTGGTTACTTTCACTTATTTGTTTCTGGAATGTCATTGTAGTACAGGATGTGCATACGTTACGAACAATTTTCGTTGCACTATGCACAGAAATAAGGTCGTTATAACAATTTACACATCGTCTTTATGGATTGCGGTGTCGTTGATGATCTACTCCGCGACGTTTAGCTCGCGACGGCGCCGGTTGGTGTGTTCGGTGCTCGGAGTTCGCGGCGGCTGCGGAGAGGTCAGCGCCCGCTCGACGCCAGCGTGTCTCTCGCCGCCGCGGAACGTAAGAATCAGCTGATCGGCTGCACGGTTGGCGATGCGCTTCTGTCTCGCCCGGGCGTGGCGGAGTGGGATGATATCCGCTCCCCGCGCTTCTTGGTAGGAGTCAGCTCTGCTACGCATCTCCGACGTAGTACAGGAAACACACGCAACCAACGTAATATTTCCCTCCCGCTGCAGATGGTTACGCTAGTGGTAAAGAAGCATTTATTAGTGCGGCAGTTGTTACGTTTTCGCCAGTTTCCGAGTGTCAAGCCAGCATTATCCTGCAGAATACATGACATGGATCTTCTCACGTGAATGCAGTTTTGATGCGATACTGTTCCCATTACACGTCAGTTTTTGTCTTGATAAAATTATTTATGTTTTCGCCGCACTCGCAGGCACTGGTGAGTGTCCCAATACGAGCTTAGCATAAACATTCGCCGTTTCTGCTGTCGCTGTTTTGCAACAGTCCACGCATCGCATTCCAATCTCCCATTATTGTACTCACTGAAATTACAGTCTGTCACAAAAATATTGACTGTGGGTTCACTTCACGTTAACAGTTCACATTTATAAACAAATTCACAGTTTTTCGTGGGTAATATTGGCGTTTGGCGTCTTCACCGCTGTTGAACGCTCAATACAGCACTTCACTGTCCTTATCACAGTTTCACCTTCACAGTTTTTCACACTGCTTAAAGTAACTGTTTCGATTAGTTCACAAACACTAATTATTTCATTCAGTCTGAGCCGGCCGGAGTGGCCGTGCGGTTCTGGGAGCTACAGTCTGGAACCGAGCGACCGCTACGGTCGCAGGTTCCAATCCTGCCTCGGGCATGGATGTGTGTGATGTCCTTATGTTAGTTAGGTTTAATTAGTTCTGAGTTCTAGGTGACTGATGACCTCAGAAGTTAAGTCGCATAGTGCTCGTAGCCATTTGAACCATTCAGTCTGAACTGGGATTTGGGTTGTGCTGTATTTTGCCAGTCTCTCGCGTTAATTACCTCTTTCCATTTTCCACTTACAGAGTCGTACTTGCCTTCAGACTTTTGACTATACTATTGTATTTCCGTCTCATCTGAGATAAGTCCCCATGTATGTCTGCCTACTCATTTCGTACTTGCCCTCCAGAGCCAGGCTCTACTTTACAAAACTTTGCCTCTCGCATTATTTTACACATTTTGTAATCTTCCTAGATTAGTATTAGATTTGAGACTTTTGTTTAAACGATAAATTCGTGCAAATCTCTGCCTCAGCAGATGGCAGTATATTTTAACAGTGCTTAGCGGTAGTCGCGTTTACTGATTTGCTTTGTACCTTGTCCACAACACATGAGGTACCTTGGGTGAAGTACACGCTGCACTCATATTGTTAAGTGAATTATGATTGAGCATACTTCAGGATCGGTATAGACATAAATACATGGAACAACATATACACTATAATATTGAATTTTCATAAGTTTCATTACTACTACAGTTCAAAAATATTCATGACACACTCATGAAAAATTCTTTCATCATTACATGCTGTTGAATTTCTCTTTTTTTAATATTTTTAAAGCATTTTTAAAAATGAAATTTGTAAAGTATTCTATGTTCATTTTTCTTTCAAAATGCAATTACTTAAAAATACTGTTATTCCTTAACATCCACAATATTGAATCACACTAATCTTGTGTGCCTCATTGTCTTCAAATGTGACACTAAAATCTGAACATTTACACACAGAAAAAAATGCACTCTAAACTTAACCTACTACTCACATATATAAACGTTGCTCTACTGAGCGAACTTCTTTAAGTCTTTGTATGGATAGAGTCCTCTGATCTCTTCCGATTCTACGTCACCCAACCAATATGTGGTATGTCTATGATTTTGTAGGGCCCGGCATACACCGGTTGCCATTTCTTATTCTTTTTCGCTAACAGAGATTACTGGGGATGAGTCATTATTAGCACCAAGTCACCTGGTTGATACACTGTTACCTTCTTTATCTTCTTGTCATGCTTCTCCTTTCGGCGCTCCGCGCACCTCGTTAAATTATTTAAAGTCTCAGCTATAATCTGTTCGTGAGGTAAAACTTGTCGTGGTACAGTCGGTAATGGTGACAGCTAGCTGTCGGTTTCATTCTTTCCCAACATGACTTCTAGTGGAGTATAACCGGTGGCAGAATGTGGCAATCTCTTGTGGAGTTCCTCAAAAGTCAAAACGTATTTTGCCAACTTGCTGTGGCGATTAGGGATGTAAGTTCTCATGAACCTGTTCAACTCTTTAAAGGCACGCTCTACAAGACTGCCGTCAGGGTGAAATCGAGCAACAGAAATGTGTTTAATACCTTGCTCTTGTAGAAACGTTTTCCATTTGAGACCAGTAAAATAGGTGGCATTATCGGATAATATGATCCCATGAACCATGGACCTTG
Source organism: Schistocerca serialis cubense (assembly GCF_023864345.2). NCBI lineage: Eukaryota > Metazoa > Arthropoda > Insecta > Orthoptera > Acrididae > Schistocerca > Schistocerca serialis. The sequence goes on from NW_026047583.1 coordinate 12,325,517, forward strand.
CCGTTGGTGGGAAGGCTTGCGTGCCTCAAGGATACATATGGCCGTACCGTACGTGCAACCACAACGGAGGGGTATCTGTTGAGAGGCCAGCCAAACATGTGGTTCCTGAAGAGGGGCAGCAGCCTTTTCAGTAGTTGCAGGGGCAACAGTCTGCGAACGGCTGAAGGCAAGGGGAAACTACAGCCGTAATTTTTCCCGAGGACATGCAGCATTACTGTATGATTAAATGATGATGGCGTCCTCTTGGGTAAAATATTCCGGAGGTAAAATAGTCCCCCATTCAGATTTCCGGGCGGGGACTACTCAAGAGGACGTCGTTATCAGGAGAAAGAAAACTGGCGTTCTACGGATCGGAGCATGGAATGTCAGATCCCTTAATCGGGCAGGTAGATTATAAAGTTTAAAAAGGGAAATGGATAGGTTAAAGTTAGATATAGTGGGAATTAGTGAAGTTCGGTGGCAGGAGGAACAAGACTTTTGGTCAGGTGATTACAGGGTTATAAATACAAAATCAAATAGGGGTAATGCAGGAGTAAGTTCAATAATGAATAAAAAAATAGGAGTGCGGGTTAGCTACTACAAACAGCATAGTGAACGCATGATAGTGGCCAAGATAGACACAAAGTCCATGCCTACTACAGTAGTACAAGTTAATATGCCAACTAGCTCTGCAGATGATGAAGAAATTGATGAAATGTATGACGAGATAAAAGAAATTATTCAGGTAGTGAAGGGAGACGAAAATTTAATAGTCATGGGTGACTGGAATTCGTCAGTAGGAAAAGGGAGAGAAGGAAACATAGTAGGTGAATATGGATTGGGGGGAAGAAATGAAAGAGGAACCCGCCTTGTAGAATTTTGCACAGAGCATAACTTAATCATAGCTAACACTTGGTTCAAGAATCATAAAAGAAGGTTGTATACCTGGAAGAATCCTGGAAATACTAAAAGGTATCAGGTAGATTATATAATGGTATGACAGAGATTTAGGAACCAGGTTTTAAATTGTAAGACATTTCAAGGGGCAGATGTGGATTCTGACCACAATGTATTGGTTATGAACTGCAGATTGAAGCTGAAGAAACTGCAAAAAGGTGGGAATTTAAGGAGATGGGACCTGGATACACTGAAAGAACCAGAGGTTGTAGAGAGTTTCAGGGATAGCATAAGGGAACAATTAACAGGAATGGGGAAAGAAATACAGTAGAAGAAGAATGGGTAGCTCTGAGGGATGAACTAGTGAAGGCAGCAGACGATCAAGTAGGTAAAACGACGAGGGCTAATAGAAATCCTTGGGTAACAGAAGAAATATTGAATTTAATTGATGAAAGGAGAACATATAAAAATGCAGTAAATGAAGCATGCAAAAAGGAATACAAACGTCTCAAAAATTAGATTGACAGGAAGTGCAAAATGGCTAAGCAGGGATGGCTAGAGGACAAATGTAAGGATGTATAGGCTTGTCTCACTAGGGGTAAGATAGATACTGCCTACAGGAAAATTAAAGAGACCTTTGGAGAGAAGAGAACCACTTGTATGAATATCAAGAGCTCAGATGGCAACCCAGTTCTAAGCAAAGAAGGGAAGGCAGAAAGGTGGAAGGAATATATAGGGGGTTTATACAAGGGCGATGTACTTGAGGACAATATTATGGAAATTGAAGAGGATGTAGATGAAGACGAAATGGGAGATATTATACTGCGTGAAGAGTGTGACAGAGCACTGAAAGACCTGTGTCGAAACAAGGCCCCGGGAGTAGACAACATTCCATTAGAACTACTGATGGCCTTGGGAGAGCCAGTCACGATAAAACTCTACCATCTGGTGAGTAAGATGTATGAGACGGGCGAAATACCCTCAGACTTCAAGAAGAATATAATAATTCCAATCCCAAAGAAAGCAGGTGTTGACAGATGTGAAAATTACCAAACTATCAGTTTAATAAGCCACAGCTGCAAAATACTAACGCGAATTCTTTACAGACGAATGGAAAAACTGGTAGAAGCGGACCTCGGGGAAGATCAGTTTGGATTCCGTAGAAATGTTGGAACACGTGAGGCAATACTAACCTTACGACTTATCATAGAAGAAAGATTAAGAAGAGGCAAACCTACGTTTCTAGCATTTGTAGACTTAGAGATAGCTTGTGACAATGTTAACAGGAATACTCTCTTTCAAATTCTGAAGGTGGCAGGGGTAAAATACAGGGAGCGAAAGGCTATTTACAATTTGTACAGAAACCAGATGGCAGTTATAAGAGTCGAGGGGCATGAAAGGGAAGCAGTGGTTGGGAAAGGAGTGAGACAGGGTTGTAGCTTCTCCCCGATGTTATTCAATCTGTATATTGAGCAAGCAGTAAAGGAAACAAAAGAAAAATTCGGAGTAGATATTAAAATTCATGGAGAAGAAGTAAAAACTTTGAGGTTCGCCGATGACATTGCAATTCTGTCAGAGACAGCAAAGGACTTGGAAGAGCAGTTGAGCGGAATGGACAGTGTCTTGAAAGGAGGACATAAGATGAACATCAACAAAAGCAAAACGAGGATAATGGAATGTAGTCAAATTAAGTCGGGTGATGCTGAGGGAATTAGATTAGGAAATGAGACACTTAAAGTAGTAAAGGAGTTTTGCTATTTAGGGAGTAAAATAACTGATGATGGTCAAAGTAGAGAGGATATAAAATGTAGACTGGCAATGGCAAGGAAAGCGTTTCTGAACAAGAGAAATTTGTTAACATCGAGTATAGACTTAAGTGTCAGGAAGTCATTTCTGAAAGTATTTGTATGGAGTGTAGCCTTGTATGGAAGTGAAACATGGACGATAACTAGTTTGGACAAGAAGAGAATAGAAGCTTTGGAAATGTGGTGCTACAGAAGAATGCTGAAGATAGGGTGGGTAGATCACGTAACTAATGAGGAGGTATTGAATAGGATTGGGGAGAAGAGAAGTTTGTGGCACAACTTGACTAGAAGAAGGGATCGGTTGGTAGGACATGTTCTGAGGCATCAAGGGATCACGAATTTAGCACCGTGGAGGGTAAAAATCGTAGAGGGAGACCAAGAGATGAATACACTAAGCAGATTCTGAAGGATGTAGGTTGCAGTAGGTACTGGGAGATGAAGAAGCTTGCACAGGATAGAGTAGCATGGAGAGCTGCATCAAACCAGTCTCAGGACTGAAGACCACAACAACAACAATGATCCGTGGTTTGCCAACATTAACAAAATAATCTGTTCGTAAATTCAGAATGAGGGGTGTGGCCGTTGAAGCTTTTACAGGATACAATTTTATAAATTTGGAAGAGGCATCATATACAGCAAATATATATTTCACACCACCTCTGCCAGTGGGTAGTGGCCCTAGAATGTCAACAGAAACTAGTCGTAATGGTTTGTTAGGAACAACAGGGTGCAATTCACTTACAGTGGGAAGATTTGTAGGTTTCGTTCTTTTACAAACTACACAAGTCCTTACAACATTCTGAATTATTCTTTTCATATTCTTAAAATGACATTGTCTTGCGAGAAGTGCTCTACATTTTTCAATGCCCACTTGTCCCCACGAAAGGTGCACGTGAAAGATTAAATCACTGATACATACTTCCGGTACACAGATGCACCCCAAGTCCTTGTTAACATCCTTCCGGTAATATAATACCCCATTTTGCACAGAATAATGGCTACCTATCTGATTTCCACCCGAAGCTAGGAGTTCTTGTTTGACTTTTCCCAATGCGAGATCTTCGTCCGGTAAACTAGGCAGTTGCTTCCACGCCTGCAGGAACTTTTTGCGAGAAGTAATGTCTATCATGACTAAAATTTTGTACTCTGTTGCCTGTTCTAGTATTGTCGTTAGCTCAGGCAGAGCTTGCGGCAACCGTGACAAAGGATCAGGTATTATGTTGTCACAACCTTTTATATACATTATTTGAAATTGATATTCCCACCTAGTCAACCTGTCGTGCATTAACTTGCATGTCAGCAAAAAACTTAAGGCCTGATGATCACAGAAAATTTTTACATTTTTTTCCGTACACATAATATCTGAACTTCTTCATGGCCCATACTACTGCTAGTGTTTCGAGTTCTGTGACTGTATATGATCGCTCACAACTTGACAACACTCGGCTTGCGAAACCGATTATTCTTACGTTCTTGTTTCCACCTTCTTCATCGATTTGGAATAAACAAGGGCCTAGTCTAACAGTGGAGGCGTCTGTAGCAAGGCAAAATTCCTTTGACATGTCAGGATGTGACACTGGATTAGCATTTCGAAGGGCTTGTCGTATTTGCTTAAATGACTGCTGGCACAGTTCATTCCATATCCAGCGAGTATTCTTTCTCAACAAGTTTAACAGGGTATCATCATTTAAAAGCTGGTCCAGTACGAATCGTTTGAAAAAGACACTAGACCCAGAAATGCCTTTAACTGCTTCTTGGTTCTAAGAGGGGGGAAGTTCTCAATTGCTGCCAGTTTCTTCGGATCGGGCACAATACCTGTAGGTGATATTACATGACCAAGAAATTTTATTCTCTCCCTGCCAAATTTGGATTTTGCGAGGTTTGCGGTTACGCCTGTGGTGTCACCGCCAGACACCACACTTGCTAGGTGGTAGCCTTTAAATCGGCCGCGGTCCGTTAGTATACGTCGGACTCGCGTGTCGCCACTATCAGTGATTGCAGACCGAGCGCCGCCACACGGCAGGTCTAGAGGCACTTCCCAGCACTCGCTCCAGTTGTACAACCGACTTTGCTAGCGATGGTTCACTGACAAAATACGCTCTCATTTGCCGAGACGATAGTTAGCATAGCCTTCAGCTACGTCATTTGCTACGACCTAGCAAGGCGCCATGTTCAGTTAATATTGATATTGTAAATAATGTACAGACAAGAGCTACGTTCAAAATTAATGGATTAAAGTTAAGTATTCCACCATCTGCGTCCGTTTTTCTAAGTTCTATTTTCCTTGTCCTGTTCCAGACCTCACGCCAGCCTGTGTGAGCTTACACGCGTGCCTTTCGGCTTCCTCTAAACTTCGTGGGTTGGCTCTTCTGCCAATCCACAACAACGCCCACATCAGAAAATCTTTTTAGTACGCATCTCAGCGTGTTCATGTGGCTTTCCCACTCGGGAGTAGCTATTAATAAGTCATCGACATACGACGTTACTCGGTCCAACAAATCTGGTCCTAATACTGTATCGAGCGCTGCAATGAAGACACCTGCACTAACATTTAATCCAAATGGTAAAACTTTTAATTGGTAACTTCTCCCAGCAAACACAAGGCAGTGTACTTTCCTGATGATTCAGTTAGTGAGATTTGCCAATACGACGAACACATATCGACAGAGGTCAGATATTGAACTCCATAAAACTTCTGTATCTGTTCATCCAGGTTTTCTGGTCGCGTTCTGACAGGTACAATTATTTTGTTAATATCGCGCGCATCAAGCACAAGACGTATACTGCCGTCCGCTTTCGCTGCTCCCACGAGCGGACTGCTGTACGGGGACAGAGATGGTTCAATTATCCCCCAATCAAGCATTTTTCTTATTTCCTTCCTAACTGCCTCCTCCTGTGACCACGGGATGGTGTAGTTTGCGTGACAGAAAGTATCGTGAGGTACCACTTCGATGTTATAGGTGTAGCCCTCGATAACACCGGGGATTTTCCGAAAACACATTCTCACAATCTTTAAGTAGCTGAGTCGATTCGTTTTGTTGTGCTTCAGTCAAATGTTCTGAATCCATGACTTTCATGGCTATCAGTTTCCTTTTTTCCTCTCTGTCTTCAGTAATAAACTCTTTATAATATGCTTGTCTTGTACTTAAGTCAGAATATAAATTCATTACCTGTATTCCTTCGAATCTAGACTGAAAGCTCCGGCAACATTTACCCTTCATTTCCCGTGTCCTCAACAATGGCAAAATAACACGTCTACCCTCATTCATAAGGCTTACTTCTCCGCACAAGAGGTCGATTTTTGCGTCCCTCTGGCGTAAAAATTCCATCCCCAGGATGCAAGCAACACCTAATCCCTTAACTACTAGGAACGAGCTTTTCATTGCTTCAATTCCTACCGTAAACTCGACTTGAACCTGGTGCTTTATGACATGAGATTGTGCACCTATTGCACCTGTTACACGACAATTCTCCACTGGCAATACTGGTATTCTATTCTTTTGACTCAAGTACTTGTAAAAATTTGCACTCATGACATTGGTTGACGCACCGGTATCGACTATTATCTGTATTGGTGCTTCGTACATATCTGCTTGCAATATAGCCTGTACAACACTTTTGTCGGTTCGGTTACACTTCTGCGGTATGCCTACAAGTTCCTCTTCTGTTGTTATTCCCTCATTGTATCTGCATACAAAGTTTATGGCTGTCATCCGTGAATGTGCCGTCACTACACCATGCTGGAGCCAACAACGAAGAGCGTATTGTGGCTTTTTTTTTTTTATTGAGTTTAATGGATGAGCATTAGTGGGTTGACAGTTGTCTGTCACTTCCACTAACCTCACATTGTGGTTCTGGTTGTTGTTGTTGCTACTGTTGGGTTGGCCGCCCTGCCTCCCCGATGGCGTATTTTGATATTGTGTATGGCTCTGGTTTGGCGGTGGTCGGTTGTAACTTCCTGACATGTTCTGTGATGGACCTGGGTTGGCGTTCCATTGTGGCGCTGTGTTTTGTTGCCACTGTGGTGTCGGTTCATTACAACCACGCCACTGGTTTCGGTTGTTCCGCCATTGCGGATTGCGGTTACCACTATATCCATTAGTCATGCGCCCATCATGAAGTCTCTTCCGATTTTGACGATTATAACCGTTGCCGTTATAACCATTGCCATTGTTTGTGCCTCGATTCTGTTGCCGGTGCTCTTGCCCATTCCCGTTACCATTTGGTACTAAGTTACTACCGTTACTGTGGCTGCCATTGTAATCGGCTTTTTGTGGATTACAGCCTGCATGGTTCCACTTCTTTTCGGTTTTCATGTCTTCGATCAATAAGTCAACAGAATCCACTATTTCCATGAATTGTTCTATATCATATTCGGGCACATTGATAAAATATCTTTTAATTTCGCTGTACAACTTCATTTTTATTAATCTGATTATGTCACGATCGGACATGGGCTCGTCCTAGTACCTGGTTTTGTTTATATACTTTTCAAAATATTTGCATAACGTTCCCATCTTAGGATTGTACAACTCCTTGCGTAGTCTTTCTTGGACGCTATCGGACCTTCAAACTGTTGCATCGTTAGACATTTTTCGGACTCGTCGGTGGCCCACAGTGCCACGTCACCTTGAATAAAGGAGACCACGAACTGTATTCTTTGTCTTTCCGTCCATGTCCTGGGAAACACATTCCTGAAGCTCTTAATAAATACCACTGGGAGGACATTTCGTTTTTCCCTATTGAAGGATTGGAATGTCCTGTGTTTTATCACGTTGCCCTCCTTTTTGCACATCTGATTGCTTCATTCTGTGGCACTCATTACTTCGTGATGTGCGCTGCACGGTTTTGTGGCGGTGTTCGTAGCGACAAGCAATTCGCTGTAGAAACGGCTTACGAAGTCACCGCCACACTTTTAATAGCGGGCCGACCGGTCCGCTGGAACAGTGAACAGAAAGATGAAAACCCAAACACTCTGATTAAATAAAAGTCGGTACTTATCTTTATTAACGAAGATACAGAACACAGTAGTGAACGCCGTGTCTACAGAGATCTGTCTAGTTCGAGTCGGAGCGGCTGGGTCAGCGTCGGCTGACGACAAACAACAACTCTGCTGCGATGAACACACAACTGACTAGCAAGTACACAATTCGGTGGCGAGTATACAACTGAGCGGCGAATACAGAACTTTCCTAGCGCTCGCGACTCCAGCACTTAAGAACCCAGAAGCCAGCGGTGGCGCGCGCAGACTTGCGGCGATTTCCTGTCTCGCTGGCGCTGCTTATGCGGACGGCGTCCGGACTTTGATGCTGCCAACCTTTTGGCAGCGGGCTCAGGTGGCATTACTGGCTAGGATATAACACACGGTATCGCATATTGTTCGTGCCCGTAATTCCCATTAGGTTGCGGTTGCGCACTCGCACCCTGCCTACCGTCAGCGTTATTATAGTAATCAGTAGGCGGAGTCGGATTCATTATCTGTCCGCCACTGTTTACATTGCTTTCCAACGCAGACAGTCTCCGCGCGACCTCCTGTTGCCAATTCGGCAACTCCGCTGTCACACGGGCTTTGATCTGTGTTAATTCGGCGTGTAGTGCGGCAGCGCTAGCGTTAGTATTTACACTCGCGGCCGCAGTCGCTTGTTCTACAGCTGTTTTTACTTCGCTTTCAATCTTCGCAGATATCTCGCGATCCTTTACTTCTAGCCATTCATTAAATTCTTTTTCGACTTTTTGAGCTTGCACTTCCAAATATGCATCAATACTTCTCCGTGCATCTATCTCCACATTATCCACGCGGGTGGTTAAAGTTTGGACATTGTCTTCAAGCCTAGCCTGTGATATCTGTAATTTTTGCTTCTCGCCGGCTAAGCATTGCAAGCGTCCCGCATATTCAGTCTTCCGTTCTGATTGCCCGTAATTTCTGGTTTGCATATGCTACCCCAATTGATTTCTTAAGACTTTTAAAGTGGTTGTATTACGGCCCAGCTATAAACCCGACCAATTAGTTACTGAGGACACTTCCCTTCCATATCCATTGCACTAAACTAAATAATAATGAGACCATTTAGCATACTGAGATGGTACACCACGGCCTGCACCTACTGTGTGTACTTACAAAGTTGTATGCTTTGTTTTCCCACCACACACTTGCTTTCAAATAATGCACGTTGGTGTAGCATACGGAAAAAATCTCTGCTTCTCACACACTTTCATAGCCCATTAGCCGTAAGTAATTGGGTCCTTTGACATACTACTGATTAGCACATAGTGCAAGAATAGTCATTGAGGATAGGAATAAGTGGCATAATTAAGTTGAGTGGCATACGATACATTTATTTCACGTTATAGCGTATCATATTACCGTGCTACGCAGATGAGAAGCTGGTCAGAGAAGGACACGTGCTCTAATTTGGACTTGTCCCCACAGCACCACTCCTACTCTATTTCTCCTCTCCAGGGATTTCCCCGAGTTAAAACGAGAGGAAAACTGAAACAACCCAATTATTGCGCATGTATCATTAGCGCATAATCATACCAGAAAATAATGAGACTATGGCAGCTCGACTACAGTTTGTATATTCCGGCATGTCATGACAGTATTTTTAAACAAGCTACAAAGAAACTCAGTGGAGAAGCAGGGAGGATCACAAACAAAATGTAGCAAATCTGTCAACTCTCAGATTGACGGATATACGCTTCTACGAAAAAGAAGTTAGCTACATAGGGGAGAACTGATTACAGAAGTCTCTGCAGTATTCTCCCACACGTGTTGCAGCCATGAAATACACTCACAGAAATTGGTCACAAGTGCGGAGAATTGTCCAGGCCATGATCCTACCCAGAGTCTTCAGAGACATCGGACAAACGATATTACGGCTGGTTACCTAACCATCTGCAACAACTATAAAATCATACTACGTAAATCGGCATTATGTGATGTTTGCAATACAGAAGCGAATGTAGCTCTTACTGATGACTATTATCGTGTGTATATCACAGACCTTTCAGTGTCACTGAAATGAGCTTCATAAATGCCTTAGCCTAAACCCTTGGTTTAGTCTTTTGTTGATTTCATTGAAACGACAGAGAGAGAGAGTGACCTACAGAATAAACTGAAAATGAAACGTACTTTCAGTTCGGCAACTATTATTGTTGCAGATGTACACTAAAAAACCAGACAACAGTTAGTCAAATATGTAAAATTTATTTTTTTGTTTTAAGTAAACCAAGGATTGTTAATGAAAATTGAAAAATGAATAAACACAAACAACATTAAATGAACACAGCAAAAAGCTAAACTCAGAACGACAAACGAAACCAAAAACAAACAGAACAAAATCTGAACACAAACAAGAACTTAAAAGAACAAACGAACATTTTTTCAGTGGGTGCAAGCGGCACTCAAGGGTTGGTTACAGGGTCTCTCAGTTGCCCCCTCCACCACTACATGGACTTCATCCATCTTGGCAGCACCGATGAGACTCTCGGCTGCATCCTCCTCTAAACCTCTAGGGGCTTGTTCCGTCTTAGCAACATTCACGAAAGCCTCAGCTGACCACTCCTCCTCATCTTCACAGTTTGCATCCATCTGGGCAGCACCCATGAGACTCGCAGCTGCCTCCTCCGCTACGTTTTGATGGGCTTGTTCCATCCTGGCAGCATTCACGGGACCCTTAGCTGCCCTTTCCTCCACATCTCCACATGCTGGGGCAATCTCAATAGTATCCATGACACCCTCATCTGCCCCTTCCTCAATTTCACCACACGCTTGACCCACCTTGGCAGCACTCATAAAAACTTTCAGCTGCCTCCTGCTCTAAATCTTGATGGGCTTCTTCCATCCTAGTAGCATTCACTACACTCTCAGCTGCCCCTTCCTCCTCATCTCCACATGCCGGGTCAATATCAGAAATGTCCACGACACCCTCATCTGCGCCTTCCTCAGTCTCTGCAAATGCTTCACACATCTTGGCAGCACCCATGAGATTTTCAGCTGCCTCCTCCTCTAAATCTTGAAGCGCTTCTTCCATCCTAGCAGCATTCACGAGGCCCTTAGCTTCCTCTTCCTCCTCATCTCCACATGTTGGGTCAATATCAGAAACGTCCACGACACCCTCATTTGCCCTTTCCTCAGTGTCACTACATGCTTCGCCCATCTTGGCAGCACCCATGAGACCCTCGGCTGACTCCTCCTCTAAATCTCTACAGGCTTGTTCGATCATGACAGCATTTACGAGGCCCTTAGATGCCTCTTCCTCCTCCACATGCTGCGCCAATCTCAGCAGCATACCCGAGACCCTCATCTTCCCCTTCCTCAATGTCTCCACAAGCTTCACCCATCTTGGCAGCACCCATGACACTCTCAGCTGCCTCCTCCTGTAAATCTTGATGGGCTTCTTCTATCCTGGCATCATTCACGAGACTCTCAGCTGCCGCTTCCTCCTCATCTCCACACACTGGGTCAGTCTCAGCAGCACCCACGAGACCATCATCTGCCCCTTCCTCAATCTCTCCACGTGCTTCACTCATCTTGGCAGCACCCATGAGACTCTCTTGTTCCTCCTGCCCTAAATCTTGACAGGTTTGTTCCATCTTGACAGCATCCACGAGACACTCAGCTACTCTCTCCTCCTCTTGATCCATCTTGGCACCGTCCACCTAGGCAACCAAGATAGTGTTAGGTGCTTGGTTAAACGAGAAACAACATTATACACTAGCACTTACATTATGAAATAATAGTAATTGGTAAGAGTTTTCAGAAATTGCGGTTTGTATGGAGCATCAGTGTTTTACTTCAGAGTCAAAAGAAATTCAGAATTTGAATAGTAGTGATAATGTTTAACAGGTAGTAAGTAAGATGTTGGAATATTATTACTGTACAGGCATTAGAAGCTGATAACTTATGTATGGTATGGGAAAGAGGGTCTTCCATTATCACCGACTTCACAATAATGTATCGCTAAGATTCTCATACTGGCAGCATGTCTGTAACTAAAAAGTCTCAGGCCAACTGGAGAACGGGATGCAACCCGTCCACTCTGACCAATGACGTCAGAAATTTCCAGAGATGATATACTACACAGATGTAAAGCTGAGACAAGTGTTCATAAACTAAGGAATGCAGGAGAGAAAAACAGGTGGTAGACATATATAACGTCGAGTAATATTTCGACCATAATGTTAAGGATATCGCTTGTTTGAGTCCTCGTACTTCTGTAAACAATAAAGGAAAAAATGGATAGAAGTAGCTGACATATATATGAGTTGTATCTCGAAATTCAGTCGATATGTATAGGTTAATTGCAGTATGGGAGACGAATTTAACGAAGGTCGATTTCTTCGTTTTCGTTAGCATTGGTATCCTATTCTTCAGTTGAACTGTATAGGTCAAGTGAAGTACGGAATACAAATTTTGAAGGTGTTGTTTCTTTCGTCTCTGCTACTACTAACATTATGTTCTTACGTAGATAGTATTACCATCGAAGCATACATGATACTTGCATCCCATTCTTCAGTTGACCTATATAGGGGAAATCTACGTACGGAAAATTTGCTACCTGTTGACCGATGTAGGTCAAATGATGCATGGTATACAATTTTTTTTGGTTTCGATACTAATAGCATCCACTGAAATTTACCACAGTTTTGCTATCGACGTCAAGAAAACCAATAGCAGCCAAAATTGTATCCCATTCTTCAGTTGAGCTATATAGGTCAACTGAAGAATATGATACTAATTAGTATTAGCGAATGTAAATAACGACAACTATAACATGTGTATTCTGTACTTCAGCTGACCAATATGGGTAAATCACATCAATGTTACACATGTCGCTGTTTTCGTCTAGCTAGCACCAGTATCCGGTACTTCAGTTGACCTGTATACGTCAACTGAAGTACGGGATACAAATTTTATGTATGTCGGCCTTTTCGACTTCAGTAGTGCTAGTATAGACTCAGAAAATGATACTACCACCCGACGAAGAACTGTCTCAGTTACAAGCGTTATGTGGTTTGAGGATTCGCAAATGACGCAGAATTCCCTATCTTTTAAAAGCCTCTCAGATTGTTCATTAACAATATAGAGATTTGAAAAGCAGATTTTAAACTCGTTTTTCTTTCCAGGAGCAGTTATGGCCTATATCCATACTTTGTTGGATATAAACGGCTAATTGAAATTGAAGAAGCTGCATAAAGATTGAAATCTGGAAAAATGGTCCGAGGTAAGTCCAAAACCCACTGAGCAATGGGAAGCATTGCATTACAAGACGAATGGAAAACTTGAACACATGAAATAGAGAGGGCACTAGAGAAATAAATGGGCAAAAATATTATTTCCAATATAATTCTTGCCTAATTCACCAGCTGCTGCTTTTAACTGTTTAAAGAAAAAAATTAAAAAAGAAATACACGTAATAATAAATTTTGCACTAATCTGAAAACGGGAAAACAAGGCTGGATGCAGAAGAAATGTGAAACAATAGAAGCGTGTGTAACAATCGGAAAGTTAGATACCATACATGGGAAAATTATGGAAACCGTTAGAGGACAGAGATTCAGATGCATAAATATCAAACGCTTAGCTGGCAAGCGGACGGAGGTCTGAAAGCTGGATTTAACGTATGAATTGGTCCTACAAAGTAAACCAACTTAAAAATGGAAGTGGATGAAGATTCGAAGTGAAATATGGTACACTAAAAAGAGTTTCTCACAGCAGCAAAGAACCAATTCGAAGAAACACTCTTGGCGTTCACTACAGTGTTTCAAAATTGTTCAGTTCACGGGTAGGGAACCTGAAAAAGGTGTTCCACGTGATATGTAAAACATCCTAAGCAGGCGAAATACACTCAGACTTTCAAAAAATGTAATAATCCCATACCAAGACAGACCAAATGCTCACAAGTTTCAAAGTTAACGGAATAGTCACGAAAAACCTAATACGAATTAATGAAGACATCGGTAGCGGAGGTTTCGCGGAAGTATGGGGACGAGTAAGTCATTTCCGACCTTAGGACTCTGAAGACAGACTGCTGCAAGGCAAAAGTAAATCGGTAGGAATTCCATTTTTGAGGGTCACTGGGATAAAATACGGGGAGTGATGTGGTCCAAAACTTGTGCATAAAACAAAATGCAATTATAAAGGTTTCAGGATCTCGCAAACATACAGCAGCTAGGACGGGAGTGAGATACGTTTGTAACCTAGCAATTCAGCAAGAAGTACGGAAAGTAGTCAAAAATTAGGTATGGGGATTGAAGCTCAGGGAGAAAAAATAAAACTTTATGTTGAGTTCATGACATTACAGTTCTGTAAGACACACCAATTTCCTTTGATTATCAGTTGAACAAAATGAGTAATGTCTTGAAAATAAATTATCAATGAATACTAGCAAAAGTAAAAGTAGGATAGTAAAATGCGGTAGAATTGAATTAGGAGTTGAAGATGGAAAAATATTGACAAATGACAGTGAGAGGAGTAAACTGAGCTTTGTTGTTTGGGCAAAAGTAACAGATTATTAGCAAAGTAAAGGACATGTAAACATCAGGACGTCAATAGCAAGAAAGACGTTTCTGAAAAGCAGAAATTAGTTAACCTGTAATATAAATTTCAGATCTAGGTAGTCTTCTCGAGGTATTTGTCTATAGTGTAGTCATGTACATGAGTGGAACGCATGAAGATAGACAGTTCAGAAAGAATGGAATATATAGTTTTGATATATTTCTCCAGGAGAGTACTGAAAATAAACTGGGCACAGCGAGTAACTTGCGAGGAGGAAATGAATCGAAATGGAGGAAAAAGTCTTTTATCACACAATTCGCTGATAGCTGGGATCAGTTTCTGGTATGCATCGTGCGGATACATAGGATCTTATGTTGTTAACATGGTGATGCGAGAGGGTGACTGGGGAGAGGAGGTGGAAGGGTTGTAAGATTTGTATAGGTAGAGGATGACTTGAACACAGTAAGCAGATTGAAATGAATGTCGGCTGCTGCACTTATGGAGAAACGAAGAGCCTCTCACAGTATAGACTACCGTGGGAACCTGCATCTCGTCATACTTCAAACGGGAGACCGCATCATCAACAACACCACCACGTGAAGATTTTCTAACAGTTGCCTGGAACTTACTAACCAAGGGAAAACGGCCGTATTGATGTTATTCATTGATGAAGAGGGGCCCAGACTCCATGGATATACCCTCACGCGAAAAAAATTCTGTCGTGGTGCATTCTGGTACCAGTGATTAACTCACTGTAAGTAATAAAACAGCAGTTCCTATAAGTCCACATTCAATAGCTTCATTACCCTTCTAACATTCAGCACACTTTCTTTTTCTAATCTTCTGTAACTGATTATTCTAGACTGTTATTGTCATGCCATTTGATAATACTTCTATTGTAATTTTTTGTTTTATGTTGCGCACGATGTTTGGTGTAACATCGGGATATTTTCTCTCTGCCACTACGTGAACGTGTTATGTCTGTTTCAATAAGTGGATTATATTTTCGTAACCCTTTAATATATTTCAAGCTACCTGCTACGCCCTTATCTGGTTCTTGTTCTATGATCATAAAGATGTACTAGAATGGTGGAACTAATGCCTTGAAAAGCAGTATGCAAGAAATAGTGAAGATAAGGAACTGGAGAACGCTGAGGCAAGCAGTCCGGAAGAGGAGGGAGTTTGTTCCCCACGTGATTAGTTTTATCTCGTGGTCAAGCAGCTAAAACATGGGAAAGCCGCTGAAGATGGTGATAAACCAGCAGAACTCGTCAAGGCTGCTTAACAACAGCTACATGAGGAACTGTTCTATTTCATACAAATTACATACGAAACCAGGGAACACCGAACAGACTTCGAAGAATAGTTACAGCGCCAACACAAAAGAATGTATCTGCAAACAAATGTGAACAATATTGCACCCTCAATTTAATAACACAAACCACTCAGATCTTGACCTATATCATTGTAACTCGGACTGAAGAAAGGACAGGTGTACAAGATACGGAATATCAATTTCGCTTTAGAGCAGCTTTAGGCACACGGGAAACAGTACTCGGGTTACGGCTAATACCTGAGACAAGACTAAGCAAGAGCCAAGAATGCAGCAGAGTGTCGTAGGAGGAATTGTCAGTATTCAAGTGTATGACAGGAACGATCATTCGAAGCTTAACCGTCTACTAAACATGGGTTCTAAAATGCAGCAATGAGCACTACTTCTTCGATAGTGTAACAAAATCTCTTGGCCTTCTATATTTTGAGGGGCGTAAGTATGGCCCTAATCACGAAAAAAATTTCCTGTAAATATGGGCTGTAAAGTGCTCACTTTCAGACTTTGGGCTCTTGTGCTGATTCATTGTTGTGGAACACATCTCTTCCACAAAACATGTGCTTACAGATCTTAAGCTACGAGTAGAGTTCATGGTTACTAGTCTCTTTTGCTTCAAATGACCGTTCCTGTCGCGTCTCTGAATACTGATCATACCTCACTGATAGCCTTCGAGATGTGGTTCTATCGTAGCAGTCTCAAGATTTTCTGTGAAAAGAACGTAGTAAGTGAACTGAAGCACTGCAGGGTAGATAATGTGCAGCTATGTCTCCTAAAGCTTATTGAACGCCACATGTGTCAGCCATATGCTGAGATATTATGGTTTCATTAAAGGTGTTGCTGAAAGGACAGCAGAAAGGAAGAACACAAAAGACAAAGCTAGTCTTGTATACATCAACTGTATCATGGACGACACAAGTTCCACCACCTATACTGCACTCAAGACAAAGGCCGGAGACGGAAATGCTTGGCAAGCTGCTGATAGCCAACCTGATAGTTAAAGACCAAAGAAGAAGAAGGAGATCATGATAAGTTTTGAAAGTGGAACAATTAGTGGCAAGACGCTTTAAATGTTCGGAGATGGGTACATGTTTGAGTAATTAGCCTGTGCTAAATGTGAGGAGAGAAATGCACCTAGACTGTGTGGTCAGAAGCATCCGGACACCCACAGAAACATACATTTTCCATATTAGGTGCATTGTGCTGCCACCTACTGCCAGGCACTCCATGTCACCGACCTCAGTAGTCCACTTTATAGACTAACATCCATTAAGGATGTGGTAATACCCTGTTAATTATCTTTTTGGTTCCAAAAACTAAGTATCATGGTGTTGAAAACTAATGTGGGCATAGTATCTCTAGCAGAACCTGCATGGATATACGTGGGAAACCTATTATTCGCCTCAATGAGAGACAGTAATACTTTCTCATAACCTCGGCCACTGCACTTCTTATCAAGTCATATTGATAGTATGGACTGACAACCCTTTTACAAGATCACGTTTGTTTCAGTGTTCGAAGAAGTGTCGTAACAGAGCAATCCCCACGAAATTGCATCGAACAGTGCTCTCATTGTGTGAGAAGTGTTGGAAGAGAGATGACTATGTTCTTTAGGTGAGACGATCATTTATTTACACAGATGGAATGTTTATGAGGCCGAATATATCCTACTCAATTGTTTCAAGAGATCATACCAAAGTACCGTTATCAAGCGAACGTACTAGATGTAGTAATTATACCATTTCAAACATGCGTGTTAGATGGGATATAATAACCTTCTTGAGGGCAACAATCGTTGAAGTGTTGTAATTGTAATGACTGCATTACCCGTCCTCTACCGTTTCACGTGTTCTTTGGTGGTATTCCTGGCGTCAAGTATTCCCAGCTGCTGGTTTCATATCCACTGACTCTTGCGTAGCACGCAGAAGTGCTCTGCTCCACTAAGAGGATTGCCTACTTGTACTTATTTGTATATAATAGGGTGTCCATTCGCCCCGTTTTTCCCGAGACAGTCTCGATTTTTACCAAAATGTCCCGCTGTCCAGAAAGTTTTTTTGGGGACGCTCAAAAGTCCCGTTTTTTTATGATTCCGCTAGGCTAGAGTATTTTACGCTACTGGTTGTTTGACTTGCTATTAACTGCGCTACAACCACCTCTGGCCGTAATAATGACCTCGATACGCCTGGGCACTGAGTCAAGCAGAGCTTGGATGGCATGTACAGGTACAGCTGCCCATGCAGCTTCAAGACGATACGACAGATCATCAAGAGTAGTCATTGGCATATTGTGACGAGCCAGTTGCTCGGCCACCATTGACCAGACGTTTTCAATTTTGACAGATCTGGAGAATGTGCTGGCCAGGGCAGCAGTCGAACATTTTCTGTATCCAGAAAGGCCCGTACAGGACCTGCAACATGTGGTCGTGCATTATGCTGCTGAAATGTAGGGTTTCTCAGGGATCGAATGAAGGGTAGAGCCAAGGATCGTAACACATCTGAAATGTAACGTCCACTGTTCAAAGTGCCGTCACTGCGAACAAGTGGTCACCGAGACTTGTAACCAATGGCATACCCTACCATCACGCCGGGTGAAACGCCAGTATGGCGATGACGAATACACGGTTCCAATGTTCGTTCACCGCGGTGTCGCCAAACATGGATGTGACCATCATGATGCTCTAAACAGAACATGAATTCATCCGAAAAAATGGCGTTTGGCCATTCGTGCATCCAGGTTCGACGTTGAGTACATTATCGCAGGCGCTCCTGTCTGTGATGCACCGTCAAGGGTAACCGCAGCCATGGTCTCCGAGCCGATAGTCCATGCTGCTGCAAACGTCGTCGAACTGTTCCTGCAGATGGTTGTTGTCTTGCAAACGTCCCCATCTGTTGACTCAGGGATCGAGACGTGGCTGCACGATCCGTTACAACCATGCGAATAAGATGCCTGTCATCTCGACTGCTAGTGATACGAGGCCGTTGGTATCCAGCACTGCGTTCCGTATTACCCTCCTGAACCCACCGATTCCATATTCTGCTAACAGTCATTGGATCTCGACCAACGCGAGCAGCAATGTCGCGATATGATAAACCGCAATCGCGATAGACTACAATCCGATCTTTATCAAAGTCGGAAACGTGATGGTACGCATTTCTCCTCCTTACACGAGGCATCACAACAACGTTTCACCAGGAAACGCCGGTCAACTGCTGTTTGTGTATGAGAAATCGGTTGGAGACTTTCCTCATGTCAGCAGGTTGTAGGTGTCGCCACAGGCGCCAACCTTGTGTGAATGCTCTGAAAAGTTAATCATTTCCATATCACAGCATCTTCTTCCTGACGGTTAAATTTCGCGTCTGTAGCACGTCATCTTCGTGGTGTAGCAATTTTAATGGCCAGTAGTGTATTTAATGATCATAATAGTTTTCTGTTCGTGTGCACTTATGTTTAACATGACGTCTGTAGCGAAGTGTAATATATAAAGCCCTATAGTGACCACTGTTTCATTCAGTAGTATCATTAAACCCCTATTTATATTCATATAACGCCGATGGGACCAAACTTTGTTAAATGAATTCAATTTATTAATTTTGGCCTTGCCCAATACCTTTAACTAAACGCCTGTGTTCCTATAGGAAGCAATTTGTTAATCGGTAAGGTCACCCGATACAGATACTTCTGACTTCCAGAGAGGTATGTCGATGGCTTCGTCGTAACCTCACAAAGGGAGCTTCCTAACGAAAATCTAATTTATTTTTACATTATTATGCAGAATCTTGTGCCAAAGAAAAGTGTTACTTTCAATTAAAAGTGAATCACGTGGAGTTATTAATTATCTATATGCCAGTTGCCCTGATAAAACATTACTCTTTATACAGAAAGGATTTAGTGGCACGTAATAGATTTTCGCGATGTTCCTGTATAGTATCAGAGCCCCTATATCTGCTTTAAGAGTATTAACGCAGCACAATTTTATCATCACCTGTCATATTAGAGCCCTTCATATCTGTGGGCATTGTCCTTGCTCTTAATTAATATCTTTACGTGCTAAAACTTCAGTTATTAAGTTGATCGCAGACATACAGATGGGATACATCTGGTTTCGTCTTCGGAGTAATCCTATCAGAACCTGGACCAAGGCTCCTGGGCAATCTCTGATTCGCTCCAGTGAGCAGACAGGGAGAGGCGGACAGACAGGTTGAGAGCTGAGAAACAACAGGTAATTCTTAAACTACACTCATTGCAGGATCAGCCACTCTGCCAGATCATGTCTATCGAGAATTTCTGATGCTCCAGAGATGCCTCCTCGACTATAAATTCCGGAAGGATAGTTTAAGGGATTCACTTTATTACAGTCAAATGATAGACTGGTTACAAGATAATGATGTAACTCATTTTTGCGAGTTGTGCCATTGACGTCGTGTGTGCTGTTATTACTACTATTTCACACAAATAGTCTGGCTATGTTAATTAGTTGCAAACTCACGCTTATCTCATCACGTGAATAATTGTTGATGTAATTATAATAAACCAGAAAAGTCTGCACTGATGCTCTTCATGTGTGAGGTCTGTTTTAAGAAAGTTAAGTTGTTCTCGGTATGCCATTTGCGTCAGTCACAGAGGATTTCATTAATACAGTTGGAATCTATTGGAAGTCTGATTAACTTCGACTAATTGTTACCAAGTTTTCTGCTATGTTAAGGTAGTCACTTCGCTTCTACCATGTACGTTAGATGAGTCATCACTTTCTTGCAGGCATAAATCGCCGAACTGTTGTAATTGATTTCGAGTGCTTTATTGGTTCCCTACTGTCTCACAAGTGCAACTGATGGTATATGGGGCGTTATTGATATTCAGCTTGTGGTTTCATACGAGGGTATCCTACTGAAGTGTTCAGTACCGTTAACAGTCTGGTCTAATATCACTTATACCTGTATGTTTACGTACAAGGCGGTTTTCTCTTTGATGTGATAGGTCCTGGCGCCATTATTTGTGATCAGTTAAATTCACGTCGGCCAATCGAATTGCGGTTCTCCGTGTATACATAAATCACATAAAACGGTTATCGGCATACCGGCGTTTAAAATGAGTCAAACGGTTTCGTTCCCAGTCATTCCACACTCCGAACTACATCTATAATGAATTCATCGACACTAGATGCCGTTCACTAGTCTTAAACCATTACCTCAAATCTGCGGCGATACTGATGGACGGATGTGTCTCCGACTGGCAGTAGTCATTGGCCAGTTGTGACTTGCACAGCTGCAGATCTATAATTTGTGCTCATGAAGCTGTTTGAAGCTGCTGTGTTTCACACAAGTGTTATAATCGTAACCCGTGGATATTTCACACCGGGCCTTACTGTCCCACAATAACTATCCGTACGACCCAATATTTACATCATTATCTTGTAATCAGTCTTTCATTTGACTGTAATAAAGTGAATCCCTTAAACTATCCTTCCGGAATTTATAGTCGAGGAGGCATCTCTGGAGCATTAGAAATTCTAGATAGACATGATCTGGCAGAGTGGCTGATCCTGCAATGAGTGTAGTTTAAGAATTACCTGTTGTTTCTCAGCTCTCAACCTGTCTGTCCGCCTCTCCCTGTCTGCTCTCCACGGCAGTAATGTCGCTGACTTACCCCAGGAGGGCCCTCCTGCGGCGCGGCGACCAGTTTATTCTCACGTCTCTTGCGGCGACGGCGGCACTGTTCAGTTTGTTTGCGCTCGCGGTCATCAGACGGTGGTATTTCTTCGGCTGCCTTTCTCTTCTTGACGAGCCTAACAGCATGGCCCTGTAGATGGTTTGGTTTTACTATTGCTTATTCAGCTAGGATGCCATATATCTAACAGAAGGAAACTTTAGGCAACTGACTTAGCTTTGTTAAACAGATGGTATATTAAGTTAGCAGACCATAATTGTGTCTAATAACGAATGTGAAATGTGATGCTATAGGCGTTTGTCATAAAATAATATATCAAATAGAGATAGGGAAGTGAGAGGCATGCGAATGAAAAGGGTACAGAATGTTTTAATGGGCCACACTTAACAAAATAAAGGTTGGTTGACACGAATAATGATAAGGCATCTAGGAATAATGAACCCCGCACCTGAAAGGGGAAGAATGTGAAGGTGTGCAAAGTGTATAAACACCAGATTTTTGTCCGCCTCTTATTACCGACAACATATGACCACTGCAGTTCATAGCAGCACTTAGTTTCATGAAAAAGTATTGAAGCTAACACTCCGTATGGTCGTACATCCTGTACTGGACACTTGAGGTAGCATGTCGAATGCACATGGGAAACCATGTAAGACTGAATCGACTGTTAACCCACAGTTCAGCTTGTGTTTCAAACGAGTGGTATATTCCACGTCCTTGTAATTTTACGATGGAAGTTTACTTTCCACAGCAGTATCATTCCGTTGTATGTTACATTTATTTTATGATATTGCAACCACTGCTATTTTGTATTAATAGATTATAACAAAGTGAATTCCTTACCTAGTCCCACGTGTAAAAATGAGAGAGCTGTCTGGGATAGTGACTGATTCTGCGATGTATACCCGGTAGTACTGATGTTTGCTCACCTCTGCACGGCCGTCCTTCCGAGTATCGTCCTTACTATTCTCCTCCTTCTTGATGCGAGGGGCAGGTCCTGGAGTCGGTTGACAGGGAAAGATCTCGAAGATGGACGGATATTCTGGCTCCCTTCTCTCTCTGAAGCGTCCGTACTCCATAAACTGTGGGTGTTTTCTTTTTGCGATTACTGACTCATGTAGTATTGCATATATCTAACACACAGCAATACTCTAGAGATTCAACTTACCACACTTGAATGGATTTTATATCACAGAGGCAGTTCGTAAGTGTAAAGTCTGAAGAATGTGTTACATAGTGTTATAGGGAGAGGTTATAAATTAAGAAATCAAATAAAGTAGAGAAATGAGAGGTACAAGGGTGAAAAGGTGAGGTAAGCCTTTAATGGAACATGCTCAACAGTATTGGACGCAGGTTAATGGGATTGCTGCTGAGAAATCCTGAACTAGTGACCGGCCATTTGAAACCAAAACTTTTGTGTAGGTGCTAATTGTACAAGATATTAAGCAGATTTTGCCAATACAGTGTGGTAAACATACTGATATAAAAAGATTAGCCCATGAAGAAGAATGAAACCAGTCAAAAGACTCATGTTCCCTAACCATAATTGATTAACTTTGGCCCAGGGTTTGTATAACGTCTATGATGATGTTTTGTTTACCAATTACAGCAGTACATGTGTATGCATAGATGTGAACACTAAGTACATAGTAAATTTTGCATGCAAATATAAACATGAAACTTGGAAAAGAAAATATAAAGTTATGATAATAATACTACCCTAAATCATCTGCTGAATTAAATTAATTAATGTAATACCTTGTTAATATCATTTAAATTAGGTGTCCTGATAAATTATTAGATGGAATAAATTTAGCCACATACAATAATTCAGATCCATCGCAGGGTGTAATAGTTTCTAAAATTGTATAGTTGCTCTAAAGTTACTATATCTTTTTTTCTTTAATGATTCACACCCATAATATTACTCCCTATGTACATCGTTATTCTTTGTAATTATTGTTTTATTATAGGGCAATTGTTTCGTTTAGGTACCCGCCTAAGTAAACATACTTGACCTTCCGTTGCAAAATATCTTTCTATGGCCTAAATGGTTTCCAGTTTATTGGTAACATCTAAGTTTCATTGGAAATTGTTCTTGTATGTTTATAGATCCAGAACCTCCGCCTTGATGCAGCAAAGGCCGTATTTCTCCAACGAATAATGTAGCAGTGTTATCAAATGGAAAAACAAGCAAGTGTTCGTAAGCGCCAATGCTTTGAATCAAATTTTCCCTACTAATAAATTCAAGGAGCGCTCTAATGCAAACCAGACGAACAATTAGCCATTAGATCGGACCCAGGATCCATCATTCGGTAATACTTTCGATTTCCACAGGGTTTCCAATAATCAGTGTTCTACCATGCACCAATGGTATTCTTTAAGGGAGTAATCTTAACTGTCACTTGTGCTACGGCTCCTTGACAGCACTTATGCTGACGCATTGACGATGATATTATGGTTATAGTACAGGACTATTTGGGGATACGTATTGACTGACAAAGTCAGTGTTCTTTTTGTGACGAAATATCCTGTCTATTGCCTTTGAGTAGAGCATGACAATTCCGAAACAGGGACTCTTTTGCACGGTTTACGCTTTTGATGTTGAAACTGGTAACTCAGAATGCTTGTCTGAGACACAGGTAAGGCTTTCATCAGGGGAATAAGCCGACAAACTTTTTATTGTACTGGATCGCCATCTTTAGACGTCGTGGGTCGAGATTTCCAACACACTATGTGATACGTGTAGCTAGGAAAGAGTATATGGTCTAAAACATTTCCTGTCTGTCTCCATTCTTGAATCACACTTCTATCGTTAAGCTCAGCTCAAACAGTGATAAAATAACTACTGCTGCAAGCAACGCCTTCAGCTGCTTTCAGGGTCGTCAATGAGGTCTGGTTTAACCTGAGACAGAAAGTAATTCACCCAATGTCCCATTCGTTCATTAAAGAATTCACCCTCGAAGGAGCTTACTGCTGTCGTGAGTCGAAAAACAAAATTCCACAATTCTGATTACAGTTTGCCATCAGACACTAACGTGTTCATATCATTGTGCCTTTACTTAGATTCAGTTTCTGATTACGTGTAATAGGTGTAGGATGCCGCTTGGTCCACACAATATCTTGACAAGAAAATGTACCGTGAAACATTCGCCACCTCTGGTCCTCTCTAATGAAGCGCAGCAATATTTTTCACGATTTATCCTATACGGTTCATGTTCGCTACGTTTTCATACAATCTGTGCAAATAAACAATTTGCTTACAGGATCACACTTGTCTCAACGGTTCTCTTGGGCTATTATTATTAAGGTAGTCGGAATTATCTTCCATAACGGTTTCGAGAGAAAGAATATAGCGGAATTGTAACCAAGCATATGGAATCGCAGAACCATTCTCCTTCCTTTTACGATCAACGTTCGTCTAGCTGTCATTTTCTTGGACGCATTATTCGTTGGGCGTTGTGTACTCACAACTCTCTGTCCATCTTCTCGCGCTCTTCACTCCGTCTCCTCCCACCACTCTCTCCATGTTTCTACTTCTCAGTAGTCTCTCCTTCCGCCGCCGCTGTGGCCGAGAGGTTCTAGGCGCTTCAGTCTGGAACCGCGCGACTGCTGCGGTCGCAGTGTTCGAATCCTGCCTCGGGCATGGATATGTGTGTTGTCCTTAGGTTAGTTAGGTTTAAGTTGTTCTAAGTTCTAGGGGACTGATGACCTCAGATGTGAAGTCCAATAGTGCTCAGAGCCAT
The DNA here is from genome assembly GCF_023864345.2 of Schistocerca serialis cubense. Classification (NCBI taxonomy): domain Eukaryota; kingdom Metazoa; phylum Arthropoda; class Insecta; order Orthoptera; family Acrididae; genus Schistocerca; species Schistocerca serialis. The sequence continues at coordinate 12,350,435 of NW_026047583.1, forward strand.
TTGAACCATTCTCTCCATCCATCTGCTCATCCTTTCTCTGTGATCCGCCTCTATGCACTCCTTTCCCTAATGTTGCTCTCCTGCTCCCCCCTCTACTTCCACTTCCTCGTACCCCCTCCCTCTTACTCCTTCTTCCCACCATTCCCTCCCCCATTCTGTTTGACCGTCTCCTCCTCTTCCCCTGTTCAATCCATTTCTGGCTCCCCCTCTCTCTGTCCACTCTCTTCTCCCCTTTCTCCGCCCTTCTCTTCTGTCCCTGTCAGTCATTCTCTTCCTCTTTCCTTTCGCTGTCCATCTCCTCCTCTCGCTTCTCTCTGTCCATTTCCTCCTCCACCACTTGTTTGTCACCTCCTCTCACTATCTGTTTCGATCTCCTCCTTTTCCCTCACTGTATATCCACACCCTCCTGTCCCCTTGTCTGTTCCTGTTATCACTCCCACAAGTACTGGAGGCTGGTGATTCTCATCTCACAATATGTTTTTCCCAAATCGTAACGAATATGTGTACCAAATATGTTAAACATACGGGATGAGATTTTTGCAGTGTTTTTGACAGTGTATGGACATGACAACTGTGTTTCACATATACTTAAAATACAGAGTCCGCCAGAAAAATGTATACACTCTTTGTCAGGCTCTAACGAGATATCGATAATGTCGTTCGATTTGAGTTACTAGTGTGTTGCAGTAGGATCTTTGGCTCAACAGGTGTTAGTACTTTTATCTTGGAATTGAGAAAACAAGATGGTCGGAACACGCTTGACATTCTAGCAACGAAAATGTATAGTGAAGTGATTTTTCAGGTTTGATAATGCCGTTGAAGTGCAACGTCAGTGCAGGCGGGAGCTCGAAAAGGGAACCGCCAGCCCGCCTAACAATTAAATGTATCATTGACAAGTTTGAATTGCATGGAACGATTTGTGATATTTATAAAGGAAGATCAGGAAGACAGCGTACAGCTACTACAAGTCCTGTATCGTCGGCAATCGTGTTGGAAATTATTTTGTAAATTCTACTCGGAAGTCTGCTACGCAATGTGCACGTGAAGTGAGGGTTAGCAGCACAAATGTACAAAGAATCCTGAAAGCTGCAAAGTTGAAAGTTTGCGTTCCACGATTACTGAACGCGATTTACGATGGCGATCCTGATCGCCGAATGCAATTTTGCGAATGGTATCAGCAAATGGTAACGGATGACGAACAATTTGTGACGAAGGTAGTGTGGAGTGAGGAGACGCAATTTAAACTTAATGGAACTGAGAATCTGCATGACAGTGTGTGCTGGACAGCGGAAAATCCGCGTGTTTTATGTGGATAAAGCGCTCAATCTACCAGGGGTCCATTTGTGGTGTGGACTATCAACCAGGGGCTACTGTCACTGGAGAAATGCACCTGGAAATTTTACACGCATGAATTTTGGCAGGTATACGTGCTCTTTATGGAGCTGATGAAGAGGTCTTCTACCATCAGGACGGGGCGCCACCACACTACCACCTAGGCACACGAGCTTTCCTGGATGATAATTTCCCGGGGCATTGGACTAGACGAAGAGGGTCCATTGAGTTCCCTACACGGTCACCAGGTCTAACACCTATGGACTTTGACTTGTGGGGAACTGTGAAAGATAACGCCTATCGACGTAAGCCACGCACGCTGGAGGAACTTCGCCATGACATTACAGCGACATGTGCAGCGATGTAGTTGCGGCGACCGCTCGTCGTTCTGTTACGTGTATAGCCGCCAACGGTAACATTTTGAACAATTAAAGTAACAATGTGCGAAACTGTAGGTTCTAAAACATGTGTGATAACTATTAAATATAAAATAACACATAAGTAATACTTTTTGTTCCTTAAAGCGTGTATAAATTTTTCTTGCGGACTCCGTATTTAACGTGTATTTGTAGATATATTTTACCTGTATCTCTAACGAAGTTCATCCTGCAGATTTATTTCCACACAGCTCACTATTTATGACATAAAATCTCCTGAATTATATAAGACGTACAAATAAATAATTTTCTAAGTACGCTCTACGGGGTTTGTGGATATGTTTGTGACAAGTGTTGCGAATGCAGTTCATAGTAAAGAACCAATAGATTAATAAGTCATGCACGATGTGTCCGTATTTCACGCTTCTTAGTCTTTCATATCGTGTCTCCTCAGTTATATGTGGTACAACGATGGTAGACTCTGTGGTATTGTGAATACAGCCAGCAAAGAGGTGTCTCGTACACAGTAGTACAGAAGTAATAAATTAAAACTTGATGCTGTGCGAAGAGCGAAAATGTAGAAACGGCAAACTAATTTCCTTTCTTCATTTCCTGGAGTTGTCAACGAGAGAAATTTGAAAGACACTGAGTGCTCTCATTCTCAGGTCAAATACTGAAAGCATGGAGTATGGTTATTCGCGTGTTATGGGTTACACTGCTGTGTTTCTGTGTGTCAGAATGTGTCCCAGGCGGTATACGAGAGAGAAGCGACGAGGAGAGAGACAGTCGGAGACGGAAAGGAAGAGGTGGACATCGAGACATGGCAGAGGAGATGGAGAGAGTTTTCGAGAAGTGGCGTGGTGAATGACTTCAAGATGCAGCGAAACCAAGGTAAAACCATGTCCTTACGTCGTCGGGTTGGGCGGCAACAACTCATTACGGAAGTCAGACTGCAAAACCAAGACAGGTGGTGAACTGTGACGAAACTAAGATCAGACTTTAAGGCTGCGCACAGTACAAGTGTATCTGAGTACACAGAGCATCGAACACTCCTAACGAATGGCCTCCACAACCGTCGAAGCATCCGTGCGTCCATGTTAGCGCCTGACGTCCGTAGCTACGACTCAAATGGGCACGTGAGCATCGTCACAGGATTGGCACAGTGGCAGAGCGTTTCACGGTCCGATGAATCCCAACAGATTCTTCATAATGCCGATGGGAGGGCGCCAATCCATCGTCTTCCAGGTTAACAGCGCCTTGACACCTGTACTAGGGGATGGAGACAAGATGGCGGCGGCTCCATTATGCTCTGGAGAACATTCACGTTAGCATCCGTGGGTCCAGTCTAGCTTCTGCAAGGCACCTTAACGGCAGGGAGTACACTGTTTGGAGACCAAGTACATCCCATTATGACGATTACGTTTCCTGACAGCTGTGGGATTTCCAGCAAGATAATGCACCAAGTCGCGAGACCAGGAGCGTGGTGGAGTGGTTTGACAAACACCCCAACCCGCCAGATCTGTACCCTACCGAACACACGTGGGATGTAACCGAACGTGGCTTCAGAGCTTATCGCTCCCCTTCACAGAATTTGCGGGAATTGGGTGACTCGTGTGTGCAGATGTGGTGCCAAGTTACTCCAGCGACCTATCAGGATGTCACTGCTTCCTTGCCACGACGTGACAGCGCTGTTATCCGTGCCAAAGGTAGACATACCGGCTATTAGGTGGGTCGTCATATGTTCTGTCTGATCAGTGTATGTGTAAAGCCCGTATGTAGAAAAGTTCATGGGCACCTGAAGCCAAAAATATTCAAAAGAAAATCCGTTTAAAACGTATGATTTGCAATTGTTAATAATACACCCACTATTTGATTTATACGGATTTATTTAATTGTTAGTATTTGTCCTGTTATAAGACAAATATTTCGACTATATAATACTACGCTTCTCATTTAAATATATGTTCATTATCTATGAAAATATAGTTGCTTTATAAAGGCGTAAAATTGTCTTAAGGTGAGATCTGAAACTCTTCATGGGAAGTGATCGTGGATGGCTGAGGGCAATGAGATTTGGACAGTGAACCACGAACGATAAAGGAGAGCGTCTCCTTGAGTGTTCAGATGAACATAACATGATACAACAATCATAATCTTTGAAGTGCATAAAATAAAACACTGCACCTGGAAAGTCAATGTGATAATGACAGCCATCTCATTGATTTTATATTAACGTTGAATGCGTAAAGATATCAAATAAAGTTTAACAACAGTTCTCCAGAATTAGACGTAGACACCGAAAATGAGTGTACGTTTGTAAGGTCTAATTTAAGATATAATATAAACCAGAAAACTAAAACAAATAGTTGGAAGACTGAAAGAAACTGGAAAGTTAAAAGAACACAGTTTGCTACTAGAGTAAGCATTGTTACTAATTTCAATATTGCTATAACATCGCTGTGCCGTTTTTGATACGTCTTGGAGTTGCTCACCATGTTCAGATCCATTATTCCAGCATCAAGGTCTTTCTTCCACTCTTTTCTACTTGTGTAACGCTCCACATAAGGTGTCGCTTGCTTCGTTTTCTTCCTGCAGGGAAGACACGAACAGCACAATGTGCTGCGTAGCACCTAAGAAGCCAAAACAAAATCACTATACGCGTAAACCAGTGCCTATACATTAAGACAACGATGACGCCGCCTCAAACGCGGACTACACAGCAATCAGAAAGTTGAGGGTTTTTTGTGCACTGACAAGGATTTGACGCTTGCCTCTTGGAATAATGTCTTGAAACTGTAAAATCTGCGTTAATAGACGTATTTATTCCAAACGTTGAGAAAAAATGAACTGCATACTTCGATCAATGCTTCACGTTCAGTGGGACTGTGGTGAAGTGCAATATCGAACAGTGCGAGTATGCATGTGTTTCTGAATTAGTTTTACGTTACATCAAGTGAGCAGTTATGAGATACAATGGACGCTCACTCAGTATCCTCCAGCTTCATTTATCACAGGCGAACTGGAATTCCATATTACCAAGCCGTAACACAGTGTCAGTGTTCAGGACGTCCACGACGAATGGCAGCTGCAGTTAACTCCGAGATAATATCTGGAGTATCATATTAACAAGTGAGGTATATTTCCTTATCCGAGCAGAGTTAGACATGAGAGACGTAAGAATTTTAACTCTAAGCATTATTTCCAGTCATGGTCCTTCAGTGGCATATTCGGTTAGCCGTAGACAACAGAGACAGCCTGCTACAAGAAATCCATCTAAAAAATGTGTGTGCGGCTTCGATTTCCGAAACGTGATCCAAACTATATAGGCGTATCACCTGTAGAAGGTACTTTGTTATTAGGTCAGGCAGACTCGACTCTAAAGGGGGTGCCGCTGTCCTGTTGCGGCAGGAATTACTTTCTTTCTAGGGAAATCCGTGTACAAGACACCCAGGACAGAGCTCACCTGATGTAATGGAAGGCAGTCACCATATAGTCCTCAACGACGGCTCTCCTGCCCTGGAGTCTCTCGCCACAATAGTGGCTCACGTATTTCTTGCCACCAAAAGTGAATATTTGTACTCGGTCAATATTGCATATTGCATCAAAATTCAGAATAAGGTAACTTTTCCTGCTACTTGGACGATGGAAGCGACAGCAAGAGACGTGGAATTCTTTCCTAAAAGTCATTAAAAAAATGGTTCAAATGGCTCTGAGCACTATGGGACTTAACATCTATGGTCATCAGTCCCCTAGAACTTAGAACTACTTAAAACTTACTAACCTAAGGACATCACACAACACCCAGTCATCACGAGGCAGAGAAAATCCCTGATCCCGCCGGGAATCGAACCCGGGAACCCGGGCGCGGGAAGCGAGAACGCTACCGCACGACCACAAGCTGCGGAGCATAAATAACAAAAACTGGTACTGTTTCAAAAAGTAATAATACAGTTGCTGAAGTAAGTTTACCATAGACCGACGCAGTGTAAGTATCTTACTACACATTCTTTAGAGTATTAAATGCGAAAGAATTCTAGTATCAAAAGCCACATTTAACTTAACTACATATTAAGAACTCCGTGGTACGGTGGAATACGGAATACTCACCAGTGACTGCCGAACGTCGTCTAGAACATAAGAAGGTTAAAATCTTCTCATCTGTGGAAGGTTACCCGTGAAACTTGGATGTAAATGCTCGAACTAACATGTTTTAAAAATTGTGAAAACCCCTTAACTGGATAAATTCTCCCCAGCAGCCATCGCATATGATCATTTCCTAAGACCCCCGTCTCAGATGAAAGAGATAAATTATATACGGAAGTCCTCTACGAATTCAGTCCTTGGAATGTGTTATGCTCACTGTCGTCTGCTCTCGTGACAAATCGTCCCTTCACGACTTTTCTACGAACCTTTCGACATCTGAATTAGAGTCTGCTACCTTCCTGAACAGTTCAAATAATGGTTCCAGTTCCCTAATCTAAATCTGTGCTTGGAAGTCCAACTTCCTACAAAACTATCCCGTTGTCGGCTTGTCGACGTTTACTGAAAGAGCTCTTCAAAGACTTATTCTGTTTTGTGTTCGTATCTTTCCACAGCGCGGTACCAAGTGTGTAAGAATAAAAAAAATTACTCATACAAACTCAAGAGGACTCCCTAAACGCTCAGATCAGCACGCTACTCTCTTTTTAATACACACACGAGATATGAAGAACATCATTACACCAGATGTTAAATCCCTCCAGTATGCAAACGATTTATCGCTTTTCTTCTACACTTAAAGACCAAATCTCTATGCCTAATGTCAAGCAGAGCCATTTACACCTTCAATGGCTGTATGACTGCCAACGACCTAACAGTTTGACTAAGAAATTTTCTACAGTTGTCATCAGCCCACTATGTAACCACGAAAAGAAGCAACATTAACGCAATGAGACCTGCAGCTGGAACTTGACGGTCTGACCACTGTAAGTCTGTCTTCGTCCGCTGCATCATCGGTTAGAATGATCGTTGTACCACACCGTTGCGAAAGGTGCACTTCATCACTTTGACTTAGTACAATTCGGGTGCAGGCTTGTGGGCCTTGGAGAACAGCGATCAACTTACAAGAATGTCTCCCTAGGAGAAGTTGTCGAATCCCTGCTGCATGACGACGTCAGTACTTGGAGAGATATTTTAATAGCCAAGTAGGGCAGCAGCCCAATACAGATTAATCATGCTCCCGCGACAAATGAGGGTGTCTTCCACACACAAGGTCTGCATTGGAAATGAGGAGTGTTTGCCCTCTGCTAGTGAAAGCACTAGGTTCAGTGCACAGTATCTACAGTTAGGTCCAAACAGATAAATCCATAGACCAACTTAGAAATCCATTCCGCTATCAGACGTAAAATCTCGGTAGTCACTATTTACAGTACGATGAAAAATTGTTATGGCACAATGAGTTCCAGTTTCATTGCCTACTTTAAACTTGACTGACGCACTTTGTTCACTTTTATATTGATTGCTTTTAATTTCATGAGACTTCAGCAGATAGATGCGTATTACTTCTCCCGCAGCTGAAGTATTCCTAAGAACTCCGTCTGCCGCCACCTTGTTAATATTCTACTGCAGAAGCGGCAGCGATACGAAAAGCTCTGACATTAGGTATTTATGTGAGGCTCCAGAACCTGCTGTAGTCTAGCAATCAAAAAGCGTGTTCCATTCTATTCAGACTAGAGTCTAACAGTAAGATGAATATTCAGGTATTTGAAATTTTACTGTAAGCATTGAGAAATAAACGAAAAGGCATGAGAATTTCATTCCAATGGGCCTCAGATCATGTATTGCTGGCTTAGGAGACTTAAAGCTGGCGAAGAATTGCAATGATTCTGGATGTGCGGTGAACGTCGTTCAACCATCCTCAGATTTCCAGCTGTGGGCGACACTGCGATCCAGCCAGTAATTAGAAGGTTCTTCTGTCTTCGAGACTTTCAGCCTAGCAGGAAGCTGAAAACTATTTTGGCACTTATTCCTATGAACCATAAGTTCATCCTAACCACTTACATTTGGTAGGTGTCAGGGATATCCGTTTCTACGAGTGTCAGAACACACATGAAAGAAGGTGACGCAAGTTACCATCTGTTTACCTACAAGCACTTGGAAATACATCAAAACTCTTTAGTGTAAAACCTTCTGAAATTGATGATTCCCATTCCAACAAGAGCTCATGTTTTGTTATATCATTGGGATCCTCAAATATCTTCCCCACTCCTTCTGATGCGTTTACGCTGCATACTAATTTTATTTTCTTGTAGCTCAGAAATGTAAGTAAATTCGCTGTCCTCGATTGTGTCTTGTACTTCACACCACGTGCTTTCTGTTCATCACGTACTTTCGTTTCTGCAAGCTCCCAGTAGGTTGACTGATGAAACATGTTTAGCGCAGCGTTAGCGTGGTTTTAAGAAATAGGGGTAATTTTTGTACTTTTGGACTGCATTGACTATAAAAACTGCTTCCCGCGAAACCCACATTCTCAACGTATTGTCCCGCACTACATTCGTAGTGCCTCCGCCCATTATACTCATTACTCGCGGCGCGTTGGCGATTCCCGTAAGAGTTCGGGAACTGTTTGTGCATTCGCACAGAAGAAGATGGTCAAGTGTCCGAAAGAACAGATACCATCTTAGTATTTACACAGCTGTTCTACAATGGCTGCGTGGCCAGGAACGGGTTTCTATAGTCGAGAAAGTGAGCGACTGTTAAAACATTTCGAGTCTTGCTTACAGAGCTTTGATGACTGTGTTGCAAAACATTGTCATGTATCTGTGTTTGTTTGAATTTTAATGCAGCAATCAATATAATATACTTGGCGTGACATAACAACGTGCAACGTTCTTTCTGAAGGCTCTGGAGTGACCAATTTTCTGATAGTATTTTATGACATAATAATTAACTAACATTTTGCAGTACTTACGTAAAAATGTTTATATATTTCAGTTGTCAGATTACAAATAAAACATCTAAAGATAATCAGTGAAAATATGTCATTTTTAGGATGTAAAACGAGTTTGATGAATGATGTAGCATATATGAGTCTACTTGCCCTAATACTTTTATGATCATAAGAATTTTTTTTAAATTTGTTATTTTAGACTTATTTGGTCCCAGAACATTTAATTGACAACCAATACAAAATTTTCGGTCGCAAAACCCAAGCTCAGAACCGAGGAGAATAAATAAAGCTCCAGTTTAGAATTTTAGTCTTTCCTGGAGTAATCAGAATCGAAAGTCTCCTCAGATGCCTGTATATTACGAAGACCTGCAACCTTGGCATCAGTTTTCAACAGGTCTCAGCAGCAGGGGTTCTGATAAGGATGGGGAACAGCTGGATCGCCGAAATACTGAATGAAATTGATTTTATAATGCGGCAGCCAACCTTAGGTGCCATTCAAGAAAGCCCTTATTTGCTTTACACGAAATAATAGTGTGGTTGTACGAAATATGGTTTGTTATCTATAAGTGAATGCTCTTGTTAATATCTGTGTGTATGCATTTCATTCTCTCTTGAATAGCACTTCGTGTTTTCTGACTACGTTTGATATGTGAAGATTCCTTAGCTCTAAGTATTGAACATATGTGAAACAGCAAATTAATTTAAAACCATTGTATACATTATTTGTACTATATTTTCTCTGCATATATGAGTTGACATTTGGACCACGCAGTTTGCAGTATGGCTCAGTAAACCTAAGCGAAATAATGTAGTAATAATAAAATTAATAAAAATGCAACAAAGTAAAGGCTGTGTGTGTGTGTGTGTGTGTGTGTGTGTGTGTGTGTGTGTGTGTGTGTGTGTTCGCTGTCCTACCTATGCCTTCTTCATATAACTCCATACTTTACTTCCTCTGCTCCCCAGTTGATTAAAGTCAAGTTGAGAGTTAATATGAGAGGACTAACAGGATTGTCGTTAGATTAACGACCCCAAGAGGGAATGGAAAGCGGCGCATCAAATGTATCTAATGCCTAGCAGCGCCTAGCAGCCTACATCTGATGTCTTAATGAGATACAAAGTATTCTTTGAGTTATGGCTAAGAAAGAAGTTTCATACATCTCGAGGTGCTGAGATCCTCATTCAACGTTTTCGCCTGAATTTCTTTCATTTTCTCAGTCCACTTCGAGCAGGTGCCGGAATGGTTCACCTGAAAAGGTTATGATCCGTTCATTGGTACACCTTTGTCCGATCCGAACGTCGACGAGACGTCAAAAGCAAATTTTCGTTTCTACTTATCTAGTAAATCACAAAGTAGGATAAAATTTGAGCGCGGTTCTAAAAATTCCTTTAATCAGTTGGCAACTTTTTGGATCCTTAATCGATAGCTTGGATATAGAATCAAGTTTGCATCATCTTAATTCCTCCGTTCAGCCTACCAAAAACATTCACTGTTTTATTTAGAGTTGAAAAGCAAAGAATAAAGGTAATGCCTCATAGGGTAAAACTGGTTATCATCGATATCCATCCAACTTTCCTGAGTTCATGTTGTCTCCCTGAGGTACTAGACGTACCCTAGCAGCAGTAACCCTAATCAGTTTCTTTCACCGAATAATTCAATTATGAATCCATCGTCATCAAATATTTGAGACTCAAAAAATAAGTTCTAGCTGCGTTTACTGTATGTCCTTATCCGTGTTACACCAGTTCTCAATTTGCTCCCGTCGCAGAATGAGGAAATTCTGTGGTCTTTCAGCTCTTTTTGTGTGGGCATAGATCCTGTAATTTATATGCACATCACACTTAAGCACGTTTACATAACTATATTTCAGTTGCGCCTTTCTTGTTATTGATATATCACTGCATCCATAATAGCACACTGAAGATTGTAAACTCGGCAACACGCAAATACAAGTTAGAAAATCTAAATTGTGTCGTTATTGCTCATACTTACTCCCAAACCTCCGATATCAGACACTCAGATCGGTACCAAACGTTGTGTGTCAATAGAGTACCAACCAAAACACCGATTTAGGTCGTGCTGGGTAATGTCGTCCAATAGGACATTCATAAACGATAATCAAAAGGAACACCGGCACAATCGAGTATAGGAGAAGCGTATATGTGATAAAACGGCACAGAGAGCTGTTGTATGTGAGTGGGCAAGGCGTTAGCTTCTCGTGTTGAACTTCCCGAGTTCGAAGTCAGTTTGGAATATATGAGGGCGATTTTTTTTTAAAAAACGGTTTACACGTGAAATTGTTATAAGGGATAACATATTCCTGACATGTAAAAGGACGTTTCGGTGTTTGTAGCAATGTTATTTTTGCTGGCCACCATATACCGTTATCCAGGAACCAAGGAGAGCGTAGGGGGTGCAACGAACATAGTTTATTTATTTTCCTTTTCTCTCATTAATACCACAGAGAATAGCAGGTTGATACTCGATCGACACACAACGTTTGGTATTGATCAGTTTCACATCTGGAAGTTTGGGTGTTAGTGCTAAAATGCTATGAAAGGGGGGAGGATCATCTCATAGAGCCGACGACGATGTAGTTCGGCTACGCATGTTGCAAGGTATTGACTTCCAACGCCTAAAAAAACATATGTGACATATTTTCCTGAACCTGTAAACCACTATAACACGTTCCGAAATACTTCACGCTAATGATAATGCTAAGCCGAGAATCACAACCAGTATGAACGTTCTTACTGCGGACTATTTCACTTCTATCTCCCACTACGTATCGTCGTAAGTAGTGGAAAAGAAACTACTGATACTGTCAGCGAATAGTGATGATGTTGCAACAACTGTGTTTTTTTTATTTACTTATTCTTAACGTTCTTCTCACATGCATCTGACAACGTATTTGCATTCTTTTCCATCTTCTTGTGGAATGAACCCAATCACTTACGGTAATAAGGCAAGTTGGTTCGTAGATCCAGAGGAAACTGTTTATTTAACTACATAAGGCGATCTATTTGGATAGACGTAAGGCGAAGAACTTATCTACGATGGCGTTAGGTGGGAGAGTTCCGGATGAGACATTTAACTGACTTATTTGCTTGGTATGTATGTTTAATGCTGTTTGCAGAAACGTGCACACACATGAGATGGAGTTAAAATTTAGCAACGTGCATTCTCGATTACTGTATCTGCCCTGTGGACTTGTGGAAACAGTTTTACATGAACTAGCACAAACAGTACACATTGCTCGCATTGGCAGTTTGGTGGAACTCAACGGGCTCATACTGTGACTACTGCAAGCTGTACTCCATTGAAGATGCGTAAGTTGATTGCAAATCCGCTTAAATAATCGGAATATCAGTCACTTCGTTCGCCATACTGGCACAGAAATGCAAGACGATAAGAGAAGACCATATTACTGAATTCGATTTTCCGAAAATCACAAAAGATCGTAATTCGGATGCTACTTTCAGTCAACGCACAAACGTGGAAGTGTTAATTTTGAGACAAGTATTCAGGATATAGGAAATCAACTGAAATCCCTGGCCAGAGGAAACGCATCAAGGTCGAATGAGAAGGCTGGGACATTCTACAGAGTCACTCAAAGAAGTTGCACCCCTTCGATTACCAGTTTATTATAGGTCGCTGGGTAACTAGGTAGCTGGAGCAACTGACGGTACCAAGTGATGGGAAATGAAGCATAGGTCAATCCAGATTTTAGAAGAAGTCGTCGGGCAGATTCACATGATAATACGGCGCTACTGACAACGTCCGTCTGTTGTAGATCTGTGGAACAAGTTTTATGCTCACTCATTTGGAATTTTCAGCACAAAGAAAATCTGTAAAAGAGTCTTCTGCAGACAGAAATCTTTACCGACTTAACAAATAGTTCGGAAGCTGACTCAACCTGTAATTATATACCATCGGGATTTTTCTCATTACGTAGGCGTTAACTGATGCATGCTATTTTAAAAAGTTTCAGATATTCTTGCAGGATGTAGTATTATTCAAAACTGAAAGAAGAAAATAATGACGTGTTCGGAAACAAGAACATATTTAGATATGGATCGTTAAATATCCCCAGTTCACAGTCTCCGTATATTTACAAATAAGGCCGCATTCTTACGTGATAGCACAGTAAATTACGGCGGTACGGTCGTGAGGGCTGATGCCATTCCTGCTGCAAACGTGGCTTTGTGGGGTCATGATTGCTTCAGCATCAGTTAATGCACAGCAGTTGCAGGCGACAGACTCACTGAGCGAGACACTTATCCAAACAGGTGAACAAGTGCTTTGTATTACCGATTACCAGTCCTATTGCAGAACTGTGCACAGCGGGGCACCATACCGCACCGTTTCTTAGGCGATATCCTCGCCGAGTAGGTACGGTATCATGTCCCCATCATTCACCGGAGACGAATGTGCCGGATTTCTGGCTGCGGAGGCATTTAAGGTCATCGGTGTATGCCCAGTCCATCGACAAAGTGCGAACGTAACAGGAGCGTGTGACCAACGCATGTAACGCAATCGGGACAGAGGCAGGTGTATTTGAAAGAGAGTGTGCTTAACAGAGAAGGATGTCATGATCCGATAAAATCACATGCCGCCCTACTTATAGAGTCTAGCTCCATGTGTGACTACGGAAAATTTCCTTGCTGATTTGGACAATACTGCGTCAGTTTGGAATATATGACACTTGCTTTCGAACACCTGTTTTTATCCACAGGTAGTGTAGGTGATGATCGTATGTCGCAAAGACTGACCACAAAGAATAAAGATAATTAATGCCGTTAAATGAATGAAAAGTTATGAGGTGCTTTGATCACGAGATTGGTTATCCGTCACTGGAATCAGTCACAGTCTTCGAAAATCAGGAGCTTAAGTTCGGACCGGTTTAAGGTTGAACTATCCAACAAACCTGGCTCTTGTTATGGCGCAACGGACGCAAGTAGCCAAGAGGTCCACAATGTTCCACCTATTACGTACGACTGAAGTACATACGTATATGAAAGAAATGCTACTATAGTATGATGCAGGACTCTCGCATAGTCAGCTTAACAGCTGATGCATCCACATTGGTGATAAGAATAATACAGAGAAGAATGAGAGAGAATGATCTGGATCTGCTTCTGGATTTGCCTTTGATGCAGATGGACACGAGCAAGCAGTCCTGACATAGTGATTGATAATTGAAGCAAGATTTATGCAAAATTAAGACAAAAGACAACAGACTAACTGTTCGGCAATGTAAAATGGTACCACATGTTCAAAATTTACAGGAAATGTGTAGCCTGTAGGAAAATACGGATAATATAAAATATGTACAAGAAGCAAGAGGGAACGAAGCAAATAAGAACCAAATTCGGAGAGCTCTAATTAGACAGGACCCTATGGTTCAGCCTGTACGTCTTAGAAACTATCAGGGGTGTACAAGAGAAATTCATGAGTTGGATTTGAATTTAAAGTGGAAGATATCAATGAGAGGATTTTTTGATGACATTACTACCCTCATTGAAAGTTAGGTAGAATTGCAAGACCTGTTGAATGGAATCAATAGTCTAAAGAGCACACACAGTAGTTACAGAGTAAACCAGAGAGATTAGAAAGCAATTAGGAGTAGGAGAAAGGAGAGCACCGATAAGCTCAAAATACAAATTGGGTCATGAATTAGAAGAATGAAGGCTTTCCTGGTCAAAAGAAGCCCAGTAGTATCGCACATTGGCCTTAACAACTAATGAAGAAATTTCTTTGAGTATGTGTCTGGCATACAGCATTGTATGGAAGTAGTCAAGGATTGTGGGGAATCCGCATAACATGATTATCGAAGCGTTTGCCATGTGCTGTTACAAAATGGCGCTGAGAATTACCTGGACTGTTGAGATAAGTAATAAAGAGTTGAAACGTCCTGGCGGATCATACCTGTGTGCCGGACCGAGACTCTAACTCAGACCTTTGCATTTCACGGGTAAGTGCTCTACAGTCTGAGCTACCCAAGTATGACCGAAGTTTGGAAGGCAGGAGACGAGATACTGGCGGAATTAAAGCTGTGATGACGGGTCGTGTGTCATGCTTGGGTACCTCAGATGGGTTTACTCCCACGTCTAGCAGTCGCCTCGATCGCTTTTACCTGTTCGACTCCTTGTGTGGGCAGCTTCTGGGTGTTACTGTGATACCAGCCTGTTTTACTGATCACTGAGCCGTAGCCGTCACGTTTAATTACGAGCGGCAACCGGTTAAATTGTTTCGTCCTCACTGGCTGCTCAGTATAGCCTATTTGCAGGATACCTCTCTTGGTGTAGTCCTGGAGGACGTAGGGGTTCGTTGTTCTCGTACTATGGACCGGTACTCGTCTATTGGGGCATGGTGGAGACTGCATGTTAAACCACTACTCCGCAGGGCTCTCATGCGTTTTGGAGCTGCGAAGGTGGCAGACGATCGACGATCGCAAGAGTTTTACTACTCAGTCTTACGTCAACTGTACGATAGCGCTACGCATGCTCCTCTACG
The DNA here is from genome assembly GCF_023864345.2 of Schistocerca serialis cubense. Classification (NCBI taxonomy): domain Eukaryota; kingdom Metazoa; phylum Arthropoda; class Insecta; order Orthoptera; family Acrididae; genus Schistocerca; species Schistocerca serialis. Next base: position 12,365,586 of record NW_026047583.1, read on the forward strand.
GGTTACTGATATACAGTGCATCAAGGCCAAATTTCTGCAGCTCAAACGCATTCACATGGAGAGACTGCGGATGAGGTCTCAACCACGTCCCCTTTTACAAGACGAATTGACGCGACTATACCTTCTAGTGCGTTTACTGGCGCGCCGGAAACGTGTATGCCTTGCCTCCCTCACGACCGCTGACGTCCGCATGTTCACCTCTCAACGTGACATTTCCGACTTTATTTACACCTATTTTACTGATCTGTACCAGACCCATGTCCCGGCTGAAAACTTTCTCGACGACTTTACATCCTTGCTGCATCGCGTCGTCACTCCTCAATTAAATGACGCCTTTCTGCGTCCCTTTGACAAGGACCATATATATGATGTTGTTACCGGAACTCAGTCCGGCAAGTCGCCTGGATTAGGCGGTATTCCTAAGGAGTTTTATGTTCAGTTTTGGCCACTCATTGGTGACACCTTAACGTCAATGGCAAATGAAGTGTTACCGGGAATCTCACTTCCTGCTCCTTTTCAGAAAGGTAAGTTCTAGGCGCGCAGTCCGGAACCGTGACACTGCTACGGTTGCAGGTTCGAATCCTGCCTCGGGCATAGATGTGTGTGATGTCCTTCGGTTGGTTAGGTTTAAGTAGTTCTACGTTCTAGGGGACTGATGACCACAGCAGTTGAGTCCCATAGTGCTCAGAGCCATTTTATCAGAAAGGTAAACTGGTCCTCCTCCGAAAACCACAGGTTTTGATTCCCTCCGTCCTATTACTCTCCTGAACTCCATTTATAAAATCGTCACTCGAGCAATTAATATCCGTCTCTCTAAGCTGCTCGATACTATTATTGCCACCCACCAAAGCTATGTGCCTGGACGCACGATACTGACTTCTGTTCTCGAATGTCGCGATTTAATTTCGGTGGCCGCTCTCGCTAATATCCCATGAGCTTTGTTTTTTCTTAATTTCTAAAAAGCGCTTGATCGTGTCAGCCATGCTTTTCTAACGATAGTGCTCACCACTGTCGGCTTTAATAATGATCCTCGACATGTCTTAACTCGCCTTTTTACCGGTATCAGGGTCTCGGTGATTGTGAATGGTCATCCTACCCCCACGAATATCGATCAGACGGGCTTTACCCCAGGGAAGCCCCTTATCCATGTCCCTTTTTGTCTTGTTCTTACAGCCCTTACTTCGCCGCCTCGCCATGAAATTACGTGGCTGGACTATATTGGGGGAACTTTTTTCGGTCCGTGCATACGCCGATGACGTCATGGTTTTAGTACGACATGTCGAGGACACACCGAGGCTTAAAGATATCTTGGATTCATTTTGTCGTCTTGCTGGTGCTCGCAATAATGATCGTAAATGAGCGTTCCTACTGTTGAGAGGCTTCAATAATGTCGTCATTCCTTGGGCGAAAGTCGTCAATCGCCAAGACCTTAGGGATCTTAGTGGATCGCAATCCGATCAAAATGACGACACTAAATTGGCGTGAGGTTGCGAGTCGTGTTCATGGGGCGATCGTTGAACGTGAATGCCGCTCGCTTAGCCTCCTTCACAAGGTACGGGTTTTAGAAACCTATGTCTTCAGTAAACTGTATTAAGTTGCGCAGATCTTCCCGCTTCCCGCGATGATGGTCCGCAGACTGAAACAGGTGTCTGGTCGATTCCTGTGGCGCCGCCATATCTTTCGTGTCCGGTACGAAGTAGTGGCCAGGCCTCGAAAGCTTGGAGGATTCGCTCTTTCCGATATCAAAATGAAGACATCCCTCTTATTTGCCTGCCGCAATGTTCTAACCTGTACGCGGGGGGCTCTGCATTCTGTTACCTCTCGTTTACTTTTCCGCCTCCGGCCAGTCTGTCTGACCCCTCCTGTTGATGTTGGACGGATTAATACTAAATTACGGAACATTCGTGAATATTTTCTAATTATCGGTGCTGACATACTTTCTATGACGCATATTAATACGAGCATGCTGTCACTTTGTTGGGGTGCACCATTTTCCCTTTCTTTTGTTCTACTTGCTTCCCTATTAACGTGTTGGAAAACCATCTGCTCTCATCTTAGTCTTCCTGTATTTCGGATGGAGATGGCTTCAACGTGGTATAAGGCCATTCACAGTCTCATACCTACTGGTGATCGTCTTTTTGGTATTGGCCTTCGTCCGACTGATCAGTGCGAGGAATGTCATCAGACTGACGCCTTACTTCACAGGCTTGTTGCTTGCAGACGGGATCATTGGCTCTGCTTCCGCCGTCAATTAGCTTTCCCTTACTCGAGGGCCTGAAACTGCTTTCCCAGACGACATTCTCCTACATCCGGACATTTCCTTTTTTCCTTTCCTTCAGACGAAAACAAACATGATTGTCTGGCTCTTGGATTACTATGTTCACAATGTCGTTGAAGGTGGGAATGACCCAGATCCCCGCGTTTTTCACCATTATCTGACAACAGCAGTTGCCGCGATTCCGAACGCTTTTTGCGAATATGCTTTTTCTCGCGATTAACCGTCCGGGTGTTGGTTAAGCTCCCCTGTGATCTCTGTTTCTCCCCTGAGCTTGAGTCCCCTCCCTTGTAGCTTTGTTTTGTCACTTTTTCTCTTCCACGTGTATATAAAAATCTGACAAGAAGGGTGTGATAATGGGCTAGTCTTCCCCTTTAGAATTTAATAATTGTTTGAGCTTGAACTAATTTGTTGATTTGCTTTTTGCAGCTGATATTAAATCATGATTAGACTATGGTTGTCTCATTTTCATGAAAATACCAAGTCAATCTGAAATTAAAAAAAAGATCGTAAGAACTTCCCGCGAAAGGCAAAGGTTCCGAGTTCGAATCTCGATCCGGCACACTGTTTTAATCTGACAGGAAGTTTCATATCAGCGCACACTCCGCTGAAAAGTGAAATTTTCGTTCTGGGATGAAGAGTTTCTCTGCAGAAGGCGTCCGGACAGGAATATGTGGAAAACAGAGGCCATAAGAAGAGACACATTGATAGAACGTGTGTTGAGGCACCAGGAAATAGTTTTCTTGACACTAGACGGATCTATAGAGGTTCAAAACTGTAGGGGAAGACAGAGCAAGGAATATTTACGACCGATAATTGAAGACGTTTCGTGGAAGTACCCCTCTGCCATGAAGAGCTTCGCAAAGAGAGAGGTAACTGGCGTTCCGCATAAACTCAAGCAGCAGACAAATGGCATAAAATAATAAAAACTAAAATTAATATTGCGTGCATATACAACAGTTTTGAAGAATCAGTTTCAAAATTCAACCAACCAAAAAATACCATCCGAAACAACAATCGCCAACCAAGGTGTAGTAGCAATAGATGTATTTGGGTATAACAATAAAGAGAGAGAATAATAAGCACACATTTGACTTCTTCAGAAAGCCAACAGCCACAGACATTTATACCTCCATCATACAACAACCCGCTGAATCAAAAATTAGCAGCCCTACGACACATGTTATACAGACTAAATAACAACCCACACAGCAAATAAAACTATGAAAAAGAATTACAAACAGTACAACTCATAGCCACAAACAATGATTACAGCACCCATATAACACAATAACGCTATCAAAAAATTAAAACACAGCTAAAGAGAAATCAAGACACGCAGGGAGCACAGAGACCCATGTACACTACATTACACACAGAGACACAAAACAATGACACCCATGACATTAATAACAAAAATCATGGTACACTCTTACATACAATCACAAAAGCAACACACAAGATACCAAATATACTACGGAAACAGGGATTACGAAGAGCTTACAGAACAAGAAACACACTCCAGTAACATTTACAAACAACAGACAAACCAGATAAATACCAAGGATCAGGTATATACCAGCTATAGTGCCAAGAATGTAAATCAATACATCTGGGGATGACAAGCAGGAACTTCAAAGCTAGATATAAAGAACACATAAGAAATTTAAAACATGAAGATAGCCATTCTACCTTCGCTAAATACCTTATAAAACATGGACAACAACCATCCAACATGGAATGTGACATGACAGTTATCAGAGTGAATATCTACAACGCAAAGCTCCTGACATTGCAAGAAAACTATCACATAAAATGAGCCATTCCAATAGAAGAGACGGTACTTAGCGACCAAATCCATATAAACCATAACTCTCTCATCATGGTAGCCACCAAAACTATAACAAACAGAGATGTAACCAGGGTACATAATTAATGAATATCCTTCCCTCACCTCTCTCTCTCTCTCTATCTCTCTCTCTCTCTCTCTCCCCCACACCCCACCCCACGCGCACACACACACACACACACACACACACACACACACACACATACAGAAACATGTACTCATATTTATTAAGAATAATAATAATACATTTACACAACATGGACTGTGACATGACAGATATCAGAGTGAATAATCACAACAGAAAGCTACTGACATTGCAAGAAAACTATCACATACAATGAGCCATTGCAATGGAAGAGAAGGTATTCAACGACCAAATCCATATAAACCATAACACTATGATCATACTAGCCACCAAAACAATAACAAACCTAAATGTATTCAGGATAAATAATTAATGAATATCCTTCCCCTCACCTCACCTCCCCTCCCCCCCCACAACCCACACACACATACAGAAACATGAACTCATACTTATTAAAAATAATAATAATACATTCACACACAGCAAACCACACACACACATATATTTACTATAAAAAATTACAGTACACACAGAAAAGTACATACACACACGTAATCTCGTATCTATTTTAAAAAATTACATTTTCACACAGCAGAATACACACACACGCCCCCCATCCCCCGGGCGCGCACACACACACACACACACACACACACACACACACACACACACACAGAGAGAGAGAGAGAGAGAGAGAGAGAGAGAGAGAGAGAGAACAAATGAAAACATGAAACCAAAGACAGACAAACACACAACAACAGTTGGCAACGCTACATAGTCGTACCATAAACCGCACATATGTTGATCTACAAATGCAAATTGAAAGTGAAACATGCGATGTGACAAATGTGGAACGCCAGAAATCGGCCAGCTGGAGTACGGAAACTAACAAATACATCTCCAGGGCCACACATATGTGTTAACACAGCTGGAAATCGTAAGTAACACCGAACGATACATTCACAATACGCATCTTATGCTACAGAAGTTATTTCTAGCCTAAAAAGCAAGAGAAAAACACGACAAAATGTAATATAGCAGCATATTATATCCATCATATAATATGTTTATTGTATGTGTACAAAAAATGTATTTCCTGCCACTGATGATGCTTCCCAAATAATAGGAGCGAAATGCGTGTGGGAATAAACAAACTGCCTTCATTTAGTTGCATATACCATACATACCTCCACGATCGTAGAGGTAAAATTAAAATAAGTAAGAGTAATTAAATCAGCAGAATGATTGTCTACAAATGTCTTTGAATAATACAATGATAAAATTCACTATTGCATCATCAAAATTAAGCACCTAGTATGGGTACATGAAGAACAAGCAAATTTTGATATATAGGAGAAGGTATTCGGACCAATGGAAGAGAAAGAATGCTACCAGAATACGATTAACGAAGATGGACTTAGTAATCTACTTAACAAAACTCGTACATAACAAAGCATTGTCTAGAAAGCAAATGTTCAAAAACTCCCCACTACCGAAGATTGAGTTGGCCATAGTGCCGATATGCAACAGAAACACTGAGCTAAAAATCAATAAAGGAAAATAAAGAAATGAGGGAAATGGAAAGAAAGGGTGTTACAAAAAGTAAAATCATTTAAAGTAACATGTAATACAAAAGTATACAATTATGCAGAAATAATTATGGACTAAATTAGGAAAAGAAGACTAACGTTCTGTGGGTGCGTATAGAGAGTAAGCTTATAAGAACGACTGAACAGCTTCTTTCTTTCTCTTATCCCCCACCATTGATTGCCATCTACTACGGAGTCCCCTATTCGACGACTTTTATTTTTTTTAATTATTTAACTCTGTGGACGACTGCTCTTCCTGATGCCACAGTTGCCACAGTATCGTAAGGGAGGAAAGCAATGTGCGCCATTTGTCTGTGAATCGCGTAAACTTTGTTCTGTATGTTATCGTATTTGAACAGCTTATGTGTTACGTCATGTGATACGGAATTTGGGTACCAGCATATCATTCGTCTAAACGAGCGTGGAAACCACCTAAAACACACCGTCAGGCTGATCCGTGTACCAGCCCAAGGTCGTTACTTTGCCGCGCGAATTCGATTAGAGTCTTGATCGGCTTCTTGTGGAGGAAGCTAGTGTGCTGCTTCTTATTCAATTTCTTTAGAGTACCTGTGATGTTTCAGATTTCAAATCTGTACTGTTCTGAGCATCATCTGTTTCTACGTCCGTCATCTTCAAATGTCATCTGCCACTCCTGTTCTCTTGCTACATCTTCCTCTAATTCCTTCCACTTTTCCCTGTGTAATTCTTTGTTGCAGGCAACTGCTATGCATTCTTTTCAGATTCCTTCAATAAATTTTCTTTCATCACCTATTTTCTGCAAAACTTCTTCATTCCAAAGTCGGTTTCACAATTCTTCTCCATAGCTACATTTCGAAAATTTCTAATATTTTTTCTTTCTTTTTAACCATCCATGCATGACTGCTGTATACACTACAATCCAGACACAAAATTGAGCAAATCCTTTCCTCAACTGCGTTGGAAGTCCTCTAGATGTTACTAACTGCTTCACTTTTCCAAACGCTCTCTTTCCTATAGATATTTTCCTCCTCATTTCGTCCGTACAACTTCAGTTCCGTGATAAATAAACTTTCACGTGTAGAAAGACTCTTACTCGTTCTCTCTTTTTTCTCTCTGAGAATACGTTTACTGGAGCTTCCTTCATGCCCGTTCTCTTTCCAGTATTTATCTTCATCCTATACTCTTTGCTCCTTCCTGCAATACTCTTCAACATTTTCTGTAGCTTCTCTTTTCATTCCGCCAGCACTGCTGGCCCATCCGCTTATTTTATAGTCATTCTCCTTTCTCTTCTAATTACAATGCCTTTTGTATCCTCTATGGCCCTATCTAACAGTTTTTCTCCACATATGTTAAATAGCTTCGGTGACAGTGAGCATCTTTGCCTTACAACTTTTTCAGTGCTCATTGAAAGGTGGCTACACTGAGCCACAGCGCCAGAGATTGCGCCAAAGAGTATTATTCAGCCGCTTCCACTGGCAGCTCTTATCGAGAAGTAGTGGTGGAGAGTGCTTGTTGAGATGTAGCATGGTGAGTCGTTGTTGAGAAGTTCCCATGGAGAGTGTTTGTTCAGAAACTGTAGTATTGTTTTAATGGGCTAGACACCAGATGTTGTTGGATTAAGGATGCTGTAATGTGCTTTTCGTCAATATATATGAAGGTAAAAAAAATCCTTTTTATTTTTTTTTCAAATGTCTTAAACAATAATGCCTCTTGGTCACAGGTTCAGTCAACAAAGCATCTGGCTCGTATTCTTGTATTAGACTGTATTTCTGGTTTCTATGTGCAATTATAGTATTTCTGTTTTTTTTTAAATTACTTCAGTATAAATGGTGTTTAAAATAGCTGGTCTTATTGAGGAAGAACCGTGCCAGATGTGTACGTTGAATCACACTTACACACACAGAACAGCTACACTTGTGTTTTGTTGCTTCGTAGGTTTTATAGTTACTGGGGACTTAATTAACTAATTGTGTTAACGGAAGTTTTCTTTCATTCGTTGTTGTTGTTCTATGCAGTCGGATTACGTACTATACCAGACAGGGCCAACCGGTTACAAGACTTCGTAATCGGACAGACAGCGACTAAAAAATTAAAAAGTATTTGCATGCATTATATTTAATTAAGCCCCCATGCACGTGGCGACCGCTGTTTCGGATCGTCCCTTGAAATTTTTCTGATTGTAAAAATAGCAGACAGTAGTATTGTTGTAGTAATTTGTAGTTTAGTAATTGTAGTCTATATTGCATGTGTAGATTTGGTAATTGTCATTCTTCTAATGGTATTTTTTTTGCAGAATTTAATTTTTGTTGTCTTGTATACGGGTTTGACAATTTTGTGCAATTATGAAGATTTCAATTGTTCGTTAATCGTGTTTGAGGGAAGCATTTCGTATGAATGGTATTGTTGGTGATAAAGTGTCATTGTGTGTAATTTTCGTATAGTGATAAGTTTTGTATGTTTTGTAAATGACTACGCGATCGATGAAAAAGGCAAAAATGATGAATAGTGAGAATGACGAAGTTGTTAACATGGTGAACTCGCCGACACAGGAGAACAGTATGATGAATAATGAAGTGGAAAACAATTTAATAAGTCGGGAAAATAGTCCGGAACCATTTCAAAATTTTTCTCAATCAGAAAATTAACAGAATACGAGATTAACGATAGATTCTGAAATAGTATCGAACACAGATAGCTTTACAGCTATGACGAAAGAAGTTGGTTTTGCGGGAAATGTTAGGGGTGAAAAGACTTTCGAACCAATTAACATGGAGCAGTTGATGGGTGCTATATTAAATTTGGGATCACATATGGGAACAATGGGATCACGGTTAGACTCACTGGGATCACAAATAGGAACAATTAAAACAGAGATAGGAACAATTACAACTGGAATGGGAACAATGGAAACACGGTTAGACTCAGTGGGATCACAAATAGGAACAATTACAACTGGTATGGGAACAATGGAGACACGGTTAGACTCAGTGGGATCACAAATAGGAACAATTAGAACCGAGATGGGAACAATGGAAACACGGTTAGACTCACGAATAGGGACATGTTTCAAAAACATGAAAGATGAAATAAAGAAAGAAATTAGAGAAGAAGTACAACCGATTTTGAATTCTCACAATAATAGATTATTTGCAGTAGAGATTAGACAAAAGGAACAGGATAGAGAGCAGGAAGAAAGAGATCACGTGACAGTACCAAAATTTTCAGAGTTAAATTTACAACGTGCACACGATAAGGAAGAAATATTTGAGAGAATCGAGGAATCCGTACCAAATGACAGAATAAATAACCTAACACAACAATATGAACAGTTAACTACTAAATGTGTCAATACTGAAACCCGAGTCGCGACACTTATGAAAGACGTAAATAAACAGAAAGAACAAATAGGTGACTTATCGGAAAGAGTTGAGGATATTGCAGATAAATTGACAAGTCTTAGTTTAAATGGAGACAGATATTCAGATGATACAGCTCCATTGCCATTTGCAGAAACCGAAGAGTACCAGAACATGAATAAGCATGTTGAAAATCAGGGAAAATTTAATGAACGCGTCAAAAGGGAATTTGAGGCATTACAAAAGCAAGTCAAACAAATTGAAGGCGAAATCATAGGAAAAGACAGCAGAAGAAATTTACAATCACAGATAGCAGAGCGGTTTGAAGAAAGTAATTTATTTCATTTACGAGAAGCAACAAGAGAGCGCTAGGCGCGCGAACTTGACAATAATCGACATTCGGACTGGGACAGATGCGGTAGGTCTTTGTCGCCACAAGGAGAAAACTTTGACTATAAACACTTCTTAACTGCTCGGAAATTTAAGATCTTTCGCAATTCTAAGAACGACATACATCCATGTTCATGGTTAGATCAATTTATGTACGCACTTCCACCAAATTGGCCACTAAGTCACAAACTGGAATTTATGTGTGGATATTTATAAAACGAACCGGCGACGCAGATGCGCGCACTTATTAGAGATTGTAATAATCTAAATGATTTTTATCATGCATTTCTATCGGCATATTGGTCCGAAAACACGCAAGACAGAGTCAAACACAGTCTTATTATGCAGCGTAATTTTAAACAGTCTGATTTCCGCACGCCAGCAGAATTCTTTGAAGACATGATTCGAAAGAATCAGTTCCTTTCCAGCCCTTATAGCCCGACTGAATTAATTCGCATTTGTTTAACTAAGCTGCTACAATCCATATAACAAATTGCTTTAGCCGGAAGATGTAAAGACGACATTGATACTTTTAAGACTTTGTTACAAGAACTTGAGTATGACAACGACGACGGGACTTCTTGTAATTTTCTCAGTAACGGTAATCACAATAGATTTTCAGAGAAAAGGGATAGTGATCGGAACGGACGTTATATGGGTAATTTTGAGAATGACAGACGAAACAGACAGGACAATAGATACCAGCCTTATGACAATAACAGGCGTTCTAACAGAAATTACACAGACAATTATAATAACGGTAATTCTTACTGGAATGATCAATCATATGGAAACAGTAATCGGTATCATCAAGACAGAAATTATTCATACAATACAGGGTAGTAGATACAACAATAATTGCAAAAGTGACAGTCGAAATTACACAAGAAGTAGTCGTGTAGATAGCCAGGAAAACAGAAATTTTAATAACAGACACAACCAAGAATTTACATGTAACAGACAGGAGGGACCTAATTGGTATCCTCCACGTGACAGAACTTCAGAGAGACAAGTGCAAATCGTAGAAATTGATCCGCGAAATGACGCGAATAATCTGTCCTCAGGGGATTCGCTACACTAAGTGAATATGTGCCGTAGCGTGCACAGGGCCCCGAGCTGTAGTAGTGCTATTTCCCATTTAGGTTTCTGCACTGCTGCCCACTCTTTTACTATTCTTTGTATCTATCAAAATAACTCTTCAACTGTCAATCTATCTAGAGAGTAGGTAAAGAATAACCGGATATGACTATTTTACCCAAAAGTGATTTCAGAAACTACCATTTGGACTTACTGTATCTCTAGCAGCATTCATTCGTAGTTTAAACGAAATTTTACCTGTTTATCTTCGTGTCGATATTACTTCATATGTGGACGATATTCTAATTGCTGAACGTTCTTGGAGTGAGCACAACAAAATTTTGTATTCGTTATTACGTATTTTTTCAAGAGTTGGCATTACAGTGAACTTGGAAAAATCTGAATTTGGTCGTTCTCAGGTGAAATTTCTTGTTCATATTATTTCTACAGAAGGTACTCTTCCTGATCCAGAGAAGCCAGACGCTATTCGTAATTATGCTGTTCCTACTACAAAACGTGATGTTCGTAGTTTCCTTGGTGTCTGTAATTTCCTTAGATGCTTTGTTAGATTGGACAATTTGGCCACACCTCGTTTTTGCGAACTGTCTGGAAAGTTCTTTTTAAACGGAAATCGGTTGACAACTCTGTTTGGTTAGTTTGCATTCCTGATGAGTGGGTTAATAAATTGATTTGGTACACACATTTCAGTTATGCACACGTTAGTCCCAGAAAATGCTTTCATAAATTACGAGAAAATTGCTACTTCAGTAATACGGAAAAACGTATTCGATCTGTTCTTGCCAAATGCAAATTATGTCAAAAGGCTAAGCCGCCAACTATTTCTCACAGAGCACCGTTATTTCCTATCATTCCAGCGAAATTAAAGGAGACAGCTGCAGTCGATTTGTTCGGTCCAGTGGTTCGTTCAACTAATGGTTTTGCGTACATTTTGGTAGCAGTGGAATTGACATCAAAATATGTGTGTTTTACACCTTTACGCAAAGCGACAGCTCGTTCAATATCTAATGCTTTCATCAAATATTTTCTTAAAGACGTGGGTCATGTTGATAAGGTTATATCAGATAATGGATCACAGTTTCGCTCTAAAATTTGGCTTCGTACTCTACGGCGTCGTAAGATTAAACCAATTTTCATTTCACTCTTTCACCCTCAATCTAACGCTTCAGAGCGATGGATGAAGGAAATCAATAAGTTGTGTCAACATTATTGTCATCAGAATCACAGAACTTGGGATCAGTATCTTCATATTTTTCAAAACATTCTGAATGAACTCCCTAATGATTCAACTTCTTTACCGCCTATATTGATATTAAAAAATAAAGCACCGACAAATCGCATTTCTGAAATCGTTCCTTTTCCACCTACACGGAAACTGTGGCATTCTGAAGTTGTCAACCTGGCTCTACGAAATATTGCGTCTGCGGCTGCTAGAAGAGGGAAATCAGCTAAGCATCCTGGTCGTTTGAAAACCTTGCCAGTTGGTCAAAAGGTGTTAATTAAATCTCATCGTTTGTCTCACAAAGGAAAAGGCTTGTGTCGCAAATTTTTTCTGCTTTATAACGGTCCATATAGAGATCGCAAAATTATTCATGATAACACTGTCGAAGTAGAAACTCTTAAATGTCGACGCTCTAAAGGAATACATCATATATCAAACGTTAAAGTTTTTGTGGAATGACATACTTTCGAAAAACTAACAGTTATACGTAAACACACGGAGAGTACAAGCATAGCGCGTCGTGTTCTGGCGGCGGCACATACTCAAAGCAACAGTCAAGTCTGCGCGCCGCACAAGGCAGTCGTTGACCATAAACAATTACTTCCTACGTCACGCTTACCTACAGCTGATCGAGCGCTCAGTCGAATGCACTGACAGCCGTAAAGAAATACGCAGTCTAATTTCTCTGATTAAATTCAGTGTAAAGCTACAGTGACTTGATAAATTAGGTTATTAACATTCAGTATTTTTCGGGATACGGTTGTATAAAATATTTAAGACCTTCAGGTAAATTCTGTGTGTGTCCGACGTTAAGAGGACTTGCTACCGAGAAAATTTTCAGGAAGAATGTAATTTCGAAGAAGAAACTAATAAACTAAATAGGTAACTATTAATTGAGTTTATTTTTCAGGTAACATATTTCCACTTAGGTACGTACTTTAGACGTAATTTCCTGCTCCCGATTACGTGATTCATACTTTGTGCTAAATTTTTTAGTTCTATGAATTTACTTGTGAAGCGACGTGCTTGCGTACATTTGCTGATTTTGACAACTTTTTTATTAATGAACAGGGTTGTTACTTGTGTATATTATGCATCGCCTGGCTGCTCTGCTTTTTCACTGATGTTATATTTTTTTTATTATGTGCCTGCGGTGCTTATTTATTTAAATTATAGTTGTCACCTGATTAATTGTGCTGATATGGTTATGTATGTAGGTTATACTTTGTGATTTATCTGTTTGCGCCCTCATGTTTACTTATTAAGATTAAATATGAACATTTATTTGCTTATGCTGATATGACGCTAATGACCTGTTTATTATGTAAGATATATATTACCTGCTTTGCGTATTGATTGCATATTTATACATTTCTGTTTGTTGTCATAACTACTCTTTAATTTGGTATATAGAAATGCTGATATACTGTGTACGAACATAGAGTTTAGGTCACACAATGGTATTAATTATAGATTGTTTGCTTGGCAGAACCTCGTTGTAGGAATTGTGCTGCATCCACTTGTTGACATTCTGTTCTCTACTGGTATATTTACTCGCAATTGCATGTTTTACTTACGCTCAGTGCCTTATATTTTTAAGATAAGAAAATGAACTGCTATAATTCGACGAACGACATTAGTACAAGAAACTTCATAGAAGTCACATGAGCTGGAGGTTTTATGGAAGCTGTATAAATTTATGCTAATAGGAAGGAAGCTAACGACATGACATAATAACACTAAGTTTAGACCATTGACAGTTATTACACTGCATTCTTCGTGAGCAATTGAAATAGCAAGTGACACTTGACACAAGAAATACTCCACATGTTGGCTTCTGTTTTGCCATGATTCTTAAAGTGGTGTACACACTGTGAAATATTATTATCATTCACACTCCGTAATCGTACTTACTTGCTGAAAGTTCTTCGAACTAAAGGCTGTTAGAGGTCATGTATGCATTTCTTCTATTTAATGATGGACAAGGTAACCAAAATGTATTTTATAATTCATAATGAGTAGAAGATTTGGGTCAGATGGATTACACAGAGGTTTTGTGTGGACGTTGCGTCTTCGGATTGTATGGGATGATGAATTGAAGTCTGCACTAGGATTTTGTCTGTACTTGTTCGCGGAGACTGACTAGAGGAAAGAGTTGTTATGGAAGTGGAATGATATTGGCGGTAAGGTTTATATGTGTCGACGTATTGAAGAGGTATTATTGAGGTATTGAGAGTGTGTGAAGTTGATGATTATTGGAGTTTTGGTGGACAAGAGGTAAGGTAAATGATATTGATGATAAGGTTTATATGTATCTACGAAAGAGGTATTATTGAAGTATTAAGATTATGTGATGATAATGATTATTGGAGTTTTGATGGATAAGAGGTAAAGTAAGTGAGGGGCATAGTTTTTTGTTGGTTTATATGGAACAAGGAGGATGAAGATGGCAGACTAGAACACTCAAGTGGAGAGAAGATTGTCTAAACACACACTTTGTTAAATCACTAAGCAGTATATATTTTTTTTTGGAGAGAGGAAGTAATTGCATATCTTGGCACACTGACAGTTGTTCAGCAACCGTACATTTTGATCTGGCTTGGCAAACATTGGTCTTGATATGATGACTATGACGTTGACTAACTATTATTGACTGTTATACACTGCTGCCAGTACTACTTGATACACATGTCGAACATCAAATCTTTGACAGAATTGCATTTACACAGTTAACACTATTCAATTACACAGTAGCACTTAATGTGGATGAAAGATGAGTAAGTGTGTTTTGTGTGTTTTCCTTTCCTAATCCCAAATAATTGGTACCGACCTCTTTCCTAAATATTATTTTACTTGTCTGTTGTGGATTGCACTGACACCCATAAATATTATAGGTTTACTGATATTTGTATATTTGTAACATTTAATATGACAATTATCTGATATCATTTGTGTGTTTATTATAATTTGTATGTTTAGTGCAAGAGCATTGATAATAATTTTGTAAAAGCAATTGTGTGTGCCTTCAAACTGTTGTTCGTGCTTGCACCTATTCAACATTGCTGGGTGCCACTGGTGGAACTGTTTCTACTCAAATGATGTCACTTGTTGGTGTCTGCACCTGTTCAACATTACTGGGTGCCGCTGATGGACTGCTTCTACTGAGATAATGTCACTTGTTGGTGTCTGCACCTGTTCAACATTACTGGGTGCCACTGATGGACTGCTTCTACTGAAATAATGTCACTTGTTGGTGTCTGCACCTGCTTAACATTACTGGGTGCCACTGATGGAATGCTTCTGCTGTAATGATGTCACTTGTTGGTGTCTGCACCTGTTCAACATTGCTGGGTGCTACTGTTGGAACTGCTTCTACTGAGATAATGTCACTTGTTGGTGTCTGCACCTGTTCAACAATGCTGGGTGCCACTGATGGAGTGCTTCTACTAAAATGGTGTCACTTGTTGGTGTCTGCACCTGCTCAACATTACTGGGTGCCACTGGTGGAACTTCTTCTACTGAGATAATATCACTTGTTGGTGTCTGCACCTGCTCAACATTACTGGGTGCCACTGATGGACTGCTTCTACTGAGATAATGTCACTTGTTGGAGTCTGCACCTGCTCAACGTTACTGGGTGCCACTGATGGACTGCTTCTGCTGAAATGATGTCACTTGTTGGTGTCTGCACCTGCTCAACATTACTGGGCACCACTAATGGACTGCTTCTACTGATATAATGTCACTTGTTGGTGTCTGCGCCTGCTCGCCATTTTTGGGTGCCACTGTTGAAGCTGTTTAAATACTGCTGATGAAATGTTATGAGACTGCTATTTGCACCTGTTGATCATTGCTGGGTGCTACTGCTGGAACTGTCAACTATTTGTTTATTGATATATTGACAAGATTTTATGTGAATATTTGTAAAAACTGATTTTTTGTGTGTTTACTGTTTATGATATGTTATGAGATTCTTATCTGCACCAGTTCATCATTTCTGGTGCCATTGACTGAATAATACTTATGTAAACTATTATGTAAAATTACATGTATGCAAGCATTTGTATTCCTTACTGTATTTTGAATATTAGGTTATTGAAGGGTCAGTGCAAAGCCAAAATTTATTTAATTATGTGATATTTATTTATTAATATTACCTTTTAATTTTTGTCTGTATTTTTTGGACGAATTTGGTGGCATTTTCACCACCAATGCTGGCAAAAATACCATCAAATTCTGGCCCGTGGAGGAGGGGCATATGAAAGGTGGCTACACTGAGCCACAGCGCCAGAGATTGCGCCAAAGAGTATTATTCAGCCGCTTCCACTGGCAGTTCTTATCGAGAAGTCGTGGTGGAGAGTGCTTGTTGAGATGTAGCAGTGGTGAGTCGTTGTTGAGAAGTTCCCATGGAGAGTGCTTGTTCAGAACTTGTAGTATTGTTTTGATGGGCTAGACACCAGATGTTGTTGGATTAGGGATGCTGTAATGTGCTTTTCGTCAATATATATGAGGGTAGAAAAACTCCTTTTTTTATTTTTATTTCAAATGTCTTAAACAATAATGCCTCTTGGTCACAGGTTCAGTCAACAAAGCATCTGGCTCGTAATCTTGTATTAGACTGTATTTCTGGCTTCTATGTGCAATTATAGTATTTCTGGTTTTTTTTAAATACTTCAGTATAAATGGTGTTTAAAATAGCTGGTCTTATTGAGGAAGAACCGCGCCAGATGTGTACGTTGAATCACACTTCCATACACAGAACAGCTACACTTGTGCTTTGTTGCTTCGTAGGTTTTATAGTTGCTGGGGACTCAATTAATTAATTGTGTTAACGGAGGTTTTCTTTCATTCGTTATTGTTGTTCTATGCAGTCAGATTGCGTACTATACCAGACAGGGCCAACCGGTTACGAGACTTCGTAATCGGACAGACAGCGACTAAAATATTAAAAAGTATTTGCATGCATTATATTTAATTAAGCCCCCATGCAACATCTATTCCGACACCAGATTGCCTATACTATCACCTTTTGCTCTGTACACGTCTCCTATATTAACCTTCCATCCTTCCACCTTCCACTTCTTTCAAAAATATCAGCCGTGTACTCCAGCTGACAATACCGGAAGTCTTCTTCCTGTCGACAATGCAAATATACACCACCTTGTTCATTTCTGTCATTCTTTATCTTATCATCCTCATACAACCTATAGCACCTCTTGTTCTTTTACACTTGTTGAACCTAACCTGGTTGTCCCCATTATTTTCCTCAATTTTCCTTTCGATTCTCTGTAGGATGACTCTCGTTATAGCCTTTGTTACTGGACAGATAAAACTAATTGTCTTATGTTCTTTGTATTCTTTTGTATAGTACTTTTTTGGTAAATGTAGTAGAATAGACTTAAGTAAATCTTGATACTAAATTCCGATGTCATAAATTCTGTTTACTACCACAGTCAATGTGGCTATCGAATTTACACCTAAGATTTTTAGTGTCTCAGATGGTATTTTGCTAGAGCCCAATGGTTTCTTTTCCCGGAGCTCCTGTTTCACTTTCTCCGAAACACATTTCAATATGTTAGGACTTCGTTTTCTTTTCGTTTTCTTCCCCTTCATCTTCCAAATTCAATCTGATGTTATCAGCTTGTACACCATACACCTCTTCCTCATAATCCACCTAAACGTCTATACACATCATACTCACGCGAAACTGAAAGTTGGCAAGATTTCTAAGACAAAACTGTTCGAAAAAGACAGGAGAGAAGAAAGAAAGCGTAACGCAGATTTAATTTGCTAAACATGGTCCTCAGCTCGTCTCTAACGAAAGAAGAGTGTGAAATTTAATATGCTCGAGTGAGCTTCATGTACGACATCTGAATATGGAAATAACTATGAAAGGTATGGCTAGCACATCGGAAATTCACTACGGGCTTCGTGTCTTTCCATTTAGACAGCCATCATATGGCGAACAGGCGGTCAAACATGTCTGTGTGGAAGTTAACGGAAAGACATCAGGTGGTAAGTAATGCCGTAAATGACGGAAGAAACGTTGAGCTGGAAGTGTGAAGAGGATCATCTAGCAGAAACTGAGCACTGCTGAAAAGTTGCTTTTATTGGGACTCCTTTCTTACCGTGAGTTCGTATAAGCAATGAAATGACCAGAGATGTGTGCACGTGTCGTTCAATGGCAGAATTCACACAGTTCTCTCTGAGCTGACCAGTGGCTGGGCTACACAAAACTTTTTCAGGGTTTTTGGTGTGGTGGCAAACCAGGCCTTGGCAGAAACGTGATTTAAATATGCAGTTTCTGCTTTCTAACTCTTGTGGTGGAATTTAGGAGCTGACAGGACGAACGTCTAGGCAAGTCCACATGCTGCTTTAATCGAAGGGGTCGCATTGTGCCCTTGCAAGTATGGAACACAGTACTATTACAATTTTCTGCGTAAACTTCAGTCTGCTTCCGACGTTTCTTTCACACGTGATGAATTCAGTCACTTTATTGACGGCTCATATGAACCAGGATGCAGTTCCTTCGACGTGACATTCGGGTGGCGCCACGCAAGAAAGAACTTACGTACACTCACCAACGCTCAGCTGCCTCAAGACCCAACGAAAAAAGATGATGATTTAAACTACCGTCCCAAATTTGATCGAAGATAAATGGCAATAGGACGGGTTAATGGAGATGTGTTTACGCTTTGACGAAGTGGGGTTTCCTCTAAACTGTTGGTGCCGAATGCGGAGCAAAGTAGGAATTATGAAACTGTAGTTCATGAGTCAGCACTTGCGGTATTCCATGGTGATCTGATGACTCGGCACCAGGTGACTCCGAGTGTTCTGAGCTGGTTGTCAAGTTTAGACATTTGCATTTTAGAGTAGACACTTTTCGGAGCAAGGAAACCCACACACACACACACACACAAACACACACACACACACACACAAACACGTACACACACTTATGGGCATGCAGAGGTGTGTGTGTGTGTGTGTGTGTGTGTGTGTGTGTGTGTGTGTGTGTGTGTGTGTGTGTGTGTGTGCGTGCTATCCATTTGACAGTAATTTAATGATAATTTCTGTCCAGAAGTCATTCATTAGTTGCTGTGAAGCTAAGTAATTTAATCACATGTAATTTTTAAATTCTCAGTGTAATTAGACGAGCAGCGCACCTAGTGACCACATACAGTACATTTCCTTGGTACAGAATGAAATAACCTGTCCTTTTGGGCAGAGTTACTCCATATACACTCCTGGAAATTGAAATAAGAACACCGTGAATTCATTGTCCCAGGAAGGGGAAACTTTATTGACACATTCCTGGGGTCAGATACATCACATGATCACACTGACAGAACCACAGGCACATAGACACAGGCAACAGAGCATGCACAATGTCGGCACTAGTACAGTGTATATCCACCTTTCGCAGCAATGCAGGCTGCTATTCTCCCATGGAGACGATCGTAGAGATGCTGGATGTAGTCCTGTCGAACGGCTTGCCATGCCATTTCCACCTGGCGCCTCAGTTGGACCAGCGTTCGTGTTGGACGTGCAGACCGCGTGAGACGACGCTTCATCCAGTCCCAAACATGCTCAATGGGGGACAGATCCGGAGATCTTGCTGGCCAGGGTAGTTGACTTACACCTCCTAGAGCACGTTGGGTGGCATGGGATACATGCGGACGTGCATTGTCTTGTTGGAACAGCAAGTTCCCTTGCCGGTCTAGGAATGGTAGAACGATGGGTTCGATGACGGTTTGGATGTACCGTGCACTATTCAGTGTCCCCTCGACGATCACCAGTGGTGTACGGCCAGTGTAGGAGATCGCTCCCCACACCATGATGCCGGGTGTTGGCCCTGTGTGCCTCGGTCGTATGCAGTCCTGGTTGTGGCGCTCACCTGCACGGCGCCAAACACGCATACGACCATCATTGGCACCAAGGCAGAAGCGACACTCATCGCTGAAGACGACACGTCTCCATTCGTCCCTCCATTCACGCCTGTCGCGACACCACTGGAGGCGGGCTGCACGATGTTGGGGCGTGAGCGGAAGACGGCCTAACGGTGTGCGGGACCGTAGCCCAGCTTCATGGAGACGGTTGCGAATGGTCCTCGCCGATACCCCAGGAGCAACAGTGTCCCTAATTTGCTGGGAAGTGGCGGTGCGGTCCCCTACGGCACTGCGTAGGATCCTACGGTCTTGGCGTGCATCCGTGCGTCGCTGCGGTCCGGTCCCAGGTCGACGGGCACGTGCACCTTCCGCCGACCACTGGCGACAACATCGATGTACTGTGGAGACCTCACGCCCCACGTGTTGAGCAATTCGGCGGTACGTCCACCCGGCCTCCCGCATGCCCACTATACGCCCTCGCTCAAAGTCCGTCAACTGCACATACGGTTCACGTCCACGCTGTCGCGGCATGCTACCAGTGTTAAAGACTGCGATGGAGCTCCGTATGCCACGGCAAACTGGCTGACACTGACGGCGGCGGTGCACAAATGCTGCGCAGCTAGCGCCATTCGACGGCCAACACCGCGGTTCCTGGTGTGTCCGCTGTGCCGTGCGTGTGATCATTGCTTGTACAGCCCTCTCGCAGTGTCCGGAGCAAGTATGGTGGGTCTGACACACCGGTGTCAATGTGTTCTTTTTTCCATTTCCAGGAGTGTATTTTATAAAAACGGATAACTGTATCGTTGCCTATATTCCACATCCGCTATTAAACCACTGGATCGATTTGATTCAAACTTCGCACTGTCTGAAAAGAAGCGCTGTGGTGTGTAAGAACCACCTACCAATCAGAGAGGTGGGGGTGCAGGTGAAAAAGTAGCGTAGCCCACGACTGACAAATATCTGGAATTTATTCATTCAACATTTCAGAGTGAGAGCACTTAATCAGTTGGAACAAACTCTATACGTAATTTCAATGTTTATTCCTTACTGGATTTTCATGTAGTGCAGTAAAACAGCTGCATCGAGAATTACATTTCAATTTATGGCTTTTTTGATAGCAACTCCATTCGTGACACATATCGCGTACAGTATTCACATACCACCGACTGCACTTGCAAAATATACCACTGTACGGCACATAGTTTGGAAATATGACGTCATATACACTGACGTGCGTGAAAAGCATGACGTTTTAGTTTATTGCTACTATAGAACCAACTCTACTCCCAACACACTTTGCGGACAGTGCGCACAAATACCGTTGAATGAATCTGGAACATTATATCATAGTACGACTCATTGTTCAGAAGATAAGACGTCAAAACATTGAACTTCGTGAAAAGGAAACTGCGGGGTAAAATTCAGTAGGGGTACAAGTCAAATACGGGTACCAATTTGTATCAAATATGTTAAATATTTTTGAAATGTATGTGACACAAGCTGCAAGTAAAAACTGCTCCTAAATCCAATGTCAACCAAACTTCCTACACATGTTACTTATGTATTATCTCGAAAAAAATATTGTGGGCCTAGGAATCACCTACTATTCTGAGGAGTGCTCACGGAGAGAGGAGGGTGGAGGAAGAGGAGATGGAGAAACAGTGAGGGGTAAGGAGTACCAGGACATAGTTAGAGGACGAGAAGGGCAGACAAACGGAGAGGATGAGATTGAGGGCGTGGAAGATGGGTGAAAAGACAAGCGGGAGGATACGGAAAGAGTGATGGGGTGAATAATGTGGACATGAAGAGGGGGAAGGAGGAGATGCGTTGAAAAATGGTGGGGGAAGGAATCTGAGACGGACGGAGACAGGTGCAGAGAAAGTGGACACAGAAGTGGAGGAGGAGTGGACTAACAGAACACTAGAATAAATACATAGCCAGGCATTTCGAAGTGTTCAGTTTGTATGATTAAAATTCGCTATCATTGGCATATCTTGTTTTGTTTGATCTTCAGTATATTAATATTGGACTGATTGCTAAACAGACTACAGATACATATGCACTGCACATGTGATTCCTATAAGGACCAATATTCACAGATGCAACGTTGTTCTTTTCCATGTCAGTAACCTTTCAGTTGGCCTATCCTGATAACATTAATCGTATCACGTAACATAATATCTAATGCTGCCTTACAGTTGGCTGATCATGCCCGGATATTTTAACTAGCAATTCAATACAAGTGAATAATAATCTCACTGTGTGTACTAGAAGAAAAGTGATATTTATAAATAAGTAAGCTCCATTCACTACATGTCTGCCTCATACTGCATAGGAGCGATCAAAGCCGGATGAACTGCTTGAATGAATATGGGCCGGTAGAATGTTGCGGGTAAAATGAGAAGACCTGACAGTTTATAGATTTAGCTGTAACAACAAAGGGGATCAGGTATCTAGAAGTGGTTAACATGTAATGGTTAACATGTAAAGGGTATTGGAATATTGAAGGGAGAGCGAGTACAAGTTACTTCCAGGTAGTTTACAGGTTGAGTGCGTTGTGAGACGTGGATAGCACGGTCTAAGAAGTTCCGCAGAGGAAATCGCAACTGCGGACCCTCGAAACAGCACAGTGGCTCCTGGCAGCCAACTGTTGCTAGCTAATGCCACACGTCAGGAATACATCGCTTCTGCTGATCGTTTGACTCACCCCACAGCTCACTAATTTACAAAACTCGTGTGCCATTTGTGAAGCCAGCTAGAAAAATGAGTCGACACGTGTAATGTCTCAATGTCGTACTTTCACAGGCATTCTTTGAAACAGGGAATTAAATGCTTTACTCCGTGCGATCCATTAATGGTTTATAAACTGAAGAAAAACCGGCAGTAACGCATTGTACGTAAGTTGAGACACGGACTCATTGTGCCTAGCTCATCTGACGCAATCGCGACTAGTAACGTAACCTCGCTGGCCATTAGAATTGCAACAGCAAGATGATTAGCAATTATCGAGACCTTACTACTTGTGCGGAATGATTAATTAATTAATTGGATTGTTTCTGTTGAACTTGTGAGTCAGCATTATTCAAGAAAAGGGACGAAGAGGACAGTTTTGTCACATTCGGGATAACAAGGGTTCACACACTCGTCCGACCATCCTCGTTATGCTCCTCTGTTTGATACCTTACAACGACTGAGGTCAATGCCTGGCGGGGCCCACTGAAGAGGTTTACAGTTCACTCCGTTAACCAACATTGTTCAATTCGTGCTTGTGATATTTCTCCGAAGATATGGTCATCTACTCGACGTTTTAACCTGGTCTTTAATTTTTCTATGAGGAAATGTTGCAGAAATACTGATAGATGTGTACGTATATTACGAGACAAGTGTATTACGAGAAATTAAATGCTCATTGATAAGCGTTCCTCTGACATTAGAAGATACAGTCTTAAGAACACATAACACGAATGATAAAACCAACACTTTTCATCTAGAGGTTACAGAGTTTAGAGCTATCTTTCTAATTCCTGCTATAGTGTATCCTTTTAATGGTAAGTCAACCACCCAGAAAAGGTGTACTTCTGGCCATTAAAATCGTAACACTAGGAAGATTAATCAGTAACGAAGCTGTACTCATTGCGTGTATATGCAAGAGCAACATGAATACACGTTTAAATTTGCATGTGATCTGGGGGTGTACAGAGTGTGACATACACACAACTGCCTCCTCACTCAGGGATATTAATTTTAATTCGGACGTCCATCGTGCCGAACTGAGCCTAGAGGGGAGATACGGACACATCATCCAGAGCTGCTTCAACTCACTGCCACAGTCCAACCACGGTAGTGACTGGCAAGTGCTAGCGTGCTAGCCGTTCGACAAAGCACTACCAGACGTTTTCAATCTAGAGAACGCGTTGGCCAAGGCAACAATCTAACACCCTCAATCACATATCATGTATTAATTGAGAGGACACAACATGTCGTATCTACTGCTTTATTTTCGTCTCCTTTCAAACATATAAGTATTACAGAGATGAATAGCAAATACAGAATTTATTTAATCCTCAACAGTCTCACCACCTGGTCATTATCAAGTGGGATGACCCGTTGCACCAGCCGACTAATATTTCTTCCTTCTGGGGTATGAAGCTTTAAGGTCCTGCGCGTCGAATACGTAACATACGGATACAACACAAACAAAGCAACTGGGGCAGTGTTCCTGGACATCGAAAAGGCCTTTGACCGTCTGTGGCCCAACGGCCTCATACGCAAACTCAGCGACGGAGGGTACCCCGACCGGCTCGTACTTCTCATACACCCATATCTCGCGGACAGGAATTTCAACACCGACGTGCAGGGCAAACAGTCAACACGACATGGTATCGTGGCTGGAGTACCCCAAGGAAGCATCCTAGAGCCCATACTGCCTAACCTATACGGTAATGACCTTCCAGCTACACGCAACACGATGGTGGCAATCTACGCGGATGACACTGCCATCCTCGAGCAAGACTGGAAACCGTCCAACATTAACTCACGACTACAGACTGCACTTGGTTGGTAAAATGGGGTGTTAGAATAAACGTCGACAAGTGCGAAGCCGTTCTGTTGACTAGAAGATCGAAACTACTGCGAAAACATCAACGCTGCAACCCAGTAACACTAAATGTAATCCCAAAACGTTCCTGTGAGACTGGTCAAATACCTTGGTGGCTAGCTGGACCGGAAACTACTCTGGGGGGACCAACAAAGCAAACCCGAGGCTCAAACTATCCTGTGCTTAACAGGCGTAGCACTCTGAATAGGAGGGTGTCCAGGTCCATGTACATCACACTTATTAGACCTCTGATGACGTATGCTGCTCCCATCTGGGGATACGCTCCGCCCACATACCTGCGCCGTCTGCAGCTCATACAAAACAAAGTACTCAGAATCATAAGCAATGCACCGCGTTACACACGCGCCGCGGATCTTCACCGGGAATATCGGCTAGATACAGTCTTGCAGGTATTCCAAAAACTCTCCACACGACTTTACAGAAACCCGAGACACTCGCGTAACCCGTTTATTCTTTCTCTGGGGAACTACGACCGCAACAATAGATGGAAACATATTAGACCAAAGACACTATTGGCAAGGAATAAAACATCTATGGGCAATAGCACGCTAACGCAACAGTACTGGCGAGCCCCTGCAACATAGCTACTACTGGCCACCCCAGATGCTCGACCCGCCGAAAAACAGGCAATCGTAGGGAAGCCGTACTGTACACAACACGCAAACCAGCCACACACACACACACACCCTACACTGTGAGCTGATCTATGGCCGATCGCCCACTAATGTGCGACGACCTCGAACTGTTACAGGGACGCAGCCGCTGCAGCAGGCCCTACAACGAGCACCCGCAACGACAAAGGTAACAATGCACGATACCTCGCACTAACATAACCTCACCTTGCATGCACTCTCGCAGGTAGCAAGCCGCTACTGGCCTTACTACCAGTCCTACTGTCGCAGAGGCTTTTTTCTCTTGGTGCTTGCCTTGGCACTTTCTTCCCCTCTGCCCTTACAAACCGCTACCCTCCGATCGCTTTCGTCCTTTCTGTCTCCTGATGGACCATGTCAGTGAGAAGCATTGACAACATCACAGCCCGCATCCTGTGACTCCTGATTCGAAAACTAACATGTATATGGTGCTGTCAGTAGAACTTTTTGGTTGGTCATCACGTCGGTGTGGGCGGGGAGGGGCACCATCCTATAGGAAAAAAAGGCGGAGAAACTGACTGAAAGGGAAGGAAATATTGATGTCAGCTGCATCCGGGAATTTATACTGAGTCAGCGATGACGAGTGAAGATGTGTGCCGGACAGGTATTCGAGACCGGGATCTCCTGCTTGCTAGGCAGTTACGTTAACGACTTGCGCTGACAATCTTGGCGCTCTTCCCAGCAGGGTGTCGTGCGGTTTCCTACCGTGGGGTTTCCTACCGTGGGGTTTCCTACCGTGGGGTTTCCTACTGTGGGTTTTCCTACCAGGTGGTTTCCTACGAGCAGTGGCACACTAAACCTGTCAGAGGCCCGGGCCAGCAAAACAAATCGAGGCTCCCCTTGCTGCCCTCTCCCATCCTCCTCACAGGATTTCTCCGAGAGTTTCAAACGCAAACGGAAGGAAGTCCCACATTGCTTATCACCTTCATTTTGTGTCGTGATAATTTACAAGGTATAACGTTATTTTACGTGACACTGAAAGCATAGAGCGAGCGGTGTGTATAAAAATGAATTCCTATTTCCCAAACCAAGAGGAAGGTCACTGTCTACATAAAACTTCGTTCAGTGCATGGTGGAGGGTACTTTGCTTATGGATTTCAACAAAAGCCACAGTGTCGCTCCAATCTTGATGGAATTTTGTACATTTTATCTTCAAAACAAGAGGAACCTCACTGTCTACGTGAAATTTCATACGGTGTTTGGCGGAGGGTACCTTACAACAGAATTACACACCATTTGACTGATCAGTTTGGGAATTGGCTCATGTATGTATGTTTTCGTGGTGAAGGCATTTACACAAACCAACGTATGGCGGATGGTTGGTCTAGCTTTAAATAAATTCAAGATCGTCTCGTCAGTCAGCATGAAAGTTGGCAGATATACGTATTTTTTCATAGACAGGGAAAGAGGAGATGGCATGACGGAGGCGGAGGACGAGATATACGGAGAGAGGAGAACGTGATGGGGGCAGGGAGGGGGGTAGGAGGTGCACCCAGAGAAGTGAAAGAAACAGATTAAAAGAGAGAGGGAGCTGCAGGTAAACACAGAAAGGGGGTAGGTGATGAGTGGCTAATGGAACACTGTAATAAATACATAAATTAGGGGTGTTATTGTGAATTTGATGTACTATTAGAAAAAGCGGAGGAGGAGGTGAACAGAGATGGGAAGATGGATGGATAGGAGGATGAAGTGTTGTGAGAGAGGGGGGCAGATGTAGGAGATGGAAAGAGAGACGAGATAGGACTAAATGGACAAGAGAGATGAGGGAAGAGGGGATGAACTGACATAAAACTGGGATGAATAATTATCCTGGCAACGCCCGGTTTACAGTTAGTAATTAGATAAAGATTTACGCGACAATGGGCGTGTTGGCTCAAATGGTTCAAATGGCTCTGAGCACTATGGGACTTAACAGCTGTGGTCATCAGTCCCCTAGAACTTAGAACTACTTAAACCTAACTAACCTAAGGACATCACACACATCCATGCCCGAGGCAGGATTCGAACCTGCGACCTTAGCAGTCGCACGGTTCCGGACTGCGCGCCTAGAACCGCGAGACCACCGCGGCCGGCAATGGGTGTGTTCATCTGAAAGAAATTAGATAATATTTCCCTATGGTTAGCTGCGGCGCATAAAGTCTCGATAACTAGAGTGTTGTTCTTGATGTCTACAGATGATAAAATTTAGTTGTTTAATATAGATGACTCCACCAATGTTACTCTAGTTGGAATTTCATATTTATAAAATGAACTGCATAATAATCAGCTGAAAAATGCGCCTGTTGGAGCACAATAAAGGCAAATATGATCGTGTTTAAAAGTCTCTGGCAGAAAAGTGGACAACCAGCTGTCTGAGTCCTCATTATGCCTTCCGCACCAAAAATTCTGGAAGCTTCACAGTACGAGTGACCATTTTATGTAAGAAATTTACCAAGTAAAGTTTCAGTTATGTTGAGATAAAAATTCAGTAAATAGCAGATTGTGTTTTAGAACTTTAAAAATACCGTTAAAAGCGTACTTTTGTGAATGAGATCCCACAAATACAAATAATTAGTTTCGTTTGACATATATGACGAACCTCCAGAATCAGCAAGTTAACTTTGCGAAATTATTGATGCTGATCGACGACGACACTGTCTAAGAAACGGTGACAACACCTGCACTGAGGGTGAGGGACTGGGGTAGACAAGCAATGGGGGAGGCTCAAATCCCAAACACCTCGTTAGGGAACCGGTTGCTCTGGACAGCTTCGCTACCTGCTGCACCCTTGTAGGAAACCCCACGATAGGAAACCCCACGTAGCCCCCAGCAGTACCACATTCCTGTCTGGCGTCACCTAACTGCAGTCCCCTCCCATGTCCTTCATGCTGGCGACTTCGAGATTCCAGCTGTGAGTCGAACGTGTTTGTGCATCCGCGCTGAAGCAAGTGCTGACGGATGCGAACGATACCGAACTATCAGTTTAATTACACGTGGTTGCAAAATACTAACGCGAATTCTTTACAGAAGAATGGAAATGCTTGTAGAAATCATCCTCTGGTAGGATTAGTTAGGATTCCTTAGAAAGATATAACAGGCAACCCAATACTGACTCCACGACCACTCTTAGAAGATACATTAAGGAAAGACAAACCTATGTTTACAATTTTTGTAGAGGTAGGGAAAACTTGCAGAAAAGCTGACTGGAACACACTGTTGGAAAATTTCAAGGTAACAGGAGTAAAATAATGGGAGTAGTAGGCTATTGACAACTTGTACAAAAGACAAGACGGCGGTTATAAGAGTCGAGGGGCGGGAATGGGAAGCAATGGCTGAGAAGGCAGTGAGACAGAGTTGTAGCTTATCCCCGATGTTATTCAGTCTGTACACAGAGCAGGCAGTATAGAAAACTAAAGAAAATTTTCCAGTAGGAAATAATGTGCAGAGAAAAGAAATCAAGACTATCGGGTTTCTGCCGGTTGTTCGCCGCTCTCTTGTACCGATATTTCAACTGCGTGGCTCGCAGTCTTCTTCAGATGTTACCTGATACTGATTGCAGTGTGGAACGAGTCCGGTATTTATGACTGTGTTGTGCTAGGCGCTCCGTCTGCGGCCCGCCCCGCGTCATGCACCGACCAATAGCAGCGGCTGTACTGCTCTCCTGTGGCAGCGGCAGTTCCGAACGCGGTGCTCAATACCCGTTGTCAATCTCGCTGTTGCAGTTCTGAACGACGTCCAAGTCGTGCTAGACATTTTATCTTCTGGTTGTCGTCACCTGTGATCTTGGTAGGACGTTCTGTAACCGTTGCGTGCCGTGTCAGGCGTTCCGTGCGAGGTCCGTGCCCACCAGGGGCGGCTGCAGTGTTGTTTTCAGGCCGTTGTTGCTCAAACTGTCGCTCGAGACCCGGTAGAGCGTCCTCAGGTATTGATCTGTTGTCTGAGGTACCATTCCGTGTGCGTCCTATGCTATATGCACCAAACAGTTTTCTCTAATTCCGTCTTCATATTTCTGTCCCATGGGGTCCTCATGTTGTTCCCGCTGAGATTTCATGAGACCGAGTCCCGAATTCGAGGCAGAACTCAACTGGAAACTGGTGTCGCGGTTAATAATACTCTCCGTGACCTTAATCTCAATAGATTCTTTGCTAATGCTGCCCCAATATCTCGAAGTATGTGTTAGAATCTTGGCATCGTTATAGTTCACAAAACGATTGAATTTTAAACAATGCACGACAATCTCTGACTTGGTTTCCTGTGTCAATATAGTGTGCCTGTGATGTTCTTTGCACCTATGGCAACGGTACTAGTCGCCTGGCCGATATATTCCATCCCACATTCAAAATGTATGTGGTAAAAGCCTGGTTTCTGCAGATCCACGTAAACCTTCACACTCCCTGGTAGAGGCTTAAGCTTGGTGGGTGGATGGAATACGCTCTTGATGTTATGTTCGAGGAGATTTCTACTGATTTTTGCAGATATCGGCCCGACATATGGCAAATATCCAACTTTCTTCATTTCATCTTTTACCTCTTAACGAACCTCTGATGGATAAACAGACCACGGTGCCTTTTGAACATATCTAGAACACAGATTACAACTGTTCTGTCTCCGTCGCCAAATTATTCGTGTCTGTTCAACCAGTTCTGAGTAAACTATTTTTCTATGTCGGATAGTGGTAACCGCTGGCGTGCAGTTACAAGCCGGAGTGTGTTTGGGGTAGGCCTACGCACTGTGATTGAAGATACCATCTGCCTTCCTCTTGACTAGTACACCTAGGATTGGGATAGCCCATCCATCCCCAGTTCCTTGATAAATTTAATGTTAGGATGGCGTGACCTCCTAAGAGATCCAAGAAAACGTGGAGATTTTCCCTCCCGTGATGCCATATAACAAAGGCGTCTCCCATGTACCTAAAAAAGCATTGCAGTTGATCTGGGGCCGATGTAAGTGCCTCATCTTCAAATCTCTCCATAAGGAGATTGGTCATCATCGGTGAGAGAAGGCTACCCATTACCACCCCTTTCATTTGCACGTACAATTGAGCCCCGTATAGGAGGTAAGTCGAGGTAAATATGTGTCTCAATAAGTGTAGCAGAGAACCGTTGAACGTTTCCCTATCAGATCAAGTGAATCATTCAGTGCTACGCGGGTGAACAGGGGCACCATGTCGAAACTGACCGTGATGTCAGATACCTTGACCTGTAACTGCCTCAGCCGTGATACGAACACTTTCCCACATATGGGGAGAGCATCCTCTGGAGGTGTTGAGCAGTGAGGTAGGTGGCTGCGCCCGTGTTGCTGACTACTGGACGTAGAGGAACGCATGTTTTTTAAACCTTAGGCAGACCATAAGATCTTGGCGTCACTGGCGCTTTTGCTCTTAGTTGCTTAACGATCTTTTCTGGAAGGCCGATTTCCTTTAGAAGAGCCCAGATCTTCTTATACACCTTGTCTTGTGAAGTCGCTGTCCACTGGTCTTTATACCGGGTCGTCAAAAAGTTGTCCCACCTCACTGTCATAATCTGCCTTCTGTAGGACGACGGTAGCATTTCCCTTCAGCTGCTGGTATCACCGCAACTCTATCATCTTCTACATCTAAATCTACATCTACATCTACATCCATACTCCGCAAGCCACCTGACGGTGTGTGGCGGAGGGTACCCTGAGTACCTCTATCGGTTCTTCCTTCTATTCCAGTCTCGTATTGTTCGTGGAAAGAAGGATTGTCGGTATGCTTCTGTGTGGGCTCTAATCTCTCTAATTTTATCCTCATGGTCTCTTCGCGAGATATACGTAGGAGGGAGCAATATACTGCTTGACTCTTCGGCGAAGGTATGTTCTCTAAACTTTAACAAAATCCCGTACCGAGCTACTGAGCGTCTCTCCTGCAGAGTCTTCCACTGGATTTTATCTCCGTAACGCTTTCGCGATTACTAAACGAAGCGCGCTGCTCTCCGTTGGATCTTCTCTATCTCTTCCATCAACCCTATCTGGTACGGATCCCACACTGCTGAGTAGTATTCAAGCAGTGAGCGAACAAGCGTACTGTATCCCCTACTTCCTTTGTTTTCGGATTGCATTTTCTTAGGATTCTTCCAATGAATCTCAGTCTGGCATCTGCTTTACCGACGATCAACTTTATATGATCATTCCATTTTAAATCGCTCCTAATGCGTACTCCCAGATAATTTATTGAATTAACTGCTTCCAGTTGCTGACATGCTATTTTGTAGCTAAATGATTAGGGAACTATCCTTCTATGTATTCGCAGCACATTACACTTGTCTACATTGAGATTCAATTGCCATTCCCTGCACCATGCGTCAATTCGCTGCAGGTCCTCCTGCATTTCAGTACAATTTTCCATTGTTACAACCTCTCGATACACCACAGCATCATCTGCAAAAAGCCTCAGTGAACTTCCGATGTCATCCACAAGGTCATTTATTTATATTGTGAATAGCAACGGTCCTATGACACTCCCCTGCGGCACACCTGAAATCACTCTTACTTCGGGAGACTTCTCTCCATTGAGAATGACATGCTGCGTTCTGTTATCTAGGAACTCTTCAATCCAATCACAAAATTAATCTGATAGTCCATATGCTATTACTTTGCTCATTAAACGACTGTGGGGAACTGTATCGAACGCATTGCGGAAGTCCATAAACACGGCATCTACCTGTGAACCCGTGTCTATGGCCCTCTGAGTCTCGTGGACGAATAGCGCGAGCTGGGTTTCATACGACCGTCTTTTTCGAAACCCATTCTGATTCCTACAGAGTAGATTTCTAGTCTCCAGAAAAGTCATTATACTCGAACATAATACGTGTTCCAAAATTCTACAACTGATCGACGTTAGAGATATAGGTCTATAGTTCTGCACATCTGTTCGACGTCCCTTCTTGAAAACGGGTATGACCTGTGCCCTCTTCCAATCCTTTGGAACACTACGGTCTTCTAGAGACCTACGGTACACCGCTGCAAGAAGGGGGCCAGTTCCTTCGCGTACTCTGTGTAAAATCGAACTGGTATCCCATCAGGTCCAGCGGCCTTTCCTCTTTTGAGCGATTGTAATTGTTTCTGTATCCCTCTGTCGTCTATTTTGATATGTACCATTTTGTCATCTGTGCGACGATCTAGAGAAGGAACTAAAGTGCAGTCTTCCTCTGTGAAACAGCTTTGGAAAAAGACATTCAGTATTTCGGCCTTTAGTCTGTCATCTTCTGTTTCAGTACCATTTTGGTCACAGAGTGTCTGGACATTTTGTTTTGATCCACCTACCGCTTTGACATAAGACCAAAATTTCTTAGGATTTTCTGCCAAGTCAGTACACAGAACTTTACTATCGAATTCATTGAACGCCTCTCGCATAGCCCTCCTCACACTACGTTTCGCTTCGCGTAGTTTTTGTTTGTCTGCAAGGCTTTGGCTATGTTTATGTTTGCTGTGGAGTTCCCTTTGCTTCCGCAGCAGTTTCCTAACTCGGTTGTTGTGCCACGGTGGCTCTTTCCGATCTCATACAATATTGCTTGGCACATTCTCATCCAACGCATATTGTACGATGGTTTTGCACTTTGTCCACTGATCCTCAACACTATCTGTACTTGAAACAAAATTTATGTGTTGAGCCGTCAGGTACTCTGTAATCTGCTTTTTGTCCCTTTTGATAAACAGAAAAATCTTCCTACCTTTTTTAATATTTCTATTTACGGCTGAAATCATCGATGCAGTTACCGCTTTATGATCGCTGATTCCCTGTTCTGCGTCAACTGTTTCAAATAGTTCGGTCTGTTTGTCACCAGAAGGTCTAGTACGTTATCGCCACGAGTCGGTTCTCTGTTTAACTGCTCAAGGTAGTTTTCAGATAAAGCACTTTAAAAAAATTTACTGGATTCTTTGTCCCTGCCACCCGTCATGAACGTTTGAGTCTCCCAGTCTATATCCGGCAAATTAAAATCTCCACCCAGAACTATAACATGGTGGGGAAATCTACTCGAAATATTTTCCAAATTATCCTTCAGGTGCTCAGCCACAACACCTGCTGAGCCAGGAGGCCTATAGAGACATCCAATTACCATGTCTGAGCCTGCTTGAACCGTGACCTTCACCCAAATTATTTCACATTTTGGATCTCCGTCAGTTTCCTTCGATACTATTGGACTTCTTATCGCTATAAACACGCCTCCCCCTTTACTGTCCAGCCTGTCTCTGCGGTATACATTCCAAACTGAGTTTAGGATTTCATTACTGTTTACGTCTGGTTTCCGCCAACTTTCTGTCCCTAGTACTATATGGGCGTTGTGACCGTTTATTAATGAGAGCAGTTCTGGGACCTTTCTATAGACGCTCCTGCAGTTTACTATTAGCACATTAATATTGTTATTCCCTGTTGCATTTTGCCTATTCCTACCTTGCCGCGTCTCAGGAGGCGTCTTTTCGGGTCTAGGGAGGGAATTCTCTAACCTAAAAAACCCACATGTGCACTCCACACGTACTCCGCTACCCTTGTAGCCGCTTCCGGCGCGTAGTGCACGCCTGACGTATCCAGAGGGACCCTACATTTCTCCACCCGATAGCGGAGGTCGAGAAATTAGCACCCCAGAT
Organism: Schistocerca serialis cubense; assembly: GCF_023864345.2. NCBI lineage: Eukaryota > Metazoa > Arthropoda > Insecta > Orthoptera > Acrididae > Schistocerca > Schistocerca serialis. The sequence goes on from NW_026047583.1 coordinate 12,399,169, forward strand.
CTCCGCAGAATCGTCTGAGCCTCTGGTTTAAGCCTTCCACTCGGCTCCAAACCTGAGGACCGCAATCGGTTCTGGGAACGATACTACAAATAGTTAGCTCTGATTCCACCCCGCGAGCGAGGCTTTCCGCCTTCACCAGTTCCGCCAACCGCCTGTACGAACTGAGGATGACCTCTGAACCCAGACGGCAGGAGTCATTGGTGCCGACATGAGCAACAATTTGCAGGCGGGTGCACCCAGTGCTCTCTATCACCGCCGGCAGGGCCTCCTCCACATCACGGATGAGACCCCCCGGCAAGCAGACAGAGTGAACACTGGCCTTCTTCCCCGACCTTTCCGCTATTTTCCTAAGGGGCGCCATCACCAGCCTAACGTTCGAGCTCCCAATAACTAATAAACCCCTCCCCCCGTGTGCCTGCTCGGACCTTGCTGAAGGAGCAGCCACATGTCCACTCACAGGCAGAGTGGGCAATGCCACACGGCCAGCCTCCACATTTACCCTCCGCCTCGTGCGCCGCGAACGCCGCTGAACCCGCCACTCTCCTTGGGGAGAGGGTGGCCCAACCGCGCCCAGTACACGCGAAGATGTCTCGACAGCAGGGACAGTGGGTGAAGCATGTAACACCTTGGGTGTACCATGCAACGCACCAGACTCCCCACTGCCGCTACACTCCGAGGCAGCAGCCTGAAGACGGCTGACCGCGGCCATCAACACGTTCAGCTGTTCGCGAACAGTGGCCAGCTCCTCCTGCGTCCGTACACAGCAGTCACATATCCTATCCATCCTAAGAAATCAGTTTACTGTAGGGAGTTAATCAACTTTTAACTAGACTGCTAATTCACTAAAGGCGGCTGATTGTTGACTAAACTTTGGTTGCTAGCCACTTCTTGTAGAAAACAATGAAAATAGCACTACCAGTCTCTGGACTGTATTGAAAACAAACACTAGCACTACTGGCACTGTGGCTGACTAAAGTGACTCTCTCTGACTGTATTCAAACAAACACGAAATCTATGGAACTCTATTACTAGCACTCGAAAATTAAAGCTTCCTAAAAGCAAAATCACACGGAAGAAGAAGAAGTGACAACTAAGAAAAATACAGTTAATACTTAAATCAAGGTAGCTCGCTGCACGGCAGACGTGAAGCAGACGGCAGTTACGACGACACTGACACTTCCCTGAATTGTTTAAGGGAAAACATCCCATCTCCAGAGATGTTTCGTGAGTGCTCTGCGAATCTCCCCTCGCACTTCTTCAGCATCATTGGCTGTAAATTTCAGGGCCACCTGCTCCATTGCACTAACGAAGGACGCCGCAGGAACATTTATGGGGGTAACTGAGAAATTAAGACCCTTGCTGAGCACTTTCAATGTGGTTGCGTCGAATCCCTTCTCACTCAGGTTGACGACCGTGTGAGCGTCCTCGTTCGGCTGCGCCTTGTTGTTAAGACGTTCAAAGTTGGCTAGTTGACAGGACGCTGATTTCCTCCTTGTGCACTCCGCTAGTGACCAAAAGATGCCATCAAATCGGTCAAAGACTTGTCTGGTTAGAAGGTTTGGTATAAAATAGTGTAGAGACAGCAACACTCTGGATGTCACATCACGTCGGTCACACATGTCACGTACTCTCTCCCTGACCAATGCTGAGCTCGCTCGATGGTTAATTCTGTTGATCAGCCTAGAACTGACCTTATGTTTAATTTTAGCAAACACTGGAACCACGTGCTCTTCTCGGTGTCTAGGCCGGAAACAGAGAGAACAGAGCTTTTTCACCTTCCCTTGTCAAAACTTATCCAGCGTTCTAATTATGACATAGAGGGAGAAGTACCCACATCTTGTCGAGCAAGAAGAGATATTCAGAATGCAAGGATACTCATTCAGTATGCTCATACGGCAGGATGTGCCACCCACAGTGTCTAAAAACCGAGGCCGGAACTCCTTAGAACAGTGTCGGAGCATCTGAAAGCGCTTACCAGGTAAGAAAACCAGGACCAATGAAGTCGTTAAAGATAGGTGCTCCAGCGTCTTATGATTTCTGAGCTGACCTACTGCTGTAGGGATAACGTCGTGGAACGTTTGAGGGTGAGGGTCTAAATTAGGACCCTCACTTTCAAACTTTCGTTGTATACATCTACATCTACATCTTCATGGATACTCTGCAAATCACACTTAAATCCCTTGCAGAGGCTTCATCGAACCACCTTTACAATAATCCCCTGTTATTCCACTCTGGAGCAATACGCAGAAAAATCAAACAAATATACCTTTCCGTACGAACTCTAATTTTCCTTATTTTATAAACATGATCTTTTCTCCCGATGTATGCCGGCGTCAACAAAATATTTTTTTCACTCGGAGGAGCAAACTGGTGACTGAAATGTCGTGATAAGGTCCCGCCGCAACGAGAAACGCTTGTGATTTAATGATGCCCATCCCAAATCCCGCATCATGTGCGTGAAACTCTGCCCCCTATATAGGGAAGGATGGGGAACGAAATCATCCATGCCCTTTCAAAGGAATCATCCCGGCATTTGCCTGAGACGATTGAGGGAAATTACAGAAAATCTAATTATGGATGGCCGAACGCGAGTTTGAACTGTCGTCCTCCCGAATGTGAGTCCAGTGTGCTAACCACTGCACAGTCTCGCTCGGTCTACTACTAACTGTGACTTCTCTGACAGAAAAACAAGTATCCACTTGCATAAGTGAGGCCATATCAAGTAAGCACGCTATTTGATTACAAGCCACCTGTGAAGTACGGTGTCAAAAGCCTTCTTGTTGAGTGGTACTTAAGATAGGTAAATAAATTAGTGAAACCAATGTGAAGTGAAGTAGAAATTAGAAAATAAATGAAAAACTTAGTTTAGTTTAGAAGAGTTACACACTGGCAAACAGCGCGCTTTGCAGCAGAGGCAATGACCGTGAAGTCGACACGTTCAGGAGAAGCCATCGCCCTCCCCACATAAGCGGAAGCTGTAGATTCAGCCGTCAGGGCATCACCCGACCGGCTCACGTGTTTCTCAATTGTCACATGTGATCAAAGGCCCTCGCCTACATTCCAAGAGCCAATGACCGACGTTAAGAAGATTCTTCGAGAAGCTTTTCAAGAAGAGGCAATGACCGTGAAGTCATTCACCTCTAGTGAACTGAAGTGAATAAATATGCGAGACGCAGTGGGCCAGACAGTAGTAGTTTGCAGTTCAGTTTCGGTTCGAGTTCAGTTCCAGTACAGTTCAGTCGGTGCTGAAGACCGTCATGCAGGAAGAGACTACATCGTACACAGAAGCACCAATTCCGCCGCTGTAATGGAATAGCAAGCAGCAGCCTCGCCGTCAGAAGACAGAAGTCAGAAGGTATTTGAAGACTGATTTTTACGTACCCGGGTGACTCGTGAGGACGGGAAGGAGACGGCCTCGCATCAGCAGCCACCTGTGAGCTGGTGATGAAGATCTGACAGCCGAAGACTGGCAAGCTGGAGTCTGTTGTTCGAGTCCAGGACGCTGGCCCTCGCACAACACTGACACACGCGGCCGCATACAGAAGAGGAACACTGGGACGCCACATCCGAGGTATCGCCATCCAATTCACGACTTCGTTCTCAATAATTAAACGGGTCACCTCACGATGCGTGTCTCCAGTCAACTGGGCGAAACAGCGACACGAGATACACACCGCCAGGCATAATCAGACGCCGCCGCTCACACAGCAGAGGCTTCGCAAACGACACAGCTGCCGCTCTCCCAGCCAGAACAATCCAGTAAGGAAACCATTGTACAAATCTTCAATAAAAATTATCTTATGTAAAATGCTGTTTCATTCTACCTCATACCCGAGCCAAGGAAGAACCCACCATACCCACGTGCTGTTAAGTGAAGAAAAGTAATTTATTTAGTGTTTTTCATCCTGAAATAATGTTTTGGAATCAAATGCCCTTTGCAGTAATGCTCATCCTGACAATTGACTAGCATCAAAAGACATCACCCAGTTACATTCTGGAAATCTAGAAAAACGGAATCAATACGAAATCCTTTGTAGATTCCACTCAACACATCTTTGAGTATACAGCTACTTCTGTTTCATAAGAACGATGTTTTTAAATCTTCGAGGTAAAAGTTTGATCACAATATATGTTCCAAAATCCGACTGCATATCGACGTTAATGCTAGGGTTCTGTAATTTAGTGGATTACTCCTATTGCCTTTCTAGAGTATTAGTGTGACCTGTGAAATTTTCCTGTCCTTGTGTACGGATCTTTCGACGAGCGAGCTGCTGTTTATATTGTTAATTGCGAAGCTATTGCATCAGCGTACTCTCATAGGAACTTAATTCACATACATTCCGGACCGTAAAACTTGCTTTTATTAAATGATTTGAGTTGCTTCACTACTCCGAGGGCATTTAATGCAAAATTATTCTTGTTGGCAGCTGTTCTTGATTCAAATTATGAAATATTTGATACGTCTTCTTTGTTGAAGGAATTTCGGAGAGCCTTGTTTAGCAAATCTGCATTGCTAGTACTGTCATCGATATTATTTCCTTTGTTATCGCGCAAGAAAGCGCAGATTGTGCCTTCTCGCTACATATATAACATACGAGGAAAATCTCTTTGGATTTTCTACCAGGTTTCGAGACAAAGGTCCTTTATGGTAAGTAATAAAAGCATTTCATGTTGATATCCGCACTAAATTTCGAGCTTTTGTAAAAGATCGGCAATTTTGGGTGTTTTGCGTCCCATTAAGTTTGACATGCTTTTTCGTTTTTTCTGCAGCGGTGTTACGATCTGGTTTGTGTAGTCGTTTTTTAATTTGTTTGGTATAAATCTTTCAATTGCTGTCGATACTATTTGTTTGAATTCAAGCTATATCAGGTTACATAGTTAATTAAGGAGGAATGGAAATTGTCTCTCAGGAAACAATGAAGCAAATTTTTATCTGGTTTTTTGAATAGAAGTATTTTTAGTGGATTTTGGAGTTACGGTACTTACGCTCGCTACAACAACCCTGTGTTGCTGTATCCGTTTTGATGCTCGTTACTCGCTCAGGATAATTTGCTCCTAAGAGATCAACAGTGTTTTTACAATCATTTAGGATTCTAATAGGTTGGTCAACTAATTACTTGAAATAATTTTCAGAGAATGTGTTTAGCACAGTTTCACATGATGTTTCATGGATACCTTCGGATTTAAACACGTACTTTCACCAACATATCGAGGGAAAGTTAAAGTCACCACCAACTATAACAGTATGAGTCGGGTACGTGTTTGAAATTAGACTGAAGTTTTGTTTCAACCTTTCAGCAAGTGTATTATTTCAGCTGGGAGGTCAGTAAAACGATCCAGTTATTATTTTATCCGGTTGTCAAGAGTGACATGTACCCATACTAACTCACAGGAACTATCTACTTCCATTTCGGTACAAAATAAACTGCTTCTAACAGCAACAAACACGCGACTGCCAGCTGTATTTAGCCTATCCTTTCTGAACACCGTTAGGTTCTTCGCAAAAAATGTCGCCCAAGCATAATTTTAAGTACCTATAACGATTAGAACATCAGTACTTTCTATTAGCCACCTACAGTTGACTCCACCCTGTGCTCTTCATGGCAGCCGGAAGGACCCGTTCCACATCAGGATTGGCCCCACCGGGTATGCACACGGGCTTTCTTCCCTTCCTTGGCAGCCATATCCCTAAGGGTCTCCATAACGCGCCTGACATTGGACCTCCCAGCTACCAATGATCCAACCCTTTGTGAGTGCCCGGATCTTGTAGGCCGAGAGGTTTCCTTTGAAATAGGGCAAGCGACTGCATCTGGCTGAGGAACATTGTCTGTTGTGGATTGGCAGGAGCCAATCCACGGGGTTTGGAGGAAGCCGAAAAGCACGCGTTTAGCTCACGCAGGCTGGCGTGAGGTCTGGAACAGGTAAAGTAATTATACTATCAAGAAAAGTACGTAGCTGCTGGAATACTTAACTTTAATCCATAATTAATGAACATCGCTCTGACGGTACATGCATCACAAGATAAATAGCAATTGATAATGGCGCCTTGCTAGGTCGTAGCAAATGACGTAGCTGAAGGCTATGCTAACTATCGTCTCGGCAAATGAGAGCGTATTTTATCAGTGAACCATCGCTAGCAAAGTCGGCTGTACAACTGGGGCGAGTGCTAAGAAGTTTCTCTAGACCTGCCGTGTGACGGCGCTCGGTCTGCAATCACTGATAGTGGCGACACGCGGGTCCGACGTATACTAACGGACCGCAGCCGATTTAAAGGCTACCACGTAGCAAGTGTGGTGTCTGGCGGTGACACCACATTGATATATCGTTGTATCCGAATAAGAATACTGAAGATAGTAGTTTCAGAAACATGCAAACAAGTTGTTAAAATATAAATTGTCATCTTATATCTCGTACTTAGATGCAAAATCCTGCGGAATGGAGGAAGATTAATAGGTGCATCCCATGGCGACATGCACGGTGCAGTGTCTTTACCTTCAAATGCTTAAGGAAACTTATGTAATACATACTTTACTGAACATGTAAACTTCAATAAAATGTTAAGATAAACTTCAATGGTAAAGTTAATCCTAAGATGATAATGACATTCAGTATGAACGCTGTCCTACGAAACACTTCAATTCCGTACCACATAATGAATGGTTCTAAGTAGTGGAACAGTAACTTGCGATAATGAGAGGCAATAGCGAAAATAATTCCGTATCTGGGATTATTTTTTAACTATTTATTCCTAAAATTCTTTTCAGATGTATCTAACCACATATTTTAATTCACTTCCACCTTCATGTGTACTGAGCATAAAGGACTTAATGGTAATCAGACAAATAGGTTCGTACGTAGTGACAAAACACGTTATTTAATTGGGATGCTTGTTTTACTACTGCAGTTTTACATTCACACTACGAACGCAAAACAAATAGAAATCGATCTCTCTTGATTCTCTAAAAAATTTAATTCGATTGACAACGGATATAAGGCGATCTGTTTTGCTTAGCATATATCCCGAAGAATTAATCTAAGATGGCGAAGGGTCGGAGGGTTGCAGATGAACAGTTTAACAGACCTGTTTCCTTGGACCGTATATTTACTGCTTGTAGGAACATGCACACGCCTGAACTGGAGTTAAAACTTAGCAGCGTGCACTCTCGATTACAGCATCTACGCTAGTTTCACGTGGTTTAGCGGAGAGGTATCCGCTGCTCGTTTTGTCAGTCTCATGAGGCTCATGGTGAGAGCATCGTTAAGTGTAGATCCACTGAATGTGTGTGTGTTCATCGCAAGTCCTGTTAAAGGATCGAAGTTTTCTAATTAGTTGCTGCGTTTGCCCTACTGGCCCAAAAATAGAATACAATAAAGGTCGAATTGCTGTATTTGACTGTCCCAAAATATTACGCCACGAAGCTTAACAATTATTGCTCCTTTGAATCATCGCACAAATTCCGAAGAGCTAGTTTTGAAACAAGCGACCACGAAATAGGAAATCAACAGAAATCGTTCATCAGAGGAAGCACGTTGTTGATGCATGAGACAGTGCGACATTCTACACAGATTACCCGTATCAAGCGATTGGAGAAGAAGTGTAAGGCATTACCGTATTCAAGAGGGGTCGTCGGCTACATGCACATAATTGCAGGCCAGTATTACTGTAATTCATTCACGAGAGAAGTGGCTTACAAAAATTTTGTTCGACAGATTTTTAAGAATTGCTGATCACTCTGGAGCTTTTGTCTGGTTTGAGTAATATAAGTGAGTGAGAAGATTCAACTAAAGTCGGTACGTTTCGTCGAAGGATTCTCGAGTTGTCTCGAGAACGTTACGGTATGCTCAAAATACGTACTCTAGTCGCAGACGCCGCAAGATGTTGTACATCACGAAGAAGGTACTGCAGAAATTTCAAGAGCATACATGTCGAAGAACGATGGGCAACATATTCTCATGAAATGCTAAATACTGGGAAATCAGAGCAACTGGATTCGTTACGATGATTTGTTTACAGGAGACCTTCCCTGTACCACGTGCGAATACAAAAGGGAAGGCAGAAGTGCTGAAACACTCTGTGCCACACACCGTAAAGCGGTTTGCGGAGCATATGTGTCGAAGCTGAGTGATGCACGATTCACAGGAGACTCCCAAGCTAAAATACTAAGGAAATACGCGTATAAACTTTGGAAGTAGTTTTGACAATGCTCGGATTCACGCTGTATCTTACTCTCATTAGCACACACACCATTCAGTAGTAGCAGCTTTTGAAATTGTTGCCTACAGTATCAGATTTCAGCGTGGACTTGTTATGATGGCTGAATATGGATTGGTCACTTACCTCCATTGTTTTTCGTCACAAGTCTGCTTCTCTTCAACAGTTAACCTTCTTTCAAAACCTTATTTAACTTCTAAGTGCTAAGAACGACAGCGAACTCTGTAATCACTGTATTCCTCTCGAAGAACTCCGACACACACCCGGATGACTTGAGCTCTCAAAAAAGACAGGTGCTAAGCAACGGCAGAGTCACGTCGCGCGATTTTCTCATTGTTGTGAGTCTGCTCTGGAAATAATATTGGTGATGATGACAAGCACCCGCATTATTGGGTTTTGTAAGACTGATTTTAGCGTTACTACTAATTAGTAGCTCATTTGCCACAAATTCCGTACGGTCTAGAATCGGTATGCCGATCAGGAAAAATCGCCGTGGGCATTCAGGAAATCATCCCACCGACGCATCAGACTGGAGATAACTGTTAGCTAAAACAACAAGTCTGCTGGTTGACGAAATCCGTAACTACCTGATACACATCCTCCGACAGGTACAGCTGATTTGTCAAGGTCTTATTTTAAGAGAGCGCTGGCGTGATAATCCATCGGGATGAGATCAGTACTACAGGCCGGGTGTTCAAGTGGCTCCCACTTACCTTGGCGTGACTTCTACATTACGACATTTTCGATGTGGGGACGTGCGTTATCATGAATCAGCAGCTCCGTATGAAACTTCCTGGCAGATTAAAACTGTGTGCCGGACCGAGACTCGAACTCGGGACCTTTGCCTTTCGCGGGCAAGTGCTCTACCAACTGAGCTACCCAAGCACGACTCTCGCCCCGTCCTCACAGCTGTACTTCTGCCAGTAGCTCGTCTCCTGCCTTCCAAACTTTACAGAAGCTCTTTGGCGAATTTTTTCGTAATATTGGATCAGAAATTCTATTTAAAAATCATGTTTTGTAGCAACAAGTCCTTTTAGTCCCCACTTTTTCTGTGTCAGTTCAATGTCGCTCCCTTTTAGACCTTTAAGAAAGATTTAACCGTTTTGCAGTATGTTGCACAGTGGAATAGTAAGTTGTGTACGGATAATATTTTGTTAAGAACCGACAGAGACGGCTAACTGGGCCGCAACTGCTACTGGCTTCGTAACAGTGTTGTAACTGAATGTCAACGTTGGAGGCCAAAAGTACTAACAATCTACGAGCGCATTTAGAATTTCGACAACAGTGCGGAACAGACAGAACGTGCTACATTAACGAGGCTACGTGTAGTAACTTCACTTAGAGGTGTCATAAGAATACATTTTGGGATGCAAAGTTCACATAAAGAAACTCTCTGAAACCCTGAAGTCAAACACTAGAGCGGACGAGAGCGTTTACAGGCTTGGAAAAGAGAGGATATTCAATCATCTCAGTCACCAGTGTGCGCGAGGGGGAGGGGGGAGGGTGATAGTTCCACTTCATCCCCAATTTACAGGATGCTCTGGTGAATTCAACTACCGTCTACGAACTTCCGGCAACTTGGAGTCCACTGCTGCAAATCTACAGCCGTCCGCCTCAAAGGGGACTTCTGATAGACGATCCACATTCCTGCCGACCACAACAGTGGCTGACTGGGGGTGGTAGGGGGGGAGGGGGGGAAGCCTGTCTTTCGTCGATGAAGAACCGATCTACCTGTCTTCAGGCTGTTCCGCTTAGGCTGGGCGCCTGTGTCACCGCCACTGGGGCAGTACAAGTACAGCAATACCGGCTGTGTGTTGCTGCTGAGTCTCCTGCGTAAACAACACCTCGACAACCGACAACAGGCACGAGCAGATTCCTGGGACCGAGCCTCGGTGCGGCTCCACTCGTCGAGGACGCTGAGGCTCTGAAGGACGTCCACGGCCACGCCGGGCTGCGAGGACGCAGTCTCCTGCGATGTAGCCGCAGCGCTAACAACGGGGAACACGGGACCTGTGTTCGGCAAGTTCCTCCTTGCCTGGCACTGACGCGCTACCTCTCGCGCTTTCAAGCAGCTCGGACTCGGCACATTCGCTGCTAGACAGCACAGGGAAGAAGACTGAGTGACTGTAAAATTCCCGCCGAGGAATGATTTTAATTTAATACGTTTCGCTAGCGCCTTGGCGATCTGCAGGATCACTCAATCTCGCTCTCCGCTCGACCTCCTGATAACAACAATACAATTGCTCAGATCATAATGGGGTGAATATGGATAAGACCTTTAAATCAGGACCCTAGGAACGATAATTCAAAATTGATTTTCGTAATCTGTTCAAGGGGAGCCGGAGGTGCCTATGCTGCCCATGTTAAAATCACTAACTTTGAGGAACATTTATGAATAAACTACCAAATAGAAAAATTTGATTTTTTTTTTCTTTTACATATAGAGTGGTTTAGTATTGCAGTTATGACAGAGGGATTTTGGAGTATCTTTTCTAGTTTCCTTCCAAATATTTTTTTATTAATGACCCAAATTTTTTTACAAATAATTGCTTTATAATTGAACTGAAATGAAACTACTGAACATATTGCCAAATGGCTCTGTTACAATGTAAGTTTGACCACTAGGAGTGATGTATAAAAATTTCATCTCTCTAGCTTGAGTGGATTTTGAGAAAATGTTCCTTATATTCGAAAAATTCTAATTTACGGGAAATGGCTATCAAAGTTTCTCAATATATTCCTGCACTATAGGATGGAGTATCAGGGTCTTCTTCTTCATCCTCCAAAAGCTTCCTCTTCTGTCTTCTTTTCTGGCCTGTTGTTCCATCATACTTCATATGACTATCTCTTCTTTCTGCTCCTCTTATCCTTTCTCTGTCAATATTTCTTAGTGCTCGTACAGTGTTCACCCCAGCTGTAAATCCTAATGCCTTCAGAACTTCGCCGGCAGCGGTGGTCTAGCGGTTCTAGGCGCTCAGTCTGGAACCGCAAGACTGCTACGGTCGCAGGCTCGAATCCTGCCTCGGGCATGGATGTGTGTGATGTCCTTAGGTTAGTTAGGTATAAGTAGTTCTAAGTTCTAGGGGACTGATGACCACAGATGTTAAGTCCCATAGTGCTCAGAGCCTTCAGAACTTCACACCTCACACTGTTCCCTTGGTTGTAGGTTGCTATTGCATCATGAATGCCAAAGTGCAGTGTTTTTATGCTTACAAACACCCTTTTAGGAATCACTTTCCAAATCAAATTGTTTACACTCTCATCAGGATTCTGCGTCTTTCCGTGTAGACATTTGTGTAACAATTCTGGCTGTGCTAAGTCACGAAAAATAGGTTTTATTGCATTTATCACAGCTGTTGGCAAACCATGTTTGTGATCATAGTCCATTTTTGCATTATATTTGCACCAGGAATCTTTTGGGCACAGGCTGTGTTGAGGGTATTCATTGGAAGAGGCAGTATGAAGGAACAATGCCCACACTGCTTTTCGCATGTCACTAACATTACTAGTATTTTGCCTTATAGCATACCCATAGTATCTCTGTAGACGTTCAATCACCTCATCAGTAAGCCTGCCTCTCCCTCCTATTGTCTTGCCACCACTGAGCTTACTTGAACCAAAAGTTTGTTTGAGCCTTTGAAGCCGTGCACCCATACGCTTTTGCACATGCCCAATGCATTCCAACTTTTCAACTACAAATTCATTTCCATATGGTTTCGGTTCCTCTATGGTCTTGAAACCTTTGGAGTAACCATCCCCAAGGTAGTATTTGTACCTAACGTTGTATCTGGGAACTGAACGTTCAAAAATTTGTTTCACTCCATCCACTTCCATTGCTCCACTTGACCCACTAAAATTTGCCTCACAGGTTCCACTGTGCTCTCCTTTGATTTTGTTTTTGCACCTACAATGTTTTGATAATATTGCAACATCTATCACTTTTGAACTATCACCACAACTAGCAGTTACAACCCTATTCAGGGATTTATGACCCCTCTTTTGCCAGGAACCATCTAATGCCACTACCAAATCCCTAGAACCACCGTTCATTTCTACAGATTCCTCCACAGCTTCCTTCATGGTTTTCAAAGCCACATCTTCAACAGAAGATCCTACCAGTTCACAGTAGTACCCAAATTTGCTTGGAGGCGATGGCAAGTTCATAATACCACAAAACAGTTTACCAGCAGCAGACCCTTTTCCAATGGATCGAAGACCATACACAAGTCGAACATTCACATCAAACACTATAGATCGTCCATTTTCACCAAAGAGACTGGCATGTGAAATGTAGAAAGCCACTTGATACTTGCAACATGCACAGATTATCTTCATCTCACAAGCTAAACCAAAGTGCTTTGTTATCTCTAGTCCCACACTTACACTTGAACACATTTTGCACAGAACACTTTCTTTCAGCACAGAAGATAATAATCCAATATTCAGTACTTCGTTAATATCATCACTGTCACTAACATATTCACGAAATCTCTCACTTCCACCAGTCAGCTTCTTGCTAGAAGATGTCACAGGGCTATGGCCGGCCATGTGTAGCTTAGCAGAAGAACGCACTGTTTCAGTAATTGTAGTATCGCAACTTGGTATTAGTGTTAATTTTCTTTTCCCTACGTTCTTCCTCTTCTTATATACACGGTTACTAAAACGTGGCATCGTAACCAGAACAACACTTTACACAAGAAGTACAATACTACCAACAACAGGCGCAACACTGAACTAATTCGAAACGGTAAACAGCAAAGAGACGATGTTCCGCGCTCTTAGCGCTTCATTTGGCACAGAAAACAATGTAGCCAACCCTTGCACACTCGCTGTATGCGTAACATAAGGCGCTGTATGCGTAACAGACCGAGAAAATCCCAAGCAGTTCGCCAGGAAGTCACGAGAGGGTGTTAGATGCATTCAGCGGCCGCCCATTTCCTCTGCAGGCGTGGGGGAAAATGGTAATAACTCCACTTCTAGGGCGTGTAGAACAATAATTCAAAGTTTACATTAAAGAGGAATGTTCCAATTAATTTTCCGTAGCAAAAAAAGAAAATCATAATTTTTTGGATTTGACCACCTCCGGCTCCCCTTAACTCGATTGCGGGTGTTCATTATAATAATGGTGTTAGAAAGGAAAATAACGTTATCGAATCATAGGGTTATAAAAATTGTAGTTCCAGTTTCAAAACGCTGTAAACACCTAACCACTTCTCAGAACTATTTATAACTTGAACGGATTATTATCGAAAAAGGGGGAAACGCTATAGTAAAAGAAATACGACAGATTTGCCATCAGATGGCGCAGTAAGGGGAAAAATATGCAAAATATAAGACACATGGTAAACGGCTGTTTTTCAGTTTGCGTCTGAGTTACTCAGAGTAACTATCTCAATGCAGGATCGCAAGCTGCTTGTAAAAGCTCTTTTACAAGAACGGTGACTGTGCGTCAGTATCTCTGCAGAAGTTCTGGACACTCAGGGGTATGGAAAAGATTGTTGGTCCGATATCTGCCAAGGGTTTGGAGTAAATGATAACGATATTCCTGAAGAAATATTCTGCATTGCCAGGGGGCTCGAGCAGAGGTGTGTAAAGATGGAGTGCACTGGGAATTACCTGAACTTTGGACATGCCTGTGAAAGCGGTGCATAAATTGTACGAAACATCATGTATCCATACCCGTACAAAGTTACTCATTTTCAGGAGATAAAGGTTTGCTCTAGGATTCCTTACTCGCCTGGCAGTGTACGATGAGCGACCATGGAACATTCTGTAGACGAACCCCGTTTCTACGAGTATTCCAAGGATCTGTTAACCTGTGGAACAATGCTTCTATGGGAGTACAAAAAATTCGAATAAGTTCCTGTTTATTTAAAGGACTCTGACTGAAAAGCAGGTTATCAGCTCCCTCATTTTACCTTTTTCAGTACCTTTAAAAACTATCCCAAAAATTGCGGCTTGCGAACGTACTCGGGCTTTTCTTAACATGCAACTCACCTCAGAGCCCCACCAGCTCCCCTAACCAAACCCACTAGTCCATCGCTGTAAGTCACTCAAACCCATCCATATCTGCTGAGTGATATTTTTCCGGAAGTCACACTATAAATCACTACTCTCATTTATTCTACACACCAACGTGGATAGTCGTTTTGTTGCCACACCCCCGAATAATTTTAGAAATTCTGACTGAATGTTATCTATCCCCTCTCCATTATGTGACCGCAACTCATCGAAAACTCTCTTAAATTCTTACTCTAATGCTGGTTCTCCTTGCCCTTCCCTGTCGACTTCCGTTACTTAATTTTCCCATGATGTCGTCAGGCAAGTCCTCCCTCTCACAGAGGCCTTCAATGTACTCTTTCCACGCATACGTTCTCCCGTATTCATTTAGTAGAGGAATTTCCATTTCACTCTCAATGTTAACGCCTTCGTTTTACTTTTCTATATGCTGTGTCAGTCCTTTCGACAGTAATTTATTGTCCGATTGCTTCATATTTTTCATGTAGTCATTTCGCCTTTGCTTCCCTGGATATCCTATTTAGTTCCTAAGTGTTTTGCACTTCTATATTCCTGAACTTGCCTGAACATTTTTGTAGTTCCTTCTTTCGTCGGCCAGCTGAAGTATTTCCTCTGTTAGACATGGTTTTTTCGCAGTTACCTTTCGTGTACTTACGTTTTTCTTTCGAACGTGTATGACTGCCATTTCTAGAGACGCTCATTTCTCTTCATCTGAACTGCCTATGGACTAATATATTCTTCGCAGTGTCTATAGCTTCAGAGAACTCAAAGCCTATCTTTTCATTCCTTAGTACTACCGTAACCCACTATCTTACGCACTGAATCTTTCTAAATAGTCTCTTGATCTTCAGCCAACTCTCCATCAATACCAAATTGCGGTTTGAATCTATATCTGCTCATGGGTAAGACCTACAATTCAGTATCTGATTTCGGAACTTATGCCTTACAAAAATGTAATTCAGCAGAATTCGCCCTCTATTTCTGGCCTATTACAGGTATGCCTCCTCCTCTTGTGAGTTTTGAAGACAATATTCGCTATTAGCACCTAAAAATTTATTGCAAAACTCCGTTAGTCTTTCTCCTCTGTTATTCCTAGTACCTAGCTCGTATTCTCTCCTAAACCCATCTTCAAATCCATCCCCCACAGTATCATTGCAATCTCTGCCTGTGAAAGATGTTGTGTTCAGGGCTCCCATTACGAATGTAGCTCAACTGAAGGCACAAATTGCCCAGCGCATTCTCAACGTGACCCCTGACATACTCCGATCTGTTGTGGAACATGTTTTTTCTCAATCTCGACTTGTGCAGAAAACGTTGGGCAGCATGTTGAACATACCTTGGAACAGTCTCGCGACAAGTAAAAGCCAATTGGTTGTTGCTTTTCATGGAATTTCTGGGCTCACAACAATGAAAAACATATTTTTCCTCTTCTGATGATGTCCACAGTTCCTGGTCTAGTGGCTAGCGTTTCTGCCTCTGGATCACGGGGTCCCGGTTTCGATTACCGGTCCCCAAGGTTTACTCTCTCCCACATTCCAAACGTCGCAGCAGTTGCCCAGCACTGTCACTCCTGGAAGATGGGATATTTCAGAGAAAGGCGCTAACTAAAGCTAGATACTGACAACATTAACAAACAGATGCCTCAAAAGTTATGTAACTGCAAGAAGGTCGTGAAAATGTGTAAAATAAAACATTGTGTAGAAAGCAAAAATTCAAAATTTCATCATTACAAAATATTAATTGGGACAGAACGCACATACGCAACAGAGGCATTGAATTGAGGAGTAATAAAGGAAAATGAATGTATCACTAAAATGGTATGAAGGAGTATGATAGACAGTAAAAACATTTAAAGTAACAAGCAATAGAGATGAATTGTTACAGCGTAGAAAAGGCCACGCACGGAATTGTTTTTTGCGGGCTCTTGGTATTAGGTTCCTATTTGACCTAAGAACATAGGGTAGAAATATTTTTCTTTATCCCGGATCTGCGGCCATTTTTATAGACGTTCTGACATCGGTTTTGCTGTGGCTTTTTTACATTATAATAAGCAACGTTTGATCGACGACCCGGAGCTGGCGCTCAGGAAAAATGGATGAATCGATTAGTTCCATTCGCAAAAGATTGTAATTGGGCTGAAATTAAAGCTCAGTTAATGATACCATTTGTAGGTGAACCACCCGGATTCTATGAGGAAAAACAGTCGCCCTTAAATAACTGCTGACTGGAGTGAGACTGATGGTTCAAATTTGGTCCACTCATGTGTCGGACCTTTATCTATGATAAGTTTCAACAGTTTTAAAACAATCTTGCTTCGTTTGGATTTTATGTACAAGAAACACCTTTTCTTGTGAGGTTTCCGAAGCGCGACACTTCTATACTTGAAACTGACACAAAACGGCCCAAACACAGCACGAATGTAGATAAATACGGCTCAAACACTGCACGAATGTAGATAAATAGAGTCAAAACAATTTTGTTTTAATCGAAGAATGTTGATCCGTTATCGAGATAAGATGGTTTAGATTCGAGTTTATTGTAGTACATAAAATTCGTACTTACTTGAATCGAATGCGCGTAAACTCTTTCAAGTAAATCAAACAAATACAAAACGCCTTAGTACGGTAAAATTGAAAACTCGGTTTCAAAAATTTAGATAGAGTGGGATTTTATGTGGAAAATACACGTTTCTGTGAGCCTTTCTAAGCACGCCACGCCACTTCTATGTTCCCAAATTGCGCGAATCGGCTCAAATGTCGTAAGAAGTCAGACAAAATCGTGTAATTAATGGCTATCCTATTGTTTTGTGAAAGCTTTATCCCTTGCCACGATATAGCGGTCTAAGTTTGCACACAAATGCAAGTAAAATCCGGTTTTCTGTCAATAGCACAATCTGAGACCGTTTAAAGTGACAGAGGTGATAATAATAAATTCAGTCCTACTGTAAATGTAAGAAACGTTTGCCAAAATCTTTTATCATTCGTCTTTTACTTGCACAAAATCATGCGTTTTCACGTGAAATTGTGTTTCTTAGAAATGCATTTCATTTTTAGCTGTGTATTTGGACATAATTAAAATAACGTTTATTACATTTGACTATCATTTCCTTGTTAATGCGTTTACATTTTATTCGCCAGTGTCTTATAACTCTCGAAAAATCTTTGGACATCAAAATAATGCATGTAACAAACCATAATTATGCCCAGCCCTGTATAAAATGATATACTGTTTGCTAGAGCATTGAAAGCTCTGTCGACGACCACTCAGACAGTGAAACTAACCTACGAATTGGTACAAAAATAAGTGTCAGAAAAGAGGTCACCTTACTTCTAAGCAGTAGATAAGGTTTCTCTGTGTTTTCTTAAACACTAACGTGCTGTCGTGCAGAAAATTTATTTTCGGACACAACACGCTTAATTTCGTCATTTTTCGTACAGGATTGAACAGTTGATAGTATTTTGTCATGCATAGGACGCTTCCCTGTTCGTCTGTTTATTTCAGCCAATCATACTCACTCGTAATTCGGTGTGGTTGTTGCAAAATTTCGTGCCAAAATTAATTATGTGAAATTTTCTGGCGATGGATTTTTAATGTTCAATTTTTGTTATTATTGCAAGATCCGGGCAATCACAGAGTGTCGGATTATTGGTAATTTGGAACTCCAATCTTAGACGTGTAATGGGGCTTATTAGAGACACGACTGGCAAGAAGGGGAAGAAAGCCAGTGTGCACTCCGTATGCATACTGGGTGGAGTCATTCCAGAAATGGATCGGGTCCTTCCGGATGCCGTGAAGAAAGAGGTTAAAGCGAACTGCAGGTGGTAGCTCAAGTCGGTAGCATTGATGTGTGTCGCTTTGGATCGAAAGAAATTGTGGTGTCACCGCCAGACACCACACATGCTAGGTGGTAGCCTTTAAATCGGCCGCGGTCCGTTAGTATACGTCGGACCCGCGTGTCACCACTATCAGTGATTGCAGACCGAGCGCCGCCACACGGCAGGTCTAGAGAGACGTCCTAGCACTCGCCCCAGTTGTATAGCCGACTTTGCTAGCGATGGTTCACTGACAAAATACGCTCTCAATTGCCGAGACGATAGTTAGCATAGCCTTCAGCTACGTCATTTGCTACGACCTAGCTAGGCGTCATTATCATTTGCTATTTATCTTGTGATGAATGTACCGTCAGACCGATGTTCACCAATAATGGATTAAAGTTAAGTATTCCAGAAGCTACGTACTTTATTTGCTAGTATCCATTACTTGACCTGTTCCAGACCTCACGCCAGCCTGCGTGAGCTTAAACGCGTGCCGTTCGGCTTCCTCCAAACCCCGTGGATTGGCTCCTGCCAATCCACAACAGAAATGCTCTCTGGTTTCGAGCGGCTAACAGAGTGGCAAAAGCTGCTAGTCCTGGTGGCGAGATGAAAGGAGAACCCAGCGTCTGCAGTATAGTCAACAGGACCGATCGCGGAGCTCTGGTAGAGAACCGAGTGGAGGGTCTAAATTAGAGGCTCAGACGGTACTGTGAGTGTAGGCTGGAGATTCCTCGATTTGCGCCATAGGGTGCTTGGGTTTCGTGCTTCGCTGAATAGGTCAGGAGCCCACTACACACATGATGCGGCATTACCGGGTAGGAGGTGCCGTGTGGCGTGGACTGGGCGGTTTTTAGGGTTACAGAGTCCCGGGGAAAGACAAAAAGGGGTTCTGTCTCAAAATGTGCGAGATCAACGTAGGTCTAGGAATCATCGGTTTAACAGTTGTAAATTGTTGTAACTGTGTTGGGAAAGTACCAGAGCTTCACGTGGTAATAGAAAACACTGATGCTCAAATCGTCATAGGCACTGAAAGCTGGCTGAAGACGGAGATAAGTTCAGCCGTAATATTTGCAAAAAATCTAACGGCATTCCGAAAGGATAAGGTAAACACAGTCAGCGTTGTCTTCTTTGTTGCTGTTAGAAGTAGTTCTACTTGTAGCGAAATTTAAGTAGGTAGTTCCTGCGAGTTAGTATGGGTGGATGTCATTCGTAGCAACTGTAATAAAGTAATAACTAGATCGTTTTATAGACCTCCCAACTGAAATAATACAATTGCTGAAAGGTTCAAAGAAAACTTCAGTCTAATTTTAAACCCGTACCCGACTCATACAGTTGTAGTTGGTGATGACTTTAATCTACAATGGATATGTTGTCGAAAATACATGTTTAAATCCGGAGGTATGTATAAAACATCATCGGAAGCTGTGATAAACGCATTCGCTGAAAATTATATCGAGCACTTAATTCATGAGCCCATGCCAATAGTAAACGGATTCGAAAACACTGTTGACCTCTTAGCAACAAATAGTCCTGCGCTAATAACGATCATCAAAGCGGATACAAGGATTAAGTTTACACAGGGTTGTCGTAGCGAGACTAAATACCTTAACTTAAAAATCCACCAAAAATAAACTAAAAAATCCTCTAGTCATGAAAGCTCATAAAAATTCGCTTGACGCATTCCTAAGGAGCAATTTCCACTCATTCCAAATTTACAATGCAAGTGTAGACCGGTGTTCAAAGAAATAGTATCGTCAGCAATTGAGAGATTTATGATGTGTTGGCCGAAGAGCCAACACCGTGTTGCTAGAGGAGGCCGAATTGCACGCGTTTAAGCTCACGCAGACTGGCGTGAGGTCTGGAACAAGGTAAAGTAGTTGAGTCTAGTAAGAAAAGATCGTAGTTGCTGGAATACTTAACTTTAATCCATAATTGGAGAACATCGCTCTTGTTGATACATTAATTGCAATCTCAATATAAACTGGTAATGGCGCCTTGTTAGGACGTAGCAAATGACGTAGCTGAAGGCTATGCTAACTATCGTCTCGGCAATTGAGAGCGTATTTGTCAGTGTAGCATCGCTAGCAAAGTCGTCTGTACAACTGTGCGAGTGCTAGGACGTCTCTCTAGACCTGCCGTGTGGCGGCGCTCGGTCTGCAATCACTGACAGTGGCGACACGCGGGTCCGACGTATACTAATGGACCGCGGCCGATTTAAAGGCTACCACCTAGCAAGTGTGGTGTCTGGCGGTGACACCACATTCCTCCCCCGCAAATCGGCGTACGGTTGTGTTATAAGGCTTCCGCCCGCCGTGGGGAGGACCCCATGTTGACGTATGCGACGAGGTGGGGAGCCTAACAACAGGCGAGGCTGTGCCACCCGCACCCTGCCAATCGATCCGAGGGGAGCTAGGAAACGCCTGAAAACCTAGTCCAGGGTGCACGCCAACATGCGGTGTATGCGCCCGCAGAGAGACAGGAGGGGCCGAATGGTCGACCTCCATCAGAACGGGGCACCCGACGGGCGAAGACGACATCTGGTCCGGAGCGGGCAAGAGTTCCATGTCGGAGGACAGCGGGTCACGGGAAGCGATCGGCGACGCGTGACCCAGGGAGGCGCTTGGCGTCTGCAGCGGGGCGTCCACTGCGGGCGTCGCCGGCGGAAGAACAGGCGGCGGCGGCTGCGCGTCGCCAAGGGGCAAAATGGAAGGCATCGTCGGTAACACCTGGGGATGAGCCGAGCCAGTAGATGGGTCCTCAGGGCGCAGACCGGACGGCACCGTCGCTGAAAGCAGACGGGGAGCGGCAGAACCCGTGCAACGACAGAGGCGCAGCTGATTGAGGTGCCGACGCACCTCACCAGAGGCCCCCAAAACCAGATACATAGCGCGGCCGAGGCAGTGAAGAATGCGCCCTGCGAGCCAACGCCGTGAACCTCGATAGTTGCGATGGGATACAACGTCGCCTGGAGCAAAAGCAGGTGGCTGTCGCTGCACAGGAACCTGATGCGGCGGATGTAGCAAAGACATCAAGGTTCGATGAGAACGACCGTGGAGCAACTCAGCCGGCGAGCGACCATCTCTGGGCTGAGAGCGATACGAGGACAAGAAGAGCAATAACGCGTCCTCCCGAGAATGCGACTCTTTCAGCTTCAACATCTGTGACTTGAAAGTGCGGACCAATCGTTCAGCGGCACCGTTTGACTGAGGCGAAAACGACGCGGACGTCAGATGTTGAATACCATTGGCCTTGCAGAATGACTGACATTCTGCGGACATGAATTGTGGGCACATTGTCGGAAACAATAGTCTGTGGAAGACCTTCAATACAAAAGATAGCGGATAAAGCTTGGATGGTGGCAGATGACGTCGTGAAAGACATCCGGACAACAAAAGGAAAATTACTGAATGAATGTACCACAACCAACCAGCGAGCATTCCAGAATGGACCAGCAAAATCGATGTGTAAGCGTTGCCAAGGGGAAGTGGCTTTCGGCCATGCAAAGAATTTCCGCGGTGGTGCGGATTGGCGTTCGGCACACGCTATGCAAGAAGAGCACATATTCGTAATCGCTGCATCGATTCCGAACCAAGTACAGTGCTGACGAGCAAGTTGTTTCGTTCTCACTATACCCCATTGTCCTTGGTGGAGAAGCCATAAGACAGAGGACTGCAACGAACGTGGGACCACGACCCTGGACTGATCATTATCAGAACGCAACAGCAAAACACCACGTCGTACAAAAAGTATCCCCTTGTGAGCAAAAAATCGGCGAACCAACGGATCCTCGATCCGTGACTTTGACAAGGGCCATTGCGTAGCAACAAAACGCAAAACGGTAGCAAGGACAGGGTCAGCAGCTGTGGCTGGAGCTACACGACGAAAATCAATCGGAAACGATTCGACCACGTCATCGGTTTCCGCATCAATGAACATGCAAGCAAGTGCGGAAGAATTGAATGCTCTATCCTCAGCAACAGGCAAACGGGACAACGCATCAGCGTTTCCGTGCTTAGCAGTGGACCGATACAAGATATCGTAGCGGTACTGCGAGAGGAAAATAGACCAGCAAATGAATTTCTGCGCTGTACGTGGAGGTACAGGCTTGTTCGGATGAAAAAGCGATGTCAAAGGTTTGTGGTCTGTGATGATGGTAAAGTGACGACCATACAAGAAATCATGAAACTTAGTAATGTTCTTGAGACCTTATCACGCAATGCGTTGGGAACGTTGCGTGCTCTGAAAAATTTTGGTTGCGGGTTTACTTTCAGTTCCAAATGTGCTTCATAGTTCTTAGCGCAACCAAGGCCCGGTGCAAAAATGTCTGCAAACTCTTCACAGAGACGAGAAACACTGACTGGAGGCACAGTCTGGTTCACTGATAGGACCAGATTGACTATAGACAAGTTAAACAATTGAAATAAATCTAAACCAAACAAGTTCACTGCAGAAGAAGAACGAAGGACGTAAAATGACACACGTTTTGTTTGTCCCTTGTATGTTGCAAGAAGGCTGCACTGTCGTAACACAGGGATATTCTGACCGGAATAGCTATTTAACTTAACATTTGCGGCACGCAACGGAGGTGTGCCCAGTTGTTTTTACGTGTCTTTATTGATCAATGAAACTGCAGCTCCGGTATCGAGCTGGAATGGTATCATGTTGCCATTAATGTCCAAGTCTACAAAAAGTTTACTGTCCTGCTGACGACAAGAGCGACTGTCTTGTGCAACGTGAACTGACACTGGTACTGAATCACTTGCGACTTGACGGGATTTCCGTCGATGTCGACGCACACTATTTGTGGGACGAACACAGTCACTGTTAGAGACTGTGGCGGAGTGGATTGAACTACATGAATATCCATGGGCAAAGGTTCACAAGACTGAGTATTTGTGGTTCGACTCCGATTCCGGCGCGAAGCAAAGGGCCTGGAATGGTTTGGAATGTCCGATCTGAGCTTTTTCTGGCAAACGCTGAACATGTCCTTTTTTATTACAGAAAAAGCAAATAGCTTGGCGGGATAGGCAATTCTCACGCGAATGTCTAGTAGCACACCACGGGCATGATTTTAGCACTGCATTTGCTTGCTTGCGCGGCACACGTAGCGTAGAGCTTAGCGGCAGCTGCATGGACGGGCGCGAGGGCTGTTTACTGTTTTGTGCAGCACGCCCGGTGGGCCGGTTAATGTGACACATGGCTGGCGAAGTTTCAAATGATTCCTAAGCAAAGTTAAGTGTGTCTTGCCTATCCAATATGTCCATCACTTGTTGAAGGGGGGGATTGACTAGTTTCAAATCTGTTCCTGCATACGAACATCAGAAACGTTCTGTGCAATTGCATCACGTACCATAGTATCTGAATAAGGGAGGCCACATTCACGCTCAAAAGCACAATCCCTAATAAGGCCTTGCAAAGTTGCAACCCGCTCCCCATTAGTCTGACCGGCCGTACGTTTGGTACGAAAGAAAGTATACCTTTTTGCAACTACATTGACTGATTCTTTGAAATATGCATCTAATGAAGACAAAATTTCGTCGTAGGACAGCGTTGCCACGTCGTGTCGGGGAAATAATTTCACTATCACATGGTAAGTGGACACGCCGACACAAGAAAATAAATAAGGCTGCCGTCCGTTACCCTGAATACTTTAGGCGGCGAGATGGAATCCAAATTGGCGTGACCACTCCATCCAGCTTTCCAGTGCAGCATCAAAAGGACGAAAAGGTGGTGCAAGGTTGTGGCTGTGGTAGCGATGGAGCGGCGGCCGCCGCATCGTTGTGCATTGCACGTTGACCCTGGACGAGCTGTCCAAGGGCATCCAATAAGGCCTGCGTCTGCTGATTCTGCAAGCGGTAAATTCGAACAGTACATCTGGAGATTGTGCCGAAGCCATGACACAAGTAATTTAAGCAAGTATAAAGAAGACCGTTTTTACACTCGTCGCCATATGATGTGTTGGCCGAAGAGCCAACACCGTGTTGCTAGAGGAGGCCGAAATGCACGCGTTTAAGGTCACGCAGACTGGCGTGAGGTCTGGAACAAGGTAAAGTAGTTGAGTCTAGTATGAAAAGATCGTAGTTGCTGGAATACTTAACTTTAATCCATGATTGGAGAACATCGCTCTTGTTTATACATTAATTACAATCTCAGTGTAAGCTGGTAATGGCGCCTTGCTAGGTCGTAGCAAATGACGTAGCTGAAGGCTATGCTAACTATCGTCTCGGCAATTGAAAGCGTATTTGTCAGTGTAGCATCGCTAGCAAAGTCGTCTGTACAACTGGGCGAGTGCTTGGACGTCTCTCTAGACCTGCCGTGTGGCGGCGCTCGGTCTGCAATCACTGACAGTGGCGACACGCGGGTCCGACGTATACTAATGGACCGCGGCCTCTTTCCGAGTAGTGCTGCGCGGTCTGGGATCCTTACCAGATAGGATTAACGGAGTACATCGAGAAAGTTCAAGAAGCGCAATACGTTTTTATCATCGCGAAGTAGGGGAGAGAGTGACACTGCCATGATAAAGAATTTACGATGGACATCATTAAAACAAAGGCGTTCTTAGATGCGGCAGAATCTTCTCAAGGAATTTCAATCATCAACTTTCTGCTCCGAATGCTAAATTATTTTGTTGACGTTGACGTATGTACGGAGAAACGGTAATAATAATAAAATAAAGGAAACCAGAGCTCGCACGGAAAGGAATATGTGTTCGTTTTCTCCACGCCCTGCTCGAGATTGGAATAACTAAGAATTATGGAGGCGGTTCCATGCACCCTCTACTAGGCATTTAAGTGTGATTTGCAGAGTATCAATGTAGATGTAGATGTTATTGCTTTGTTCAAACAAACAATGACAAGAACTTTAAGATACGACATAACAGCAACGTATGCTTTTCGGTAATTTATTATTTGTTGCTCAAAACTTTCAGCGTTCGTATGATTCATTACAGAGTCACTTTTTTCTTGTTGTGATTGAGATGAAACATTTCATTTACAAGATCATTCGGAAATTTTCTAAATTTTGAAACAACACATACGCTTAGCTGACAAGCAGGTTCCATTTGATCACAGATCTGTACCATTCCCAATAAGATGGGTGTATGTTGGTCAGCCTATCCTAGGACGTGGTTACCTGCGTGTCATGATACATTATGAAGATACTTTGACATTTTATAGTGGTCGATTGTAACTTTGTCTGTGAACTGTTTCATAACGTGTTTGGTCACTTGGCTCTTGTTGGCTACTTTGCAGCTACTTTTATGAAGCGAAATGATGTAACGTCTCTTGTAGCTGTTGAAATAGGCGAAAGCCATTTGCCGTCCAGAAAGCCTTTGAAAAGTAACCCTTTTGAACAGTAGTATGTGCGACTGGAGAGATTTACACATTTTCCTGAGCTTCGATGCTGCTACTTCACACGAACCATGTTCACACGTCATTTTTTGTACAGCCATTCACATTTTTGTTCGCATCCTAAGTTTATCTATATATTACGGCTGTATCGTAAGTTTAACTAGGCAGCATAAACTATTTGTATAAATATTATCAAAAACTTCGAACAGTATTCAATGTCTTGTATGTATCTTATTTTTGTTTGCTGTTATTTTTTACACTGTGTTGAGCATTTATCTTTACAATGCGTATACAGCCTCATGCGTATATGAATAAATGGTGTGACTACAAAACAAAAAATTAAGAATAACAAATAAAAAGGATATGCAGAATTAGGAAATACAAATTATAAAACAAAAAAGAAAAATAGTAAAAAATAAAAACATATGAAAAAATAAAAGCAAAAACCGTCGTACAAGCATGTGACCTTGGAATGGTGGTCATGCTTGCATGCTCTGAGGACACAGCATGCGATACTGGACAAGTTCAACCATCCCATATTGGTAATCGTAGAGGAGAATAACTAACGGTGTCCAACTCAAAAAACATGGTAGAAAAGACAATAAGAAAACCTATACCGGCTCGGTCGTCGTCCGAGTCAACAAAAATATACATCGGTTGGCCAGGTGTGGCGGTCTAATGTCAGAATTGCGATACAGTAAAAGTTGGGACACACGAATGAAAAATGCTCTTACTGTAGCATAGAAAAGGTGAGTACCTCCTGGGAAGAGTAGAGATGCAGAAGAAGGAAAATCATCTTCCAACTTCAAAGAAATTTAAATGGAAACGTCTTGACATACTAAACAATATATAGTCCCATAAGCCTGAAGAGCATACGTGTAATTTCTGAGAAAGTTTTTCTACAGTGACAAAATTTCTGGGGATGGATTTGCTACTGTTGGGATGAAAAAACATTTTATTCTTTATTTTTTTGGGTGGGGGTGTTGATTTTTTTTCCTCAAAAGGACAATTTCTCCCCAAGCCCACCACCTGTTACTTGTACGGTAAGAGACGTAAGAACAAACTTATGTGCTTCTAGGGAGTGGGATGTATCTACAATAGGAAGTATCCAAGATACGTGTTTCCTTGTACGAGTATATAGGATGTATCCCCTAGTGGGGATGCATGCATCCTAAACTTCAATGACCAGTTGTATCATACCGCATGACAAGGCAAATGTCATTCTGGTAGATATGATGACATGTTTCATGTTATATGATATCTCGTACGATGTTACTTGACTTGACGTGACACATTATATTACATGGGATGTGTACTAATACTAACAAGTAAAAAATTGCGGGTATGTCAAGATATTTTGATTTAAATGTCTCTGAATATGCCAGACAAGTAGAAAAGGTAGTTCCCTTCTTTTACATCCTTAAGTCTGCACAGGCCTTCCTTGCCTTTTTTGTACCATGATAGCATTTTTCATTCTGGCATTGTTATGTAAGATATCGTTCAGTCTTCCGTTATTCCTCCTTGTATAATGTTTACGAAGCCCCTCTCGGATGCAAGCAACTAAAGTCAACATGCAAAAATAACAGGTACACGTATTTTCTTAACCCGTAAAGTACTGTTTCATGAATAATGTATGCTGTTACATCTTAATATCCCCATTGCTAGTCTATTTTGTAATTCACTTGATGGGTTTTGTAGATTTTTAGTTTATAAGTCTACAATCTGGATGACTGAGGGATCTCGCTTTATAATATCAACCAAAACGATATTGCAGTGCTCGTACTGCTAAAGGCTGAAAGCAAGGGTACGGAGCTTTACTGTATTGTTTAATGATGATGGCATCCCCTTGGGTAGAAAAACCAGTAAATAAAATAGTCCCCCATTCGAATTCTCAGGAGAGGAGTATTCAAGAGGATGACGACATCAGGAAATATAAAACTGGCGTTCTACGGATCGGAACGTGGTACGTTAGATCCCTTAGTAGGGGGAGGTAGGTTAGAAAACCTAAAAAGGGAAATGGAGCGACTGCAGTTAGATATTGTGAGAACAAGAGAAGATTATTGGCAAGTGGAACAGGACTTTCGGAAAATTGAATACATGGTTATAGATACAAAATCAAGCAGGGGTAATGGAGGAGTCAGCTTAATAATAAATGAGAAAATAGGAACGCTGGTAGGCAACTGTGGACAGTGCAGTGAACGCATTATTGTAACCAAGATACCAAGATAGACACGAAGCCCACACCCACCCCAGTAGTACAAATTTATATGCCATCTAGCTCCGCAGATGGTGAAGAAATCGCAGAAATATACGATGAGATAAAAGAAATTATTCAGATACATTAGGGAAACAAAAATTTCGTCATTGGAATTCGACAGCAGGAAAAGAAAGGGAACGAAAACTTGTAGCGGAATATGGACTAGGCTAAAGGAACGAAAGATGAAGCCGCCTGGTAGAATATTGTGCATAGCACAATTCATTTATCACCAAGACCTGGTTAGAGAATTTCTGGGTGAAAAGTTAATAATAGTAAAGGGGACATTTGTCTGTGCTAAAACTAGCCACTCCTAACCACCTCTCGTGTTTGTGAGGATTCTAGTTTATATTTTCAAATGAGAAGCCCCCCCCCCCCATTTTTATTTCCTATTCGGATTCTAAACCAAAAAATTCTTGCGGTTTTTTTGAAGCCATTGTTTCCCATTCGTGGTAGACGGCGCTGTAATCGACAAATATAAAGTGTGCTTTTTTGCTATTACTTGGTCATACATTTCATTTACGGTGTAAATGAAAACCTTTGTGTTCTAACAGTTCGTATTTATGTCCGAAATTTACTGTTGTGTTCCATGTTTGTTTGTGCGGTACAATACGGTTAGCCGTTTCAAAGTCTTCCTAGAAGCTAAGTTTAGCATGATCGCGGAACAAAAAAGTGAATGTAATAGTTCTCTGTTCCCCTAGGAATGCTTGATTTCGGCGAATCCCCATGCCTCTTACCATTGGGTTGCCTCATTTCGTTGAGTATCCATGGCACATGGGCATGTCACGTTCACTTCACGGACATTTTACGTTATTTCAGAGGTTGTGGTTCGTATTCCATCGATAGCAGCACAGCTGCCAGGGCGAGAGTTACGGGGATTGGATGGAAACGCACCGGTATCAGCCACTCTGGTGGTGGGGTTCGCAGGCGGTCTCCCAAATCAATCATTCCGATGGTATCGGGACTCACCAAAAGCAACCCTATACGAACATAAAACCACGTCACTATACAAGTAGCTTATCTGTCAGAAATGTCAAGGCCTAACCATACTATTTGTGCTGTACAATCATACATACAACTCTCAAGTAACATTGAACATAAGCATCAACAAATAGAACATACAGGTTTACATTTACATCGTAAACGAAATGTCGAATCAAATGCATCGGTTCCTAATTGCAAAAACGGGCACGTATTTTTTGGCGTATAATCCGAATGTCCTAAAAAATGGGATTTCCCATTTGAAAATACATTACAAAAACAAACTTTTAACCTAGAATACTTTTCGTGCGATGATTCGTTTCCAAGATAGTTTTCTCAAGTTAAATTAAAACCGAAAACATAGCAATACCAAGAAGGAATTTGCGACATAAACGAAAGTTCGTAGGCGTGTTTCTACATCTGAAAGATGATATTTACTCTAAATTTCGCGCCAGTCGCTTAGGAGTGGCGCTACTAACGCCACTGTAAGGATGCAAATCAGTTCTAGCTGCTGGTAAACCTTTCGGGGCGTGGGGTCGTGGTCCCAGAAGCTCTTCTGTTCCTGAAGTTTCGTCCAGGACTGCGTTTGGTTTGCTCAGGTTTGCTTTGAATACACGCTGTAACGGTCTTGGGCGTTAGTTACCTTTAAGATTGTACGTGGTGACTCGATGTTTATCAGTGATGCCTTTAAGGTGACTAAGATTCCATTGTCATCTTCTAGGCGCTCAGTCTGGAGCCGCGCGACTGCTACGGTCGCAGGTTCGAATCCTGCCTCGGGCATGGATGTGTGTCATGTCCTTAGGTTAGTGAGGATTAAGTAGTTCTAGGGGACTGATGACCATAGATGTTAAGTCCCATAGTGCTCAGAGCCATTTGAACTTTTTTTTTGTCATCACTTCTTCGTTTTTGAACGAGGGTGTGACATAGGGCTACGAGAAGCTGGATGTTCATCGGTGATGCTCAGGAAGGCTTGGCAAGAATGTGGCCACTGCACATGATAGCTGACTGCGGTGGTCATGGGAAGACCGGGTGCTGGATGGCCGCGTGGCGCTATCGAGAGGGAAGACAACCATGTTCGGCTTATGGCGCGCACCATGCTACATCTGCAGCAGCAATTTCAGCAGCAGTAGGCACCAAAGTGACGCAACGAACTGTTACTTATCGGTTCCTTCAAAGACGCCTCTGAGCCACTCAGCCTGTTCCAGTTATTGATTACACTGAATGTACCCTGAAAGGTCTTTCTCAGGAAAGCTCAAGGTACCTGTAACTGGTCATGGATGCCTGTGTTCTTCGCATCTGTGGTGTTCGACTCCTTGATCATATTTCACTATCATATACATACCTATCCTGACTGCGTGCAGACTAGTACAGATTTTTTCCATATCCTTCGGATTCTCTACTGTCTTAGCAACGTACGCAGACCTTTATATCTCTCCTGTGCCTTAACGTTCTTGTCTCAACAACATTTCAGAAATACCCACTCCTATCAGAGAAAAATCCTTTCTACACCACTCCATGGATGAACCACTTTCACGAAGTCGTTCTCAGAGGAACTCGACTCTGGCATAACCTCCTGCAGTATACTAAATAACTGAATAACATTTACAACTTCAGAATAGAGCTGGTGACATATCTGCTGAAGCATAAATAGCGGATACAAATGTTCCTGAACGCACTCGTTAGCGACAAACATACTTAAATTTCCTTTCCCCAGAACTCGCTGTATCGAAAAACATCTATTTTGCGCACCTACACATTCCTTTTACATCTGCCACTATCAGCATTGTCATCACTGTCTTGATTACCATTTTTTATTGTTATTAACGTTTTTAGTGGCGGCGGCAGCGGTAGTAGAAGTACTGCCGGTATTAACCTCTCGACTCATAGTATTACTCACATTATTCGTATTGATACTATAACCATTTTGATACTATTTATCATATTAAAACTTCTATTTTGTAGGTAAATATGCCGTAAAGGTTGTATACATGGAAGAACCCTGGAGATACTAAAAGGTATCAGATAGATTATATAATGGTAAGACAGAGATTTAGGAACCAGGTTTTAAATTGTAAGACATTTCCAGGGGCAGATGTGGACTCTGATCACAATCTATTGGTTATGACCTGTAGATTAAAACTGAAGAAACTGCAAAAAGGTGGGAATTTAAGGAGATGGGACCTGGATAAACTGAAAGAACCAGAGGCTGTACAAAGTTTCAGGGAGAGCATAAGGGAACAATTGACAGGAATGGGGGAAAGAAATACAGTAGAAGAAGAATGGGTAGCTTTGAGGGATGAAGTAGCGAAGGCAGCAGAGGATCAATTAGGTAAAAAGACGAGGGCTAGTAGAAATCCTTGGGTAACACTAGAAATATTGAATTTAATTGACGAAAGGAGAAAATATAAAAATCCAGTAAATGAAGCAGGCAAAAAGGAATACAAACGTCTCAAAAATGAGATCGACAGGAAGTGCAAAGTGGCTAAGCAGGGATGGCTAGAGGACAAATGTAAGGATGTAGAGGCCTATCTCACTAGGGGTAAGATAGATACAGCCTAAAGGAAAATTAGAGAGACCTTTGGAGATAAGAGAACGACTTGTATGAATATCAAGAGCTCAGATGGAAACCCAGTTCTAAGCAAAGAAGGGAAAGCGGAAAGGTGGAAGGAGTATATAGAGGGTTTTTACAAGGGTGATGTACTTGAGGACAATATTATGGAAATGGAAGAGCATGTAGATGAAGATTAAATGGGAGATATGATACTGCGTGAAGAGTTTGACAGAGCACTGAAGGACCTGAGTCCAAACAAGGCCCCCGGAGTAGACAACATTGCATTGGAACTACTGACGGCCTTGGGAGAGCCAGTCCTGACAAAACTCTACCATCTGGTGAGCAAGATGTACGAAACAGGCGAAATACCCTCAGACTTCAAGAAGAATATAATAATTCCAATCCCAAAGAAAGCAAGTGTTGACAGATGTGAAAATTACCGAACTATCAGTTTAATAAGTCACAGCTGCAAAATACTAACACGAATTCTTTACAGACGAATGGAAAAACTAGTAGAAGCCAACCTCGGGGAAGATCAGTTTGGATTCCGTAGAAACACTGGAACACGTGAGGCAATACTGACCTTACGACTTATCTCAGAAGAAAGATTAAGGAAAGGCAAACCTACGTTTCTAGCATTTGTAGACTTAGAGAAAGCTTTTGACAATGTTGACTGGAATACTCTCTTTCAAATTCTGAAGGTGGCAGGGGTAAAATACAGGGAGCGAAAGGCTATTTACAATTTGTACAGAAACCAGATGGCAGTTATAAGAGTAGAGGGACATGAATGGGAAGCAGTGGTTGGGAAGGGAGTAAGACAGGGTTGTATCCTCTCCCCGATGTTGTTCAATCTGTATATTGAGCAAGCAGTAAAGTAAACAAAAGAAAAATTCGGAGTAGGTATTAAAATTCATGGAGAAGAAATAAAAACTTTGAGGTTCGCCGATGACATTGTAATTCTGTCAGAGACAGCAAAGGACTTGGAAGAGCAGTTGAATGGAATGGACAGTGTCTTGAAAGGAGGATATAAGATGAACATCAACAAAAGCAAAACAAGGATAATGGAATGTAGTCTAATTAAGTCGGGTGATGCTGAGGGAATTAGATTAGGAAATGAGGCACTTAAAGTAGTAAAGGAGTTTTGCTATTTGGGGAGCAAAATAACTGATGATGGTCGAAGCAGAGAGGATATAAAATGTAGGTTGGCAATGGCAAGGAAAGTGTTTCTGAAGAAGAGAAATTTGTTAACATCCAGTATTGATTTAAGTGTCAGGAAGTCATTTCTGAAAGTATTCGTATGGAGTGTAGCCTTGTATGGAAGTGAAACATGGACGATAAATAGTTTGGACAAGAAGAGAATAGAAGCTTTCGAAATGTGGTGCTACAGAAGAATGCTGAAGATTAGATGGGTAGAACACATAACCAATGAGGAAGTATTGAATAGGATTGGGGAGAAGAGAAGTTTGCGGCACAACTTGACCAGAAGAAGGGATCGGTTGGTAGGACATGTTCTGAGGCATCAAGGGATCACCAATTTAGTATTGGAGGGCAGCGTGGAGGGTAAAAATCATAGAAGGAGACCAAGAGATGAATACACTAAGCAGATTCAGAAGGATGTAGGTTGCAGTAGGTACTGGGAGATGAAAAAGCTTGCACAGGATAGAGTAGCATGGAGAGCTGCATCAAACCAGTCTCAGGACTGAAGACCACAACAACAACATGCCGTAAAAATGTATTTCATATGTGAAACTTTCCTCAGATGCATGACAGGGCCCGATGGCCCTCAGCTGTTCAGATTTAGAAATAAATAAATATTTCTCCTGAAAGTAGCTCTAAGCTGATGGCTGGAAGTTTAACGGTGTGTGTTACAGCTACAGCTGCTGATGTCGCGGCTGGAGATGGAGTAAGTGTCAGGTTTGCAACCGATTAGGATGCAGTATCTGCTGTCTCTCATGTTCCTTTCAAAACTGCCCTGTTAGCAATGTCGACATATTCTTCGCAGTTCTTTGTGTCAGCTTGTTAGAAAGCAGATCCTGAATTGTGTCATCTCGGGCTCTCGAACGGTCTAACACCTCTTTTAGTCACCTTTGAAAGTACTCATAATCTGTATCTTTGTTTTTACCTCCCTTATCAGTTGCTGTACTGAACAGCGTTACTAGCTTTCTTTCAATGATTCGTTTCTTACTGATATTGCACAAACGTATTTCCGTATCCGTCTCCACATCATACCTTGATTTGATATCACATGCGAAGAATCAGAGAATATAGTACAAGAAATTGTCCATAGATTGCGCTATCGCGAATTGGTGCTACGTTGGAAAATTCAAAGTTTATAGCAATATAAACAAACAATAGAAAGCGCTGCCTGCGGTTAAATATTTTATCATTACACGACTTTGTTTAAACCGTTACTATCCAGCCTATGAATGAACCTCACAATACTTGAAGAGTTTACTTAATATACGTTTGCTAGAATAGTAAAGCGTACAACTCAACTGCTGGGCCGAGGCTATGCGACTACTGAGTATTCTCTGCTATATGCTGTCTCCGTTCTTACCTCGACTCCAGGGCGTGAAGCAAGTGGACGTCGAATTTCTTCTGGCAGCTGGACTCCCACTCCACTGCCATACTATCCTAGTCACAAGATCCCGGGTGTCGGCACCATATTATGCACCGTGCATTAACTGACATGTAATGTTTACAGCTTTATTTTCGTCTCCAGTCAGAGATATATATATATATATATATATATATATATATATATATATATATATATTACAGAGATGAATAAAGCCGGCCGGAGTGGCCGAGCGGTTCTAGGCGCTACAGTCTGGAACCGCGCGACCGCTACGGTCTCAGGTTCGAATCCTGCCTCGGGCATGGATGTGTGTGATGTCCATAGGTTAATTAGGTTTAAGTAGTTCTAAGTTCTAGGCGACTGATGACCTCAGATGTTAAGTCCCATAGTGCTCAGAGCCATTTGAACCATTTTGATGAATAAAGATCAGAGCACATTCACGATGAAGATCATGTCGAACGTGTATTCGATGTAGATGGCTGAAGAATCACTCATGACTAAATGTAGTGCCAATTAGGGAACATAACAACTTTATTTGCCTTAACTCTGTGGAACCAGGAAATAGGGTTTAAAGGGCATGTTTGGCTATGTTTGTCCATAATATTTACATTTACTGCTCCTTGATGACTGATATTCGAGTGCCCAATCTAGTCTTCCTCTTCTGTGTAATGCAATCTTTCGGTGAGACGGCATATTTTAAACAGCCATTTTTATCAGCGATCCCCACTAATTCGTCCACTGCTTCATTAAATACACTCCTGGAAATTGAAATAAGAACACCGTGAATTCATTGTCCCAGGAAGGGGAAACTTTATTGACACATTCCTGGGGTCAGATACATCACATGATCACACTGACAGAACCACAGGCACATAGACACAGGCAACAGAGCATGCACAATGTCGGCTCTAGTACAGTGTATATCCACCTTTCGCAGCAATGCAGGCTGCGGTTTGGATGTACCGTGCACTATTCAGTGTCCCCTCGACGATCACCAGTGGTGTACGGCCAGTGTAGGAGATCGCTCCCCACACCATGATGCCGGGTGTTGGCCCTGTGTGCCTCGGTCGTATGCAGTCCTGATTGTGGCGCTCACCTGCACCGCGCCAAACACGCATACGACCATCATTGGCACCAAGGCAGAAGCAACTGTCATCGCTGAAGACGACACGTCTCCATTCGTCCCTCCATTCACGCCTGTCGCAACACCACTGGAGGCGGGCTGCACGATGTTGGGGCGTGAGCGGAAGACGGCCTAACGGTGTGCGGGACCGTAGCCCAGCTTCATGGAGACGGTTGCGAATGGTCCTCGCCGATACCCCAGGAGCAACAGTGTCCGTAATTTGCTGGGAAGTGGCGGTGCGGTCCCCTACGGCACTGCGTAGGATCCTACGGTCTTGGCGTGCATCCGTGCGTCGCTGCGGTCCGGTCCCAGGTCGACGGGCACGTGCACCTTCCGCCGACCACTGGCGACAACATCGATGTACTGTGGAGACCTCACACCCCACGTGTTGAGCAATTCGGCGGTACGTCCACCCGTCCTCCCGCATGCCCACTATACGCCCTCGCTCAAAGTCCGTCAACTGCACATACGGTTCACGTCCACGCTGTCGCGGCATGCTACCAGTGTTAAAGACTGCGATGGAGCTCCGTATGCCACGGCAAACTGGCTGACACTGACGGCGGCGGTGCACAAATGCTGCGCAGCTAGCGCCATTCGACGGTCAACACCGCGGTTCCTGGTGTGTCCGCTGTGCCGTGCGTGTGATCATTGCTTGTACAGCCCTCTCGCAGTGTCCGGAGCAAGTATGGTGGGTCTGATACACCGGTGTCAATGTGTTCCTTTTTCCATTTCCAGGAGTGTATAATGTTAGCGTGTCCCTTGGTCCACATAAACGTTAAGTTCTACGCGTGAGTACAGACCTTTTTTGTGGCATTCTTAGCGTCTTCTACCATTAGAGTAGTTTTCCTGAGAAGAGCTCACGTCTGAATGTCTTGGAACAACCTTCTACAGTAGAGTAAAAGCGCAATGTTTATATTGTGAGTTTCCGCAACTAATTTAAAGCTTCACGCATAGTTCGTTGGCGCTTCTATGGAAAGTCTCCCTGGGAAGTGCAATCAGATTCTTTGCAACATGCGCTTGTCCACAGGAACGCGCAACAACCCCCGCCATTCGCTGTGGTTTTGGAGCCGACATTATATACACTACCGGACAAAAGTTTTCGATTAACTATCACAACTATTGATTTTTAATTAAAACAGAGAATTCATTCTAAATATTTTATCACATACCTAATTCCGATAATGAAACAATTACAATCATGTAAAGCTGGAGCGCCTGTACTGTGTATTTGACTACTTGCTCACCTAGAGGGGCACTGATGAGCATCCGCTACAACACTGACGTACCTTAACCTAAACTGGTTCCGTTCTAAAAGGCCTCATTCCTTCAGTTCGCGTTAGTGTACAGTACAGTGGGTAATTTGGAAGTGTGCTTGTATGCCTAGTGAGGTTCATAACGTATTATCTCCTAAAGAGACAGAATCAGAAGACTGGAATTCAAAAACGTGCTGTAATTTAGCCCTGCAGGAACGCTACTCTAGAAAGACAACAGCAACAAAAGTTGACATAACCCCATCTACTATGATATATACGTTGTAGCGGTTCAAGTACACTAGTGTCAATGTAAGTGTGTCTGGAAGACACCGAGTAACTTCATACAGGTAAAATCAATTCATATGTGCACAGACTTATCACCAAAGGACGCGTACTGTAACTTAAATTCTCGAGAAAGTAAATACTATGCGAGCAACTCCAATCGCTGTCCCAATAGCGCAATGTCTTCTCAGTGACAAGTTTTAAAGTGGTGTAAGGCGTCCATAAAACGGTTATTATGTGAACAAAATAAGGTGGAACTATTACAACGGGTACAGCGAAAGCAGTGGTTTTCACGGACGAATCTAAATATGAAGTATTTTAGAAGTCATCCTCGACTTCGTGGAGAACGTATGAGGAGTAATGTTTGGTGGCAACGGCGGATGGTCGGCCATGGTGTGGGGATGTTTTATGGTCGATAAAGTCAATAGTCTAATGAGAATTAATAAAAAAAATTAGAGAAGTAGTATACTCCGGCCTGATGCATTTTACTTTTTCACTTGCGCAAGAGAGCGTCTTGGATTCGCATTGTTTATTGTCCTAATTGATAATATCCAAACTGAACTAACAATGCCTCTCTTTCACAGTGTACATGAAAGCAGATATTTGTTCCTTTATCAAGATAAAGGCCAAGTCGTTGTGCCTGTAGGACACAGTGCACTGAACTGTGAGGTAGTCAACCAGTGACGCAGACAGAAATTTTTGCAATTAAATGGTCGATGTTCCGTACGGCGTTCCAAAATGGAACAAATACAGCCCCTAACTTATGTATAATATATACATTTATATAAAACATTAAATATTCCAGAATATGCTACTATTAAATGTAGAAGGAAATCACAGATGCCGAAATAAAATACAAAAACGACTAAAAAATGACTCGCTGAAAGGAGATCCTAGCCAGAAACCGTTACGTTCTCAGCCCGTGCCCGTATGCGTAACACTATTTTTCAAAGACGTAATGTATATCAATTTATTTGATATTACGATGTTGTCAAAGCCTTATCTATCGAGATGTCGTTAACTGACATTTAATTACAATAAATTATACAAAGAAGGAGCGATTTTGATAAACTTCTAATGCGCTGGTGTCTTGAAACGGGATTCACCAACTAACGATACGAAAAACACCAAGCACTAAAAACACCAAACACGAATATTTTTAACCAACAATACTTCGCTACCTACATTTTATTACAAAGAACCGTACCACAAGCGGCTATTTTTTCTAGAGATCATCGATATGATAGCATTACATCAAATCATATTCAGAGTATTTAAGCAATAATGTAGAAAACACCAGCAATAAGGGCCAAAACTACAAATATGGTGGCTCCTAAATTGCGTTTGTTAGGCAGAAAGCCCTTATGCATCTGATCAATCACATCTACCTCCATGAAGCATAAATCGGCGGCATCTTATTCTACCTGCCACGGTCGATATGAAATTCCCCGTTGTGACGCCATATATAATGGACGAGCTTCTCGTCGAAGTTCACTTTCCCGCCTTGAGTGAGGACTGCTTGACCCTTTGTTTACTACCAATGAAATCGGTGTACAGTGAAATACAAAGGTAAACTAAGAAAAGGGCCAGAACATTCAAGAGCAAAATTGTTAGAAAAATCTATGTTAAGTGTTCGGGAAACTCCGCGAACTGTTGTTATTACTCATGCAGAACACCGTGTTTCACTGTGCTGCACAATATACCATCTCGATGTTCCCTCTGTAGGCGTATGTTGCTGCTTCATTTAGCGTGTGGAACGCGAGCTTCAAAACAGCTAATGCTTCGTGATTATTGCTGTTATTCTTGTCGAGAGCGTTGAATGCCCCACGACCCGTAGAATCATAGAAACTGTAACCTTTATCAAACTCAATCTTCGTTGTGAATTAATTTCGCAGAATATTATGCTACACTGACTATAGCCACGTGAAGAACAATCCACGTTATTCGTTGTCAGTGTTTCACTTTGACTGTCGTTGACATTACTGACATCTGATAGCTTAACAGTGGCCAGATCAGCAGTGCACAGATTCCATTGTTCCGTGATTCTATGGCTAAGCAGACGAGACGACTCAACCCTTATTTGCCAATGATTACACTCTGAAGCCATGCATAACTCTCTTGCACAGGACGAAAGGTGACTCGTAGTAATGACTTACGGCACTCAAAATGTAAATTAAAGGCGCCTCAGAAAAACCTGAAGTTCTCCGAACTGTGTAACCACAAACACGATACACACAGTTTACTGTGGTCGCTGTTAGAGGTCAGATGTAATTCACCCTTAAGACACGGGGTTCATAGGACCACCTTCACACTATTTCTCTACACTTCCACTCCCGAAACTATTTCTCTACACTTCCACTCCCGAACGGCGCGCAGGAAAAACAAACGCTTAAATATACTTAAATCTTTCCGTGCGAATACTGGTTTCTCTTATTTTATTTTTATGTTCGTTTTTCCCTATGAGTGGGGGTGCAGCTCCAGTACAAGCTACGTGGGGAGCATTGTTCTCTTATGGGACCAAACTGGCCAGTTGCTTTAGTACCACTTATATAAATAAAACTTTCATTTAGGTCCTTCTTTTGTTCGTTTAGGAGATGATCTATAACTATCATGACAGTTACTATAATTTATGGCCATGGTAGCTGTCGAGTAGCCTACTTGCGTTCATGTTTGCACAGGAATTCGATTACTTTCTGTGTGAAGTGTTAACTGTCATGTCCACCTCGGTAGCTAGGTGGTTAGCGAGGCAAATTGCTACGTGAGGGGTTCAATTCCTGCTAGGTCGGAGATTTTATCCGTTTTCGGACTGCATGTTGCGTTGTCCTTACTTTGGTATCGTCATAATTGACGCTACTATTGAGAAGGCTGAATGGGCATGGCCCAGAAGCCCGTAGAAATTACAA
This sequence comes from Schistocerca serialis cubense, assembly GCF_023864345.2. Classification (NCBI taxonomy): domain Eukaryota; kingdom Metazoa; phylum Arthropoda; class Insecta; order Orthoptera; family Acrididae; genus Schistocerca; species Schistocerca serialis. The sequence continues at coordinate 12,438,488 of NW_026047583.1, forward strand.
AATAAAAAAGGATTATCATAACGAAGACGGCAATTTATGACCCTCAACTGATGCCTCTCCTCCCCCACTGGAGCAGTGTGCTCTTTCTCCTACCAACAATGTTGTAGTGTGCTCGCATTGGTCCTCCCTCCACCGCCACCACCCTCCTCCCTAGTGCCTCCATCATGCTGAGACTGTCATTCTCAGTCTGTCCCTCCACTGGGCAGCTGCATGAGACATCTGCAATTTCCAGCATGGTAATGCATCCTCAATGCTGTTTGCAGATTATTTTAGGAACGTGGTTGTAAATATGGAACTTAACATCAAAAGACACCAAAAAATGCACTATTGCTACTCTCATATTACAGCAAATAACATTCCTACTTAAGAAGAAAATCGGACTTTGTAACTAACATTACGGCACATAAATGGCAATCATGCGTAAAAATGTGTAGCCAACGTCACTCTGCATCAACAAAATACTCACTTTCTACTTTGAAACTACAATACTATGGTAAATAACAGTCGTATACGGTATCAACGTAGTTCATTATATACCTTCTGCACACTGGTACTGCACTCGCTCGGGGATACTTGAGAGGGCAGATCAATGCAGTCCATCTCCTCCTTCTCGACCGCTCCAGTAATAACATGGATACACTGCCTGATGTCTCTCTTGCAGCATGATTTGCATCAAATTCAAAATGCTTAAGGATGTGCTGCTGGTTTAGCACAACCAAGAGGGTACTTGCTAATAGAGAAAGGGAGTAGCCCTCATTACCAACGAGTCCGCAGCTGGTGGGCTAGCGGCTAACATTGCTACCTCTGGATCACGGGGTCCCGAGTTAGATTCCCGGCCGGGTTGTGGATTTTCCCTGCCCGGGTGGTGGGCGTTTGTGTTGTCCTCATCATTCATGAAAGTGGCTAGACTGCACTGTGTACAGATTGGGAATGTGTACAGGCGTTGATGAACGAGCAGTTGAGCGCCCGACAAATCAAACATCATCATCATTACCAACTGGTTCCGCAAAACCAGCCATAAAATTTATACAGAAGAAGAGCATAAAACCTTTTTTTTTTAAAAAAAAAAAGAAAGCCATTTTCATTCAAACCTTTGTTTACTACCTTCACAGAGCAGTTTAATGGAAGATGTGCCATCAACATAGCAATTTACATCTAACGGTAAATGCTTATCATACTTGGAAATAACATCACTATGAAACACAGGTGGTAGCTTTTGAAATTTCTATGTTCTATTACACAAAGCAGATATTAGTTTTTAAGAAACAGATAGTAAGTACTCTACTGCATTCAAATTATAGCGGTCACCCATAAGTCTTTTATTAACTTTATGTATAATTTTATACACTTTTCAGATACAAGTAGGTAGAGAATATATATTGCTATCTTTTTACCCCAAAGAGGAAATACAATTGTAAATGTCATTATCGGTCGAGACGCATCAACACTTGTACTACGAGAGATGGTCTAGATGAACATCTGACTGAGTGTTCCACCTAGGAACCGGTACATGTGCAAATGACAATTGAAAACAAGAAATACCAGCACGAGGAGCGTTGCCCCTTCACAGCATACACTGACTTTAAATGTCTACTCATTCTTATCGCGCTCTGTAAGGGAGACTGCACTGATACATATGCAACCTTTACAGAGCAGCATGAACCATATGTTGCGACATATAGAGTTGTATCGTGGTATGACTCAGGTAAAAATCGTTTGATATCATTTGTCAGGGATAATTCTGGGAGGTGGCTGCTCAGTGAGGTAGAGCAACTTGCGTGGTATTTTGATCACAATAACGCCACCAACTTCTCCATGATCATCCCACAGGGGAAGTTCTGCAGCACAGCATACACTGCAGGCAACTTAAACAACTACATGCCGTGACTCATACTCACATCCTTCCACAATCTGAGCAGTTATGATGAGGATTTCGTAACTGTGCGCCTTGGATGCTTTTGGTTTGCACAAAGACCAGATCGTGTCCTGCATGACAGCGTTAAGACACACATCTCGTTCACCAAGCGAATGACGCCAAACATTACATCGCTTTTCCTGGACTTAATTCGATTTATACAAGTGGTGCTTTAGAAATACACACCCACATTCACCAGTAATCCTACAGGCAGTACCGTAACGAATTCCGGGTATAAGCATCTGGTGAATGTTTAGGAGGATTCAGCGTCTATGATTTAGGGGAGTATGCAAAGCTATATATGGGCATGGACGTACAACTACTTGCAGATATTTTCGAGAAGTTCTGGATAGTATGCATGACCACATGCACTTTGACTTCCACATTACATTACATGTCAACACTGAATTTTTGATCAATGTCAACATGGTTTTCTTTTTGGAATGCAGCATGAACGGTGAATTTTGGCAATGTGTGCACAGGCACGCCAAGGCAAATAAGACGTGAATGGGCGGGCAAATGGCTCTAAGCATTATGGGACTTAACTTCTGAGGTCATTAGTCCCCTAGAACTTAGAACTAATTAGACCTAACTAACATAAGGACATCACACAATTCCATGCCCGAGGCAGGATTCGAACCTGCGACCGTAGCGGTCACGCGGTTCCAGACTGTAGAGCCTAGAACCGCTCGGCCACATCGGCTGGCAATGGGCGGACAGTTTAAAGCATATGAGTATGAGAGTTACATACGTATCTTCGTGTTAACAACTTATACGGATATGCCACGCAACGTAATCTGGCTGTTGGGAAGTTTCGATGGCTGTAGGACAGCCATATATTAGGTGATTTCAAAGGTGTGGCAGCTGGTCTGGTAAAGGATATGGTGTGGAAGGTAGACTTGGCATATCCTGCAACTTTGCATGATACGCATAGCAATGGAGCACCTCGTCCCATAAAAGGACTCCACCCTCAGTCCAATGACGGCACTGCGACGAAAACAGATATGCATTATGCACTGCAGATAACTCCACCAACGTATCCGTTTGGAATGGTTCTGATTAGTGTCACCCATGACATCTCTTTCAAGTGAAGTCGCTGGTTGAGGAAGTATATTGACGTTAAAACGGAACGGACGGCCCTTGTGACACGTGACTTAGAGAAATATTTTTTAAAAATTGATGAATAATGCTATTTTCAAGAAAAACGTGGACAAATTAAGAAAATACCACGAAATTCATGAAGTATACTGCTGGGAGAGGCACTATGGTGGCATTATTACGTCGCTTGGCCACATTCTTCAGCCAAGGTTCAGTCGTTCTGGAGATGGATACGTTTTCGATGGAGTTCATGAGAGCTGTTTATGTTTGTATGTGTATATCGTACATTTCCTAACTCCGTGTGCAGCAATTTCACTACGCCTTTCTGAAGACCAAATTCACTGACACAGAGTTACTTTGTATGGATGAAGACTGATTCATCTACTGGATGAAAGACTGCAACCCATATAAAGTAACGATATACAGTCCGGAGGAATTCGACACGTCTGGATATTCGACCAATAATACGGTTTACGCCTAATAACAAGAGGGTTATCAGAATCAACTCTTCTCGATTGTCAAGCCACGTCAGTTCGAATAACATTCTCTGTGCCCATCTCCGCCATCGTTGTCAGGAGCAGGGGACAGCACTATGGTCTGATTTTATAACCACGAATGTGGTGGCTGGCACCAGTGAGAGAGGGCCGAGACGATTTGCTGAATTCTCTGACCTACGTAGATGCTGCTTTGTTGTCTTTAAGATGGCGCAGCATATCTTATATTTTGGGTCGGGTTGGAACTCTGGTGTCAATCCATGTCGCTACAATACACGTCCTAACTTGCTGCACATTGTCCTGCAGTGTGTCTCCTACACTGTTGTAAAAATTTTCTTAGCCTGCTTTTTCTCTACTTGTTTACACATTGTAGTAAGCAACGGAAACTATAGTGCGTTTAAAGTTAGTTGCGACTTTTGACAGTTCAGTACTGATCGACTGGAGGAAAGCGAGTTGCCAGCGTGTGCTGAACGCGTCAGCATGCGAAGATAACGCCAGGCCTGCTCGGTGCGTCAACTGTCGGCCGCGCAATCTGCTCCATCTGCAATCTTTTTCAAACGATTTTGGAGAAACTATACGGTAGCAGACTGTGAGCTTCATTCGTCAGCTTCATGATCAGTTACCTATTACTTCGTAAATGGTCATAGTTATTGTGATATTTCGGTATTAGCCAAATCACTGCGAGAAATTCTTAAAGCTTAAAGTGAAAAATAGGTATCGCTACGAATTTTCGTGTGATGTGATATGTCATATGTTGCTGCATATAAAATTTAGGTAACATATTGAATTATCTGTTAAACCTCGAAGGATATCGTTATTTATCTCCAGCGTCCAGAAAATGGAATGTGTGTAAACGTTTCCGTCACGAACGCACAAGCCACTGAAAAACGCTGAACGAAATATTCATAAAGCCTTCGTAACTCATAAACGGTCTGAGATATCCAAACTAGAATTTGACAAATGACAGAACGCAAAGAGCAGAGTATTTTGCCATATGATTAATATGCGCAACTTCCATGTCTACCACAGTATTCAAGCAAGTACTGCAGTTTTTAAAAGCAGTAATGCAATGTTTAAGGACCATCAGTAGCCTGTGAAAAGAAAATTGCTGTGGGTTTTGGAACAATGCAAATGAAGAAGCTGCACATTTATTTTTATACTGACAATTGGCTTTCTCATAACTAATGATATGTCTCGCCATGTGTTGGTAGTTTAATAATACGCTGTTTTATGATTCTGCCACTATTTAAACTGCAGTAGAATCTTAGTGAGATGTATATCTGTAAATTCTGCTGAGTCTAGGCAAAAGAGGTAGTTGCTAACAGCAGAAGGGAAGTATTACTCAAAACTCGACACAGTCCTTCATGAATCCATATCTCCTTAAATACATTTTTGGTATGGGTGACAACTTGACACCAGCCCTGTTATGTAACATTTGCAATGACTTCTTTTGTCAGCATTTCAACCTCAATGAGCGTAAATTTCTTATTTCTGCCACATTACTTTTCACCTAGGCCTATATATTCTCAGTCGGATTTAAATGTGGATGATACGGGGGAAGCCTGAATGAACTATGCCCTTTAGCGTTAGCCTGTTCGCGGCCTGGTAGCGTAGAGTTTTTGGCTTGTACAGTACTACAAGTTCCATTAACTTCGCCTTACAAAACCTTGGTTCAATTTATCCAATCGAATATTCTTTACACCTAGAGAAAAATAGCCGCTTTCCTTCGTTGCATTGTTGGAGCTTTATCCATCACAACAGAGTGATATTTGGCATTGTCCATTGCGTTGTCGAATTCGGAGGAATAGTTTGCAGCAGAACATTATATTCACAGCCATTGATCGTATTCTAGGACGAGCGCTTTTACTGCGAATCTCGTGTTCACACGTGCTGTACTGTTGTTATTAATGTAGCGCCAACACGAAACACTCGTTCACAACACCTGACGACTGTAGAACACTTTAAAGCCAGAAAATATCACTTTACTACAAGAGCAAACAGACGCGACACCACGTGGCACTGTTTATCCATGGCGTGGCAATAGGGGCGTTCTATTAAGCGAACTGCCGGTGGCGTTGTAGGGAAAGCCGGCTCACCATTCGTGTTACCTGGGCAACAGCGTCATGTCCCCACCGGTGAGCCAAACGTCAAAAGTCGCAACTAATATTAAACGCACTATAGTCATCAGGCTTTAATTTTATAATAAAATTTACGGTCTAGGTAGTAAATGATTTTTGCATCAAAATATTTTATTTACTAATATAAACATTTGTGTGATTTATTGTGTATGTGAAAGACCTTACACATTTTATTATTTAGAACCAACATCCACTTCTCGCACCATGCAGACATTTGTCTAAATCAGTCTGCAACTCGTTCTCGTGCTCTGATCACTTTCCTAGCTGGTAAACTACATTATGATCTCCAAACATTCTAAGAGGGCTGCACAGTTTGTGTCCTAAATCATTTACCGGTACATAAATTAAGATAAGCAGGGAACCTGTAACGTGCCCTTGGGGGTCCCCAGATGTCACTTCGTTTACACTAGATGACTTCATATCAGTTATTACGGACTGTGCTCTCTGTGACAGGAAATCGCAAATGCCGGCCGGTGTGGCCGAGCGGTTCTTGGCGCTACAGTCTGGAACCGCGCGACCGCTACGGTCGCAGGTTCGTATCCTGCCTCGGGCATGGGTGTGTGTGATGTCCTTAGGTTAGTTAGGTTTAAGTAGTTCTAAGTTCTAGGGACTGATGACCTTAGACGTTAAGTCTCATAGTGCTCAGAGCCATTTGAACCATTCTTTGAAATCGCAAATCCAGGCGCAAAACTGATACTATACTCCGGAAACAAGCAATTTGGTTAGAAACCTTTTATGGAACGGTGTCAAAAGACTACTGGAAATCTAGGAGTATGTAAGCAATCTGAGATACTCTGAAGAGAGCACTAAAGACATCACTCAGAGCGTCGTGTGAATAACGAGGCAGTTCTTTCACAAATACAATATTTCCTTCATCCGCGCTGCTTATGTCTCATTAGATCAGTTTTGTCGAGGAATTTCATAGTAATGGAAGACAGTATATGTTTTAAAAACCTATTACAAATGTTAGTCGTAAACCCTGACGATAGCACGAGTCGAGAGGATAAATATTTTGTTGGCTTCCAGTGGCTTTCGTGTCAGTTTATGCATTGCCATAGTATATTTAGTTGTTGCCGGGGTAACATAAAGCTACAAAATTATTCTTCAATTAAGATCATTTTAAATTTGGAAATTTGTGTTAAGCTCTTATGGGACCAAACTGCTGGGGTCATCGGTCCGTAAGTCTACACACTACTTAATCTAATTTTAAGTTATTGCTATAGGCAACACACACACACAACCCCGAGGGAGGACTTCAACCTCCGAGTGGGGGGGGGGAGGGGGGGGAGAGCTGCACGGACCGTGACAAGGCAAGGAACCTCAGACCGGGCGGCTAACTAACACGCGCGGCAAGATAATCTTAAACAGGATGACACAAAATATGTGTTTGAAAGTATTTGTCTTCTGTGGTTTCATTGTTGCCGTAAATGACTCTCGTTGTGATATTGCTGTGTAGTATCCCTGGAAATTCTATAGCTCACTCACCGATGTTTCAGTTCACATTTCAGAATGATAGCTCTAACTTTGGTACTGTGTTTGTCGATGGCCAAGGCATTTCACGTTAATCGTAGGGTTGAGACGCACATTCAACAGCACATTTCGACCAAGAACAAAACCCCCGGAATGCTCATTTCTCGGTGAAATTGCATGACAGTGCTGAAGTAAAATTGTAATGACAACAGTTAAGCAACCTCTGATACAGATTTTTGTGTAATGTTAACTCTGTTGTTTAACAGATTGCTGAATTGTCTACATGGTTCCAGAAAGGGCCAGTCAGGACGAGCAGTCTCAGTTGTTGCCCTAGGGAGTGTGCGAGTGCGAACTTCATTCAGTGAGAAGTCCTCGACATCAGCAATACGTGCAGCACAGAAAGTCAGGAAGTGACGACGGTCTCTCCAGAGGTTAATGAAAAAGAAACTACGGTGCCAACCATTGAAGAACAGGGATGTGAAGCGGCCACAGTCTTTTGGAAATGACATGACTGAGGCCTCTGAAAATGGAACTGTCGACACGGATCAGATATGTCTTACTGATGAGCCACACGTTCATCTCCATAGGTACTTCAACAAACGGAACTGGCAGTACCAGGCTGCCGAGAATCCACATTTTCTAGCTACTGCTCGACCTCATCAAGAAAAAGTCACTGTGTGGTGCCCACTTATTACGCAGTGTACTAAAATGCCCATTTTTATTGCGGGGCCTATTACAGCAGACCAATAAAGCTAGGTATTGGAACATGAATTTCTACTGGCTACACGATGCGACGGAATACTTCGAAACTACTGTTTCATACAAGACGCAGCACGTTTATATCGTACTGCTGCCTTCTTAGATTTCTCTCGAGAGACGCCCAGGGATCGGACGATTGCCCTGGACACCTTAACATTCACTGTTCACGGTTTAGAATGACGCCGTTGTAGTGCCGATCTCAGCGCTGGTGATTATTTCACATGAGATAATCAGAAAGACAGACCACTCAAAGATGCACCTGCAATAATCCTAGATGTTGATACTGCAGTTTCCAGAGAAATTCGAGCATTCTAAAATAATGATATTGAGAAAGTCATCACGGAATTCCGTTCAAGGATGTAAAGCATTCATTTCTGCAGAAGGGAAACACTTTGAAAACCCTCAGTATTTAATTTCAGGTTGTCTGCTACTGCATAAATGTGATGGCAAGAGTCTGTAACCCCACATTATGTGGCAATAGAGAAAAACTTCGTAACACTTATTTTGAGCCAACCTGTAAGTAGGAGCCGTGTACTCGTGTAAGACATGTGATGCTGTGGAGTTGCTGGAAATTGTGGAACTGTATGACAGGCAAGTTGGACGCGTCGTTCCAGAGAGAGAGAGAGAGAGAGAGAGAGAGAGAGAGAGAGAGACGGAGGTGGTGGGGGGGGGGGGGGGGCGGCGGTAGTGAAGGCGCCTTTGTCGAACACCACTGGCGGAAACAGTTTGGAAGGCGCGCCCTGGGGGAGAGTACAGTGTTGCAGCTGCAGCGGTCGATGTTGGTCAGCTGTGCAGGCGGGCGGCTGGGCTGTCCGAGGCGACATCGTCGTGCGCACACACTCTGCCCGCACGGCGGCTTTGCCGGCTGTCTGGCAACGGTAACGTAGCCACTCCCTATCACCGCTTTCGTCCACGTTATTGGTACGTGGGGCGTTGGCCACGAATGAAAGTGACAGAAGCGGGAGCCTCACATGGCCAATTGTTGGAGCAAGTAGGACTTGCACACTGAGGGTTCGTACAAACTGTACAGGCAGTTCATCCATCGCGGCAGTCGAGAGTCTCGAGGTTTCATGTCTGTTATCGGCACTGATACTGCAAGATACCATCCCTGGCAAGTCCCAGACTTTTGAGAATGTTTCAATTATAAGTTAAATATCGGTCAACAAGTGAGAAAAGTAATATTTTTGTGTGATATAATTACAAATTAACAATTTTCAGATTTTTTCCATTACTTACGCGGTGAAACATCGATCTTTTCCAAATTTCACGGTTCCAGGTCAAGGGCTAGTAACCTATGGGTGTTGATGAGTGAGTTTCCGAGTATCAAAATATTATTTAACTGAATGAAAAAAAAACGTAAATTAGTTTCATACTACAGCGTGCACACATTTCATTCGGCATGTAAACGCCACTACAGATATTCGGATTTAGTTATGATATGTTCAGTATGCCTGCATCCTTGGGGATGATCTGACGCAGGTGAATACCAAAATTCTGCAAGACCCTCTGAACTGTCGGAAAATCGATGCTGTCGATGACCCCCTGAACGGCTGTTTTCAGACAGCAGTTGTTTTTGAGCTATTGCTGTACACCTTGTTTTCAATATAGCCCCACAAAAAGGAGTCGAAAGTGTTCGGATGCGGAAAATATGGCGGGCAATCGAGGCCCATGGCAGTGACCTCTCGGTACCCAACACGCAGAATGTGGTCCCCAAAATGCTCCTGCAGGGCATCAAACACTCCCCTGCTTAGACATGGTCGAGTTCCATCTCGCACGAATCACATCTTGTCGAAATTATCGTCACTTTAAATAAAAGGGATGAAATCATCTTCCAGAACCTTCACGTAAAATTCGGTAGTCACCGTACCGTGATGGAATATCGCACCGATTTTTCCGTGACTGGACGCTGCTCACCACACCGTCACCCGATGAGGGTGAAGAGACTTCTCGATCGCGAAATGCGGATTCTCAGCCCCCGAATGCGCCAGTTTTGCTTATTGGCGAATCCATCCAAATGAAAGTCGGCTTCGTTGCTAAGACAAACCGCGCATGCGCGTACTAATTCCCATCATTCACGCGGCCGACCGTACACTTTGGACGTCTTAACTCAAACCGTTGAGAAGCTATGACGATTTTATTTCACATAGCTCAATAAGTGTCATCATGTAAATGGCTGCACCTTTCGACTGCATTCATCTAGAAACTTCAATTTTTTGCACCGCCAAGAGACCGTAAACTCCAGTAGGTGGCAAAAGGCATAAAAGTTTCAACGTGACACGTGTACCTGTTCCTGAGAAAAACGATTTCTAACAGTCAGATAGGAAGACAGACGGAAAGACGGAGATCAAAGTGGCCCTATGAGGTTTCCGTTCTTGCCGACTGAGGTACGAAACCTGCGAGAAATGAACCACTTGTAACAGCATTGTTTCTAGGTAGCATTTGGTACAACGGAAGATGTACAAAACGGTAATTCCAGGCTCGTGTGGTTGAGTCCCTGGACGGAAGCTTATTTTTACTTTTGTTTTGACTTTCAATTTTTACGTTACACAGAGAGTCACCGATCTCTTCTTCACATTCCCCTCGATCGTCAACTTCTTCGGAGCAAGTCAGCTCCTCATCGCACACAAGGGTATACGTCGATAAAACTTCCGCTGCTTTCTAGTGTATTTTACTTACGGTCTGAATGCATTCTTCAGTTATTACAGCTGTACTTTCTGAAGTGATAATGTCATTTTCGACCGAAACATGTAAACTTTAATCCAGCTTCGTTTTCAGTCGTTGCTCCGACACATGTTTGTGGATACTATCATCTTGCCAATGCCAACTAGCTCTGCAGATGATGAAGAAATAGATGAAATGTATGACGAGATAAAAGAAATCATTCAGGTAGTGAAGGGAGACGAAAATTTAATAGTCATGGGTGACTGGAATTCGTCAGTAGGAAAAGGGAGAGAAGGAAACACAGTAGGTGAATATGGATTGGGGGGAAGAAATGAAAGAGGAAGCCGCCTTATAGAATTTTCCACAGAGCATAACATAATCATAGCTAACACTTGGTTCAAGAATCATAAAAGAAGGTTGTATACGTGGAAGAATCCTGGAGATACTAAAAGGTATCAGATACATTATATAATGGTAAGACAGAGATTTAGGAACCAGGTTTTAAATTGTAAGACATTTCCAGGGGCAGATGTGGATTCTGACCACAATCTACTGGTTATGAACTGCAGATTGAAACTGAATAAACTGCAAAAAGGTGGGAATTTAAGGAGATGGGACCTGGATAAACTGAAAGAACCAGAGGTTGTAGAGAGTTTCAGGGAGAGCATAAGGGAACAATTGACAGGAATGGGGGAAAGAAATACAGTAGAAGAAGAATGGGTAGCTCTGAGGGATGAAGTACTGAAGGCAGCAGAGGATCAAGTAGGTAAAAAGACGAGGGCTAATAGAAATCCTTGGGTAACAGAAGAAATATTGAATTTAATTGATGAAAGGAGAAAATATAAAAATGCAGTAAATGAAGCAGGCAAAAAGGAATACAAACGTCTCAAAAATGATATCGACAGGAAGTGCAAAATGGCTAAGCAGGGATGGGTAGAGGACAAATGTAAGGATGTATAGGCTTGTCTCGCTAGGGGTAAGATAGATATTGCCTACAGGAAAATTAAAGAGACCTTTGGAGAGAAGAGAACCACTTGTATGAATATCAAGAGCTCAGATGGAAACCCAGTTCTAAGCAAAGAAGGGAAGGCAGAAAGGTGGAAGGAGTATATAGAGGGTATGTACAAGGGCGATGTACTTGAGGACAGTATTATGGAAATGGAAGAGGATGTAGATGAAGACGAAATGGGAGATATTATACTGCGTGAAGAGTTTGACAGAGCACTGAAAGACCTGAGCCGAAAGAAGGCCCCGGGAGTAGACAACATTCCATTAGAACTACTGATGGCCTTGGGAGAGCCAGTCATGACAAAACTCTGCCATCTGGTGAGCAAGATGTATGAGACAGGCGAAATACCCTCAGACTTCAAGAAGAATGTAATAATTCCAATCCCAAAGAAAGCAAGTGTTCACAGATGTGAAAATTACCGAACTATCAGTTTAATAAGTCACAGCTGCAAAATACTACCGCGAATTCTTAACAGACGAATGGAAAAACTGGTAGAAGCGGACCTCGTGGAACATCAGTTTGGATTCCCTAGAAATGTATGTACACGTGAGGCAATACTAACCTTACGACTTATCTTAGAAGAAAGATTAAGAAAATGCATACCTACGTTTGTAGCATTTGTAGACTTAGAGAAAGCTTTTGACAATGTTAACTGGAATACCCTCATTCAAATTCTGAAGGTGGCAGGGGTAAAATACAGGGAGCGAAAGGCTATTTACAACATGTACAGAAACCAGATGGCAGTTATAAGAGTCGAGGGGCATGAAAGGGAAGGAGTGGTTGGGAAAGGAGTGAGACAGTGTTGTAGCCTCTCCCCGATGTTATTCAATCTGTATTTTGAGCAAGCAGTAAAGGAAACAAAAGAAAAATTCGGAGTAGGTATTAAAATTCATGGAGAAGAAGTAAAAACTTTGAGGTTCGCCGATGACATTGTAATTCTGTCAGAGACAGCAAAGGACTTGGAAGAGCAGTTGAACGGAATGGACAGTGTCTTGAAAGGAGGATTTAAGATAAACATCAACAAAAGTAAAATGAGGATAATGGAATGTAGTCGAATTAAGTCGAGTGATGCTTAGGGAATTAGATTAGGAAATGAGACACTTAAAGTAGTAAAGGAGTTTTGCTATTTGGGGAGCAAAATAACTGTTGATGGTCGAAGTAGATAGTATATAAAATGTAGACTGGCAATGGCAAGGAAAGCGTTTCTGAAGATGAGAAATGTGTTAACATCGAGTACATATTTAAGTGTCGGGAAGTCGTTTCTGAAAGTATTTGTATGGAGTGTAGCCATGTATGGAAGTGAAGCATGGACGATAAATAGTTTGGACAAGATGAGAATAGAAGCTTTAAAATGTGGTGCTATAGAAGAATGCTGAAGATTAGATGGGTAGAGCACGTAACTAATGAGGAGGTATTGAATAGAATTGGGGAGAAGAGGAGTTTGTGGCACAACTTGACAAGAAGAAGGGATCGGTTGGTAGGACATGTTCTGAGGCATCAAGGGATCACAAATTTAGGAATGGAGGGCAGCGTGGAGGGTAAAAATCGTAGAGGGAGACCAAGAGATGAATACACTAAGCAGATTCAGAAGGATGTAGGTTGCAGTAGGTACTGGGAGATGAAGAAGCTTGCACAGGATAGAGTAGCATGGAAAGCTGCATCAAACCAGTCTCAGGACTGAAGACCACAACAACAACAACAACATCATCTTGTGACTCCTGGCTTCCTTCTAGCGATGTTCCAGAGACCTCAGTACTTTCACTTGTACTATCATAAATCTTCGGTCGACTCGAAATTTTTCACAATCCTTTTACTGTGTTCTTACGGTATTCTCCTAAAATTCACATTACTTGGTGGACAGCCAGCAAGTGAATGAGCTCTGTAGCCGTAGCTAGCGCTGAACCTAAAGGCCGATTGTCAGAATTTACCTTCTGCTAGCGCTATTTTTGCCTGCAGCTGCCAAGGGCTGTTCGAACATCAAATTGACATTGACGGAATACAACCCGTTTTTGGAAAAGATGGTAAAAAAAGTCGCATGGGAACTACAGTTTTACAAAGGCACAATAAAAAGAGGTGGCGTTAGCGATTAGTAATGAAAACGTCTTCGATCCCACGTTCTAACCCGGCCATTGTTTAAATTTTGAATAAAAATCATCACCCAAGGCAACCGAAGACCTACGGCATAAGAAGAGACCATCATTATGCCAACGGCCTTGTCAGTGTAGGCCGAGGAGTGGACAGAGGTTCAGTGCACTCTCTCAACCTCAGTGTCGGAAACACCCCGTGAAAGGTGAAAGAGTCAGCCATGACAACGGTGTGATGATTCAAAATTCAATGGAAACCACTGCATTAAAAACACATAACGTGTATCCATAGGACGTGGCCTGTAGTTGAAAATAAAATTGGTGGCGGGCCACATCAAACGAGTCAGAAAACTAATGAGCCAAAAGAAGTAAAAATAAGGTAAACTATAGTGGACCTTTCCCAAAGCCTTCGGACTTTGCTCAGAAAATACTTTTCTAAAGCGTACTTAAGGATATTTTTGAACTTTTTTCAGTTTCTCCTCCACATCTCCGTCCTCATTATTGAGTATTTGATGTTGACGGTCGAGATACTCCGCGTTTTGTATCTGTCATTCTTGTTAAGCTAAAACATATTCCTACCATTCTTATCATTCTTTGTAAACCCCGTAGCCGTTGTTCCTTACTATAACTGAAACCTTCCTCTGGGTAACTGATTCGATAAGTTTAGGTCTGTTGCTAGGAGGTATAAGACGTCACCATAACGAGTTGTTTCTCTGTCCGCTCGAAGCAATATTCGAAAAACACATTCAGAATAATATCACGTGAATCCCTGTGTGTGGCACAACTTTTGAGTGTACGACCTTCCCAAGCAATGCCTGGCAAATTGAAGTCACCCTCCACTGCAACAGCATGATATTATTAGCGATAGCCTGCAAGTTTTCTGTGACCACAAGTCCTGACATAGGTGGTCTGTAAAAGCACCCGATTATCATTTTTGAGCGATCTCTGATGCCTGAGGTCACCCAGATTAATACATATTCGGAATCCGTGATAACCTAGCTGTGTATTAGTTCCTTAGTGCAATAAATACGCCGCCACAACTGGCGACTAACGTATCCTCACGTTTAATATTCCAATCGGAGCTTACGATTTCTCTGCTATTCACTTCCGGTTTCAGTCAACATTCTGTTCCTAACACCAACTTGGCATTATAGCCTTCAATAATCGATACTAGTTCTGGGAACTTACCTTGGATGCTCGTGCAGTTTAAAATAAGAAACTTTTCTACATCCACTCTGCGAAGAAGAGCATTCTCTAAGAACGTTGTGGCTGTTGTAAGTTCGATTTTGGCAGGAAATTCCTCTCTTATTCCAAGGGGGTTCCTCTAACCTAAGAAACGTTTATGTGCACGCGAAATATACTCTGCTACACTAGTTGCCGTTTCCTGCTTGTAGTGCACGCCTGAGGTATTAAGGGAACCCCACAATTCTCCACCCAATTGCGGAGGTCGAGAAATTCGCATCTGATACCTCCGTGGAGTAGTCTGAGCGTCTGGCTAGTACCTTGCACTCTGCTCCAAACCCGAGGACCGCCATCGACATTGGGCCCATAGTATGAATAGCACAGCCTGCACCACGTGTGCGATTCTAGTTGCCTTCACCAAGTCAGCCAGCCGCCGAAAGGAGCCGAGGATGGCTTCAGAACCTAAGCGGCAGACGTCATTCGTGCCGACATGTGCCACTACGTGCAGCCGGTTGCACCCATTGCACTAGGTAGCCGCCGGCAGCACCTCCTCTAGATCGTGGACGGCACCACAAGCAAACATATCGAGTGAACACCGGCATTATTTACCGCCGTGCATGCTGTTTCTCTGCGGCTGCGTTACCCGCATAACGATGGATCTCCTAATGGACAGCATACCCCTCCTGTGTACTTGTCCGGACTGTGGAGGAAAATTCGTCACCGGTCCTACATCCCGTGCTGGCTGAGAAGTATCTTCGTTATTGGGGTAGCACCTCGCACCTGTTGCTAATGCATAAGGAGCCAGGCGTGCGGCGTATTCCCCCTTCCGCCTTCCGCCCAGAGACAGCCCACGTTAATCCACCGCTGTCTGTCACTCTCTGTCGAGTGAGGAAGGACCGGTCAGATCTTGCATATCGCAGGATACAGCGACAAGCGACAACTAGGTCATCAGGGGATTCCAACAACACCAACGGTGTCGTAGGCTTCAACACTGGCACGCTGATGTCGCCGACGCTTTGAACAGAATCTAAAAGCCTGTCGACAATGGCCAATTTTGCTTGCAGCAGTTTATGGACAGCAGCCAGTTCTCCTTGCGTCCATTCACAACAAGCACAGTCCGTATTGATATCGTACTGTGTAAAGTTATTGAGTAAGATCTCAAAAAATACAAGCAAAGCAGTCAGGAGTAAATGAGAAAGTAAAAACAGACCCCCCACGCAAGGGAAATTACCCGACCGTGATGTTACTCAGGTTTGAATGTAAGAAAAACATAGCGAGGCGAATAAACGAACACTAAAATCAGCTCTGCAGGTTCACGCTATAGCCTGAGACCGCAAGATCCGTAAGCTCTGAAAACATAATTAAATGTCTCTGCTATCAATTTGATAAATCAACAGTTCCTTTTTTACTAAAAACTCTGCTTCTACGAAAGCTACTCCAGGAAATAAATGTGGAAAATCTAATGCACTGATCTAAACTGTGCACTTCGTGCTAACATGACACTGAAATGTAATCACAAGACTTTGCACTTCTGGCGGGGGAAGAAATACGCGAGGAAGCCGCCTCACACAAGGATATGCACTAATACTTAATCAGAAAAAAAAGCTTTGAGTAATTTGCTAAACAGTAGTTTAAGCAGTAAAATACACAGGTACAGTTCACAGAAACTAACCTAAAGTACTGTGTATCAAGCAACAGGTACTGCTGCTACCGCTACATGGCCGTTCTATTGCCTCGGCGCCTGACACTGCACTTACGAGGAGCTGCCCGACCACCGTACCCTAAACTCCTAAGTGCTGGCTTTATGCCAGATAGACGGCTGGCAGCACTGTGGAACGGACAAGTCATTCGCTCGCTTACCTCATACAATTTTTTACACCCATCCTCCACAATGCTCGAATTTTCCTGACTTGGTCTTGATTCAGCTGTGCTTTCTCCTTCGCATTTTCACTTCAGTACCAACTAACCAACAATGGGCTTGGGAAACTTTAGATGAATTGAAACGTCTCTTTATGGATCTGTTACTCAGGTGACATTCAATGACATTCGAAGTGTCTCAGTTCTTCTGACTGACCAGTTCTGCAGTTATTACCTCTCGAATGATGGCACAACACGCTCCGCCGCATTCGATAGAGGCCAGTCAGCCTCTCGCGACGCTTAGTGGCCGCTTCTACAATACTTAGTGATGTCCGAATACCGTTAATCAGACGGAGTAGCAGGTAGAGTCATGCTCAAAAGTATCCGAACGACCGGAATTGCATTTCGCCTGTTTCGCATGCAACCCACATAACGCAGCTGTCTAGCAGGTCCTCTAATCGCTCCTTGGTACAGTCGTTTGACTATTGAAAATGGCTCTAACACGTCACCACTAGAATACACTGCTCTGTATCGCAATAACTGAAGATGTTAAGTAATACCAAGGTACTACAAATATCAGGCAACACCTTATCACAGATAAGACTGTCCTTAAGGCTTGTAAGCTCACATTTATTACAATAAATAATATGTCTGAAGTGTTACCACTCACATTATTACGTCAGATAGGTAATGCACGTAGTAAGTTCGTCGTATTCATGACTTCCTCTTCAAAGTAACAAACCGTCCTTGGAATTTAACACAAAATGACATTAAAAATTCAAGTTATTCACGAGCAGCTAGTTGAGAATATGTATGAACTTCAAATGACACGACGAACCGTCTCGTTATGCATATAGATTCAAACCCTGGTCATGCAGACTAAGCAGATATATCGTGACTGACGGAAACTAATAGTCATTCCTGACTAGGCATACAGAGAGTGATATACCTCAGTTTTAGACAGTATCAGATAGGAAATATCAACTTTAAATTACATAACGTAAACATTTTTAATGGACGCAAATTCCACCCAACTTCTATTGTCCCCGTTAACGAACTACGAGAGATGTTAACTATTGCTTCCTCACAAGTAACTTACTTGAAATGCCGTGAGGTAAAGCTTTGCGTTGGACAGGGATTCGAACCCAGAACCTAATCAGATTGTTATCGAAACACAATCAACTGTGACATATCGGATTTTCTTGGCAGTAGCTAGATGTTTTAACTGAAATGATGAGACTAAATATTAATTTTTCCCTTCCCAGGATTCCAACCTGGCACCTATCGCTGTTATATTCTAGAGAAATCGAACGTTAAATATGATTTTGTTACACCAGGAGCGACATATGAGCATGTTTGAACTAGAAATAATATGACGAAGAGTTCAGTGCTGACTGGGAATAGAGCTCCACGCATATCGTTGATGACTACACACAAAGAGACGTCGGCTACCGAATTTTTCTCCACCAGTAGCTCGGAATAACATCTCTCAAATAGTTCTGTGTCTCACTGGGAGTCAAAAGCGTCAAATATCGTTAGTGTTGACAACGAATGAAAATACATTAAAAATCGAAATTATTATCCACCAGCAGATAGGTGTTCTCATGCTACAGCTTGATAAAACATAATGAAATCTTTAGTGCTGGGCCAGGATTCGAACCCATTCACGCGCAATATGTGCAGATGTTGAGGAATCTGGAGTTTTGAACAAACAACATACTGTAGCCGAGCTGTATTGTCACGAAGGAATCAAATTCCGCGTTAAAGGCGGTCTGAGTTGCATTCCCAGTTCAGAACCAATTTTATCGACATACAGAAGCTCAGATAAAAGATGGAATAAGTGTCCTGTGGGCCTATATAGCGATTGTTTCGTCACTAGAAATAAATAACTAGTATAAGAAAGGTTACTGTTGATAGAGTTTCTACTTGTCGCCATTCCGTTCGTAGGTAGTGGCCGTGCGGTATCGTTCTCGCTTTCCACGCCCGGGTTCCCGCGTTCGATTCCCGGCGGTCTCAGGGATTTTCTCTGCCTCGTGATGGCTGGGTGTTGTGTGATGTAGTTAGGTTTAATTAGTTGTAAGTTGTAGGGGACTGATGACCCTACCTGTTAAGTCCCATAGTGCTCAGAGCCATCTGAACCATTTTTTTTGTCGCCACTCCAAACTTTATTGTGGCTCAATCTAACGTCTACTTGGTAGAGAAGGAATATCATTTTTAATGTGAATTTAAGACTACAATGCCATTAAATCTTCTTCACATGGTGTAGCCAGGAGAGAATGGAATCTGTCTCTCCCTATCTAAAATCATTGACCGAAGTTGGAATCGATCCCAGACCACAGACATATCAACCTATCATCAACCCAACAGACCACCAAATCCTCGTCTCAGGGCCTGATTTTTCTATCATAACGCCGTTGTACCACACTGGCTGAGAATTCTGACACACAGGCTCCCTGTATCAATCTGCAGCATGTTCAGTAAATTCATTTACTTGGTTGACCGAATCACCATGAACAAGCTGCCTCTGCTACCCAGTGCATGCATTCATCTATATTTTGTAATCACCAAAATAAAATCACGTAACTGCCACCAACACAGTACTGCCAACAGTGTAGGATTCAGAAATTAAAATATGAAGTGTTCCTTTCCACTTGAGCTACTCTATTGCGCTGTCAGTTTGTTGAAAACGTCGTGTAGTCCAAAAGAAAAGGTATAACTGTTTGTCTCTCATAAGTATTGACCTGGCGATATGCATTATCCCACAGCGCTGTGGAATGCAGAAGTTCTGGAGGAACTGTTCTTGACTTCTGGAGCTGTTATCCCTAAGTGTCAGCTAGTGGCGTCATGGTAAGTATCGCGCACGGTAGGTATGATGTCGCGAGTTCGAGTACATTCACAGCTATATTTTTTAAAACGCAATTCAGCTGTCTGCTAAAATTATCAATATAGTGGAACTTGTAACATAATTTCCTTCACTTCTCAACCAAAATAGTCGTATGTGGAAAAAGGGCTAACTTCTGCGACATTTTGTTCATTTCAGGTTTAATAGACGGCCAGACAGTAGATGCACCTCGAAACTTTTGTATTATGTATGGGTAGAGCGCATCGTGCCAAAATACGTCGGAAATGTATTTTCTACATTAGCTGTCGTCTGTGAGTGGCATTTTATTCTTCTTCAAACCTTGTTTGACAGCTTTAACTCAGAACAAGTTTTATACATGCATGTAATCAATAAACTGCATGTGCATTTTCAGACTGTTATAGATGACATTAGGGAATTCGCATATATCGTTGATGATTAATTTCTCTCTCATGTTTACTATTGTTTTAACAACATTAAAGGAAACCTTACGAAACTTGTGAACTGTATTATAAAAAATGAAACAAAACTACCCACGATAACCTTACGACGAAAGTCTGTTTTAATAAAAGTGAGTATCTGTACACAAGCGTACCTCTATCGTTACGAATTGGTAAAATACTACTCATTTAGATTTTGATTGGGACTGTGTTTAATTGGTATGCTGTGTCATTGTCAAGAGGTATGCAAATGTGGCATTTCATAAATAAAGTTATGTATTCCTGGAAACCCAAAATTTGCTTGTCAGCAGCGGAAAGAGGCATCACCTGTTGTGCAGCATTGTGTAAGTTTTTCACCATTGCACTATGAGCAAAATGTATTTTCTTGTGATATCCTTATCGATGTTTGATCTGACTGCTTGTAGCTCTTTCACATAAGGGATAAAAACGATACACTCAGTGACACTTCAACTGCGAACCATATCAGACGCCTTTTCACAGGTCAGCACGTTACCACAGAGCTGGCGAAGAGGCATGTATCTTAGTTTCCTCTTACGAGACCAATAGTGGCTAGAACTGGTAAACCGCTATTTGAAGGACGATATTAGTTGGGATTTCCACGTGCAACGACTTTCCTGGGCTGAAAACCGTAAATTTACAATCTTTTGTTACACCTCGAGCGATAATAACTCAGATTATTCAATGGAAATGACAGATAAAATCAAGTGAACTTTGAGGCTTAATTCCGTGCACTCCAGGAAGTAACGCGTCGATCACAGATTTGCCAAACATACATTGCCTTGTTGCCAAATCTCAGTTACTATACCAGCAGGAAGAAGACGAACCGATGTGATCTTACAGTGGGCTGGGAAGTGACCATAGCTGGTGTCTCCAAGTCGCGGCTGCTACGGCCTGGAATACGTAATGCGTCTGATTCGCATTTCTGTAACTAGGTTTAGGGACTGCAGCGTAGTTACTAATAACACTCAGAACTGACTGCAAACTAAGCATCATAAATCAGTAACTCTCATAGTTGATTTTATATTTCTTTCGTAAGTGTACTCAAAACTAAGAAATTCATTCACAGACGTTTTCGTGCCTCGCCGATAGACGAGCACAACAAACAAATTAAAAGAAAAAAGGTTGTGTGTGTGTGTGTGTGTGACAGAGAGAGAGAGAGAGAGAGAGAGAGAGAGAGAGAGATAAAAATAAAAAAGAATGAGACAGAAAGAGATTAAAAAATTGTAAAGAATTTGAATAATGGAATATAAAGAAATCTTTCATTAAAATGACACGTTCCGCATCATTACGAAATCCCGTATTCATGATCTATGAAACAAGAACTAATTTAATGTAATCTAATCTAATCATATCATATTGATGACTAGCCATGAAGAGTCATGAATTACTGAAGTTTTTGCCAATACCAGTAACCAAATCTAAACTTGAAAATAAAAGACGACATTTTTTGTAATAAACGGGGACTTCAATCAAGACCCTTTCGTCCCTGTTAACTAACCACGAAAGATGTCTGATATACCTCTATTCTGTAGTAACAAAGTGTGCATACATTTAAAGATGAAGAGCATAATGTGAAATTCTGCGACGGAGATACGAACCCAACACGTAATCGGATTGTTAACTAAGTAAAATCAAATGTTACGTATCGGTTTTTCTTACCACCTGCTAGGTGCTTGACTCTAAAATAAGGATACAAATTTTGTGCCCAAGCGACACTCGAACTGCTCACCTACCGTGCATCCACGAATAAAGTTTAAGTATCAGTTGCTTACTCACCAATAGTAAGATGTGTTCGTGTTTGATCAGAAATAACGACACGTATTGCGATTGTTGGCAACACATGAACAGACATTAAAAATGCACGTTAATTTTCACTAACAGGCCGGTGTTCACGTGATAGGGCTTGAAATGAAATTATGAATAATTTTGTACTGGATCAGGTTTCGGACCCATATACTTACCTTTGGAGGAGACCTAGAGAAGACCGCAGTCTTGAGAAAAGGAACAAAATGATTGAACTTTACTGTTCCGAGAGATTCAGATCCTCGAAAGAGGAGATACGAATTCGAATCACAGTCCAGCACCAAATGTTTCAACGTCTCTAGTTCAATCAAGTACAAGTAAAGCAAGGGCCCTGTTCCTTTGAATGGCTATCTGTTCATCAAATAAAATAAAACTTTCTCATGTAAGTAAGTTTACTGGCGACTGTATTTCTGTTTACCATGACTTCCGCTATGAC
Source organism: Schistocerca serialis cubense (assembly GCF_023864345.2). Classification (NCBI taxonomy): domain Eukaryota; kingdom Metazoa; phylum Arthropoda; class Insecta; order Orthoptera; family Acrididae; genus Schistocerca; species Schistocerca serialis. The sequence goes on from NW_026047583.1 coordinate 12,460,715, forward strand.
ATTTCCCAACGTAAACCGGCTCTGCCTAGTTGGTAATGAAAGAACGTGATGTTTAAAGCGGATTCTGGATTATAATGTCTTTCTCTTAATGTTACCGGGGGCAACGTAAATCCGTTTGTGCCTCTTAAAAGTAAATGCCTGAACTCATGCATTGCACCTGTGATAGTTCGTTCCGCCAGGCCACTGTGCCACTGTGGCCACATTTCCCAGCCCCAGGATTGTGCTGTAACAGGTGATGTGCTTAACTTACAAAATTAGTCACGGTGAAAAAACGCGAGACTATTAAATGGTTAAGTAGAATCAAGCTTCTGAAGCGGAGATTACGCTATTCTCATGTCAGCAAAATGTAAAGACTCTTCTAGACATCATCGGCTCGATGTGAAGCCTTTTGAAATTTTCACAAATTCAGCAAATTTCTCATTTGGAGAAAATCCACTGGGAAGTGTGAAGTTACCATATAATTCGAATATTACCATCATTGTTGCTATCATATTCTTCATACCGCTGCTGGAACACTGTACTTGAAGATCATTTGATGCCTTTTGGTCATTATAGAAGTAGTTTCCCAAGAACAGGTTCTTTCCCTGTCTACGGAATCCTTTTTACGTTAATTTCAAACATAAGTAGTAACTCGTAGATCACATTAAAACTAAAGCAATTTATGAAGACGTTACTTGATAACAAAAACGCGCAGCCTTTCTTCATTTACTTGCGCCTAGAAATGGCTATCGAGTACTGCAAAACCAAAAAAACAAGAGATCTTTCTGCCTTCCGATATACGTCGCTGTCAGTTTTTCCATATGATTTAGTCGACATGTCCTGTTCCAAGTTGTGTATGACAGACAATGTTTTAGAAAATCAATTGTTTTCATTTGCAATAAACAGAAAGATTTTCATTCTAAGCTATCCAAGTTAAAAATGTCCGCAAAATTAGTTCAAATTTAATATTCGCTTCTATAATGTAGGAAAGTATTTCACAGTTGCAAAACTCGCATCCGACTCATTGACCTTACACAGTCGCTGACCATAAATTCTAGCTCAGAGTGACACCAGATTAAGTAACCTAATGTAGCGAAGACTGTTTGCCAGTGCTCTTTCTCACAGTAAAATACGCAATTCACTCATTGGGCTCTATAAGTACACTGTCGCAGTAATTTCTGTGTGTATGCAATGCATACGGATTAGAATTTAGTGGTGCTCTCTCTTCCACTTCTGTATACAATATGCCTGACCTTAACCGGCCTTTTATCACTACAGGCCCTGGGCGGTGCAACATCATACTGACAACAGTAATGTGCTTCTACTGACAACCTCACTGTTCATTTTACATGATTTAATAATCATTTAAATAAAACAACATGACCTTCCAGTGGGAGACATTTCCTCCCCCTTTTCCTTCTGTGAAATTTGTCAGTAAGCTTTTTTGCCTTCCAACCTAGTGAAATGGTGCAGAGTACGAAATGGCTCTGAGCACTATGGGACTTAACATCGGAGGCCATCAGTCCCCTAGAACTTAGAACTAATTAAACCTAACTAACCTAAGGACATCACCCACATCCATGCCCGAGGCAGGATTCGAACCTGCAACCGTAGCGGTCGCGCGGTTCCAGACTGAAGTGCGTAGAACCGCTCGGCCACACCGGCCGGCCTGCAGAGTACGGCCGGTAAATGATTCACAAACCACGATTTAGTGCCGTTAATACGATTTATTTAAAAGTCACAAGACTGCACATAGGTGCAATCGATTTCGAGGTGCAAAGTGTTTGTTATCTTACTTTTGTTACAGGTGGGAATAAGTGATTTCCAAAGACTTTTTATTGTACTGAAATAATCTTTTGTCACAAAGTAACAAGGTAAGTGTTTTATTCGTATCTATTTTGTAGGAAACTGTAATCGTGATGGAAGATTATACACCTGAATGTCTGACACAATTGGTAGGAGAAAACGCTGCATACTAACCAAACCCCGTGCCTCCTCTCCGTATCCTCCTATGACACGAGCACGGGATTCTCCTTCCATACCGCTACAGAGCTATTTCTAGCACAGCTGAGTATTGGTAACATCGTCACAAACATTAGGCAACACTGTGACAGGGCAATCACTTCCGCGTATGGTACTGAATTGACTCGCTAAAATCACTTGATATTCCCTTTCCATTTGCATGACTCGTGCTATATAATCCTCATGTAAACTAAGACACTGAGACAGAAAATTCAGTTTTTTGCCTAAGGAAATGCTATTTTTCGCATAAGTGACAACTTTTATTAGCTTTCACGATGCGTTATGAGGCTGAGTGACAAATACCATGATGAGAGCGGCGTGTAGACTGCAGTGTGTCCGTAGGCCCATGGTACCGCCCGTCTTTCGGGTCAGAACGGCGCAATCAGTCGTCAGTTCTAACCGTGGTAGGGGCCAGCGTGTGCAAGCTTTTTTTCCTGACATATTTTATGGAGCTGCTAATTTCCAGAAAAAATTCTGTATCGAAATCGGAAGAAAACCTTTACACATCAAATCCTCTTGGTAGCTCGACTCAGTAAGTTGTGTTAATGGTCATAGATCTTGGCTTTGTGACTGCCAAGCTGCTTCGCAATACCAGCGTCTCTGAAGAAATTCGAATCGACCATCAGCGATACGAATTTCAATATCGTTCTTCACTTAAGACTCACATGCCAGGGTGATAGGTATGAAGGAAATGAATCTATTGATTACTATAGGGCCTCTATGCTAAATTTCCACAGTAGGAATTAGGAACTCCCTCCAGACGTTTGCTAACAGCAGCTCTAGCAACTTACTTTTTCTCTGGGTAGCTTAAAATTTGGGCAATTTTGTCGCCTTAAATCCAATTGAATATTTTAAATATCACTTGTGAACAGCGTTCACTTCTCCATTAATTAAGGTATAGACCTCAAAGCAAGCAATTTGCCTGAGTAGCTTTAGAGCAGGTTCTGATAGGTATTGACACAATGTTTTACATCCATTTACCACAGAGAATCAAAGAAAGAAACCAAACACATTACATTGCATTTACTCTCTGTGCCTTGACTAACACATATGAATCCATGACAATAATAAATTATTTGAGGACCCTCCCGTGAAAGGAAAAAGAACAGTATGTGACGCTTTAATTGTAATGCACTGGACCAGAAACAATGAAATTAATTCTGTGCCACATTGATGTATTGCATTCTAGTATAATAAAATATTCATCAAGTAAAAACGGTTTTGTGCCTCCTTTGCTATCAAGAGTGAAACATAAATCGTAGACAGATTTTATGGGTCACCACTCAACAACATTAAAGCATTTTACACGGTCGAGAGTGCGGAGTGGAGCAGACGTTGTCGGCAAAAGGCGAGACATTGCAGTGCCTCACCCCCGCCGGTAGGCAGTAAACGGGTCCCAGAGAACTCAGACGTATGCGGTGTTCAGATTCAGATAGTCGGTAAAGAAATCTTTCGCTAAAACATTATTGGACCAGACTATTATTACCAGTGTGACAGAAAGCGAAATCTATTGTAGATTCTCTTGAATTACACTCATAGTTTCAGCACCGAGAGGAAAGGGGCGATAAAAACTTTGTCGACGTGTGCTTTTAGTTGCCAGACGTCGTATTAGCTAGTCTCGCGTTTTACCTCAAGACTACGGTGGTAGTCAAGAATAAAGTACTAAGTCTGAAGTCAAGACTTCCTCTGGGATGTGCCGCAGTTTACAATGTTGCCAGATCGAGCATAATGCCGGACATAGGATTCTCAGAGGAGCACAACTGTATTGCCCACCTTACGTGAACGACTCGGCGGTCAATTTATTGCTCTAACATTGTAAGACTGAATCTACAACACATATTGCACGCTGAAGACCCAGAAGAATTAAAAAACAAAAGTAGTTTATGAGAGCAACATTACCTATAGCGTTCGAAGTATTCATAGTATTGTATACGTGTGTGTAAATGCCTTCCAATTTCCACTCAAGAAAGACAAGGATACACGGTCTAGCTTCAATATTATGAATTCGCCTCAGTTTGCGGACGAACTCAGAATTAGGTTGATAATCATTTTGAAAATTTAGCAGTACTGTGCCCATTGGTGATAAACTCGTTTTCAACCAATGATTCCCACAGCCACAGGAACACTACTTGTGATACCTCATAGACAAAATACTTACGCAGTGCAATCAGACGAAATAATTAACCTGACACAAACTGTGGGAAGTTGGTTTTACAACCTTCGTACCTGGATAATGATCTTTTTCCTATTTGAGATGTCTGTGAACGTTGCTGCTTGAGATGATTTAGGACGAAACTAAATTCCCTCATCTACGACAATGTTTAAAGAAATCGTTTTAACGGCGCAAAATCGTGGTTTGTGAATCGTTTACCGGCCGTACTCTGCAGCATTTCGCTGGCTGAAAGGCAAAAAGCTTACTGACAAATTTCACAGGAGGAGAAGGGGGACGAAATGTCTCCCACTGGAAGGTCATGTTGTTTTATTTAAATGATTACAAAATCAGGTAAAACGAACAGTGAGGTTGTCAGTAGAAGCACATTACTGTTGTCAGTATGATTTTGCACTGCCCAGGGCCTGTGATGACAAAGGTCCCGTTTAGGTCAGGCATATTGTATACAGAAGTGGAAGAGAGAGCACCACTAAATTTTAATCCATATGCAGTGCTTACACACAGAAATTACTGTTACGGTGTACTTATGGAGCCCAATGAGTGAATTGCGTATTTCCCGGGGAGAAAGATCAATGCCAGGCAGTCTTCGCTACATTACGTTACTTAAACTGGTATCACTCTGAGCTAGAATTTATGGTCAGCGACTAAGTGTAAGGTCAATGAGTCGGCTGCGAGTTTTGCAACTGTGAAATACTTTCCTACGTTATAGAAGCGAATATTAAATTTGAACTAGTATTGCGAAAATTTTGTACTTGGATTGCTTAGAATGAAAATCTTTCTGTTTATTGAAAAGAAAAACAATTGTTTTTCTAAAACATTGTCTGTCATACACAACTTGAAATCCTATGGGAGAACTGACAGCGACGTATATCGGAAGGCAGTAAGATCTTTTTGCCTTTTGGCAACACACACACACACAATCTTTTTTGTTAGTTTGTTGTGCTCGACTATCGGCTAGGCACGAAAACGTCTGTGAATGAATTTCTTAGTTTTGAGTACATTTACGAAAGAAATATAAAAACAACTATGAGAGTTACTGATTTATGATGCTTAGTTTGCAGTCACTTCTGAGTGTTATTGGTAACTACGCTGCAGTCCCTAAACCTAGTTACAGAAATGCGAATCAGACGCATTACGTATTCCGGGCCGTAGCAGCCGCGACTTGGAGACGCCAGTTATGGTCACTTCCCACCCCACTGTAAGATCACCTCGGTTCATCTTCTTCCTACTGGTATTGTATCTGAGATTTGGCAACAAGGCAATGTATGTTTGGCAACTCTGTGATCGACGAGTTACTTCCTGGATTGCACGGAATTAAGCCTCAAAGTTCACTTGATTTTACCTGTCATTTCCATTGAATAATCTGAGTTATTATCGCTTGAGGTGTAACAAAAGATTGTAAATTTACGGTTTTCAGCCCAGGAAAGTCGTTGCACGTGGAAATCCCAACTAATATCGTCCTTCAAATAGCGGTTTACCAGTTCTAGCCACTATTGGTCTCGTAAGAAGAAGCTAAGACACATACTTCTTCGCCAGCTCTGTGGTAACGTGCTGACCTGTGAAAAGGCGTCTAATATGGTTCGCAGTTCCTGTCTCACTGAGTGTACAGTGATTACCAAGTGTGCTCCCTCTTTCTCGTGGTAGATGCTGGGCAGATTTTAATACCTTCTTGAGAGCAGTTTATAATTTCACCTGGTAGCACCATTCTGACTTCTACCTCATATGTACAGTAATGCTCAAAAGTATCCGAACGACCTGAATTGCACTTCGCCTGATTCGCATGCAACCCGCATAACGCAGTTTATAACACTGCAAAAGCTTTTACGTAGCTTATATCATCAAATGCCAAGGTTGGCTTATTACGTACTATGCCCCAACAGAACAAATCAGTCCTGTCACAGAAAAGCCACGTATAACACTTCTGTCCGCTACTGCTATACCATAACCTCGAAGCTGGAGGCAGTTTTCAAATCACAATTTTTTTTTAGAGTAATTATGGTATAAAGCAACAGAGCAGAGTTACCCTCTGAGAGGAATTTTATTATGTTGACCGTATTGTACCTAATGGAAGTGGCTTATCGGAAGTGAAAGTCAGAATTACGTAAACATTTAAACAGTAACAAATAATACACTCCTGGAAATTGAAATAAGAACACCGTGAATTCATTGTCCCAGGAAGGGGAAACTTTATTGACACATTCCTGGGGTCAGATACATCACATGATCACACTCACAGACCCACAGGCACATAGACACAGGCAACAGAGCATGCACAATGTCGGCACTATTACAGTGTATATCCACCTTTCGCAGCAATGCAGGCTGCTATTCTCCCATGGAGACGATCGTAGAGATGCTGGATGTAGTCCTGTGGAACGGCTTGCCGTGCCATTTCCACCTGGCGCCTCAGTTGGACCAGCGTTCGTGCTGGACGTGCAGACCGCGTGAGACGACGCTTCATCCAGTCCCAAACACGCTCAATGGGGGACAGATCCGGAGATCTTGCTGGCCAGGGTAGCTGACTTACACCTTCTAGAGCACGTTGGGTGGCACGGGATACATGCGGACGTGCATTGTCCTGTTGGAACAGCAAGTTCCCTTGCCGGTCTAGGAATGGTAGAACGATGGGTTCGATGACGGTTTGGATGTACCGTGCACTATTCAGTGTCCCCTCGACGATCACCAGTGGTGTACGGCCAGTGTAGGAGATCGCTCCCCACACCATGATGCTGGGTGTTGGCCCTGTGTGCCTCGGTCGTATGCAGTCCTGATTGTGGCGCTGACCTGCACGGCGCCAAACACGCATACGACCATCATTGGCACCAAGGCAGAAGCGACTCTCATCGCTGAAGACGACACGTCTCCATTCGTCCCTCCATTCACGCCTGTCGCGACACCACTGGAGGCGGGCTGCACGATGTTGGGGCGTGAGCGGAAGACGGCCTAACGGTGTGCGGGACCGTAGCCCAGCTCATGGAGACGGTTGCGAATGGTCCTCGCCGATACCCCAGGAGCAACAGTGTCCCTAATTTGCTGGGAAGTGGCGGTGCGGTCCCCTACGGCACTGCGCAGGATCCTACGGTCTTGGCGTGCATCCGTGCGTCGCTGCGGTCCGGTCCCAGGTCGACGGGCACGTGCACCTTCCGCCGACCACTGGCGACAACATCGATGTACTGTGGAGACCTCACGCCCCACGTGTTGAGCAATTCGGCGGTACGTCCACCCGGCCTCCCGCATGCCCACTATACGCCCTCGCTCAAAGTCCGTCAACTGCACATACGGTTCACGTCCACGCTGTCGCGGCATGCTACCAGTGTTAAAGACTGCGATGGAGCTCCGTATGCCACGGCAAACTGGCTGACACTGACGGCGGCGGTGCACAAATGCTGCGCAGCTAGCGCCATTCGACGGCCAACACCGCGGTTCCTGGTGTGTCCGCTGTGCCGTGCGTGTGATCATTGCTTGTACAACCCTCTCGCAGTGTCCGGAGCAAGTATGGCGGGTCTGACACACCGGTGTCAATGTGTTCTTTTTTCCATTTCCAGGAGTGTATTTTACTTAGCTATACTGTTTAGAGAGTAAAGAAAGCGGTCGCCAGCCTAATTAGGCAAAAGAATGATTAACATTTTTGTTTAAGAAATTAGGTATGAGTAACTTTAACGGATAACACAACCTACAATTTACCACACGCGAGTGCAATGAACTCTGACACCTGCCTATGTTAACGTTAAGGTTGGAACTTACAACTAGAGCAGCACAAACAATTTGCAAAAATATAACAGATACCGAAACACACTATTACTTTCACACTGAATGGTCTTTATAACATTACTATTAATATTCACTGCAGGATCATTGATTAGGCATATGTTAAGTATTATTGTTCAAATAATTTCCTAGCTGACGTAAAATTATAAATGTCGTTCACTGCAAAATTATGAACTGATCAAAGGTTAAACCTCTCTCAGTTAAATACTTTACTATTAAGAATGAAGGTTATATGGAATTCATTAACAGGTTACTTCTCACTGACTTTTGAATAAAGAAATTAATGTTATCATAGATAGCGGTCTTCCTGGTTACTTGTTACCTAGCGTTAATATAATAGACGAACTGTGGATCCTGTTATACTTTTAATATGCACTTCCAATACACAAGAAAGACAAACACTTAGCAATCATGGATATATAATTTTCTACTATTGCAGTTTTCCACTTTTACTACAGTGATAGACAATGTCGACAAATTTGCAAGAAACTGACTCACCTTTTAAAATTTATTACAGGTAGCACTATAATCATTAACTAAGCAAAACTTTATAAGCCTCAATCTTAAGAACTTTTAATTTTGAAGTTGGCAACAACACTTTAATAAGCAGGTTTAATAGGAAAATTATTTTCAGTAAGCATCATTTACTTTAACTCACACTCTTGCCACATTAACTTTAACTTTGTTTTTACTATGTTCAAGAGGCATTAATTAGCAAAACACTGGTCTTTAATGTTCTTTCAGTAGGGACACACGGTAATCACTTTAGTTCAAACGGAGAGGAACCTGAGAGGTGTTATGATAAGGAGAAAATCAGGGTAGGTACATAAATTCAGTTATAAGTTACCTTATATTTGTGCACACTAAAACATCCAATGAGCTGATCCTTCACTGTACATTATTATAGTGCTCCATTATAGTGACTGCGTAATGTGGTGGCGATTGCATGTTGGTAGGTGGAATTGCAGGTAGAATTGCTGGACTCTGTCATTTCTTGGTGGCGATGATAGATACCAATTCCAGAATAATTCCAGCTATTTATCCATCCATCCGAGGCATTGGTAAACGGCAGGAAAAGCCTCTCTCGGAACCAGGACAATATGACACTTTTTACATAGCAGTGCACAGTTTGGTAGCTCGTCCCCGACTGATTCTTGTTTCCACCTTTTCTACCTAGCCAACGACAATTTGCGCGCGCTGCACAGTTCCGTTCCCGAGGGGAACCACACTATCTCTTACATACAGAATAACTAGAAACCCTAAGTGAGGATCAGCAGTTTACGTAACAGCAAACAAACATTTTAAATAAAACAGGGCATTTGCACATATCGGTATTTCTAAACAAATTTATTTAAACAAATTCCAAATATATATAGTAAGTTTTATCTCCCTCCAATTGAGACAAAGAATTTAAATGACAGATACACTACATTGCATAGATCCAAATCATGACATCAAAGTTCTTACAAAGAAAGGAGTATACAATTTTATGTTATCGATTCAAACAAACACATTTACAGAAGCTCAACGATGTAACATTAAATAAAACAAAAGCAAAATAAATCAGTAGAGCACTAGAGTTATGGTGTTGCAAGCTGTCTAGCAGGTCCTCTAATCGGTCCTTGGTACAGTCGTTTGACTATTGAAAACACTGCTCTGTATCACAATAACTCAAGATGTAAAGTAATACCACGATACTACAAATATCAAGGAACACCTTATCACAGATAAGACTGTCCTTAAGGCTTGTAAGCTCTCATTTATTACAATAAATGACATACATGAAATTTTATCACTCTCATTATTACATCAGATAGGTAATGCACGTAGTAAGTTCACCGCAGTCATGATTTTCTCTTCAGAGTAACATACCGTACTTAGAATTTAACACAAAATGACATTAAAAATAAAAGTTATCCACGAGCAGCTAGTTGAGAATATCTATGAATTTCAAATGACACGACGAACCGTCTCGTTATGCATATGGATTCAAACCCAGGTCATGCAGACTAAGCAAAGATTTCGTGACTGACGGAAACTAATAGTCATTCCTGACTAGGCACACAGAGAGTGATATACCTCGATTTTAGACAGTATCAGTTAGGAAATATCAACTCTAAATTACATAAGGTAATCATTTTTAATGGACGCAAATTCTACCCAACGTCTATTGTCCCTGTTAACGAACTACGAGAGATGTTAAATATTGCTTCTTAACAAGTAACTTATTTGAAATGCTGTGAGGTAAAGCTTTGTATTGGACAGGGATTCGAACCCAGAACCTAATTGGATTGATATCGAAGCACAATCAACTGTGACGTATCTGATTTTCTCGGCAGCAGCTAGATGTTTTAACTGAAACGACGAGACAAAACATTAATTTTTTACTTCCCAGGTCCTCAATCCGGCACCTATCACTGTTATATTATAGAGTAAACGAACGTTAAATACGGGATTGTTACGCCAGCAGCGACATGTGAGCGTGTTTGAACTAGGAATAATATGACGAAGAATTCAGTAGTGACTGGTAATCGAACCTCACACATATCGTTGTTGACTACATACAAAGAGACGTCAGCTATCGAATTTTTCTCCACCAGCAGCTCGGAATAACATCCTTGAACTTTGAGTGATCTCGCAAATAGTTCTGTGTCTCACTGGGCGTCAAAAACGTCAGATACCATAAGTGTTGACAACGAACGAAAATACATTAAAAATTAAAATTATTATCCACCATCAGATAGGTGACCTCATGCTAGAGCTTGATAATACATAATGAAAACTTTAGTGCTGGGCCAGTATTCGAACCCATTCGCGCAATATGTGGAGATGTTGAGAAATCTGGAGTTCTGAACAAACAACAAATTGTAGTTGAGCTGTATTGTCACGAAGGGATCCGATTCCGTATTAAGGGCGGCCTCAGTTCTATTGCCAGTTCAGAACCAATTTTATCGACATACAGAAGCTCAAATAAAAGATGGAATAAGTGTCCTGCGACCTTACATAGCGTTTGTTTCGTAACTAGAAATAAATAACTACTATAAGAAAGGTCACTGATGATAGAGTTTCTACATGTCGCCACTCCTGACGTTATTGTGGTTCAAACTAACATGTACTTGGTAGAGAAGGAATATCGTGTTTAATATGAATTTCAGACCACAATGCCATTACACCATCTTCACTTGCCATAGTCAAAAGAAAATAGAATCTGTCTCTCCCTACCAAAAATCATCGGCAGAAGTTACTACAATCTAACCCATACCATAAGTATATGAACCAATCATCAATCCAACAGACCACCAAATCCTCTTCTCTGTGACTCATTTCTCTATCGTAACGGCGTTGCGCCACACTAGATGAGAATTCTGACACAGGCTCCATGTAGGGGTTTGCAGCATGTTCAGTACATTCATTTACTTGTTTGACCGAATCGCCATGAATTGCTGCTTCGGCTACATTCGACTCTATTTTGTACCACCGAAATAAAATCACATTATTGCCACCTACACAGAACTGCCAACAGTGTAGGATGTAGAAATTTAAATAGGAAGTGTTCCTTTCCACTTGAGCTTCTATATTGCGCTATCTGTTTTTTTGAAAACGTCGTGAAGTGCAAAAGAAAAGCTGTAACTATCTTTCTCTCAGCAGACTACAGCTGGCCATATGAATTATCTCAAAACATTGTGGAATGCGGAGGTTCTGGAGTGGAACACAAGTGCTTGGAGATCATTTAATGCCTTTTGGTCATTATAGAAGCAGGTGCCCAAGAACAGGTTCTTTACCTGTCTATGGAATCCTCTCCACGTTAATATCAAACATCAACAATTACTCGTAGATTACATTAAAACTAAAGTAATTGATGAAGACGTTAGTTGATGACAAAAACGCGCTGCTTTTCTTCATTTACTTGCGCCTAGAAATGACTTTCGAATACTGCCAAGGGATCTTACTGCCTTCCGATGTACGTCGCTGTCAGTTCTCTCATAGATTTGGTCGACGTGACCTCTTTCAAGTTGTGTATGCCAAAGAGTGTTTTAGAAAATCTATTGTTTTCCTTTGCAATAAACAGAAAGATTTTCATTCCAAGCTATCCAAGTACAAAATGCTTGCAATATTAGTTCAAATTTAATATTCGCTTCTATAATGTAGGAAAGTATTTCACAGTTGCAAAACTCGCATCCGACTCATTGACCTTACACTTAGTCGCTGACCATAAATCCTAGCTCAGAGTGACACCAGTTTAAGTAACGTAATGTAGCGAAGACTGTCTGGCATTGATCTTTCTCACCGGGAAATACGCAATTCACTCATTGGGCTCCATAAGTAAACTGTAACAGTAATTTCTGTGTGTATGGAATGCATTGTAGAATTTAGTGGTGTTCTCTCTTCCACTTCTGTATACAATATGTCTGACCTAAACGGGCCCTTTATCGTTGCAGGCCCTGGGCAGTGCATCATCATACTGACAACAGTAATGTGCTTCTGCTGACAACTTCACTGTTCGTTTTACCTGATTTTGTAATCATTTAAATAAAACAACATGACCTTCCAGTGGGAGACTTTTCGTCCCCCATTTCCTTCTCCGAAATTTGTCAGTAAGCTTTTTGCTTCCAACCAGCGAAATGCGGCTGAGTGCGGCCGGTAAAAGATTCACAACCCACGATTTAGTGCCGTTTACACGATTTCTTTAAACATTGTCGCAGCTGAAGGAATTTTGTTTCTTCTTAAATCGTCTTATGCAGCAACATCCACAGGTATCTCAAATAGGAAAAGCTCTTTATCCGGGTATGAAGGTTGTAAGACAAACATCCCAAAGTTTGTGTCAGGTTGATCTTTTCGTCTGATAGCACTGCGTAAGTATTTTGTCTAAGAGTTATCACAAGTTGTGTTCATTTAGCTGTGGGAATCATTGGTTGAAAACGAGTTTAACGGTTCAAATGGTTCAAATGGGTCTGAGCACTATGGGACTCAACTGCTGTGGTCATCAGTCCCCTAGAACTTAGAACCACTTAAACCTAACTAACGTAAGGACATCACACACACCCATGCCCGAGGCAGGATACGAACCTGCAACCACGGCAGCAGCGCGGCTCCGGACTGGAGCGCCTAGAACCGCACGGCCACCGCGGCTGGCAAAACAAGTTTAATACCAATGGGTACAGTACCGCTAAAAATTCAGAATGATTATCAACCTAAGTTTTAGTTCATCCACAAACTGTGGCGTATTCGTAATATTGAAGCTAGACTGTGTATCCTTGTCTTTCTTGAGTGGGCACTGGAACGTGTTTACACACCCGTATACAATACTATGAATACTTCGAACGCCATAGTTAGTGTTCCTCTCGTAAACTAATTTTGTTTCTTTGATTCTTTTGGGTCCTCACCGTGCAATATGTGTTGTAGATACAGTCTTAGACAAAAAAAATTGAGCGCCGAGTCTTTCACGTAAGGTGGACACTACAGTCGTGCTCCCTTCAGAATTCTATGTCCGGCAGTATGCTCGATCTGGCAACATTGTAGACTGCGGCACTGTCTGAGTACATCTTTCTTGATTATGACTGTAGTCTTGAGGTAAAACGCGAGACTGCGTAATACGATGTCTGACAACCGAAAGCACACATCGACAAAATTTTTATCGCATCTTTCCTCTCGGTGCTGAAGCTATGAGTGCAAATCAAGCGAATGTACAATATATTTCGCTTTCTATCACATTGGTAAAACAGTTTGGTTTAACAATATTTTAGCGAATGATTTCTTGGCCAGCCATCTGCCTCTGAACACCGTATGCATCTCAGTTCTCTGGGACCCGTTTGCTGCCTACCGACAGGGCCTGTGGCACTGTGCTGTCTCGCCTTTTGCCAACAGCGTCTGCCACACTCCTCACTCTCGACGGTGTAAAATGCTTCAATTTTGTTGAGTGATGATCCATAAAATCTGTCTACGATTTGTGTTTCACACTCAATAGCAGCAGTGGCACAAAACCGTTTTTATTTAATGAGTATTTTATTACATTAGTATGCAATACATCAATGTGGAACAGAATTAATCTCATTGTTTCTGATCCAGTGCGCTATAATTAAAGCATCACATCCTAATCTTTTTCCTTTCACAGGAGATTCTTCAAATTATTTATTTTTGTCATGGATTCATATGTGTTAGTCAAGGTACAGAGAGTAAATGCAATGTAATGTTTTTGGTTTTTTCTTTGATTTCACATGGTAAATGGATGCAAAACATTGTGTCAATACCTTTCAGAACCTGCTCTTTAACTATTCAGGCTAACTGCTTGTTTTGCGGTCCATACATTAATTAATAGAGAAGTGATCACTGTTCAAAAGTGATATTTAAAATCTTCAAATGGATTTAAGCCGACGACGATCCCCATATTTGAAGCTACCCGGGGAAAAAGTAAGTTGCTAGAGCCGCTCTTAGTAAATTTCTGCACATATTTCCTAATTGCTACAGTGGAAACTTACCATAGAGGCCCTATAGTAATCAAGACGTTCATTTCCCTCATACTTATCACCAAGGCATGTGAGTCTTAAGTGAAGAACAATATTGAAATTCGTATCATTGACGGTCGATATGAAATTCTGTCTCTCTCTCTCTCTCTCTGTCTGTCAATGAGTTTCTTAGTTTTGAGTACACTTACGAAAGAAATATAAAAACAACTCTGAGAGTTACTGATTTATGATGCTCAGGTTGCAGTCAGTTCTGAGTATTATTAGGAACTAAGCTCCAGTCCCTAAACCTAGTTACAGAAATGCGAATCAGACGGATTACGTATTCCAGGCTGTAGCAGCGGCGTCTTTGAGACGCCAGCTGTGGTCACTTCCCAGCCCACTGTAGGATCACATCGGTTCATCTTCTTCCTGCTGGTAATGTAACTGAGATTTGGCAACAGGGCAAGGTATGTTTGGCAACTCTGTGATCGACGAGTTACTTCCTGGTATGCACGGAATTAAGCCTCAAATTTAAGTTGATTTTTCCTGTTATTTCCATTGAATAATCTGAGTTATTATTGCTTGAGGTGTAACAAAAGATTGTAAATTTACACTTTTCAGTCCAGGGAAAGTCGTTGCACGTGGAAATCGCAACTAATCTCGTCCTTTAAACAGCGGTTTACGAGTTTTAGCCACTATTAGCCTCGTAATAGGAACCCTAGACTTCTTCCCAAGCTCTATGGTAACGTGTGGACCTGTGAAAAAGAATTTGTGATGGTTTGCGGTTCTAGTATTGCCGACTGTAACGTTTTTATCCCTTCTGTGAAAGAGCTACAAGCAGTCACATGAAAAATCGATAAAGAAATCGCAAGAAAATACTTTCAACTCATAATGCAATGGTGAAAAACTTACAATGTTGCACAAGAGGTAACGCCTCTTTCCGTTGCTGACAAGCAAATTTTAGGTTTCTAGGAATACATAATTTATTTATGAAATACCAAATTTACATACCACTTGAGTATGACACAGCATACCAATCAAACACAGACCCAATCGAAATCTAAGTGAGTACTATTTTACTAATTCCTGCCGATAAATACAGTGCACAATTTTCGTAAGGTTTCTTTTAGCGTTGTTATAACAATAGTAAGCATGAGAGAGAAATTAATCATCAATGATATATGCAAATTCTCTGATGTTATCAATAACAGTCTGACAATGCATATGCAGTTTATTAATTACATGCATGCAGAAAACTTGTTCTGAGTTAAAGCTGTCAAACAAGGTAGGATGAAGAATAAATGCCACTACCACACGACAGCTAATGTAGAAAATGCTTTTATGACTTATTTTGGCACGATGCGCTCTCCCCATAGAGAATATAAAAGTTTCGAGATGCTGCTGCTGCCTGGCCGTCTATTAAACCCGAAAAGAACAAAACTTCGCAGAAATTAGCCCTTTTTCCACGTGCGATTATTTTGGGCTGAGAAGTGAAGGGAATTATGTTGAAAGTTCCGTTAGATTGATAACTTCAGAACACAGCAGAATTGCGTTTTAAAAAACGTAGCAGTGAATGTACTCGAACTCGTGACATCTTATCTAGACCAAGCGAAGTGGCGCAGTGGTTAGACACTGGACTCGCATTCGGGAGGACGACGGTTCAATCCCGCGTCCGGCCATCCTGATTTAGGTTTTCCGTGATTTCCCTAAATCACTCCAGGCAAATGCCGGGATGGTTCCTCTGAAAGGGCACGGCCGACTTCCTTCCCTAATCCGATGAGACCGATGACCACGCTGTCTGGTCTCCTTCCCCAAAAACAACCAACCAACAACAACAACAACAACAATCTTATCTAGAGTGCGCGATGCTTACCGCTACGGTAGTAACTGACACGTAGCTACAGCACCTCAAGACGTCAACAAGAATTCCTCCAGAACTTCCGCATTCCACAGTGCTGTGAGATAATGCATATGGCCGGATCTAGACTTTTGAGAGACAGATAGTTACAGCTTTTCTTTTGCAGTGCACGACGTTTTCAACAAACTGATAGCGATATAGAGTAGCTCAAGTGAAAAGGAACGCTTCCTATTTAAATTTCTGTATCCTACACTGTTGGCAGTTCTGTGTAGGTGGCAGTTACGTGATTTTATTTCAGCGATTACAAAATAGAGTCGAATGTATGCACTAGGTAGCCGAGGCCGCTAGTTCATGGCGATTCGGTCAATCAAGTAAATGAATGTACTGAACATGCTGCAAACCACTAGAGGGAACCCGTTTGACAAAATTCTCATCCAGTGTGGTGCAACGATGTTATGATACAAAAATGAGTCGTATAGAGGAGGGTATGGTGGTCTGTTGGCTTGATGATCAGTTTATATCCCTATGGTCTGGGTTCCATTCTAACTTCTGCTGATGATTTTTGATAGGGAGAGAACTGTATAATGGCATTGTGGTCTGAAGATCACGTTAAAAATGATATTCCTTCTCTACCAGGTAGACGTTAGGTTGAACCACAATAAACTCTGTCACCAGTAACCATTCTTATACTAGTGATTTACTTCTAGTGACGAAATAAATACTATGTAGGGTCACAGGACACTTATTCCATCTTTTATTTGAGCTTCTGTATGTCGATAAAACTGGTTCTGAACTGGGTGTGCAACTCAGACCGCCCCTAACGCTGATAGGGGCAAACAGAACACAGCATGTTGTTATCAATGGAGAGACGTCTACAGACGTTAAAGTAACCTCTGGCGTGCCACAGGGGAGTGTTATGGGACCATTGCTTTTCACAATATATATAAATGACTTAGTAGATAGTGTCGGAAGTTCCATGCGGCTTTTCGCGGATGATGCTGTAGTATACAGAGAAGTTGCTGCATTAGAAAATTGTAGTGAAATACAGGAAGATCTGCAGCGGATAGGCACTTGGTGCAGGGAGTGGCAATTGACCCTTAACATAGACAAATGTAATGTATTGCGAATACATAGAAAGAAGGATCCTGTATTGTATGATTATATGATAGCGGAACAAACACTGGTAGCAGTTACTTCTGTAAAATATCTGGGAGTATGCGTACGGAACGATTTGAAGTGGAATGATCATATAAAATTAATTGTTGGTAAGGCGGGTACCAGGTTGAGATTCATTGGGAGAGTGCTTAGAAAATGTAGTCCATCAACAAAGGAGGTGGCTTACAAAACACTCGTTCGACCTATACTTGAGTATTGCTCATCAGTGTGGGATCCGTAGCAGGTCGGGTTGACGGAGGAGATAGAGAAGATCCAAAGAAGAGCGGCGCGTTTCGTCACTGGGTTATTTGGTAACCGTGATAGCGTTACGGAAATGTTTAATAAACTCAAGTGGCAGACTCTGCAAGAGAGGTGCTCTGCATCGCGGTGTAGCTTGCTCGCCAGGTTTCGAGAGGGTGCGTTTCTGGATGAGGTATCGAATATATTGCTTCCCCCTACTTATACTTCCCGAGGAGATCACGAATGTAAAATTAGAGAGATTAGAGCGCGCACGGAGGCTTTCAGACAGTCGTTCTTCCCGCGAACCATACGCGACTGGAACAGGAAAGGGAGGTAATGACAGTGGCACGTAAAGTGCCCTCCGCCACACACCGTTGGGTGGCTTGCGGAGTATCAATGTAGATGTAGATGTAGATGTAGATGAATTTGATCCCTTCGTGACAATACAGATAGACTACAATTTGTTGTTTGTTCAAAACTGTAAATTCCTCAAGAGCTCCACATATTGCACGTGAATGGGTTCGAATC
Organism: Schistocerca serialis cubense; assembly: GCF_023864345.2. Lineage (NCBI taxonomy): Eukaryota > Metazoa > Arthropoda > Insecta > Orthoptera > Acrididae > Schistocerca > Schistocerca serialis. The sequence continues at coordinate 12,478,878 of NW_026047583.1, forward strand.
CTGGTCCGCACTAAAGTTTTCATTATGTAATATCAAGCTCTACCATGAGAACTATCAGCTGGTGGACAAAAATATTGATTTTTAATGTATTTTCACTAACTATGTCTGACATTTTTGACACCCAGTGAGACACAGAACTGTTTGCGAGATCACAGTAAGTTCAAGGATCTTATTCCGAGCTGCTGGTGGATAAAAATTCGGTAGCTGACGTCTCTTTGTGTGCAGTCAACAACGATATGTGTGGGGCTCGATTCCCAGTCAGCACTGAACTCTTCGTCATATTATTTCTAGTTCAAACATGCTCATATGTCGCTCCTGGTGTAACAAAGTCATATTTAACGTTCTTTTTTTCTAGAATATAACAGCGATAGGTGCCAGGTTGGAATCCTGGGAAGGGAAAAATTAATATTTCGTCTCATCATTTCAGTTAAAACATCTAGCTACTGCCAAGAAAATCCGATATGTCACAGTTTATTGTGTTTCGATAACAATCTGATTAGGTTCTGGGTTCGAATCCCTGTCCAGCGCAAAGCTTTACCTCACGGCATTTCAAGTAAGTTACTTGTGAGGAAGCAATAGTTAACATCTCTCGTAGTTCGTTAACAGGGACTGATGTGTTGGTAAATGTGCCAACACCTTGTAGATAGAGGAGGCCGAAATGGAAGCTATCTAACGCAGACGGGCGTGAATTCTGGAACAGGATAAGTATTGAATGCTAATAAGAAGAGTATGCAGCTCCTTAACTTATATTTATCCTTGTTGTGAATACAGCATTCCGGATGAGACATTTCATACTATAACTATCAAACTATCACTTGCTATGTAAGGCTAATGGCGCCTTGCTAGGTCGTAGCCATGGACTTAGCTGAAGGCTATTCTAACTGTCTCTCGGCAAATGAGAGAAATCTTCGTCAGTGTAGTCGCTAGCAAAGTCGTCGTACAACTGGGGCGAGTGCTATTCCGTATCTCGAGACCTGCCTTGTGGTGGCGCTCGGTCTGCGATCACACAGTGGTGACACGCGGGTCCGACATGTACTAAATAGACCGCGGCCGATTTAAGCTACCATCTAGCAAGTGTGGTGTCTGGCGGTGACACCACATTCCTCCCCCGCAAATCGGCGAACGGTCGTGTTATAAGGCTTCCGCCTGCCGTGGGGAGGACCCCATGTTGACGTATGCGATGAGGTGGGGAGCCTAACAACAGGCGAGGCTGTGCCACCCGCACCCGGCCATTCGGTCCGAGGGGAGCTAGGAAACGCCTGAAAACCTAGTCGAGGGTGCACGTCAACATGCGGTGTATGCGGCCGTAAAGAGGCAGGAGGGGCCGAAGGGTCGACCTCCATTGCGTCGGGGTACCCGACGCGCGAAGACGCCATGTGGTCCGGAGCGGGCAAGAGGTCCATGGCGGAGGACGTCTGGTCACGGGAAGCGATCGGCGGCGCGTGACCCAGGGAGGCGCTTGGCGGCTGCAGCGAAGCGTCGAATGCGGGCGGCGCCGGCTGGAGGACAGGAGGCGGCGGCGGCGGCGGCGGCTGCGGAGGCGCGTCGCCATGGGGCAAAATGGAAGGCATCGTCGGTAACACCTGGGGATGAGGCGAGCCAGTAGATGGGTCCCCAGGGCGCTGACCGGACGGCACCGTCGCTGAAAGCAGACGGGGAGCGGCAGAACCCGTGCGACGAGAGAGGCGCAGCTGATTGAGATGCCGACGCACCTCACCAGAGGCCCCCAAAACCAAATACATCGCGCGGCCGAGGTAGCGAAGAATGCGCCCTGCGAGCCAACGCCGTGAACCTCGATAGTTGCGATAAAATACAACGTCGCCTGGAGCAAAAGCAGGAGTCTGCCGCTGCACAGGAACCTGATGCGGTGGATGCAGCAAAGACATCAAAGTTCGATGAGGACGACCGTGGAGCAACTCAGCCGGCGAGCGACCATCTCGGGGGTGAGAGCGATACGAAGACAAAAAGAGCAACAATGCGTCCTCCCGAGAATGCGATTCTTTCAACTTCAACATCTGTGACTTGAAAGTCCGGACCAATCGTTCAGCGGCACCGTTTGACTGAGGCGAAAACGGCGCGGAAGTCAGATGTTGAATACCATTGGCCTGGCAGAATGACTGAAATTCTGCGGACATGAATTGTGGGCCATTATCGGAAACAATAGTCTGCGGAAGACCTTCAATGCAAAAGATAGCAGGCAACGCTTAGATGGTGGCAGTTGACGTCGTGGAAGACATCCGGACAACAAAAGGAAAATTACTGAACGCATCTACCAGAACCAACCATCGAGCATTCCAGAATGGACCAGCAAAATCGATGTGCAAGCGTTGCCAAGGGGAAGTGGCTTTTGGCCATGCAAAGACTTTCCGCGGCGGTGCGGATTGTTGTTCGGCACACGCCATGCAAGAAGAACACATATTCGTAATCGCAGCATCGATTCCGAACCAAGTACAGTGCTGACGAGCAAGTTGTTTCGTTCGCACTATACCCCAATGTCCTTGGTGGAGAAGCCGTAATACAGAGGACTGTAACGAACGTGGGACCACGACTCTGGACTGATCATTATCAGAACGCAACAACAAAACACCACGTCGAACAAAAAGTCTCTCCTTATGAGCAAAAAATCGGCGAACCAACGGATCCTCGATCCGAGACTTTGACAAAGGCCATTGTGTAGCAACAAAACGCAAAACGGTAGCAAGGACCGGGTCAGCAGCTGTGGCTGTAGCTACACGACGAAAACCAATCGGAAACGATTCGACCACTTCATCGGTTTCCGCATCAATGAACATGCAAGCAAGTTCGGAAGAATCGAATGCTTTATCCTCAGCAACAGGCAAACGGGACAACGCATCGGCGTTTCCGTGCTTAGCAGTGGACCGATACAAGATATCGTAGCGGTACTGCGAGAGGAAAATAGACCAGCGAATGAATTTCTACGCTGTACGCGGAGGTACAGGCTTGTTCGGAGGAAAAAGCGACGTCAAAGGTTTGTGGTCTGTGATGATGGTAAAGTGACGACCATACAAGAAATCATGGAACTTAGTAGCACCAAATACGAGAGCCAAAGCTTCTTTCTCTGTCTGTGAATAATTTCTTTGCGCAGACGAGAGCAATTTTGTCGCAAAGGCAATAGGGCGATCATGGGAGCCAACTTTGTGCGCAAGCACAGCACCGATCCCGAATTCCGATGCATCTACCATCAACAAAAGGGGTTTCTGGGGATCGAATGGCGTAAGGCAAGTATTAGAAAGCAACGCCGATTGCAACTGGCGAAAGGCGCGTTCGCATGCCGTCGTCCAGACGAACGGAACACCCTTACGGCGTAAGCGATGAAGCGGAGCTGAAATGGAAGAGGCATTGCGCAGAAAGCGATGATAATAGTTAATTTTACCCAACACACTCTGTAGCTGCTTCATATTTTGCGGCGAAGGTAATTCTTGTATGGCACGGAGGTGCTCTGGACTGGGATGTATGCCTTGTGCATTGATGACATGCCCCAGGTATGGTAAGTCACGAGCAAAAAACACACATTTGTCCTTCCGTAAGCGAAGACCATTACGTCGGAAGACCTGAAATAATGTTCTGAGAGTGGCTAAATGTTGTTCTTCCGTCTTTCTGGAGATCACAATATCGTCCAGATAGTTTGCTCCAGTAGAGACCGATGTACAAACAGTTTGTAGATATTGCTGAAACAGTGCAGGGGTGGATGCACACCCAAATGGCAGTCGTTTGAATTGATACAAGCCAAGAATCGTGTTAACCACCAAAACACGCTGGGATTCTTCATCTACCGGTATTTTCAAGTACGCATCTGCTAGGTCCAACTTCGAAAAATATTTTCCAGCGCACAGTTTGTCAAAAAGATCTTCCGGGCGGGGTAAGGGAAAAGTTGCAATCACTAGTTGTGGATTCACTGTTGCCTTGAAGTCCACACAAAGTCTCAGTTTTCCGGAAGGTTTTGGCAAAATTACTAAGGGTGAGGCCCAGAGAGAAGCTTGCACACGTTCAATTACACCCTGTGATTCTAGATCGTTTAATGTTCTTGCGACCTCATCACGCAATGCGTGGGGAACATTGCGCGCTCGGAAAAATTTCGGATGCGCGTTTACTTTCAGTTCCAAGTGTGCTTCATAGTTTTTAGCGCAACCAAGGCCCGGTGCAAAAATGTCTGCAAATGCTTCACATAGCCGAGAAACACTGTCTGAAGGCACAGTCTGATTCACTGATAGGACCTGAGTTACGATAGACACGTTAAACAACTGAAATAAATATAAACCAAACAAGTTCACTGCAGTAGAAGAACGTAAAATGACACAAGTTTTGTTTGTTCCTTGTATGTTGCAAGAAGAGTGCACTGTCCTAACACAGGGATCTGCTGTCCTGTATAACTTTTTAACTGAACATTTGCGGCACGCAATGGAGGTTTGCCCAGTTGTTTGTATGTGTCGTGATTGAGCAATGAATCTGCAGCTCCGGTATCGAGCTGGAATGGTATGACCGTGCCATTGAAGTCCAAATCTACAAAAAGTTTGTCCTGCTGGCGACAAGAGCGACTGTTTTGTGCAATTTGAGCAGACACTGGTACAGAATCACTTGCTAATTGACGTGATTTCCGGCGACGTCGATGCACACTTTTTGTGGGACGAATACAGTCACTGTTACAGAAAGTGGCACTGGACGAAGTGGAATTAACTACATGAATGTCCATGGGCGAAGGTTCACGAGCCTGAGTATTCTTGGTTCGATTCCGGCGTGAAGCAAAGGGCCTGGAATGATTGTGATTGTCTGATCTGAGCTTTTTCTGGCAAACACTTTGAACATGCCCTTTCTTATTACAGAAAAAGCAAATAGCTTGGCGTGACGGGCAATTTGCACGCGAATGTCTAGTTGCACACCACGGGCATGATTTCATTGCATTTGTACGCTGGCGCGGCACACCTGGTTTAGAGCGTGGCGGCAGCTGCTTGGACGAGTGCGAGGGCAGTTTACCGGGCCGCGCAGCGCGCCCGGGCGGCCGGTTAATGTTACACATGGCTGGCGAAGTTGCAAATGATTCCTGTGCAAAGTGAAGCGTGTCTTGTCTATCCAATACGTCTACCACTTGTTGAAGGGAGGGATTAACTAGTTTCAAAATTTGCTCCCGTATGCCAATATCAGAAACGTTCTGTGCAATTGCATCACGCACCATAATATCTGAATAAGGAAGGCCACAGTCACATTCAAATGCACAATCCTTAGTAAGGCCTTGCAAAGTTGCAACCCACTCCCTATTAGTTTGACCGGCCGTACGTTTTGTACGAAAGAAAGTATACCTTTGTGCAACTACATTAACTGTTTCTTTGAAATAAGCGTCCAATGCCGACAAAATTTCTTCGTAGGACAGAGTTGCTGCGTCGCGTCGGGGAAACAATTTCACTATCACACGGTACGTTTGCACCCCTACACACGACAATAAATGAGGCTGCCGCTCGTCACCTTGAATTCTGTAGGCGGCGAGATGAAATCCAAACTGGCGCGACCATTCCGTCCAGGTCTCTTGCTGTGCATCAAAATTGCGAAACTGCGGTGCAACTGCATGTTGTGGCTGCGGTAGCGTTGAAGCGGCGGCTGCCGCATCGGTTTGAATGGCACGTTGACCCTGGACGAGCTGTCCAAGGGCATCCAATATCGCCTGCGTCTGCTGATTCTGCAAGCGATAAAATTCGGACAGTACATCTGGCGAAGCCATGACACAAGTAAATGTAAGCAATTAGAAAGAACAAGACCCTTTCCGTTGTCTCATCGCCAATGATGTGTTGGTAAATGTGCCAAAACCTTGTAGATAGAGGAGGCCGAAATGGAAGCTATCTAACGCAGATGGGCGTGAATTCTGGAACAGGATAAGTATTGAATGCTAATATGCCTTGTGGTGGCGCTCAGTCTGCGATCACACAGTGGCGACACGCGGGTCCGACATGTACTAAATGGACCGCGGCCGATTTAAGCTACCACCTAGCAAGTGTGGTGTCTGGCGGTGACACCACAGGGACAATAGATATTGGGTGGAATTTGCGTCCATTAAAAGTGTTTACGTTATGTAATTTCCAAACTGATACTGTCTAAAACTGAGGTACATCACTCTCTGTATGCCTAGTCAGGAATGACTATTAGTTTCCGTCAGTCACGATATCTCTGCTTAGTCTGCATGACCAGGGTTTGAATCCATATGCATAACGAGACGGTTCGTCGTGTCATTTGAAATTCATACATATTCTCAACTAGCTGCTCGTGAATAACTTGAATTTTTAATGTCATTTTGTGTTAAATTCTAAGTACGGTATGTTACTCTGAAGTGGAAGTCATGAATACGACGAACTTACTACGTGCATTACCTATCTGACGTAATAATGAGAGTGGTAACACTTCAGATATATTATTTATTGTAATAAATGTCAGCTTACAAACCTTAAGGCCAGTCTTATCTGTGATAAGGAGTTTCCTGATATTTGTAGTACCTTGGTATTACTTAACATCTTCAGTTATTGCGATACAGAGCAGTGTATTCTAGTGGTGACTTGTTGAAACCATTTTCAATAGTCAAACGACTGTCCTGCGGTGCGGTTAGAGGACCTGCTAGACAGCTGCGTTATGTGGGTTGCATGCGAATCAGGCGAAATGCAATTCACGTCGTTCAGATACTTTTGTGCACGACTGTACATGCTATTGAATGGTTCGTAACAGTGACTTCGGATCGCGTCCTCTGGCTGCTTCTCTTTCTTTTTCAGGCAGTACTAGTTGGAAAGAGTTTTTCGGTACATCTAGATCTACGTCTTAAGAGAACAGTCCGTCTTACGATGTGAAGCTACTGCAGACACAAATGAAAGCAACATGTCACACTCAGATTATAAGATTAAAAACACAGTAGAATTACTTTATTTCCAACAAGGAATGTTATATGCAAAAGAAGTCCTAGCAATGACCTTACTCATCAATCTCCAACTGGTAATATATTTCCACAATAGACTGAAAGCTAGATATTAAACGAAATTATGCATCCAAAACTTGGTTGGCAGTATAATTAAATTCATCAGTGAGACACACAAGAAACTGCATTTTGTAGACTGTACTGTGCACAGAACCAACAACAAAAAGTTTGGAATAAGCAGGAGAGCCACAATGTAGTAATAAAAGTTATTCACAAACAGTCCATGCACTAACACAGAGACTGTATAAACTCATTCACCACATGAAATGAAGAGAATAAACCAGATAGGCAGGGAGAATGGGTATAACAAAAAAATATACAAACTAAATCAAACATAGAAAAAGAGTTCGTAAATGACGAACAAAGGATGAATGCCAGCAACTACCAAGAGCCAGCAGTGGGAACTCATGGCGAGCACTTACAAGCATCAGTAATACAACGGCAGAATGTTTTTAGTCGATACGGAATACTGCACAGCAAAACACTATTTCTGTTTGCAACCTTTTATGATCTATACATTGCAGGGTGCGATTTGTGTTTTTACCAGTGGGGGGGATGTCTTAGCGGGATAGTAGAACTAAATATGTTACTAACTTGGACCGTGGCGTTACGCATGGTTAAACAGCTATTTATAAATAGATGTTAATGCCGAAACTCACTATTGACGCGTATACACTATCAGAAAAGCCATCCCTAGTTATATCTTTAAAAGTACATATTAGGTAAAGCTTATTTACAAAATCATCTACTTACAGGTACAGATATACGAGGGAATTCAAAAATTAGAGGCACATTTGTGAAAAGTTGTACTTATTCTGATGATAGAAAACTGAAATATATTAATAGTATTAATAGAAAGACTTAAAAACTTTCAGTGTTCGGCTCCACAAATTTATATTATATGTAAAGTTTTACTCCAGTGCTTGGGAAATAAACATCCCAGGTTGGGATGCATGTACTAAAACCAGAGGAGGGGATGGTCTGATGCGGAGGGGGGGCAATCCCCCCCATCCCCCCCTGCAAATCGCACACTGATGCATTGTACGTGTCTGTGCAGTTACGATTGTGGAATGTATGACGACATGACGGCACTGCATTGCGAGGTTTGGCCTGAACTTACAACCTATTTCATTGTATTGACAAAGGACTTCCAAACTTCAAGAGCAATTTTGTTCAGTAAGGTCTTTTCAGTAGCGTCTGCAGTTACTTTCATTCATATCGAAGGTAATTTTTCCATCAATGGTGCAGCTCGTGTGAACTAAACAGCCGTTATTCTGTTTCTGAACTAATACATTTGACGATAATGTAATCACATTACTGTGACAAGAAGGCAGCAGACATTTTGACTGATTTCTTCGTAATTACGAACTCTGTACATTTGCGTAATGGATGACTAAGGTATTGGACTGTGCACGGAAGGAAATAAGATCTGTTTAAAACACGAACATGAACTGGTACGTGTGAAAGCAACAATAAAAATTTACTTCATATAGACCTCAAAATGTTTTGTTGGGACTTTGGCTTTTATATACAAATTTTATATCGAATGATAGTTTCCTCTCTCCTCCTCGGAAAAGGAAACTGAGAGGAACGGTCGTGTGCAGAAGCGAAAAGTACATTCATTACCATCTGCACATTCGGCACATCTCAAATAATATTACTGGAGCGGTGAATTGCTCCCCACACAAAGATTAATGTTGTTGTGGCTTTTGTGCGAATACTGAAGTTCATATGATATACTTATTTGTGCCCGCAGGAAAAGAACTCAAATTTGTCTTTCAGGTGTTTCTTAAAGGTAAAGAAGAACGATAATACGCGCCAAACCGACGCTCTATGAACGCTACGAAATGAGTTGCTACAATAGATAGGGCACTGAACTCACATACGGGAGGACCAAGATCCAGATGCTCACACAGCATTCCACATTTTGATCATCCTTAATTTCCATAAACACAGATGGCAAGAATCATGACGATTCCTTCGAACAGGACACTGCTGATTTCACTTCCCACCGTGCCTCTGTCTGAGTTTGTGCTCCGTTTCTGATTGGATCGTAGTCGACATGACGCTAAACCCAATCTTCGTTCTTGCATGAATGCATTGAACATACGTAGCTACGTTGAACAGTACTTGATATAACGTAAGAACCTTAAAAGTTTTGCCAACGGTTAAGATGGACCCATGGGTTTTGAGATTGTGTTTACGACATACAGAAATTATTTACTACGTGCACACTTAGGTATCGTTTTGAGCAATTTTGAAGCTGTAAGCAACACGAGTGTGTACAATATCCACAAACATGTGAAAGAGTTAGGAAAATACTGTATTTGAAGTTACAGTAATAAGCTGCTAGACCGTTTGTGAGAGTCGTCCACAGTTACACGGCACATATCTATTTTCATTAATTATCTTTGTACTGTATTTCTTATTCTTTTACATGGAGAGTTACACTCTACTGACGGTAGTTATAGTCAGAATATACAGTAGCATGTAGCTACTGAAAGAAAGAGAAAAGTGTATCACTGTTTTTCATCTTCAGTTAGTGTGATAATCTGTTGTCTGGTGACGTCATTGGACGCAACCATTGTCACCTGCTCGGCTGCCTCTCCTGCCGCTGCGGGCAAAGCTGCAGCAGCTGGCGCCGTGCTTGCAGTCCGTGGTGCTCCGTATATCGTCACATTACCTGTCTGGACCCCCGTCTTGCTGCAAATGAGGGTTTTTCGTGACGCCAGATTGTGAAGCAGCGACCGATTTCTCTGCCCTCTGGTACGCCACTCGCGTGGGACTGATGAAGTACGGCACAGGTTTCGGCTTGGGCCTGCTGAACTTATCCGTACCACATCGTCGTGTCAACCGTGGAGTTCTGACCAACGCAAGAAGCAATATCGCCTGACTACTAGCTGCGTTCTCGATAAAACAGAATCCTGACGCTGTCGACATTCGACAACTTCTGGTAGACGTGTGACCTTCTTACATGAGGCATCTCTGCATCATCACAGGAACAAACAATATTTAAATGCTGTACCTGAACGAGAAACCCGCTGGTTGTTTGAGCTAACACTCAACCGCGAATTCGTAATGAACAAAGAAAGAAATTACTTACACATGAAGTGGAAGTGGTCGGAAAGTGACATGGCAGAGGACGGAGGTAATTTTTTAAGGCGATTGTCACTTAAATAGCCTTCGCAAAGTCTATAGAATCAATATCGAAAGAAACGGCTTTGCGTAAGATATGTTTTCTCTGGTGCTGAATTCCTTTGTTCGAGTACTTTGCTCCATATAATATCTTTTCTCAGAGGCATTGGTGTGAATCAAGTGTACTACCCCGCATCATACTATCGGAATCAGTAATTGAATGAACCATCACGTATGCTCATTTTTTGGTCACGACAAATACATAATCGCTCAGGGAACTACCCAGCATAGAGTTTGCGCTTTGGATGCAGCGAGCGAGAGCATTTTACTGAAACACATGGCTGAAGTATGTGACTGGCAAGACGTTTCTGTATTTTCGTTCTGGTACTACATCAATATACTGTACTTATAAAAAGTTTAAAATGTACCCACTTATATAATAGCAACAAAGAAAAAGAAAAGCATTTAGGAACGAAGAGGAACAAGCGGAATAAGATTAATTACTTGTGTAAATAAATTAATTTACTTATTATGCGTTGCAAATACATACACGTCCAGAATCTACAAGGCACACTATATTTCAGGATGATACAGTACTCTCTCCCGTTGCTGCTCCAAAGGTTCTGATATTCACAATTATACATGACACTAAATGCTACTGCTGTAGCAACCTGAGTAATATCAGGTTGATGTAGGCGTAGTTTTAAGGTACATGTTTGTCAGGTTCCCCACAATTTTTATTTTCCTGTTTATTTGTCGCAAGATTTTGTCTTACACTATAAAATTAGTGATTTACTTGTATTTCCTCTCTTCTTGCCTTTTAATGGGCGACGCTTGTTCGCGATATCTACCGTCTAGTTAGCAAACTTGAAAATGTCCTGAGAGAACGATTGGCTTATGTCAGTTTTGCTTCATATCCCCAGCGGTATGGGTAAGGTTAGTGTCCTACACTTTTTCTTATGAACTAACTGAACTAATGTGAGTATGAGAACACACGGTGAGAGATATTTCATTATGAGATTACATGTTTTCCAACGTCTAGAAAATGGTTTTGAAAAACCAACATCTATGAGCCTTTCTGGTGATCGGCCGCCTTCAGCTGATGGTATCCTCTTACCCCACGCTCGAAGCCAGCAGACCGTAATCAGTAATCGCTGTTGATGGCGGGCTCGGTATGAGAAAAACCATAGCATACAGTGTACCAGTAAGTGTCCTCCATTGTTTGTGTTTATCATTGTCCACAGAGAACGGCATCAGCGCGGGAAACCTTCTAAATCGCCTGGCAATGAGCCACAGTTTTTGAGAGCACTGTTGTGTTTGCCATTTTAACATCAGTTAGCGATAGTATATTTCTTCAGTATCTGCGAAAAATTTCTGATTTACACTACGCCCAAAACGCATTATATCAAGAATTAAGTTAATATTCTGGACATGTGACTGAATAACATGGAAAACGCAGTTTTAAGATGGCAGTTCCATCACCGAATCGCTTTTGTTAGCATGTCTCCACAAGAAGTCGTGAATAGGATGCAGTTAGCATAAAAAATAATTAAATTAAACTGACGTAATTGTTTTTCTGATTCGTACAAGCATTTTCTGTTTGACTCCGTTTAGCAGTACCGCTTGTGCTGACTGGATGCAGTGCTTAAATCGACCTATAAGCAAGAACGGTTATCCGATATTACTATACATTTACACGTAAACAAGAATGTTATCTTTAATATGAAAAGCCATGAAGTACAGACTGTCTGTGACTCATCGGCCTCTATCAGCTGCGTACCCGCCTGTGTACTGTAAGAACTACTACAGTATATTGCCACGAAAGCCTACGCCTACGCCTATGCCTACGCCGTCCCATCGAACAGAAGATTTTCATGACGTATCACCTTTGTTAACATTGTAGCTGGATGTAAACACAGAAAAAGTAATGCCGAAATGAAGAGTTTCATGATATAACACCTTTATTAATTTTATAAATCGATGTAAACACAGAGAAAGTAATGTCGAAATACATGGATGCGCAAGTCATCAGTCGCATTACAGTGCCAGCCATGCCACTTAAGACCGCGTTTTGTACAGATATATTTATATAGATATATTTGTGATCAACTGAAATAACAATTTATTACATTTAATAGTTATTATTTGTGTAGATACATTTGTGATGAAGTGAAATAACATTTTACTGCATTTGTAATTGTTATTTAATTAATTTAAAAATATAATACCGGATACGACAGATTATATCATTTTAAAATGCAGAGATATGGTTGCTTCAGGGGCTCACCTTTTGTGGTGGACAATGAAATAAATAAACCATGTGTTCAAGCTCAAAATCACCTGTCTTACGTCTTCCACAAAACTGAATCCCAATAGCACACTACATCTTTGAAAGTGCTGGCTTGCTACCATCGCTGTGTCAGCCTTTTCGACGCTCCTAGTAATCCAGACACATACCCAGTTCTGTTTGAACAATCTCTCTCGCACATTCCATTAGATAATCTTAGAGATGTACCCATCGTATCAATTTTACCCAACCGATCTCTTCAATCATAACCTATGTGAAGGTCCCAATTTACTCTCTCCAGGCAAAACAGACTGTTATGCATCTCATAATCCTGTACTCCAAATATCAGTTCCCTTTCTCATAACAATCGCACATCTGATTTTCAGTGTCATCCTCCTCTATACTTTATTCATCCAGATTTTCTGTCTTCAGTTGCTAGGGTTCCCACCATCACTAACCATCTAAGAAAGGGTTGTGAAATGACTGTACAAAAAGATGCATTAGCAAAGAGCTAGAATTCAAAAATTCTAATTTTTCTTCAAGATACTCCAGTTGTTCCCATAGGCTCTGTAATAAAAAGGAAACTCATGAACCTGAAGTACGAATTGTTGGAACACCCATATTCATTGCCAGATTTCTCACTGTTTTGTCTTCCGTCTATTACTACATCGAAATAATTTCTTTCTGGGAAACGTTCAGAGGCCGATGAACAGATTATGGCAGCCGTAGATGGGTGTTTGGAAGATGTTATATATTTCAACTTCAGAATGGAAATAGGAACCGGCAAGCGTCGGATGAGTTAAATATCATATAATAGAAATACATCGCAACAGAAATGTTTATTCGTTATCAAATCAGCCTTCAGCCTGAAGACCACAACAACAGCATTGTCAGTTGGAGAGCTCTTTACCGTAAGGCCACTCGCATGTGCTAGTTGCACACATTCTGAAAGATAAGACTACTTGCTCTCGGGAAGAGTCTTTGACGAATCAAACGAAAGTGTCCTCCTTGGGCTGATATCTCCACTCTAATTATCATTATAACGAAGAGTTCGCGCCTTATGACTTTTAAGTGTGTGAGTAAATATACAGAGCACACTGCGTGAACGAAGACGTTGTACAGCATAGAAAAAGTGCACAATGCAATGATATTCTTGTCCATAACGGGAACAGATGTTCTTGACATTCGTTACGGCTAAGAGTTTTAATAATAACGAAATGTGACGAAGGCAAATAGAGCAACAGACAAACAAAATGATGCTCGTATAGTGAAGAACATAATAATAATAATAATTTCGGCTGGTACGACGACCTAGTCCAAGCCTTTCAGCTGGAAAACCCTTTGCTTTCTTGCGTATCCTTAAAACCCAGGGCATTCAGGTATTCCCCGACCGGTAACCCATCCAGCTAATAGCCGCACCCAGATTTGGTTTGTATTCCGCATCCTTGTGCTACCGAGCTACTGCTTATTATCTGTCATGTTCAACGTGTGTTTACTCTAAGAGATATGGGAATTCAAAGTTTACAGTTTTTTCGTTCCCCGACTTTCACGCCCTGTTTTGATTCAAATTAAGTAGAATTGTTAGCCCGTATCGGATAGTCAAATACACTTCTTTTTCCGTTAAAACCATTGAATTTCTAATAAGCCCAGTTGAGAAAGATTTATAGAATACATTTTTTTACAAAATCGGGCCGAAAGTGCCGCATTTTTTGACACTTTTTACAAAATCTTCGAAGATACATTTAATTTAATCAGTGTCTGAAAGTGGTACGTAAATGAAATTTGAAGAGATTTTGGTTCCACGTGAAGATTCGAGTGGGTGACAGCTTTGCATACATTCGACCCCACCACCGCCACACTCGAAGCTGCGGCCGACGAAATAATCCTCATGGCAGCGGTCGCCCCCGCCCCCGCCCCCGCCTCTGACGTCACTGCCTTCGCCCCTGCTGCAGCCACCCTCAACAATGTTGTCAGTGCCGATACGGTACATACTTCTATTAATTGCCGGGCAGAGGATTCATGGGAAGCCCCTCAAGCTAGTTCTCTGCCGGTCCACTCTCGAACAGCGAGCGGTGAAAAAACGAACACTTAATTCCTTCAGTGCGATCTCTGATTCTTCTTATTTCATTATGATGATCATGTCTCCCTCTGAAGGTGGGCAGTAACGAAATATCTTCGCATTCAGAGGAGGAAGTTGGTGATCGAAATGTCGTGATAAGGTCCAGCAGCAACGAAAAATGCCTTTGTTTTAATGATTGTCACTACAAGTCGTGTATCAAATCCTTAGCATTCTACCTATTTCGCGATAATACGGAACGGGCTGCCCTTCTTTGAACTTTTCAATGTCTTCCATCATTCCTGTCTCATCTGGATCCCAAACCGCGAGCAATAGTCCAGAAGGTCATTTTGTAAGAGCCTAAAAGGGTGGCTCATATTGTCTTCTAAACCGCTTAAGTAGACCAGGAGCATCAGAGGGCCGTTAACATTTTCGTACAGACCACAAGATACTACTTCTGCATTTTTCGTATGTCCACGAGTTTTGAAGTCCTTGTAAACTAGACAGAAGTGTTAACTAGTGTAACAAGTATATGCAGTATATACGACCAGATGGAATCCAGAGAACGCTATAACGCCAAGTAACGGCCTGTGAGATACAATCCGTAGATTTGGTATGGATTTTTACGTCTCTTCTAGAAGTGGAGCTAAAGTACTACTTTGGACCGTATCGAATCTTCCGTCGTTTGTCAGATGCCGCATATGAAGTTGAGCATGACAACCACTTATCAAGAAGACAAGTCTGCAGAGACACCACCCACGTCGTCGCTCTGAGCCACTAACACAGCTCCGAGCTGCAGATGGACGGTGGGAAGTTCAAAGAAACTGAAGACAAACTCAATGATCGCGAAGCATCTACGCGAGGGGCTACTTCCGATGTCCATCATAGTGAAGTGGATGCAACAACATGACCACAAAATTCGGATCCGTCAGCACCTCAATACACAGAGCAGCTCACAGGATCTGTATCCAGGGTGCTGTACTCATCTCCACGGAAAACCTCTGAGGAGAGGGATTAACGCCCCGAGCTGTGGAGCATGTGTCGTATATCAGCGGTTTATCTCACTAGATGGCGTGCTGCGGTCTGCAGTTCAAACCTGACCAGGAGTAATTACTTGTTATTTAGTTTTATTTAGTTTTTATCTTTTCTGGAACTTTTCTGAAATATCTGTCGGTTGCATACCTTGGAATGTTGGATGACTGTATAAATAGTTGCGTTCTCCGTCAAGTTACTTCAGTTTTGTCCTGGCTATACGTCGGCGTAAGTAATAAACGTGCTTTCAGTTCTAAGTGTAGCACTTCAGTGATGACACTGCCTTTGAATCTGAACGTGATTGCGTATGAATTGTGATAATATAGAAAGAGAACACGTTGGCCGAGGCCCGACGCATTCGACTTGGAAAACTCAAATAAGGCTGAATGAGATAAGGAATACATGAGGGTTGGATAAGGATGTGACGCCAATAAAAATAAAGTGTGTTGTCAATTGATGATATGTTGTTGTTGTGGTCTTCAGTCCTGAGACTGGTTTGATGCAGCTCTCCATACTACTCTATCCTGTGCAAGCTTCTTCATCTCCCAGTACCTACTGCAACATACATCCTTCTGAATCTGCTTAGTGTATTCATCACTTGGTCTCCCTCTACGATTTTTACCCTCCACGCTGCCCTCAAATACTAAATTGGTGATCTCTTGATGCCTCAGAACTTGTCCAACCAACCGATCCCTTCTTCTAGTCAAGTTGTCCCGCAAAGTTCTCTTCTCCCCAAAATGGTTAAAATGGCTCTGAGCACTATGGGACTTAACATCTGAGGTCTTCAGTCCTATAGAACTTATAACTAATTAAACCTAACTAACCTAAGGACATCACACACATCCATGCCCGAGGCAGCATTCGAACCTGCGACCGTAGCGGTAGCGCGGTTCCAGACTGTAGCGCCTAGAACCGCTCATCCACTCCGGCCGGTTCTCTTCTCCTCAATCCTATTCAATACTTCCTCATTAGTTATGTGATATTCCTATCTAATCTTCAGCATTCTTCTGTAACACCCCACTTCGAAAACTTTTATTCTCTTCTTGTTTAAACTATTTATCGTTCACGTTTCACTTCCATAAATGACTACATTCCATAGAAATACTTTCAGAAACGACTTCCTGACTCTTAAATCTATACTTGATGTTAGCAAATTTCTCTTCTTCAGAAATGCTTTCCTTGCCATTGTCAGTCCATATTTTATATCCTCTCTACTTCGACCACCATCAGTTATTTTGCTCCCAAAATAGCAAAACTCCTTTACTACTTTAAGTGACTCATTTTCTAATCTAATTCCCTCAGCATCACCCAACTTAATTCGACTACATTCCATTATCCTCGTTTTGCTTTTGTTGATGTTCATCTTATATCCACCTTTCAAGACACTGTCCATTCTGTTCAGCTCCTCTTGCAGTGCCTTTGCTCTCTCCGACAGAATTACAATGTCATCGGCGAACCTCAAAGTTTTTATTTCTTCTCCATGGATTTTAATTCCTACTCCGAATTTTTCTTTTGTTTCCTTTACTGCTCGCTCAATATACAGATTGAATAACATCGGGCGGAGGGTACAACCCTGTCTCTCTCCCTTCCCAACCACTGCTTCCCTTTCTTGTCCCTCGACTCTTATAACTGCCATCTGGTTTCTGTACAAATCATAAGTAGCCTTTCGCTCCCTGTATTTTAAACCTGCCACCTTCAGGATTTGAAAGAGAGTATTCCAGTTAACATTGTCAAAAGCTTTCTCTAAGTCTACAAATGCTAGAAACGTGGGTTTGCGTTTCCTTAATCTTTCTTCTAAGATAAGTCGTAGGGTCAGTATTGGCTGACGTGTTCCAATATTTCTAAGGAATCCAAACTGATCTTCCCCGAGGTCGACTTCGACCAGTTTTTCCATTCGTCTGTAAAGAATTCGTGTTAGTATTTTGCAGATTTGACTTATTAAACTGGTAGTTCAGTAATTTTCACACCTGTCAACATCTGCTTTCTTTGGGATTGGAATTATTATATTCTTCTCGAAGTCTGAGGGTATTTTGCCTGTCTCATACATCTTGCTCACCAGATGGTAGAGTTTTGTCAGGACTGGCTCTCCCAAGGCTGTCAGTAGTTCTAATGGAATGTTGTCTACTCCCGGGGCCTTGTTTCGACTCAGGTCTTTCAGTGCCCTGTCAAACTCTTCACGCAGTATCATATTTTCCATTTCATCTTCATCCGAATCCTCTTCCGTTCCATAATATTGCCCTCAAGTACATCGCCCTTGTTCCCTTATGCTCTCCCTGCCACTCTCTATAAACTCCTTCCAGCTTTCTGCTTTCCCTTCTTTGCTTAGAACTGGGTTTCCATCTGAGCTCTTGATATTCATACAAGTGGCTCTCTTTTCTCCGAAGTTCTCTTTAATTTTCCTGTAGGCAGTATCTATCTTACCCCTAGTTAGGTAAGCCTCTACAATCTTACATTTGTCCTCTAGCCATCCCTGCTTAGCCATTTTACACTTCCTGTCGATCCCATTTTTGAGACGTTTGTATTCCTTTTTGCCTGCTTCATTTACTGCATTTTTATATTTTCTCCTTTCATCAATTAAATTCAATATTTCTTCTGTTACCCAAGGATTTCTACTAGCCCTCGTCTTTTTACCTTCTTGATCCTCTGCTGCCTTCACTACTTCATCCCTCAAAGCTACCCATTCTTCTTCTATTATATTTCTTTCCCCCATTCCTGTCAATTGTTCCCTTATGCTCCCCCTGAAACTCTGTTTAACCTCTGCTTTAGTCAGTTTATCCAGGTCCCATCTCCTTCAATTCCCACCTTTTTGCAGTTTCTTCAGTTTTAATCTACAGTTCATAATCCATAGATTGTGGTCAGAGTCCACATCTTCCCCTGGAAATGTCTTACAATTTAAAATTTGGTTCCTAAATCTCTGTCTTACCATTATATAATGTATCTGATACCTTCTAGTATCTCCAGGCTTCTTCCATGTATACAACCTTCTTTTATGATTCTTGAACCAAATGTTAGCTATGATTATGTTATGCTCTGTGCAAAATTCTACCACGCGGCTTCCTCTTTCATTTCTTCCCCCCAATCCATATTCACCTACTACATTTCGTTCTCTCCCTTTTCGTACTATCGAATTCCAGTCACCCATGACCATTAAATTTTCGTCTTCCTTCACCATCTGGATAGTTTCTGTTGTGAGGGTACCAACACAAGGACAAGGATAGCGTACCAATAGGGACAAGAAAGAAGGCATGAAGGGCGCCAACAGAAATAACAATAATCCTTTTATTGCACCATTACACACGCACATCATGATATATGAGTCATTATGACAAACAGTGTGCATAATGAAGGCCGCACAATTTTACCAATGTAAGAGATTAAAATAATACTAGCACAAAATTAACTAAAGTGTCTTGAAGGAAATGTTTATGAGCAGAACACGACGGGGCCGCAAGGGAGGAGGCAACACAATACTTAACTCAGGTGCACCAAAACAAACAACGGACACCAGGCCGCGCCAACAACGGACACGTAAGGCACGCAACTACTCTCTCCGTTGCGGTTCCGTGCGTTCCACCCAAGTAATAGCTACCTGAAACATTTTAATACTTGGAACAGTACACCAGTGATCAGAAAATTTAAAAAACAATAACATGAGATAAAAATACAATAATTTCAGAAAATCACATCTTATGGTTCAAATGGTTCAAATGGCTCTGAGCACTATGGGACTCAACTTCTGAGGTCATTAGTCCCCTAGAACTTAGAACTAGTTAAACCTAACTAACCTAAGGACATCACAAACATCTATGCCCGAGGCAGGATTCGAACCTGCGACCGTAGCAGTCTTGCGGTTCCAGACTGCAGCGCCTTTAACCGCACGGCCACTTCGGCCGGCTCACATCTTATGAGTATGAGCTTAAGGTCTTCGGTAATTAACAGATTACGAAAGGTATAGGGGCATGTGCCACTATTAAATCTTGCGTAATTACACTACTAAATTTTTCAGTACCCAAGTTGCAATTAACGCAACAAGAATTAAATCATTTAAGCGATAATGTTACTTTAAAATAATAATAAAAATATGTGATACAAAGAAAACCAAGAATGGCCCGATCAGTACTCCCCAGCGAAGCAGTTCACACAAATGGCACTCCACGGCTCCGAGCACAAAGCCCATACAAAATGCAACACAACCACAGTTAGCCGACGTACTACCAGAACCACCAGGCAGTAAACCAAAATAATACTAAACCAAAACAAGGACCGACCTTTAAAATAACGAGACCTAGCCCGGGCCGGACAACAGACCAAATCCCGGGAAATCCATAAGAAACCTCAGCCAACTCAATACCGAAACAACAATTTATGAACAATATGCAAAACACAAGACCTCTCAGTCCAAAGGTTTCCGTTTAGTCGCGAAGGTGGCTCCGACCCGCCTGTGTAGGTGCCAAGCGTCGTACCGAGTGACGAATCAAGCTTAACCTTCGTTGACGGAAAGCGGAAGCACCACAAGACAACATAACCTCCAATCTAACTGCGCGAGGCAAACTCTACGGAGTGCCGCTCGAAGACTGTGCACTTGAAGATCAAACATAAAGCACCCATACTAACGTGCCGCTGAACGACGCACTTCCATCACCAGCGTCTAGTAGAGTACGGAGAGCAGCGTAGCCCATCGATATACATCCATGGGACGGTAAAAGAGGATAGCAATCCCAGCGACGGAGAGACAGGAGGACGAAATGACATCCCGCCACATATAGAAGGTATTTCAAACTCAGCTCGTCAAACTACAAGAGGCGAGATTTTGCTCCCCTTGCGAATCAAGTCAAACGGCACACCACGCCGCTGTCCGCACTATTAACCGTAAAATCACGATCCGGTCTTCCCATCGGGCCCCACTCGGCGTCCAGACGCAAACAACCCCAGCCGAGCCGAACTGTCTTCACGCCAAAGCAGCCACCTCTCACCTCCTCACACGCCTCCAGCTAACCCCGGCTAGCGAGCACACACGGAAACAACCGCCTAACGCCAAAGCGCCGTCTGAGTGAAAACTCAGCACTAAGATCGATAGGGACCTGGAAATAAGCGAGCACCGTAACAGTTTCTTTTAACTAGCCATACATTTCATGAATTTCTTCGTCATTTGCAGAGCTAGTTGCATATAAACTTGTACTAGTGTAGTAGGCGTGGGCTTCGTGTCTATCTTGGCCACATTAATGCGTTCACTATGCCGTTTGTAGTAGCATACCCGCATTCCTATTTTTTTATTCATTATTAAACTTACTCCTGCGTTACCCCTATTTGATTTTGTATTTATAACCCTGTAATCACCTCACCGGCAACGGCCTTGCCGCAGTGGATACACCGGTTCCCGTGAGATCACCGAAATTGAGCGCTGTCGGGCGTCGCCGGCACTTGGATGGGTGACCGTCCAGCCGCCATGTACTGTTGCCGTTTTTCGGGGTGCACTCAGCCTCGTGATGCCAATTGAGGAGCTATTCGGCCGAATAGTAGCGGCTCCGGTCAAAGAAAACCATCATAACGACCGGGAGAGCGCTGTGCTGACCACACGCCCCTCCTATCCGCATCCTCATTGAGGATGACACGGCGGTCGGATGGTCCCGATGGGCCAGTTGTGGCCTGAAGACGGAGTGCTACTTTATTCACCTGACCAAAATCTTGTTCCTCCTGCCACCGAACTTCACTATTTCCCACTATATCTAACTTTAACCTATACATTTCCCTTTTTACATTTTCTAACGTTCCATTTTCTGACATTCCACGCTTTCTCCTGATAACGACGTCCTCCTGAGTAGTCCCCGCCTGGAGATCCGAATGGGGGACTATTTTACCTCCGGGAATATTTTACCCAAGAGGACGCCATCATCATTTAATCATAAAGCTGATGATATCGCCAAGCTAAAAGAACAGGGTATTCAGTAAGATTCGTCGACCGAGGAATTTTTATTTGAATTACAATTTTTAAGTTCCATTCTGAAAGACAGGCAGTTGTCAAGGAATAACAGTTGAGCAACGTCACAGAAGGTGTCGAAATAGCCACTACCTTAGGACAACTGCTCACTAATTCTGAAAGTAATCCTGTCTCAACCCGGTAGAGGTAATTGTTGTAACTGCCCTATGTTTTATTACTGTGTCATATACACTGCTCGAGGGTGCTTTGGTAACTTGGAGTAGGAGTTGACAAGAAAGACAAAATTAAATTTAGGTGTAGAGATACGATGGAATATCCTTGTGCACAAAAGGCTATACCCTCAGATGGGCCCAGTTGGCATATGAAAGAGTGCGAGGCTGAAATAAATAAAATTTTACTATTCAGAGATGCTGTTAAGCTTGCGTTCGTAAATTTGACACAGTGGCTCTCATTATTCTGACTACATTTTGCTTGTTTGTGTTCGTTTGTATTAATGTTGTGTGCAACTTCGTTGCAATAGATGTTTCTGCGTCTGATTTTGCTACTTATGCTGAAATTTCTTGCTTGTGAAATTTATTACCAGATATGCGATATCCGTTTGACTGTAGGTGTGTTGTGCTTATGAGGGAGATAAGTACTGTGTAATGCTACTACATAGTGCTACAGGAAGAACTTGTGCTATCGAAATTTCTCTGTAACTGATGTAGCAGGAAAGGAAGATTGTAAACATGCGCTGTACAAGCAATTAAATGCTATTTATGAAATGAGAGTAACTGTTGATATTTCCCTTCATTCTTAGTGGACTGTGAAAGCTTGTTACTTAACAACAGATAAACAAGCGACTGTACGCAGAAGAGCCGGTCAGCACGCACACAATGATCAGCTGGTGACCCCGGCAGCTCCTCCGAGGCCGGGCTGCGAGTGACTCGTGGCTGGAGGAGAAGCGCCCACGAGCGGGGCGGGGAAGTGTGAAAAATTTTCTGTGAGTCTCGCAGTCCGTTGCAGACTTTATGGCCGTGTCACTAGGACGGAATTCCAAATGCGCCAACCCTGGACGTCCTAAAGTACTATGAGCATGACTTTGCCTGCTGATGGCTTGGTATCAATGTTTCGATATTTTATTTAGGAACATTGAAACTACTCTGACAGCTTATTGTGTATGGCTTATTTTGAACAAACGGTATTTCAGAAACCAGCTTTATCATAGAGGTATGTATGGGGCTTGAAAATTCCTTTAATGCATGTTCTAACAAAAGTTTTAGTTCTTCAAAATTTATTGAAGTTGTTGGGATATTTTGCGAAATTTACAGTTTTCAGAAAAGTCAGTTATACAGTTTTCAAGAACGCTAAGTACATATCAGTTTTTATATGAGAAATTTGTTTTATATAAACACACAAAATTACCCTCCACAATGTGTTTTACCGCTTAAAAGTGAATTTTGCGCACAAACAAAGAAATCCATAGGTACTGCATTATTTTTCCGCCTATGCACACACCAAGTTACGTTAAACTCGTTTATTGACACTTGCGAATGTTACCTTGTCAGTGATATGCGAAATCACACAATGCAATTTTTGCCCTCTACACGCAATTCGCCTTTAGTATTTGGAAGGCACCTTCAGTGGCCCGGAATGTATATGCATATCCGTTTAACCTGTTTTGCTTTACCCTCTGGACATTGAAGTTATAAACAGTTCCAGCACTTCCTTCATATCTGTGATATAGTGAAGTATAAATTTCTGATTACTCATTTCGTTGTTGCTAGTTTATACGCGTTTTTTTCTTGTTTTACAGCTGTTGTTCTTTTTTTCTGTGGCATACCATATTTTGCTTCCGCAGGCTAGGAAAAGTACAACTGTTTACTTGATGTTATGTTTTGGATGGTGTCGGTTACTGTTGAATGCTATTACCAACTCTTGAATATCTTTTTGTGGTATCAGTAATGTGTCCTTGTGTCTACGTGTATGCGTTTTTTTAACACGGTTGTCTGGACTTTCTTAATGTGGTTGTATACATTTTAAGATTTTTGGATTTACTGTTTCAATTTTTTTATTAGTTTTAGCAGGTGCCTTGTGTTGATGTGTGTCTAGTCCTTTTAACATGTTTTTTTCTCTCCTAAAACTTTCAGAATATGATACTGTTCTTGTGTTGTTGTGGTCATTTTTTATAATAATTTTCATACCTTCTTCTAAGCTGGTCTCATGATGGCTGTGGTGTTCTATGTGCTCTCCAAGTGGAATATTTGGTTTCGTATTTCCAACACCTGATGTGTTCATGGTACTGTGTTTTAAAATTCCTGCATTCTCTTGTTTCTGAAGTACAGAAGAGCAGCTTCTGTGAAATTTATTTTTCTTAATTATTTAGAGGACTGTGGACTCTAGCAAGACAAATACCCATCAAATTATTGTAGCTCTGGGGTTTAGAGCTACGAAAACTGGTTAGCTGAGTTAACGTCCAATAGAAGGTAGCCTGGTGGAAAAGTACCTGCACGCATCTACGTCAGATGTTTTGTCCAGCCATCTTTCGTTGCTCCAGTGCACTGGCGCCCGCTAACCATTCCCACAAGCCCGTTGAACAGTTCATCATCACTGGCCGACTTCAGCCTTGTTCTCACACACGCGCCTTCTACAGCTTCTCTTTCGCCACTCTGTTACCACCAAAAAACATACTATTTTTTGTTACTGTTTATAATTACCAACAGCGTAAAATTTTAAATTACCAGCAGTTTTATTTTGGCTACTATGGTTTCGAGTGATATTTATTTTATTTTCTGACTTTTCATTTGTTAAACTTGATGTGATTACAGCCATAATGCCCTTTGTTACAACGGACCATGGTTTCACACGTATCACAGTTACCTAAGAAATAACAGTTTTGACATGACAGATAGTATTGAAATGATTTGGGTGTCTGTAGTGGCAATGTGACTAAATGGTCCCGACAATGAACTAATAGAAGTAGCACTAGCAGTTCTTGTACTATTGCTGTTTCTGCCACTAATAGTAATAAGGGTAATATAATAATTGTTATAATAATAATAATAACAATAACCGTAGAAATAATAATAATTACAATAACAATACTCGAATGAAACTATATGGTTCCAGAGACCTTCTCGAGCCCAAACTATCTATATTGTATGTATGGAGACTAAAGTCACAAAGGAAAATTTGTGCCAGCTCCGGGATTCGAGACTGGATCTCCTGATAGCCAGGCAGCTGTGTTAACCATTACGCCACCCTGACACAGTAACTTCGCACAACTGTGCAACTATTCTAGAACACCTCACTCCTCATTCCATATATTCATTCGTACTTCAGCCTGCTTGGTATTTCCCCTAAAAGCTAACAACATTGCAGAGGCTCTCCAACTGCACTGGAATACCACCTCAGCATCGAACGAAATGTGTATAATTCCTGAACTTAGGCATAGCTGTTTTAAATAACACCTTCCAAGTCCCAAACTATGGGGTGTATATTCACACTGAATCTGAAGTGGGCTGAGACTTGAAAAGGAATATGAACGCGAGCTAAAGTAGTTTGTGCAACCCTGGAAGGTTACTGTGCCTGTGCGGTATAATGGTTAGCGCATACGTCTAGTTCCAAAGGGACTTTGGTAAAAATTTTCGTTCGTTGCTGCAGTCTTTATATACGAGTCACAGATGTTTGATACTTGTAAAGATCTCTCGAACCACATTTATTCATTTTACTAAAGCGCATATGCCTGGGTTTCAGGCAGGATCCCCCGTGTCATTCGATACTGAGATGCCATCCCAATACAGCTGGACAGCCTCTGCAGTGCTTTTCGTGTTTATGGGGAATATTAAGTGGGCTGAGGCGTGAATGGGAATTTTGACTGAGGAGGGATGAGTGCCAGGGTGGACCGTGCAGCTGTGCAAAGCCAACGTGCCAGGGTGGCGTAATGGTTGGCGCATCTACGAGTACACAGTGAGCGGGAGACCACATTAGAAAACTGGTCTCGAAACAAATTTTCATCTGTGACCTCAGTCTGCATATATAACGTCACACCAATGACAGTGGAAGATGTTCGGACAATTGTGGGTGTGCACAATAGATGGACTGTCGTACAGCGAGTTATGCGAAAAGAAAATTTAAAGAGACCACACTATCGAAGAATACCTGGAAATGAGGGAGATCTGGTTTGTAGGAACGATGTGCGAGGGTAACGTATATACAGGGACAATGGTAGTTATCAATTTTGCTTCGTAGTTATGTCGTTAACCGTGTTCTGAAACTGGAGACGTTGTTCAGTTCTCTAACATTGTAAGCTACCGCTTCTGTTTTGCTCTTTTCTGCTGATGGGTGAGCCTGCGATCCGAACGTATAAGTGAAAAATTTTGCACAACGGATTTTATAACGCTAATTTGTCGCCCTGACACTTATACGCTCTCCAGGAGGGTAATCTTACCCTTTGCTCTATATGTGACGTTAACTAGTCGTATGCAAATCTGGTTCGTTTCTAACCATACCCTCAGTATATGCTAGAATGTTCAGATGAGCTGACCTACAAACACTGCCTCCACCAGGTGGTTGCAAACATGAAATACACAAATCAGTAGATAATAAAATGACAGAGGAAAGTACTAGCTATGAAATGATACACTGAGTAGTGTTAAATTCTTTACTCTTCTGCAATTCACTCTATACAAGATTACACAGTACGAGCAACATTATAGCTCTGCCTGTTCACATTTGGCAATCGCTCTGTCTGGCGCTGTCCTGTGATATAATCGCGGTCGTTAATTCAAGCGCGGAATACTGACATCAGCAATGGCAATTGCCATTATATTTAGAACTACACTCGCTTCTAGCAACGTGAAGTCTCAGCATAGAACGAAAAGGACACGTGATCAGCAATTTACTTTACTTCCCTAACCGCTGTTGCGAATGTACGACCACTACAGTGATCTAACGCTTATCGCTGCAAAGGTTCTCGCCTCAGCGAGATAATATAAATTCTACCTCACCAAAAAGCTTCCGTAGGCACCTCCACGGCTGCCGTGGAACACTAGACGATACTCAGGCTCTCGCTACAAGTACTATGTCCCAGTAACGAGGTCGCACACCTCGCCAGGACCAACCTCTCTCCTCGACGCCCCAGGAACAAGTATTTCTCGGTCGTTACGCTTTTTCGTAGCTCCTATTCCTTTTTCTTCCCCTTTTTAATGTGTGTGGCCAATCATGTTGCTGGAAGGCGTCCATTTCCGAGGGCCGACCAATCTCATTTTTGCAACCGACCGAAGCTTCTAGAAGCTTCCAGACCCAGAAGCTTCCGCTCCGGCCGTTGGGAAAACCACCTACACGCCGCCATGCATTTTGCGAGGGAGCCCCAGTGTCTTCTCCTTATCCTCGGCCACGTGGCTCCCGCTAAGCCGCGGTCCTCCCGCCTGGGGTTTCCACGAGCTTACATTCGCTGTTGTCTTCAGCTCTCAGGCCTGCCTGCCACGCTTGTGTCTTTCCCGTTCTCCTGCCAGCCTCCCGTCTCCTTCCGCTTCACTATCGCCCAACGTGCAGATATTCTGCTACAAATTAAGATCCCTAGCCGATGTCAGTATCGTTAATGGTTTCCTGTCTCGATGTTCATACTATTAAAGGGTCTTCTTTCCGGAGTGGTAGTTGTAATGTCGCTCAAAATGATGCCACCTTACATCATGATGCGGGATGTTATTGCACAGTCGGGTTCCTGCTACTGAAAAGAAGTTCTAGAAAATGGCCGAACGCTGGTGTGGGACCGAAAGGAATTTTCTCTGATGGGAACGCGAGATACTGCTATGTTGCACAGACAAGAGCGTTAAAGTCGACGAAAGTAATGAGGAACGGTGTTTGTTGACAAAACATCAGAGAACACAAAGGGTTTGGAAATCTCTGTACTTGTCTGCATGCAGCCAGCATAGTTGTGCATACGTTGGTGAAATCTGATTAAGGAGTGGAACATAACACACATAACGAACAGACGCATTCGTAACCAGTTCCAGGTGCTGTGAGATTTCCTGAGAATGGCCTTGCAGTATCACATCAATGTCATCAGTAATTGAAAGTATTAATGTCTTCCCAAGTTTCTTTTTTAGTCTAGATGAATTCTTGCACACTGCAGGTACGTATTCAGTCCAATTTCGGTTTTCATGTAATATTACTCCTACACTCTTTGCTGCAGGAGTGAAGTTGATACGCCCCTTCTTAGGGTTAACGATTGTAGCGATTCCCGATATTTCGGGCTAATGAGCGTAGAATGACCAACCACTACCGTTTGGGTTTTTTTATAAATTGAGTGTAATCCTATCATGCGACCATTTGATAGTGCATAGAGTTTGGTATCAAGATTACCAACACCCATTTTTCAGGTACATTCGTTTTGCGTTTAGATGCAACTGGAGGGCATATGCGTACATGTCGTGTTTGCAGAAAGACAAAACTAATGACACATCACTGACTTACAGTGAAAAAATGCATACTACCTAATGATAAACCCATGGGGACGCCTGATACCACCTGCCTCTATTGTGACTGTATGGTGCCGGATATGACACACTACTGGGGAGACGTCAGGTATGAGGGAAGCCATTGCACTGAGCTTCTCGAGAAATTTAGGCTGCCAAGTTTAACAAATAAAATGAAAAATTCCAATGTGTCAAAAGCATTACTGAAGAAT
This sequence comes from Schistocerca serialis cubense, assembly GCF_023864345.2. Lineage (NCBI taxonomy): Eukaryota > Metazoa > Arthropoda > Insecta > Orthoptera > Acrididae > Schistocerca > Schistocerca serialis. The sequence goes on from NW_026047583.1 coordinate 12,506,963, forward strand.
GCGAAGCACATGACAATCTCACTGGTAGTGGCTTAGCTAGTCCTTGTTTCCTGGCACCTGGCCGGACACTTGTTGTTAATGAGTGGTTCAAGATATCTGTTATAGTGGGCACTGCAGGGGCAGTTATAAGCTTCCACATTTGAACCACGATGCCATCGTCTTTAGAAGATACGGATCTGATATGCATGATTGCCTTTTCGACTGTACTGCAAGTAACGTACTTTAGACAGAATTTTTCGTGACTACAGTCGTTTACCCCCATGAAGTAAACATTGAGTCTCTATTGTGTTAGTGGTTCAGTTGTGGTTGTGGGTAATGTGAGATACCGGTTCAGTTCTTCGGCTGGGACAGTGTGGTCATGAGTACCTTTTACTTTTCCTAGATCAAGAACACCCAGGTTTTTCCATAGGATGGACTGCTTACTTCCGCTGTCGGGTAATGTATGTGGATGCCTGAGTTTTGCATTTCTCATACCATGACTATTCCGTTCCGCTTCTAACCAACATTACTTTCAGGCGTGGGGCGCAGTTTGTATGGTCTGTGAGCAGTGTCTCCGAAATTCATAGACTGTTCTAGATCTTTAGTTACCTACGGTTAATGTTACTTATTGGTTTTCAATGAAATTTATTCCACCATTTCTGGCTATTTTACGCAAAAGACTTGAACGCGTCCACTTCCTGTTCCTTAGCTACTTTGTCCAACATTCAGTAAGGGTGTCGTTTTGAAAAAAGACGGACCTCTACATAGCCGAATCGTCACAGTACTACAGATATCACAATAAATTACAGTTTTAACACTTTCTAATACGCAGTCGGAGAATACCTCACATTCTAACTACACAGAATGTGAATATGATTCGTGAGACTGAAGAGTTCAAATTTCTAATCGTTCAAATACATATTAAACTGTCGTGGGAAGCTGGTTTTCAGGATCTTGTTCATAGACTTAATCCTGCCATTTGTACTATCAGAACATTGTGGAAGTAAAAGATAGTTCAACACAAAAATTAGTCTACTTTGCTTATGTTCATTCGCTTATGACGTATTAAATTATATTTTGGGGTAACGCTTCCCATTTCCGAAGGGTATCTTTGACTCAGAAACTGGTGGTTCGGGAAAAAGAGCTGTAAGTTTGCGAGCATATTGTCGACCCTTGTCCATTAGTCTGTTTATTCTGATATTGGCCTCTCAATATATACAGCGTGGGCCATTTTAATCCATAATGAGGAATAAATCGGGGCAGAGGTGAGAGACAGCAAAATATTGTAGATAAAATTTGTAGGTGGCAAAGAGGGTAACACGTTGCTGTAATGGCCGTGCTCTTGAACGCCGTTTTCCGAGTTTTGGAGGTTAATGTAATTAACTTTTTGAGAAAGAGCAAACAGGCACTGGACGTTTAAGATTTAATTCACTTGTTAACTGGCAAAAATAAATGCATCACAGCGTATAAATATTATTGTGGCAATTGCAAGGCTTAACAAACTCAAGATGCCCCTTCCAATTTGCACCGCACATTATAATTTACTGTATCCCTCCTCTAGTTTAAGTGAATGCGTTGTAGAACAAAAAAAAACCATACTTGCTTATTTGACCTTCATTGAGATAGCCATGACCTCGGATAATGTATCATTCTGTGCGTGAAATTCGCCACTTTTTAAAAATCTTGAATCAAATATTAGGGTTTCCACTTTAAAAAAAAACACATTTACGCCAAACAATCTTGAAAATCACGTTCAAGGTGACAAACATTTGTAGCAATGCTTGACTGTCGTCGCTATATACAATTTTTATCTAAAACATTTTACTGCATCTCATCTCCATCCAAAGTTATTCCCTATTATGGAATACCCTGAATATTCTGTAACGTCGTTTCTTGTTAACAATATCAGCTTAGTCCAAAGCATTAGCAGCTTTCAGTCAGTTAACACTAGACAGAAAGCCAATATGCATTTGGATCATTTCTGCCTTTCGCTGGGAGCGACTGAGTCGGGACCTGGTTTCCAGAACCCACACTAGGCGCCGACTGACCATACGTTCCAGTGTCTTTCCCACGCAGCTTGTCAGGTTAATACTACGATAACTAACAGGGCCTGTCCGATCATTTCCTGGTTTTATAATTGGGACTAAAATAGATTCTTTCCAATAGTTGGGAAAGTCGCCAGTTATCCAAATTTTATTGAAGAGCTGGTGGAGGATTTCCTTTGACCGTCAGTTCAACTATTGCAACATGTTGTAGATTATCAGGTCGTTTCCACTGGTCGTATAACGAGCAACTGACAAGACCCTGTTCCTCACTTTGGTGACTAGGCTTCTGCTCCAACATTTGAGTCGCTGCGTCTGCCACGATGTTGTCGGTTCCCCTAATACTTTTAAGGAAAAGGTGAAGTATCTAGGTCTTATCTTTGATGAGAAGTTAACATGGTTGCCACACCTTAAAGAACTGAAACTCAAATGTCTCATGGTCTTAAAAATCCTGAAATGTGTCAGTCATAGGTCTTGGGGAGCTGACAGGACACGTCTGCTCCAACTTTATAAGGCCTTTGTGCGATCCCGGCTTGAATATGGATGCCAGATTTGTGGGTCAGCAAGGCCTTCATAACTTAAAATTCTGGATGCAGTACACCAGGAGGCTGTCGAGAGGGACCTTCGCACGAGCCCTGTTGTTAGTTTGTGTGCGGAGGCTTGTGAGCCTCTGCTGTCTATTTGACGTCTTCTTCTCGTGGTACGCCAAGCGTATAGGGCACTGTTTGTTCTATATTTACAGCAACCATTTACGTTGTTCAGTCTCCATTGGAACGGCTGTTCGATCAATGGCCACCATCAACACGGCCATTTTGGATCGGCGCAAGGGAGAGCCTTGAATTATTACAGGCTGGTGGCATGAAGGTCCAAAGTCAGGGTTAGAACCGAGCGAGGTGGCGCAGTGGTCAGCACACTGGACTCGCATTCGAGAGGACGACGGTTCAATCCCGCTTCCGGCCAACCCGGTTTAGGCTTTCTGTGATGTCCCTAAATCACTCCAGGCAAATGCCGGGATGGTTCATCCGAAAGGGCACGGCCGAATTCCTTCCCGTCCTTCCCTTATCCGACGAGACCGATGACCTCGCAGTTTGGTCTCTTCCCACAAACAATCCAACAACCCAGGGTTTCAAATAACTTCCGGGAATTCAGCCAGGTAACACTTTCAGCGACCGCCGATATTTCGGCGGGAGAACACCCCGCCATTTTCAAGGCAAACTGCAACGGACAGGCGGCGTACATGCAAATTTAATACCTCGGTCCTCGGACCCAAGCAGGAAAGACTTTGGCCATCTTTGGTGGCACTAGTGTTCAGTGTGTGTGTGTTATCTATCCTGCTTGGGTCCGAGGACCGAGGTATTAAATTTGCATGTACGCCGCCTGTCCGTTGCAGTTTGCCTTGAAAATGGCGGGGTGTTCTCCCGCCGAAATATCGGCGGTCGCTGAAAGTGTTACCTGGCTGAATTCCCGGAAGTTATTTGAAAGTTGTATACGCCAGGAGAAACTCAGGTCTCACAACCCAGGGTTGTACTCAATCCCGTCTCCAGCCATCCTGATTTAGGTTTTCCGTGATTTCCCTAAATCGTTTCATGCAAATGCCGGGATGGTTCCTTTGAAAGGGCACGGCCGATTTCTTTCCCAATCCTTCCCTAACCCGAGCTTGCGCTCCGTCTCTAATGACCTCGTTGTCGACGGGACGTTAAACACTAACCATTACCACCAGGCTTGTACTAGGGCATCCCCCTGGTTACTACCAAGGTGCAGATTGGATTTACAACTGATTGCTTACAAGAATCATTGTACCGCAGATTATGTTTCTAAACTTAAATTTAAGCAGATTTTGGGCAGCCACTCAGATTTTATTACTGTCTACGCGAGTGGTTCTAAGCAGGGTGATTTATTCGGCTGTTCTGTCGTGTTCCCCGACATTGTCCTCAGGATTCGGCTCCCAGAGCAATTATCAGTTTATTACGCGGAATTGTTTGCTTTCCTTAGTGCAATGGAGCAGATGAGACTGCGTCGTGAAAAAAAAATTGTAATCTGCTCTGATTCTCAAGTGCCCCCCTCGCTGTTGGACAGATGTACCCAGCAGATCGGATGATGCAACAAGTACAGGACACTCTCATTCTCTTGCACAGGCAAAACAAGGAAATAATATTTTGCTGGGCTCCAGGGCACATAAGACACCCAGGGAACTAACTCGCTGATGCTGCCGCCAAGGATGCTTGCTCTCTTCCTCCTCCTGCTCGCTGTTCAGTCCCTCTGCGAGCTGTCACTTCATTTGTGACCAGGAAGGCCATATGTTGGTGGGACTCTCAGGGGATGGAAGTGAGAAATAATAAACTGCGTTCCATTAAGAATTCAGTGCGACTATGGATCATCTCTTTTCGCTGGCAACGGTGTGAAGAAGTAACCTTATCCGGTTCAGAGTGGGACATCGTCTATTGACGCATGGCTTCCTCTTACGTCGATAGGAGCCCCCTGTCTGTCAGAGATGCGGAACACAGCTGTCAGTACGACGTATTTTAACTGAGTGTGTTTTATATGACGACCTGACGGTTGAACTGGGTCTCCCACAGGTTTTTCCCTCTATTTTAACTGATGACGAGTGTTGTTCGTGTCTTAAGATTTTGTGTGTGCCGGGAATTCTTTCCAAAATCCTGACTATCAGACCTTAATGTGTCACAGAGTGGCTGGGTCACGTATTATTTCTGTCATCCAACCACGGTCATTTGTCCCTTTTTGAACAGCATCTTCACAGGTATTTTATCCATTATTTTATTTAGTTATCACGCTGGGTCTCGCAGGGGCTTTTTACGAGAATTTCTGAGCCTCACCTTCTTGGGGTCACTTAACGTTTCCTGTGGTGGGATCACACGTAGTTTTCCAGTTTATTGGTATTTCTCCATAGATTTTGAAAATCTTCTTCGGTATAACATTAATGCAAGGGCGCTGATGACCTTGCTGTTTAGCGCTCAGCCCCCCCCCCTACCATAAATTATCATCATCATCATCATCATCAGGAAAAGGTAACAGGGGAACCAGTTTGGGTTGCTGAGGTCTTAACCGATGTTCACGAGTTATTTAATAATTTCGAGCACCAACTAGACCAAGACCTTGCTCTTTGTAATATGGAACAAAATTTATTAAGCGGGAAATCAGTGCCGGATATAACTTGCAAAAAGGAGTATTGTGTTATTAGGGCAAGCTGAATAACAAGTCCAACATTTCTGTTACGGAAGGCTTAGTTTCCGCAATTTTCCATTACTTTCATAACTCTGTGGTTGGAGGGCAGTTAAGAATCTGTTGGAACCTTGGCAAGGTTAAGGAACTTCTTACTTGACCAACCTTGTATAAAAATATGTGGAAAGGTACTTAACTCAAGACCCTAAGCTGTCGACAGGCGTTGATATACATCAACGGCGTTTGGTGGGGGAGTCCCACGAATGTAACAGATCTGAACTAAATTTTAAAATTGGCACGGGATTTTTACAATCTCTATGATAACAATCTCCCGTTGATAAGCTCTTTGTTAATTATTTCGGTCCCCTATCAAGTACTCGTAACGGAAACCAGTATATCCTGCTTGTGGTTGACGCCTCCGCCAGATTATTCTGGAGTATTCGCCAGTATTCATCAGTTGTCACGGACATTTTCCATATTTGGTCATCGCCGTACCATTGTCAGTGACAATGATCCTGCCTGCCTCTCACAACAATTTAGAACATGTGTTCCCAACAAAATTTCCTCGAGGATACCCTCATCGAGCGTGATTGTTACCTTGTCATATCACAGGATCAAGTACGTAAAAAAGCCATATTAACAGTCTTTTATACGTTTTCTATTTTTGGTGGTCGGAAAAAACATTGATATATTCACTATTGAAAAAATATTGAGGTTAAAACTTCAGTTTAGTTATCATGGTTATTGTTAAATTTTTCATTATTGCTCAAAATCTTTGTCTTCTAATGTGAGTGTTTCGTATAGCAAATTCTTTAAAAGTTCTTAAAAAATAAAAATAGAGAATGATCTGAAAATCGCAGGAAAAAATTAAAACTAAGTGTATTGGTCTTTCAAGTGTAACGAAACACTAAAATTTCATCGGAATTGAATACAACAGGCACCATGATGACTTCTGTCCAGGTGAGTAACGCTTCAAACGGTCAGTGTTTGAAACCATTCCTGGCAGTTCAGTAGTAGTTAACGATTCACTAATGAAGGTTTACTCTAATACTTGGACCTTCACATTGAGGATGAAACACAGAAATAGCAACGGGATTGAATACAACAGGCACCATGCCGCCTACGGTCCGACTGAGTAACGCTTCGAAAGGACTGGGATTTGAACATGTCCTAGGAGTTCAGTAGTTGTTTCCAATGCGCCGTTGAAGGTCTACTGTAAACCTTAGACCTTCACATTGACGATGGAACACAGAAATTGCATCGGAATTAAATAGAAGAGGCACCATAGCGACTTCTGTCCAGGTGAGGAACGCATTAACGCTCTGTGTTTGGAACCTTTCATGGGAGTTCAGTAGTAGCTTCCGATGAACTACTGCAGGTATACTGTAATCCTTGAACCTTCACATTGACGATGTAACACTGATATTGCATCGGAATTGAATACAAAAGGCACCATGCCGACTTCTGTCCAGGTGAGTAACGCTTCAAACGGTCTGTGTTTGGAACCTTCCCTGTGAGTTCAGTAGTAGTTTCCGATGAACCACTGCTGGTTTACTGTAATCTTCGGACCTGCACATTAACGATGAAACAAAGAAATAGCAACAGGATTGAATACAACAGGCACCAACCCGACTTCGGTCCGAGTGAGTGGCGCTTGGAGACTCTCCTGGGAGTTCAGTAGTAGTTTCCGATGCACACTTGCAGGTGTAGTGTAAACCTTGGAACTTCAAACTGACGATGAAACACGGAAACTGCATCGGAATTGAATACATCAGGCACCACGCGGCCTTCTGTTTAGGTGAGTATAGCTTCAAACGGTCTGCGTTTGGAACCTTTACTGGGACATCAAGAGTAGTTTCCGATGAGCCAATGCAGCTTTTCTGTAGCCCTTGGACCTTCACATTGACGATGAAACACAGAAATAGCAACAGGTTTGAATACAACAGGCACCATGCGAAATCGGTCCGAGTGAATAACGCTTCGAAAGGACCGGGCTTGGAGCCTCTCCTTGGTTTGCAGTAGTAGTTTCCGATACACACTTGCAGGTCTACGGTAAACCTTGGACTTTCACATTGACGATGACACACAGAAATTGGATCGTAATTGAATACGGCAGGCACCAGGCCGACTTCTGTTTAGGTGAGCTGCGCTTCAAACGGTCTATGTTTGGAACCTTCCCTGGGAGTTCTGTTGTAGTTTCCGATGAACCACTGCAGGTTTACTGTAAACCTTGTGCCTTCACATTGACGATGCAACACAGCAATAGCAACAGAATTGAATACAACTGGCACCATGCCGACTTCTGTCCAGGTGAGTAACACTTTAAACGGTCTGTGTTTGGAACATTTCCTGGGAGTGCAGTATTAGTATCCGATTAACTAATGAAGATTTACTGCAACCCTTGGACCTACACATTGACGATGAAACACATAAATTGCATCGGGATTGAATACAACAGGCAACATGCCGACTCCCGTTCAAATGAGTGACGCTTCGCAAGAACTGGGCTTGGAGCCTCTCCTAGGCGTTCAGTACTAGTTCCACATGCACACTTGCAGATCCACTGTAAACCTTGGACCTTCACATTGACGATGAAAGACAGAAATTGCATCGGAATTGAATACACAAGGCGCCATGCCGACTTCAGTCCGAGGGAGTAACGCTTCGAAAGGACTGGGCTTGGAGCGTCTCCAAGGAGTTCAGTAGTAGTTTCCGATGGACACTTGCAGGTCTACTGTAAACCTTATAATTTCACATTGACGATGAAACACAGAAATTGCATTGAAATTGAATGCAACAGGCTCATCGCCGACATCTCTCCAGGTTAGTAACGCATCAAACGGACTGTGTTTGGAACAATTCCTGGGAATTCAGTAGTAGCTTTCGATGATCCACTGTAGGTTTACTGTAACCCTCGGACCTTCACATTGACGATGAAACACAGAAATAAAAACTGCATTGAATACAACAGGTATCTTACCGACTTCTGTCCGGGTGAGTAACGCTGAAAACGGTCTGTGTTTGGAACCTTTCCTGCGAGTTCAGTAGTAGTTTCTGATGAACCACCACAGGTTTACTGTAATCGTTGGACTTTCACATTAACGATGAAACACAGATATAGAAACCAGGATTGAATACAACAGCCACCATGCGGACTTATGTCCAGGTGAGTAACGCTTCAAACGGTCAGTGTTTGGAACCTTTACTAGGAGTTCAGTAGTGGTTCCAAGTAACTAATGCAGATTCTCTGCAACCATTGGACCTTGACATTGACGATCAAACACAGAAATTGCATCGGAAGTGAATACAACAGGCACCATGCCGACCTTTGTCCAGGTGAGTAACGCTACAACGGCCAGTGATTTGAACTTTTCTGAGAGCTCAGTAGTAGATTCCGATGAACCACTGCAGGTTAACTGTCACCCTTGGAACTTTACAGTGACGATGAATCTGATAAATAGCATCGGGATGAAATAAAACAGACAACATTCCGACTTCCGTCCGAAAGGACCGGGCTTGGAGCCTCACCTAGGAGTTCAATAGTGGTTTCCGATGCGCACTTGCTAATCCACTGTAAACCTTGGACCTTGTCATTGACGACGAAACGCAGAAATTACATATGGTTTGAATACAACATGCACCATGCCGACTTCTGTCCAGGTGAGTAAGGCATCAAACGGTATGTGTTTGGAACCTTTCCTGGGAGTTCAGTAATAGTTTCCGATGCACCCTTGCAGGTCTACTGTGAACTTTGGCCATTCACCATGACTATGAAAGACAGTAACTGCATCGGAATTGAATACAACAGGCACCATGCCAACTTCTGTCCAGGTGAGTAACGCTTCAAACGGTCTGTATTTGGAACCTTTTCTGGGAGTTCAGTAATAATTTCCGATTAGTTAATGCAGGTTTGCTGTAATCCTTGGACCTTCAGTTTGACGATGAAATACAGAAATTGCATCTGAATTGAATACAACAGGCACTAGGCGGACTTTCGTTTACGTGAGTAACGAACGCTTTAATAGGTCTGTGATTGGAACCGTTCCTGGGAGTTCAGTAGTATTTTCCGATGGACCAAAGCAGGTTTAGTGTAACCCTTGGACCTTGACATTGACGATGAAACACAGAAATTGCATCGGAGGTGAATACAACAGGCACCATGCCAATTTCTGTCCAGGTGAATAACGCTTCAACGGTCAGTGATTTTATACGTTCCAAAGAGCTCAGTAGTAGATTCCGATGAAACACTGCAGGTTAACTGTATCCCTTAAAGATTCACTTTGACGATGAACCACAGAAATAGCAACAGGATTGAATAAAACAGGCACCATGCCGACTTCAGTCCGAGTGAGAAACTGTACTGGGCTTGGAGCCTCTGCTACGAGTTCAGTAGTAGTTTCCGATGCAACATTGCAGGTCTACTGAATACTTTGTACATTCAGATTGAGGATGAAACACAGAAATTCCAACGGAATTTAAATACAACAGGCTCCATGCCGAGTACTGACCAGGTGCGTAACGCTTCAATCGGTCTGTGTTTGGAACCTTTCCTTTGAGTTCAGTATTAGTTTCCGATGAACCACTGCACGTTTACTGTATCCCTTGGACCTTCACATTTACGATAAAACACAGAAATAGAATGAGAATTGAATACAACAGGCACCATGTCGACTTATGTCAATGTGAGTAATGCTTCAAACGGTCTGTGTTAGGTTCCTTTCCTGAGAGATCAGTAGTAGTTTCCAATGAAAGAGTGCTGGTTTACTGTAAACCTTAAACCTTCACATTGACGATGGAACAACGAAATAGTCACATGACTGAATACAACGGGCGCCATGCCGTCTTCGGTCCGAGTGACAAACTCTTCGAAAGTACTGGGCTTGGAGCCTCTCCTACGAGTTCAGTAGTAGTTTCCGATGCACCCTTGCAGGTCTACTGTATACTTAGTGCTTCAGATTGAGGATGAAACACAGAAATTGTATCGGAACTGAATACGACAGGCACCATGCACTCTTCTGTCCATGACAGTAACGCTTCAAACGGTCTGTGCTTGGAACCTTTCCTGGGAGTTCATTAATGGTGTCCGATGGACCACTGCAGGTTCACTGTAACACTTGGACGTTCACAGTGACGATGTAATACTGATATTGTAACGGAATTGAATACAACAGGCACGATGCCGACTTCTGTCCAAGTGAGTATTACTTCAAGCGGTATGTGTTTGGAACCGATCCTATGAGTTCAGTAATAGTTTCCGGTGAACCACTGCACTTACCCATTGACGATGAAAGGCAGAAATAGGAAGTGGATGAATACAACAGGCACCATGCTGACTTCTGTCCAGGTGAGTAATGCTTCAAACGGCCTGTGTTTGGAACCTCTGCTGGGGGTCGAGCAGAAGTTTTCCATGAACCACTGCAGGTTTACTGTAAGCCTTGGACTTACACATTGACGATGAAACACAGAAATTGCATCGGCGGTGAATACAACATGCAGCATGACGATTTCAGTCCAGGTGAGTAACGTTTCCACAGTCTGTGATATGAAACATTCTTGAGACCTCTGTAGTAGATTCCGATGAACCACTGCAGCTTAAGTGTAACCCTTGGACATTCACAGTGACGCTGAAACACTGATATTGCATCGGAAGTGAATAGAACAGGCACCATTCCGACTTCTGTCCAGGTGAGTAACGCTTCAAACGGTCTGTGTTTGGAACCTTCCCTGGGAGTTCAGTAGTAGATTCCGATGAACCACTGCGGGTTTACTGCAACTCTCGGACCTTCACATTGACGATTAAACACAGAAATAAAAACGGGATTGAATACAACAGGTACCATGCCCACTTATGTCCAGGTGAGTAACGCTTCAACGGCCTGTGATTTGGACTTTCCAGAGAGCTCAGTAGTAGATTCTCATGAAGCACTGCCGGATAACTGTCACCCTTGGATCTTCACAGTGACGATGAAACAGAGAAATTGCATCGGGATTGAATACAATAGACAACATGCTGACTTCCGTCCGAGGGTGTGACCTTTCGAAAGGACTGGGTTGGAGCCTCAACTAGGAGTTCAGTAGTAGTTTCCGATGCGCACTTGCAGATCCACTGTAAACCTTGGACCTTGACATTTACGATGAAACACAGAAATTACATCGGTATTGAATACCACAGGCACCATGCCGACTTCTGTCCATGTGAGTAACGGTTCAAACGGTCAATAATTTGAACTTTTCCTGGGGGTTGAGTAGAAGTTTTCCATGAACCACTGCGGCTTTACTGTAACCCTTGGGCCTTCACATTGACGATGAAACACAGAAATAGCAATAGGATTGAATACAACATGCACCATGCCGACTTCTCTCCAGGTGAATAACGCTTCAAACGGTCTGTGTTTGGTACCTTTCCTGGGTGTTCAGTAATAGTTTGCGATGCACACTGTCAGGTCTACTGTGAAGTTTGGACATTCACCATGACAATGAAAGACAGTAACTGCATCGGAACTGAATACAACAGGCGCCATGACTACTTCTGTCCACGTGAGTAACGCTTCAAACGGTCTGTGTTTGGAACCTTTCCTATGACTTCAGTAATAGTTTCCGATGAACCACTGCCGGTTTACTGTAACCTTTTGCCCTTCACATTGACGATGAAACGCAGAAATAGCAACACTATTGAATACAACATGCGCCATGCCTACTTTTGTCCAGGTGAGTAACGCTTAAGAGGTCTGTATTTGGAAACTTTTCTGGGAGTTCAGTAATAATTTTGCGATTAGCTAATGCACGTTTACTGTAATCCTTGAACCTTTAGATTGACGATGAAACACAGAAATTGCATCTGAATTGAATACAACAGGCACTGCGCTGACTTCTGTTTATGTGAGTAACGCTTTAATCGGTCTGTGTTTGGAACCGTTCCTGGGAGGTCAGTAGTCTTTTCCGATGGACCACAAGAGGTTTAGTGTAACCCTTGCACCTTGACATTGACGTTGAAACACAGAAATTGGATCGGAGGTGAATACAACAGTCATCATGTCGATTTCTGTCTAGGTGAGTAACGCTTCAACGGTCTGTGATTTTATACGTTCCAGAGTGCTCAGTAGTAGATTCCATTGAACCACTGAAGGTTAACTGTAACTCTTAAAGATTCACATTGACGATGAACCACAGAAATAGCAACAGGACTGAATGAAACAGGCACCATGCCGACTTCGGTCCGAGTGAGAAACTCCTCAAAAGGACTGGTTTGGAGCTTCTCTTAGAAGATCAGTAGTAGTTCCCGATACACCCTTGCAGGTCTGCTGTAAACCTTGGACATTCACATTGACGATGAAGTTTAGAAATTGCAACGGAATTTAAATACAACAGGCTCCATGCCGAGTTCTGACCAGGTGAGTAACGCTTCCATCGGTCTGTGTTTGGAACCTTTCCTTTGAGTTCAGTATTAGTTTCCGATGAAGCACTGCACGTATACTGTATCCCTTGGACCTTCACATGTACGATAAAACACGGAAATAGTATGAGAACTGAATGCAACAGGTTCCATGAATCACAGAAATTGCATCGGAACTGAATACAACAGGTACCATGTGTCACAGAGTGATGTACTTCTCGCAAGTGAGAGACTTTGTTTACTCTTAGGACAATGTATCTTTGACTTGTTATATTGTATGTTCTGTGACTATGGAATAAAGTGTTGTTGGACTGCTAATCGCTGCTCTATTGTGATTCACGACGTAACAATTTGGTGCCGAAACCCGGGAAAGACTTTGCCCGAGACAATTCCACGATTGTTGTAGTGCACGGAATTCTGGACGCACGTCACGCGGCAATACTACGACGGGGTTTACTGCAGCGATTTGTTACACCACGCAACAAGCTCTTCGACGACAACCGCCATCATACACAGCTAAGTTCAATTGAATTATCACGCAACATGTTTTGTAATGCCATTTGTAAAGGCAACTGATTACATTAATGCCGCTGTGTACTGCTATTGTAGCTGTTCGATTAGCGATTTAACGAATTATCAGATCCTACGCTACGCCTGTAGATTGTTTATGACTAGTGCTGCCATCTAGCGACCATCAATTGAACTACTTCGACTAGCGATCCAAAGATAACGCCTTACTAGGACCAGCTGATCGCTAGCCGACACTGCTTTAAACTTTCGAGTAATCGGACGTAATGGACGTGCCAGACCACAAACCAGAAGCGCAATTACACTCTCTAAAAAGAAAACGTATGAGAGAAAGAGCAAACATTACGCGACTCGTGGCGGAAGTTGCAAGGTTGCCCGACACATCGGAAATCGCGGATTATAAATATTACAATGACAGATTGGGAAGCGTTCTGGACCGCCTCGTTAAATTAGATGAGGATATTCACGAGTTGTTAGACGATGGCGAATACGAAGAAGATGTTCCTAAATGCGAAGATTATATAGACACCGCGAGACTCACAATTTCCCGATTGTCTCACGAAATAGAGAAACAGCTTGCGAAATCGGTAGCAGACATAAAGATTCCCGACGATCCGCCGGCACAATCTGTAACAATGAGTGTTCCCACAGCTTCAGTAAAACTTCCGCCGATCAAACTTGAGCCTGTTTCAGGCGATATTGAGACATGGGCGCGATTCTGGGAGCAGTTTGAGCAGTCGGTTGACAAAGATCCGACGGTAACTACAATCAATAAACACATTTTTCTTCGCGGCTATCTCTCGGGAGAACCAAAGCATTTAGTGGACGATATTGCGGTGACGGCCGAGACGTACGCAGAAACGAAGAGGATTCTCCGAGCGCGTTATGGCAACAAGGATCGAATAATTCAAGCCCACTTAGATTATCTCGAAGCCATAAAACCAATTAAGCTGTCCACCCCAGAGGAACTTAATTCAACATTCATTGAATGCCAGCGACGTATTCAAGCTCTCCGGGCACTTGGGGAAGACGTGAACGGATACGGCCGTGTCCTTGCGCCGAAAATTTTACGCGCTTTTCCGGATGATATATGCCACCGCTGGATAATTCACGCTAAGCGTACAGGAATATCCGAAGGGGACATTTTGCAACTGATGGAGTTTCTGAACGAGGAAGTCGACGGGGCGCTTACCACGCAGAAGATACGCGGTGAATTTTCAAGCACTTCTAATAACCTTCCCACAGCGTCCACACTTCACGTACACGCGAAATCTAAAAGATCGACTCCGAAGGATACCAGCGTAAAGGAACCATTCTGCGTCTTTTGTGAATCTGACGGTCATTGGGCGCAAGACTGTAAGAAGATCGTACGCGTTAATGATCGAATAGATAAATTGAAACTAGCAAACAGATGCTTTCTTTGTCTTCAACGTGGGCACAAGGTGTCAAATTGCAAAAAGAAGGAAAAGGCTCGGTGTGTTAACTGTAAAAGACTGCATCATAAGTCCATTTGTGAGGAACGAAAGGATATTAGGGGTCCTGCGGGTCAGACAAACGTTACTTCCGTTGGAAAGGTATCTGTCGCTCCCCACGGTTACACGTACCTTCAGACAGCCCAAGTATGCGTCTCAGGACCTACAGGATTGAGCAGGACAACGCGATGTCTACTGGATGCAGGCAGTCAGTCCAGCTTCATAGCAAAATCGCTGATTGATGATCTCAAACTGGAAACGATAGATCGACAAGAACTAACTGTTCGTTCCTTTGAATCAAACCCTACACGCCCACGCCACCGCAGGCTTGTTCAGTTTAGTATGAAGGGGCTTTGGCAGAATTCTTCAGTGCCACTTACTGCCTTCGAAAGTACTCACGTTATTTCTCACCAGCCTTCAGTTCCACAACATATAAAGAGTTTACCAGATGCCCGTGAGATTACGCTAGCAGATCCGAAAACCGATTCAACAGAAGATCTTCCCGTGGAGATTCTTGTAGGAGGCGATTTTTATTGGAAGATAGTGAAGCACAATTCGCCCATACGCATCTCTGAAACCTTAGTGTTAGTTCCTTCTCTGTTTGGCTGGATACTTAGTGGTAACAAGTCACAAGCCTGTGTGCATGCAACCGTGGTAAATTTTGCTCAGACTGACCGATCTCCTCTGCACTCTGACAATGATTTCAGACGCTTTTGGGACTTGGAAACTATAGGGATTACTGCCGATCAGGATCTACCTGTGAACAACAAGGATACGAGACTTCTTGAAGAGTTTAGAGCATCTTTCTCTATAAAGGATCATCGAGCAGTCGTTACACTTCCCAAAATGCAACATAAAGTGCTTTCGAGTAACAGACCTATCGCGGAAAAACGATTCAAGCACCTCAGGGAAAGATTTCAACGTCAAGAGACATTTAAGCAAATGTATTTCGATCTTATGCTAGACTACATTACGAAGGGGCAAGTAGAGGTCGCTCCCACCCCACTCTCAGGAAAGGAGCTATTTTATCTCCCTCATCATGCAGTGAGGAAGGAGAAATACGGAACCACTAAGTGGAGAATAGTCTTTGACGCCTCATCTCACGAAAACAATGCACCTTCTCCGAATGAGGTATTAGAAGCAGGACCGAACCTATTACCAGAGATTCTGGAAATTTTACTGCGTTTCAGATTATATTCTACGGCTATCGTCGCGGGCATTACACAAGCTTTTCTTCAATTAACCTTGAGCGAAAAGGACAAAGACTTGGGCAGATTTTTCTGGTTCAAGATTAGCCAGGATCAAACAGGAAATCTTCAAACGACGGACGAACTAACAGAATACCGTTTTAACAGACTCCCATTCGGCCTGACCTGCAGCCCATTTTTACTTTCTGCAACACTAAGAGAACTTGCCGACAAGTGTATGACAGCATTTCCCACCGTAGCGCCACTTATAAACAAGACTGCATACATGGACGACTTTGTGATCTCAGTAGAAGGTGATAATTTGGTGATAACTATATACTATGAACTTGTAACCCTAATGAAATTGATCAGTCTCCCCTTATCAAAATGGGCTACCAACTGTGAACAACTCCACACTATCTGGAGGGCAGAAGGGCGAGAACTCCACACCCAGACTCAAGTTTTAGGTGTAGACTGGAACACCGCAGGTGACTACTTCTGTATCGATCCTAGCGAAAACATTAGAAGGTCGTCAGAAGAGCCAGCGACCAAACGACTCCTTTTACAATGTACGGCTAAATTCTACGACCCACTCGGACTGTTTTCCCCAGTTTCTCTTGTTGGGAAATTGCTATTCCAGGACACATGGTGCCGAGGAATTGGCTGGGATGAACTTATGCCCTGGGACTTAGGGGCACGATGGCGCGCTTGGATATCTAGCTTACCTTCATTGTCACATATACGTGTCCCTAGATGGATAGCTACAGCTCATGGAAGAGACTCTCACCTGCACGTATTCTGTGACGCCTCGGAAAAGGCATATGGAGCAGCTTTGTACATTCGTACTGTCTTAGATGATGACGTCGTAACCCATTTAGTCTGTAGCAAGAACAGACTTGCACCTATTAAGAAGGTGACATTGCCTCGACTCGAACTTTTAGCGGCAGTAGTTGGGACCAGACTATTGTGTTACTTTTGCCGCGCAACAGACTTTAAAATTGCCCGTGCGATACTGTGGACGGATTCTACAATAACACTAAGTTGGATTCGCTGTGATCCCAACAGATGGAAGACCTTCGTTTGTAATCGTGTAACTGAGGTACAAACTCACACGACTCCCACGCAATGGAAACACTGCCCAGGACCAGACAATCCTGCTGACCACCTCTCACGTGGACTCCTCGGCTAACAAATGAATTCTCTGGATATTTGGTGGCATGGGCCGCCTTGGCTTACACGCCCTCCTGAATGCTGGCCAAACAACGATACTCCAACGATGGTACGACTTCCTCCCGAAGAAAAGAGGAAGAAAACCCAGAGCCAAGTTTTGTCGATATCTACGTCAACCGGCCTTTTGAACTTACTTAAATTCAGCTCGTACTGGAAGCTCATTCGTATCACAGCATGGACTCTCCGTTTCCTACACAACATTCGTCAGAAGAATAAATCTTCAGGAGAACTTACAGCCACCGAATTATCAGCTGCCAAAATGTATTGGATTCGAGTGGGCCAGAGAGATTCCTTCCCCAACGAATTACATGCACTTCAGAATAACTTACCACTGCCAAGAGAGTCAAAAATCGCACGATACAATCCTTTCCTAGAAGATGGAATGATACGTCTAGGAGGTCGACTGCAGTGCACTAGCCTAAATAGGGAACAAAAACATCCTGTACTCCTTGACGGTTCCCACCACTTCACACAATTGGTTATTCGAGAGACACACATCCGCCTTCATCACTTTGGTGTTCGTTCTGTACTATCCGAACTGCGAACCGAATTTTGGATTCTTAGAGCTCGTCAGGCAATCAAAAGAATCCTATACTCATGCCTCGCATGCAAGATCTTGAAGAATCCACGAGGGCAACAGATCGAAGCACCGCTGCCACCTGAACGAGTTTCACCTGCCAAACCATTTGCTGTAACCGGAATAGACTTTGCTGGCCCACTATTCATCAAAATGGGGAAGGAAACGCACAAGTCATATATCACTCCTTTCACATGTGCTACCACACGAGCTGTCCACCTCGAACTCTGTACAGACTTGTCAACGGACAAGTTTCTTATGGCACTTCAGCGATTCGCCGGAAGACGCGGACTACCCCACACGATATATACAGATAACGCGAAAACATTCCACGCCACGAATATGGAACTAGCCCAACTTTGGAAGGCATTAACTACCACAAAATCTTATCAGTTCCTCGCCCACCACGGTATTACTTGGAAATTCATTGTCTCCCGTGCGGCTTGGTGGGGAGGATGGTGGGAAAGAATGGTGGGCACTATAAAGCGTTGCCTACGGAAGGTATTGGGACTCGCAAAGCTCACTGAGGAACAACTGAACACCACCTTGATCAGTATTGAAGCCGCGGTGAACTCCAGGCCCATCACACCAGGAGATGATTGTGATGCACTCACACCATCCCATTTTCTGACGGGAGAAAAACTTACGACTATTCCGACGGGACCAGAGCCTTCAGCGAGCACGAATTTAACAAAGGAATTCCGACTGAGACAGCAACTCTGTGACAGTTTTTGGAACCGTTGGGTTAAAGAATACCTATTGGAGCTCCGGAACTACCATGAAGTTAAACGCCCATCCGGACGAGTCATCCCCTTTCGCCCTGGCGACATCGTGCTGATCCAAGAGGACCTTCGTCCGCGACATATGTGGAAGAAGGCCAGGATAGAAAAGGTACTACCAGGAAGAGACGGCAGGGTAAGGACGATAATACTCCGGACACCAGAAGGTCACATCATTAGTCGTCCTGTGCAGCTGGCCGTACCTTTGGAGGTCGACCAGGGTGGGGAGGATGTCACAGAGTGATGTACTTCTCGCAAGTGAGAGACTGTTTGTTTACTCTTAGGACAATGTATCTTTGACTTGTTATATTGTATGTTCTGTGACTATGGAATAAAGTGTTGTTGGACTGCTAATCGCTGCTCTATTGTGATTCACGACGTAACACCATGCACTCTTCTGTCCATGATAGTAACGCTTTAAACGGTCTGTGCCTGGAACATTTCCTGGGAGTTCAGTAGTGGTTTCCGATGAACCACTACAGGTTCACTGTAACCCTTGGACCTTCACATTGACGATGCAACACTGTTATTGTATCAGAATTGAATACAACAGGCACGAAGCCGACTTCGGTCCAAGTGAGTAATACTTGAAGCGGTCTGTGTTTGGAACCGTTCGTATGAGTTCAGTAATAGTTTCCGATGAACCACTGCAGGTTTAATGTAACCGTTGGACTTTCCCATTGACGATGCTAGGCAGAAATAGCAAGTGGATTGAATACAACAGGCACCATGCTGACTTCTGTCCAGTTGAGTTACGCTTAAAACGGTGTGTCATTGGAACCTTTCCATGGTTTTCAGTAGGAGTTTCTGATGAACCACTGCAGGTTTACCGTAACCCTTGCATCTTCTCATGGACGATGAATTACAGAAATTGCATCGCGATCGAATACAACAGGCATCATTGCACCCCTTCCTTGGAGATCAGTAGTAGTTTCCGAGTTATTAATGCGCGTATAGTGGATTCGTTTTACCTTCACATTAACGATGAAGCACAGAAATAGCAACAGGATTGAGTTCAACAGCCACCATGCCGACTTCTCTCCAGGTGAGGAACGCTTCAAACGGTTAGTGTTTGGAACTTTTCCTTGGAGTTCAGTAGTAGTTTCCATTGAACCACTGCAGGTTTCCTTCAACCCATGGACATTCACATTGACGATGAAACACAGAAATACCATAGGGATTGAATTCAACATGCGCCATGCCGACTTCTGTCCAGGTAAGTAACGCTTCAAACGGTCAGCGTTTGGGACCTTTCCTGGGAGTTAACTAGTAGTTTCCGATGTACTAACGCAGGTTTACTGCAACCCTTGGACGTTCACGTTGACGATGAAACACAGAAATTGCATCGTGATTGAATACAACAGGCACCATGCTGTTTTCTGTCCATATGAGGAACGCTTCAAATGGTCAGTAATTTGAACACTTCCTGGGGGGTTCAGTAGTAGTCTCCGATGCACACTCGCAGGTCTACCGTAAACCTTTTACCTTCACATTGACGATGAAACATAGATTTTGCATTAGAATAGAATACAACGGCCACCATGCCAACTTCTGTCCAGGTGAGTAACGCTTCAAATAGACTTTGTTAGGAACCTTTCCTGGGAGTTCAGTAGTAGTTTACGATGCACCCTTGCAAATTTACTGTAAACAATGGACCTTCACTTTGACGATGAAGCACAGATATTGCATCGGAATTGAATTCAACAGGCACCATGCCGACTTCTGTTCAGGTGAGTATCGCTTCATACGGTCCGTGTTTGGATCCTTTCCTTGGTGTTCAGTAGGAGTTTCCGATGAACCACTGCAAGTTTACTGTAGCCCTTGGATCCTCTCATTGATCACGAAACACGGAAATTCCATCGGGATTGAATACAACAAGCACCATGGCGACTTCTGTTTAGGTGAGTAACGCTTCAAGCGGTCATTTTTTGTAACCGTTCCTTGGAGTTCAGTAGTTGTTTCCGATTCACTAACTAATGCGGATTTACTGTAGTCCTTGGAGCTTCACATTAACGATGAAGTACAGAAAGTGCAACGCTTCAAACCGTCTGTGTTAGGACATCTGTCGAGGTGAGTAACGCTTCAAACAGTCAGTGTTTAAAAGCCTTTCCAGGGAGTTCAGTAATAATTTCCGATGCCCCTTTTCAGGTATACTGTAATCCTTGGACATTCACATTTACGATGAAACACAGAAATTGCATCGCAATTGAATACAACAGGCACTATGCCGACTTCTTTCCAGGTGAGTAACGCTTCAAAAGATCAGCATTTGGAATTTTTCCTGGGAGTTCAGTAGTAGTTTTCGATGAATGACTGCAGCTTTACTCTAACCATTGGACCTACAGATTGAAGATGAAACAGAGAAATAGGAACGGGATTGAAAACTACAGCCATCATGCTAATTTCGTCCGAGTGAGTAACTCTTCGAAAGGACATTTATTGGAGCCTCTCCTAGGAGTTCAGTAGTAGTTTCCAATGCACACTTGCAGGAATACTGTAAAATTTGGGCCTTCACATTGACGATGAAACACAGAAATTGTATTGAATTTGAATACAACAGGTACCGTGCCGTCTTCTGTCCAAGTGAGTAACGCTTCAAACGGTCTGTGTTTGTTACCTTTCCAGGGAGTTGAGTAGTAGTTTTCTGTGCACCACTGCTGGTTCTGCTGCAACCCTTTTAACTTCTCATTGACGATAAAGCACAGAAATTGCTTCGGGATTGAATACAACAGACACCACGCCGACTTCGGTGCGAGTGAGTAACGCTTCGAAAGGACTGGGCTTGGAGCCTTTCCTAGGAGTTGAGTAATATTTTCTGATGCACCCTTGCAGCTCTACTGTAAACCTTCCACCTTCACATTGACGATGAAACAAAGAAATAGTGTCGGAATTGAATACAACATATACCATACCAACTTCTGTCAAGGTGAGTAACGCATAAAAGATCGGTGTACGAAATCCTTTTTGGGAGTTGAGTAGTAGTTTTCGATGCACTCCTGCAGGTTTACTGTAACGCTTGGACACTCACACTGACGGTTGAAACACAGAAATTGCATAGGGATTGAATACAACAGGCACCATGCCTACTTATGTCCAGGTGAGTAATGCTTCAAACGGTCTGTGTTGGATCCTCTCCTGTGAGATCAGTAGTAGTTTCCGATTCACTAATGCAGTTTAACTGTAATCCCAGCACCTTCACATTGACGATTAAATACAGAAATAGCAAAGGCATTGAATTCAACAGGTACCATGCCGATTTCTGTCGAGGTGAGTAACGCTTCAAAAGGCTCTGTGATTATAACCTTTCCTGGGAGTTCAGTAGTAGTTTTCGATGCACCACTGCAACCTTTGGGCCTTCACATTGACAATGAAACTCGGAAATTGCATTTCGATTGAATTCAAAAATCACCATGCCTTCATCTGTCCAGCTCAGTAACGCTTGAAAAGCTCTGTGTTTGGAACCTTTCCTAGGAATTCAGTAGCAAAGGCATTGAATACAACAATTACCATGCCGACTTCTGTTCAGGTGAGAGAAACTTCTAACGGTCTCTGTTTGGAACCTTTTCTGGGAGTTCAGTAGTAGTTTCCGATTCGCCAATGCTGGTTTACTGTAATCCTTGGACCTTCACATTGACGCTGAAACACAAAAATAACAACAGGATTTAATACAACAGACACCATGCCGACTTCGATCCGAATGAGTAACGCTTCTAAGGACTGGGCACTTACCGTCAGCCTGCAATATAGGTTTAGGAAGCATCTGGGACGCGCAGCTGAACACACACCATAGACTCGACGAGTGATGTTGCAGATTCGTAAGCTTTTTCTATAGTCTGTCACCTGGCGCAACTCGTTTGTAGGGCTGTTGTCCACATACCGTTGGGAAGCGAATTCCTTCGTTAGTCCACTAAACAATAAATTTCCTTAAATCCACTCAATTTGGAGAAGCGTGGGCAAGGACCCAATAATCGAGACCCTAGGAAAGGAAATTCACAGCCCGCCAGCGACTTCATCTCTATTAAACGCGGGTTAGTCTCATTGTTCTTTCCAAATGTTTCTCGTACTGTCTGAATCCAGTCATCATTTGGTTTAGTATTTCACTCAAAAGAGTCTCTACAAGGAATGAAAAACTTTAGTTTTAATCTTCTGCATATATACTGTTTCACTTAATAGCGTCAGCATCAATTCTTGGAAATGTTTAATATAGGGTGCACTTTTCAGCGCAGTGAAAAACTACATGACAGAGAAGTGCTAAGCAAGATTCATAGATTACCCGTAGGCAGGACTCACATTAAGAAGACCGAGGAGGATAGAACTCTAAATCTGTAGATCAGTAGGGACCAAGCTGCAGATATTACAACACTCATCCTTCCTGCAACCATACTGACTTACTAATGTCATCACGTAGAACATCATGTTACTGTGCTTGGTCCAAATTTCCTGCCATCTCTCTGAATCATCGGAATCGGTGTCACCTGATTATGCAGACAACTAATCTTAATATTTATCAAACATCTAACAGCACATGTGCGCCAGTATCAGTGTGACATTTTTTTATTCCTTAGTGGTAAGAGTGTTTTCCATTGAGAACATTTTTCTAACGTAACGGTTGTCTGTGTAACTATTTGATGATGCAACAATTTTCCAGTGTTGCCATTTTCCAGGATATCTTTTGCGGTGTAATCATTCTCCAGTGTTACCATTTTCAGTGTAACCATTCTCCAGCATAGCCATTTTGAACTGTATCCGTTTCAAAGTAACCATTTTCCAATGTGACTGACTCTGATGTTACCTTTTACCTTGTAACAACACCCAGTCTAAACTTTTTCCAGTGCAACCACCTCCTCATTAACCATTTCCTGGTGTAACGTAACCTAAGCATTTTCTCAGTATAACAATTTCCAATGCAGTCATCTTCCAGTCGACCTCTCTCCTTTGTAGCCATTGCCAGTGTAACTCTTTTCACAGTTACAATTTCCAGTGTAACCATTTGCAATGTAACCGTTTTGCATTGTATGTGTTCTCCATTGTAACTGTCTTCCACTCTATATTCCATTGCTCTCCAGTGTATCAGTTTCTAGTGTAACTGTTTCCTGGTCTAACAAATTTCCAGCGTAACTATCTCAAAGTGTAAGCATTTGCCGGTGTACCCGTTTTCCAGTGTAACTGAGTGCTGAGGTAGACTTTTTCAGCAAAGCCATTCTGCTGTATATGTGTTTCAGTGTAACAGTTTTCCAGTTTGGGTACTACTAAAAGTCACATTTTCCCTTGTACCCACTTCCAGGGTAACATTTTCCAGTCTCAATTTATTCCACGTTACCTTTTCCAGTGAAATGATTTTCCCTCATTTCCAATATTGCCTTAGCCTTGTTGAACAACTTCCAGTTTAACTACTTTCCAGTGTAACTTTTCTCCAGGGAAACTGTATTTCAGGGTAACAGTATTCAAGTGCTAAGTTTTTTCAGTATAACTACATACCTCTGCAATTATTCTCCAGTGGAACCATTTTCCAATGCAACAATTTTCCAGCACAACCATTTTCCAGTGAAATCATTATCCAATGTAACCATTTTGTAGTGGAACTATTTCCTAATGGAACTGTTTTCAGTGTAACTATTTTCATTGTACCTATTTTTCAGCATAAACATTTTCCATTGTATATTCTTTCCAGTGTAAACATTTTCCAGTTCAAATGGCTCTGTGCACTATAAGACATAACTTCTGAAGTCATCAGTCCCCTAGAACTTAGAGCTACTTAAACTTAACTAACCTACGGACATCACACACATCCATGCCTGATGCAGGATTCGAACCTGCGACCGTAGCAGTCCCGCGGATCCGGACTGTAGCGCCTAGAACCGCTCGGTCACCCCGGCCGGCCATTTTCTAGTGTAACTGATTCCATTGCAATCATTTTCCAATGTAACCATTTCCAGTGTAACCTTTTTCAAGTAAAATCATTTACAATGCAACTGTTATGTAGTGTATGTACTTTCCATTGCAACAATTTTCCAATGTAAGACTCATCTAATGTAACCATTTTCCAGTGTAACAAGTAACCAGTATGACCGTTTTCAGTGGCACTGTTTCCCAGTGTAATCGATTTCCAGTGTAATTGCTTTTCAAACTTACCAATTTTGGTAAAAGCATCTCCAGGGTAACCTTTTCCTCAAGACCTGTTTCAACAAGCAAAACACGCAGATTCCTGATATCACATGCTCAGATCAGATCGCTAATCTGGTGATTGCTAGTCATGTAGCCTTTAAGAGTGATGACGTAATGTCATGTGTGGTTCACTGACTTTAACTGCATGTGGTAACACCATTAGTAGATATTTACACTGGATAACATTTACACAGGAAAATGTTTATACTGCGAAATAATTACCCTACCAACTTTTACACAGGAAAATGGTTTCACTGTAAAGCAGAGACGCTGGCAAATTGTTACTTTCTGCTAAGGTGTATATGTGTCAAATGTATGTAGTGTTAAGATTTTGCATTATCAATAGGCAGTTCGTTTACTTTGACATAGGTTGCTACAATTTTTGCTGTGACATAGGTTCCAACAGTTCTTGCGGTAGGATGAGTTGTTACAATTTTTGCTGAAACTTATTAGACCCACACACTGACAGCTATTGGTGTCACAAAATTGTTTTAAGACCAAGTAACTAACGCTATCAAGCTATAGAACATACTCTGTGAGATTTTGGTACTTACAATGTTCAGTCTCTGGTGTTAGAATCGTAATTCTGTTCCGCATCTCGTTTTGTTTGTGTAAAATAGCAATACAGTGCGTACAAATGGTTGTGGTCGTCAGACTTTAGGTTCTATGTATTTGTGTGTCACATAATGATTTCCTAGATGTGCTCCGTGACATTATGTTATGATGACTAATGAGAGATAGGCTGTTGTTTTTCCAGATTTCATTAATGGTTCGTGCTAAACAATTACAATATATCAAGCACCATTAGCTCTTATGAGGATGTTTCCGGACCTGCATTTCCTGGATCGAACTTTTTGGAGATTTTCTACAACAATGAACACGAGCCCGTTGTGGTACTTCGTTCTTCATGCACAACATCCAACCAGATCCAATAGTGGTCTCACGCATCAATACCAATATCCAGCAGACGTGTTAAACACTTGATGCTCGCGTAAATAACTGAGTTAATAACTAATATGTAAAAGACGGTATTAAATCTGCATCACACTTTATTAAATAGTAAGGCAGTATTCCCCTTACCCCCTTATGCTTCTTTCAGTTCAACAACAATCTGTATAGTTATTAGAACAGAAGTCGCAAAAACAGTTGGCAATGGCGGCGACTTCTCAGTCGAGCCACCACGTGTCCAGTTCGCCGCTGACGACGAGAACGTCGACGCCCGCGCAGATGTGTCGTGCGAGTCGGCGGCTCAGAAGTGCTGGACGCTTCGACGGTGAGAGCCACAGGGGTGGGGGGTAGGGGCTCTCCAGCGTTATGCAGGCGGAATAAAGAAGCTTGAGAATTTCGCCACCAAACAGTAGTCTGCGTACTGCAATCGATTGTTTCAAAGTAACTGGCAGGAAAATACCTTAATTCCAAGTGCTGTCAGTTAGCGTGAAGGTCCTAACCATGCTCTTCTGATTTTCAAATAATCGAGAGCACAGGATGGTCGACTTCGCAGTCACAGACATTCGTGTGGTCAGCTCACTGGCGCTAGTGGCTGTTAGACACTGTACTACATGGTCGACTATCAAGACGGTCATGCGGAGTGTTTTGCAGACACGTCTTTCACTCGCTAAATAGTTCACTACTAGATTCTGGTACTTAATACTAGGTAGAGAATGTTGCGCGCAAAGGAAACTGACATTGGTTGACCACTGACATAGGTTGACCACCAAGCAGACGTAATAGCACCTGTAATGTTCTCAGTATACTTAATCGAATTATCTACTGCTATCGGTAGTATCCGATATCTACAAGGACTTGTTGCCATATGATGAAATTACGGGAATGTGATGAGAATTACAAGTAATTTCCTCTAGGTGTATTAATGGCAGCACTCTCTAAATGAACGTAAATACATCATTTCTATAAACAAGAGAAGTACCTCTCAATCGTTCCGACTAGACAAGTCTCCTCAAATAAGAATTTAGAGGTAATTATAAGAACCAATACAGAGTGGGACAAATACATAAATCAGTATTAACAAACGCAAATGGAAGTCAAAGCCTTCTTGGAACGGTTCTGGGAAAATACACTGCATGTATCAGGTAAATTGCATGAAAGTCATTCGATGTAACAATTCTAGGGTATTGCTCTTGCATGAAAGGAGTTCTCATGAAGTAGGTCGCACTGTTCGCATAGAACGAATTCAGAAGCGTACTCCTACGATAGGAACAGGTCGGTTTAGCCCATACCAAAAGAAACAGAAATGCACACCTAAATTTAATGGGACTCTTTGGATGAAAGACTACGCACGTCTGAAACTTTGTTGCGTAAATTTAGAGATCCTGTATCTGAGTAGGAGTTAACGACATAATACTGCTGCCGTCGTCTGCATCACAAAGAGAACATCAGAACAATAGACTAGCAGGAGACAGAGGTGGCTACACAGTCAGGTTTCACCACTCAGCACAAGAATGAATTTTCACAGATATTCGATAACGTTGTTAGGAAGGTCACTCTACCATGCACCACACTCTGGGTTCTGTTGTATACTGAAGATTTACCGCTTGTGATTGTCAGCAGTGAATGTAAACTAAAAACGTAATTACAATACGAACGTTAAGTCTCTGATTACTCAGTAAAAGCTTCATCTTACGGAATTGCGTTTAAACAGACGGTGCCACTATCTTTTGCTGCAAAATTAATAAGATCTTTGACATATTGAGTACTTTCTCCTTGGTTTCCTGCCGCTCATGCCGGACAAATGAGAACGGCGAAAAAGTCAGAGAAAATATAGCTGATTCAGAGGTTAACAACAGACATTCACTCCACCCACACTACATCGGCAAAGCAGCACAGAAATGGGTGAAGCGACAATGCTACCAGAAGAACTCTCCGCCACACACAAAGTGGGTCAGGACACAAACGCAAATTAGAGATTTGGGTTGGCTGATCGGTACTTACACCCAACATTTCATATGTGAATACAAAATGTTGCGATTAGAACACTTTGGAGGAGAGAAGTCACTACAGTCGTATTATTTGTAAAGCCAAGAGGAAAGCCTTATTGGAATTCAATGAAAACGTGATAGACTTTAGTAGCCTGTGAAGATGTTTCATGCAGTCAGGTTGCCGCCAGTTGCCACTGTTCCGTTTGCCCTGTCATTAGTGACGTAACAAGGGACGCCTCACCTGCAGAGTGTCTGGGACCGCAGCACGGCACTGCTCCTCCTCTTGCACGTCCTCCTCCATCTCCTGGTATCCGGCGCCCAAGCAGCACAGGCTCCTGATGCGTTGGAAAATCTGCATACACATAACGAGGTGTGAGACAGTTGCCAGAGCAAGCGAAATGCAACGCAATTTAATACATGCTGATGATGCTATACAGTTCAGGTCATGCAGGAATTACGAGCCTTGTCCTCTTTGCTGAAAAACATCTGACTGTGTGTCAATGTGTGTGGAACCTTAGTTTCGCAGCCCTCGGGAACGTAAGTATTACAAATAAACGTTGAAGTTCCAGATAATGCAGCTACGTTACTAGCAGACAGCAGTTACCTTATGTAATGGAAACCCAATATATTCTAGGTCATCGATTCGGTAGACTCAACAATCCCTAGACATCTTCCACCCTACGATGCCATTGCTACTGTTTATCTTTCACTACATGTACATACTAAGAATTGAAAACATGCCATCCTCTCAGTCTATACCTCTACTACAACTGCACTCTGCGTTCGTACACTAATGGCGACTGTTTTAGGGACGTACCGTGTGGCGTCCAGATTCTCTTCCCACTCCCGTGGGTTGGGGGCGCCAACGCCACGGGCGCGACGCGTGGTGTGGTATCTCTGAAGAGCGGGACGGCTCGGTGTCCACACTAGTCCAGCAGGCAGACGAGGCGCCACCAGTGTCCTGGAGAAAAAAATTAAAAAGTTTGAAATAACGCCACCTAGTTATGGTGTGCTAGGCTGATGTCTTTGGTAAGGATATAAGCATTAGCGGGAAGCTAAGGTTGCTGCCTTGTCATTGAAAGGTATGTGTTATGAACTGTATGAATATATGAATATATGTGTTTATATATGAACACATATGTTTGTCAGACACTTAATATAAGTGACAAGGGTTACATTGCGTCAACTGTGCTAAATAAAGGGGCCAGGAAAAAATAGCCTCGTATATTTGCAAGATGCCGTCTGCACTGCTAACATGTAATGACTGGAGGACATTTGCAGTAATTGTCTCCAGACCACTGCTATAGCGCAAGAGTACGGAATCTGTGGTACTGACCCCTCCAGCACCACGCTCTTCCTCTTCATGCAGGCGGCTTTCCATCAACACAACAAAAAACTCGTGCAGTGTCAAAGCTCGCACCTGTTGGAGAAGAAAGTACGAGTGTAGACGGCGAACATTTAGTTGAAATATTGGGACGCTGTAATACTCAACGTGTGTTTGCTATTCGGTGCTGTAACGGTAATCACACATTATAGAGCCTCGACAAATGTCTACATCTATGTTGTTTGATTAAAATAGAAATTTTCGCCGATTCGAGTTATCGTGTCATCGTTGGTCAGTCCGACTTTTTAAGTTGACGCTGTCGAGTCTTGTTTGCATGTGGAACTACATGGAAACTTTCGTAAAAGACTGGTAATACACAATATTTACAAGAACCGAGTGGAAAGTGTTAGAATCGAAGACTAAGAGAAATGTGTTATGATTAAAAGCGTAGTAAAACCAGGAGGCAGTTTTCTTTCCCTACTGTCATTGCGGTACATCAAAAGCGTTGAAGAAACTAAGAGAGAGGGTCATCAGTGCTATTAAAATTCGGAGGGTAAAAATATGAATGGTAAAATTCACTGAGATTGCAATCCTCTTTGAATGGGAACAAGGTTTACGAAACAAAGAGAGTGAACTGAGCAGGTTAATGGGCAGAGAATAGGCCTTCTGAGGAATGCAATTAAATAAGTAACCAATCAGGTGGAGGGGGAAGGAATACTCCTAGTATGGAAACAAAATAACACAGCATGGTCAAGCAAGGAAGCTACAAGTAGTAGACTACAACAGTTGAGGACGGCGAACCGCCGTAAATAGAAGCCTGCTAACATCAAACAAAGGTTAGTAGCGTTTGGTAAGTGCTGTTAGAGACTTGCCTTAAAATTCAGAAGACTGGTAAGATAAGAAATAATGAGTTCCTCCTGTGAGAAAACAGGAGTGTATGAAAATCCGCGGACTACAATCTTGAACTTCATGAACTGAAATTTATCAGGATGTCAGGGAATAAATTCCATTTAACCACAGTGCGCCGTAAAGAGTCAAATCTTCTGAAGAAAGCACATTTTGTAACGCGTTCAGCAAATAATTCAGGACGATGGTTGTAAAAGGTATTCTAAGACGAGGAGGTGGGCACAGTGTTCTTTTGTTCTTTGTGGTCGCATCAAACTAGTGGGAAGCCTCGTCACATTGCCTCCGCTCCTGATAAAAAAGGCGCTTCACAACACAAGGACATTCAGTGCATCCTCAACGCCTGGAAGACTCCTTTTATACATCACCAGAGCAAGTGATATGCCGTTAATCAAGCAGACGAGCTGCCTTGGCGCCTTCCATCACCAGGTCCTATACACAAGGCTCCCCTGTCACGTAACACTGCGACATCACTACCTGCAGCTCTACCCTGACGTTCCCTGTATTCAGCTTCCTTCGTGTCGGTCTTGTTCCTCGCAGCTAAAGCCATAAGTAGCTTGTTGTTGAACTCTTTTGGACACTTCAGTACTTTCAGTAACATTAAACTGTGTGCATTCCGGCAGAGTCCGACTGAATCGAGAGAAAAACAAATGAACTGTCGTCATCCCTGACAATTTAAGTTTTGCTCTGGGAAGCAATGTAGCGCGACGAGACTCACCTGCAAGGCGTCTTCTGCTGGAGAGACGGCGCCTCCCACGCGCGCCTCCCCCGCCTCCCCTGGCGCTGCTGAGCGACAGCAGAACCACTCCCTCACACGAGGAAACATCTGTGCAGAGGAGGCACCACGTCACATGTAGTCCAGACACTCCACAGGGGTAAACATAACGGCTGGTGACATTACATTTTAAGAATCAACTTCGCTACTAATTTCAGGCTGCTGTTTAACACAAATTTCCTTTACTTTTATTATTACTTTGTTTCTTTCACAGCAAATAAGTCCTTTTACCACAATTATCACACTATCTTTAAGGCTTTTTAACTGAAAATAAAGGTAAGAGTTTAATGCAACGAAGTCACATTTACCGTCTCGTTTCCTCCTCACATCGTACATAAACGGTGCGGCTTCATGTAGTCTTTCAATGTTGCGCATCAATTAAACTTCATCTTCTCGTAACACCAAATACAAATACGAAATCCAAGAAAATGGCGCATTAGCTTGGGAAACTCATCAATGAACACAGTTCATGTTCCATCTTTTACAGGTCACTCACATTAGTGAAAACGGGACAATAGGCCGGTGTGATCCCGCCGGCCAAAGCCCAACCACAGTTCTGCAGAAAAACCTTTCTACATTGTACGATGAGCAAGAGTTGAAAAATTAAATTAAAAAATTTTGAACAGCTGCAATACCAGACATGTTCCACGACGCGCGTTACCAATGGGGGTAACGTGGTACTTTATCCCCAACCGAAGAAATTAAAAATTGCAAAATACATTAACTGTTGTTGATTTACGTTAACAGCATACTTCATAAAGAGCTACTGATGTGTAGATAGGGTCAAGAACCTGAAACACTTCTCTGACACTCTCTTAGCAATTCAACTCCCTTTCAGGAAAGTGTACTACGGAATTCGTGACCAATACACAAAACAACTAAAATTGCCAATATAGTTCATTGTCGTAGACTTTCACTCTCAGGATAGTTTTCAAAGAATGAGTGATATGTAAGCAAGGCCACAACCCTTGTAATATTGGACACAATATTCACTGGTTAATGACATAAATTTTTGGTTAAGTTCAACAGAAAAATTTATAATATACATGGAATCTGATAGAAGAATGCACTAAACCAATAAATGTCGTTTTTTTCGAATTAACATGTAACGCAACTGAGCAAACTGCAATATTTCCAGAGGTGGGCATCAATTACCCCCCTTCTCTCCCCCTCCTCGTTTGTTGGTATTACGAGAGTTAAACCATGAATAAAATCGTTTTCCACTCTGTCCGTCCAGCATGCACAGTAAGAAGCTCAACATGATGTCAGAAGGGAAACAATAGCAATATTTGACACAGGATTTGCAGTAAACAAGTCAAAGGCAACATCCTGTAGTTCATTTCAATATCACAAAGTTGCTTCAGAATCGCCTACAAATCAGGAAGCGAAAGATATGCGACCATCAACGCACATGCATCGGTGAATGATCACAACATAAAGAAATCGCAACAAGTCAGAGACTTTTATGGAGCTGTGGAAGGAAAACAAAATATCACAAACACATATTAAAGCTGTATTTGGGGACTTCAGGCTACAACTATTCGAAGGGAAATAAAATTAGTATCATCTCATGTATTATTATCAAAATTTTACCATAAAAATTGCGTCAATGCATAATCAACGAACACTTCGCTGTGGAGTGAAAATTTTATTTTGTAAACATCCGGCAGGTTGCAGATAAGCCATGTCTCCGCAGTATGCCTACTTCCAGGAGTGCTAGTCTTGGACGTTTCGCAAGGAAAATTTCTGTAAGGAGACGAGGTACGGGCGGATGTGAAGCTGTGAGAATGGGTCAGGGACCGTGCTCGGGGTGCCACGAAAGGTAAAGGTCTCGAGTTCGAGCCTCGGTCAGACACACAATTTTAATCCTCGAAGAAATTTCAAGTAAAAGATTCTCCGAGTCCGATCGTCACTTGCTACAAGCAAAAATTAGGCCAGTCCCAAAACAGAACATAATTATAATACTGGATCCAAAATAAGTGTAGTTAAACAAAGATAAATACATTGAACAATTTCATCAAAATACAACGGAAAAATCGAAAGACCTCGGGAAGAAAGTTCACCATCAGTATGTTGAGGTCATCATCCCAGGAAACACAAGCGTAAATGGCGGAACGCAACTTATGACGAGACCACTCAACGAAGAATTCTGTAACAGAAGAACAGAAAAAAGGCATGCTTTTCAAAAAAGTCCAGAAATAATCTTCGAATGATACTGGAAGATTGAAAAGGGTACACGTCGAGTAGACTAAGTGAAATCGTGGGCGATTTCAGAAAAAAATGAACAACGTGGTAAATTTCTACAGAATATTTACAAAAATTTAAAGAGTTATTACCCTCCAAATATCTAGTTCGAAGGAACAGGCAGACTTCTGGAAACAAATACTGAAGAAAACTGCTCAATTCTGAATAAACAATTCTTTGAAAAATTCTTCAATGCCGGGAAGCCTAAAGAAAAATTAAAATTCACGAAAACAGTACCAAATCTAGATTCGAAACATCACAGAGTGACAGAACTGGGGAATATTATAATACATCTAAAAAGCAACAGAGCCCCAGGAGAAGATGGCACTATCAACGAAATGTGGAAACTCAAAAAGCAAATCATCAATAAGAACAATCGTAAAATTCTCTTATGAATTTGGATTACAGATAAAATCCTACTGGAATGCAAAAGTGTGTTGACTCACAAAGCGTCCGTCAAGACAGACTCTTAATAGTTACAAACGTACCTCATTATCATCGTTTCTTTACGAAACTATGATCAAGACCTTACTTAACAGACTGGAACCACAAGTTGATGCTACACTTAGGTGATTACCAAGCAGACATCAGAAAAGTAAGATCATGTATTGAAAAAAGATGTTAACTATCTGAACACTTCCAAAAGTCGGAAACACGGTTAATACTGTGATCATATTCGTGGGCTTTAAGAAAGCCGACGACTCTCTAGAGAAGCAGACTATCTTTGACTCGTATAAAAGACAGAGAGCTTAGGGCACCCGAACAATACACTCTCAAGGGCACCACATTCAGAATATAATTTGTGAAAGGCACCTCAGTACCATTCGAGATAACTACAGTGGATAGAAAAGAAGATGTACTCTTTAATCTGTACTGCTTACTGTAACAGAAACAGCGTTACCACTAAATGTCGGTTTTCGAAAAAGCTGCAGTGTATTCAGAATGGAGGAAGTGATGCATTTTCACCACACACATACCAGTTAATGGCTCCATTGCAAATCCATTCATAAATTCACTTAGAGGACACTTCAAAACGAGTCTTTTAATTATATGTTGTAACAAATTACAATCAAGGAATTTTATACATCTCGATACACGTTTAAATTATTTGTAGCCAATGATGTCGTTTACCTTGTAGGTAGCATACAGACTAAGTCAACAAATTTTCTTAAGACAAGACCAGTGAGCGTTTTCTTGCGTTTGCAATAAAACGTGACTTAAACCTTGTCTTCTTTCTTCCCGTAAGAACAGTTCTTTATATTAAATATGCCTATGCGTACAAGCTGATTACAATGTAAGCGTTATTAAATATTTTCCAGAACAACTACGGGCAGTGTACCGTTCCTGATGAAATATGTGTGTACTAATAGACTTGTAGTGTTTTCCATCGAAAAAAGTAAGATTTTTTCCAATTTCCAGATAATCGACCATTCTGACAGATCTACTGCTTCATATTGAAAATTAATGGACAAGTATTTCCATGCTGAAATGCATTCCGTGAAAGGATGGTCCATATTTTATTATAGTTGGTTTTGCACAAGATTATCAAAAAAAAAAAAAAAAAAAAGGTTCAAATGGCTCTGAGCACATCTGAGGTCATCAGTCCCCTAGAACTTAGAACTACTGAAACCTAACTAACCTAAGGACATCACACACATCCATGCCCGAGGCAGGATTCGAACCTGCGACCGTAGCGGTCGCGCGGTTTCAGACTGAAGCTCCTAGAACCGCACAAGATTATCAAACAATGGGAAACAAAAGTCAAACGGCGTCAGTTAGGAAGAACATGTACAAAAAAATACTGATAAAACGTCTGGAATTCACAGATTACACGGCAGACTCAGCTACAATAGGCACGAAGCAAAAGAAGCTCTGGAATACTTGCAGAAACTCTATGTCCTAACAGATTTACACATAATGTATGAGTAGAGGCAATACATGGAAGAAAAAGCAACACACAAGTAATGCGCACAAAACACGATAAGGTTAGCAGACTGCAAAAATTCAAATATCTAGGGGAATATATACAAATAAGAGGATCAAACAAGCCATCTGACGCAGAAGGAATACAAACATTTCAGAAAGTGCACAAACTCACATGGGCGCACTAAATTAAAAGAAACATTTCAAGACAAAACAAACTCAGGAACTACAACACAGTTACCGGAAGCACTCCAACATTAGAAGCGTTCAATGTCTGATCAGAGAGACTGAGAGATAGAACATAAAATTCTCAGAAATATTTTGGGAGTAATATACGATGTTTTTACGGAGAATCCAACCAATAAATTATAAGAACATGTAGGCAGACTTAGAGACACTATCGTAAAACGGCTACTGACGTTATACGGACACATACATAGAATCAACAGCAGCATCCTCACAAACAGCATTTTTGATGCTGTGAACATCTCAATCGTCAAACGCGATTGCTTTCAACAAATAGAAGAATACCTAAAGCAAATGGGGAAAGGATAAATGAAATAGTCAAATTCAGAACTAAATTATGAACTCTTACTTTGAAGTAAAATAAATGAAGAAAAAGGGAAAAATGGACAGCATAAAGGAAAGAGAAACACAGTCAAAGAATGAAGAGACTTTGGGAAGAGAAAAAAAGGGACAGACAAGAAAAAATTAAAAAATCTTGTAACCACATAGTTAAAATTGAGTAGTACTTACAATAAATGGAACATTATTGTTAGCAAATGCATTTATTATTTCCATATAAATTATTATTGTGAAGCATTCTTGATCATGAATTTTTCAGTTTTGGCATATGAATACTAATGTTGACTAGTGAAGTGCAGCTCATCGCAGTCAGGAAAACATGTGGACCATGCGTTAAGTCAGTTACTTGAAACGTACGTAATTAGACTGAACACTGACAGTCACAACAGTAAAATTTTGTATCCTACCGGAATTAGTTGTTTAGGACTGCGTATAAATATAAGGATAGCAAAAGAAAAGAAAGACAGTGATTTCGGACGACTATATACTGCCAAATTGTGACTGTTTCCATGAAATATATTTCTGTGCTTGGCGTGAATTATTGAATCTTTACTACGGTTGTGTAAACAAACACAGACGCGCCTTAAAGTTACAAAGACGTCGTCACTGACAAGGCCCTTTCGTAGTGGATATCAGAGCAAAACACTTCGGGTCAGGATGATTTGACGTGTTTCCCACTAGAGGCATGCGTACAAAAGAAGACGTAAAGTATGAATACGACACTTTTATATGAGTAATACAAGATCTGTAAGCCTTTCCATTGCTGACAGTAACATTTTTCCAGTTTCCAGCTGAGTGAATATTCCTAGCCTAGCTCCTTCTTCACGTGGAACATAAAATGGTGGGCAAGTATTCCGACGATGGAATGCAGTCCTTGGAAACTTTCCCATAACTTCTGAATGGAATATTAATATCCGCTTTTAACCTGTTCCTAGTTATTTTTTCCCATCGCTCATTATACCTTTCACCACTTTCAAAATATTGCATGCAATGATATGATTTTTTCCTTACGAATTGCAACATATGTTACTGGATCAGTTACATGAATGATATCCTTTGTTTAATAGATGAGCCTCCAGCAGAAACTGACCAGCTGAATGAAGATGTAAGCACAGAACACAAAACGATAAAATTTACACTAGGAAAAGAGTATGACAATGGAATAAACTTTTTAGTTTATGACACAAAAATGTCAGGATAGATATGAACCTACAAAAGACTCACAAAATTATAAATCCAACGTCAGATCATACACACTCTAAAAAATAATAAGCACTCATGCACAAGTTTCGTAGACCCAACACAGGACCGCTCAGCAGAAACATCTACCCGGAAGAACTAGACATCACCACACAAATAAGAACAAACAGTGGTAGCAACAGTAATCTAGTCAGAAAACTGAACAAAAAAGACAGCCATTAAAAACGATATATACACAGCCACACACAACAGCACAACAAAACAAACACAAACAAGCACACACAACAACTATACAAAGCAAACATGAAAACAAGGAAGAAGATCCAAGATGATACACAGTGACATGCAGGAACAAACTCTCACACAGAATAACAAACATTTTCAAAAGACAAGACCTAAACCTAACATTCAAAACATACAATTCAATACATTCTTCAAATAACAAACGACGCAGATATCCACCAGAAAGGAGATCGTATTAGAAAACGAAAGTACGGAAACTCAGAAATTTTGCAACACTTACAGAAAACAGAGATTCTCTGCACATGTAAGCAGACAGTTATGGGGCTACATTTAGAAAACAGAATGACCACTAGTAAAACCCCAAGGCTTGCAACATGAGAGAAAGTTGTTTGTGTTACAAACAGAGGATTAGATAGCCTTACATGCTATGATTAGAGGATTAGATAGTCGTCAGTGAGTACCCTTCCGTTTTACTATAAACATTTGAATGAACTCTTTTAAATCTATACCTAACCAGTTTGTTCAAACGATTATCTAAATTTGCAAACAAAAGTATCGATCGTGCAACATTTCAGGATACCCACTAAGAATGAATTGTGAATAAGGGGACACGCATTTTTCTGTACAACTTAAATAACCATAGTAACGTGCAGCAAGCAACAGGCGTTATGCTTAGAAGCACCTGCAATTCGTATCCAGCTGTTGCAAATTTGGCCGCCACAAGAAAGTTGATTTTGTTATTGCTCAGACTCAGCCTCTGCTATCGTTCAGGCACGACGCGATTTCGACGACGCGGCGATTATGTTTCCACTTTCCCGTTCCGCGTTTTTAAGAACTTTAATTGTGGCAAAATGTTGCGCTGCCATTGTTAATATGAACACCTACATCAGTTTGTGCAGTTCAGCCTGCAACGTTTTAGTACGAACATAAAGGCAAGCTTTTTCTATTTGCTGTTTTGAACCACACGTGTAAATCTATTTAACGCGCCTCCAGCATTAAGTTCATGAAGTATGTCATTTCAGTCAACAGGATTCAACTTTATTGTGCGATCGTCATACCTGGAAGTCATTGTTCAGAAATTTAGCTTGGTAACAGCAGAAATCTCACAAGTATATGGATCTGTTAAATATACCGTTTAATTTGTACTCATTCTTGAACATCTGGCGGAAGGGTTTAAGCTTGAATTGGGCAGCGAGACTTAAGCCGTATTCACAGGGGTTACTGTAGTTCTGCCGTGCAAAGGTTTCACTCCGTCGCCTTCCGTGGGTAATTTATGCTTGATTGACCAGTAATAAATGCTGATTAATTTAAAATAACTTATTACTAATCTTCGGTACAGCGACTGGATTCTAGACTTCCTTGCAGACAGAACCCAACACGTCGCACTTGACGGAACTATATCGACTGCTTTAAAGGTAATTCTCGGATTATCTCATGGCACAGTGATCGGACCTTTATTTTTTACAGTGTATATAATTTATGACGGTGACTTCCGGCATAAGATGTCACCCCCATTTAGCCAACCACCTCAACAAAGAGGGTGGAGAAGCCGACAAAGGGTCAGGGCACTCTCTTGTTCTTGGGGTGGGAAACTGCCTCCAAAGACGGAACGGCATAAACATGCAGAAGGGAATGGAAGCCAGTCCATTAAAGACACTTCACTTATATTCACTGGACATGTGGCTTGTAATCGAAAAGGGGTCATGATGACCTCTCCATTGGCCAATGATTACGGACTAGACCCCCATTTGGATCTCCAGAAGTGGACTGCCAAGGTGGAGGTCACCATTCGAAAAAGATTCAGTAACCAACGAAAGGGTAACGTTCCACGATCGAAGCGTGGGCTCCCAGAAGCTTGAACGTGGTAGGGAAGCTAGAAAATCCGAAGAGGGAAATGCAAAGGCTCCGTCTCGATATAATAGGAGTTAGTGAAGTGAAGTGGAAGAAGGCAAGGATTTCTAGTCAGATGAGTATATGGTAGTATAAACAGCAGCAGAAAATGGTTTAATGGGAGCAGGAATCGTTATGAGTAGGAAGGTAGGAAAGGGAGAGTGCTACTGTGAACAGTTCATTGATAGGGTTGTTCTTACCAGAATAGACAGAAAACCGACACCGACAACGATGGTTCAGGTATACACGCCGACGTCGCAAGCTGAAGATGAAGAGATAGAGAATGTATATGAGGACTTGAAATGTTAATACAGTAAGTAAACCGATATGAAAGCTTGATAGTCAGGGTGGACTGGAATGCAGATGTAGGGGAAGGAGTAGATGAATTCAGTTTTGTCATATATTTTAGTTAGTAATAGCGAATACTCCGTTCAAGAATTACAACAGGTGGAGGTATACTTGGAAAATGCCGGGTAATACGGGAAGATTTCAGTTCGATTACATCTTGCCCATACAGAGATTGCTAAATCCATACCGGATTGTAAGACGTACCCAATAGACATACGCTCATATTACAGTGTAGTAGTGACGAAGAGCAAGCGGACGTTTGAGAGATTAGTCAGGAAAAATCAATACGAAAGAAGTGGGATCGAAAGTACTAAGAAATGACGAGGTATGCTTGAAGTTTTCTAAGGTTATGGATACAGCGATAAAGACTAGCTCAGTGCGTAGTACAGTTGAACAGGAATGAACATCTCTAAAAAGAGCAATCACAGGTGTTGGAAACTGAAACAAAGGTACAAAGAAGGTAACTGCAAAGAAATCATGGGTAACAGAAGAAGAACTTTAGTTGACCGACGAAAGAAGGAAGTACAAAAATGTTCTAGGAATATCAAGAACACAGAAATACAAGTCGCAGAGGGATGAAACAAATAGGCAGTGCAGGGAGCTAAGAAGAAATGGCTGCTTAAAAAATGTGAAAAATAGAAGAGACTGACCCAGCATACAGGAAAGTCAAATTACCCTTCGGTGAAACTAAAAGCAAGGGTGGTAACATTAAGAGTGCAACGGGAATTCCACTTTTAAATACAGAGGAGAGAGCGGATAGGTCGAAAGAGTCCATTGAAGTCCTCAATGGGGCAAAGATTTGTCTGAGGTGATTAAAGAAGAAACAAGAGTCAGTTTAAGAGGGATTATGGATCCTGTATAAGAATCAGTATTTTTGAGAGATTCGGTGCACTCAATCTCGAATAAGGCAGAAGGGTATTAGGTAACATTCCATCAGAATTTCTAAAATCATTGGGGTAAGTGGAAAATAAACGGCTATTCACGTTGGTGCGTAGAATGTATGAGTTTGGCGACATACCGTCAGACTTCGGAAAAATATAATCCACACAATTCAAAACTCGGCAGGAGCTGACAAGTGCCAGAATTATCGCACCATCAGCCTAACAGCTCATGTGTACAAGGTCCTGACAAGGATAATATACAGAAGAATGGAAAATAAAACTGGGCATGTGTTACAGGACGATCAGTCTGGCGTTAGGAAAGGTAAAGGCACCAGGGAGGCAGTTTAGACCTTGTGGTTGATAATGGAAGCAAGATGAAAGAAAAATCAAGACACGTTCGTAGGATTTGTCCACCTGGAAAAAGCATTGCACAATGTAAAATGGTGCGACATTGGAGGCTGAATTCTGAGAAAAATATTGATATGCTATTGGGAGAGACGGAACGAGTAATACACAATATATACAAGAGCCAAGAGGGAATAGTAAGAATGGACGACCAAGAACCAAGTATTCGGATTTAAACGGGACGTAGTCATTTGCCCCTTCATTTCGTCTGTACATCGAAGAGGAAATGACGGAAATAAATAAAAAGGTTCACGAGTGGAATTTAAATAGAAGGTGAGAGGATATCAATATATCAGTGCTAAGACTGAGTACAGAATATGGGTTGAGAATAAATCGAAGAAAGACGAAAGTAATGAGAAGTAGCAGAAATGAGAAGAGCGAGAAAGTTACCATCAGGCTCGATGGTCACGAAGTTGGTGGAAGTTACGCCATTTTATTATGTAGGCAGTTAAATAACTAATAAAGGACGGAGCAAGGAGGACATGAACTGGAAA
The DNA here is from genome assembly GCF_023864345.2 of Schistocerca serialis cubense. NCBI lineage: Eukaryota > Metazoa > Arthropoda > Insecta > Orthoptera > Acrididae > Schistocerca > Schistocerca serialis. The sequence continues at coordinate 12,547,646 of NW_026047583.1, forward strand.
CAAGCAATGGAAAAACGGGCATTTCCCATCAAAAGAAGTCTACTAGCATGAAACATAAGTCTTGGTTTGAGGACTAAATATCTGAGAACATAAGTTTCGAACACAGAATTTTATTATAGGGAAACACTGACAGTGGGGAAACTGGAGCAGGAGAGAACCGAAGCATTTTAGAAGTGTTGCTGCAGATGAATGTTGAAAATTAGGTGGGCTGTTGAGGTAAGGAAAGAGGAGGTTCTGCGCAGAATCGGGGAGGAAAGCAATATGTAGAAAAAACTGACAAGGAGAAGGGATAGGGAGACAGAACATCTGTTAAGACATAATGGAATGACTTCCATGAAACTAGAGGTAGCTGTAGAGCCCAAAAAATGTAGGGAAGAGAGAGACTGGAAAATATCCAGCAAATAATTGATGACGTAGGTTGAAAGTGGTACTTCTCTGAGATGGCACAGGAGGGAACTTCGTGGCGGGCCGCATCAATCCAGTCAGAAGACTGATGACTCAGCAAGAAAAGAAATGGATAAATTATCTAATAGAAAAAATGGAAAGTTCTTCAGAATGTTCGCGGTTGTCTGTAAGAAAGCAACCTTAAGACTGTTTGCAGATGATGTGGTTTAAAGTAACAACGCCGGAACACCGTATCGATTTTCGAAATGGGCAAACGTAAATAAATGGAACATATTGCGGATAAGGAGAAAAAGAAATCCGCAGCTGCATTCTTCACGAGATGTAACTCAACAACAACGGAATTGGCTTGCAAGGCACTTCTTGGAGAGAGTTATGAGTATTATTCACCAATGTGGGGTCCTTAGCAGGTAGGATTGATAGAAGAGATAGACAAGATCCAAGGAACAGCGGAGCGCTTTGTCACGGGTTCGTTTCCTCAACGCGAGAGCGTTACAGAGATGCTCAACAAATTCCGTAGGCAGTTTTTGCAAGACAGGTGTTGTGCGTCATGGAGAGGATTCAATAAAACGAAAAATCAGTCCAAGCTGGAAATGTTTTATTTTTCTTTGGATGACTAGTTTGGGTTCAAAATGGTTCAAATGGCTCTGAGCACTAACTGCTGTGGTGATCAGTCCGCTAGAACTTAGAACTACTTAAACCTAACTAACCTAAGGACATCACACACATCAATGCCCGAGGCAGGATTCGAACCTGCGACCGTAGCGGTCCCGCGGTTCCAGACTGTAGCGCCTAGAACCGCACGACCACTCCGGCCGCCACTAGTTTGGAGCCGAGACCCATTTTCATATCAACGTAACAAAGTCAAAAATGGCATTTCCGAAGATAAAAAAAAGTGTTATGCACATTTACTGTGCATACCGATAACTTTAAATATACATTCCACATTTGTTAAAATCTTTGGAAATGCCATTTCCAACTTTGTAATGTAGATTTCAAAAGAAGTTTCAGCTCGAAACTAGACATCGAATGAAAAATAAAATATTTGCAGCTTGGACTGGTTTTTCTTTCTACCGAGTAACAGAAGTGCTGATCCTGGTTACTCCAACATGCTGTAAGTTTGTATATACGAAGATGTTTACTATTGAAATTTCGAGAGAGCAGTCTCTCAGAAGAGATGGACAACATGAGTTTCCCCATATTATACATATCACGAAATTATCTCGACTAGAAAATTCGATAAATTAAAATTAATACAGAGGCTTAACGACAGCCATTTTCAGCCGTGCCATTCGCGAGTGGAACAGGGAAGTACTACCCTCCGCCACACATCGTTTAGCAGCTTGCCGGGCAGGAACTAAATTATTAATGTATCATCTACATCTGTACCCCGCAAACCACCATACGGCGTGTGTCAGAGGGTATACTGTGTACCACTGTCATTTCCTTGTTCTGTTCCAGTCGTAAATGGTTCATGGGAAGAACGATAGGTGGTAATACTCTCTGGGTGTGCTCGAGTCCGTCTAATTTTGCCTTCACGTTCTTTTCGCGAGGTCACGTAAGTGACAGTGATATGTTGTTGGCTGATAAATTTAGGAACGTACTCTCTTTTAACTTTACCAGTAAAGCAACCGTTTTACTGAATGCTTTCTTTGAACCGTCTGCGACGGGAGTTGCCTGAGTATCTCCGGAATGGTTTTCGCCCTCACTGTGTGAACCCGTGGGGAAACAGGCGGCTCTTCTATCGCCTGATCGAACGAGTGTTTTGTAAGCTACTTCCTTTGTTGATGAGCTCAATTTCATGACTGTTCTTGCAATTAACTTTAGTATGCCATCTGTTTAACCTCCAGTCAGTTTTATGAAGTCTTTCCACGAAAATCGCTCCGTACTCGCACTTCTGGGCATTTGTAAATGTTACTCCTTCCAGTGATTGTTCTGCAAGAGGATACAATAACGGATTTTTCTGCCTGTTACACACAAAACGTTACATCTGTTTGTGAAGAAGGTCTTTTAAAACTCCCTGCACCAATTGCAGATTTTCTGCAAGTCTTCTTGCATCTCTACACAGTTTGCTACCTTTGCAACTTTTCTTTTACGAGCACCGTAAACGAAGAGGCGCGTGGATCTTCCGACGCCATCCGCTATGTCATTTATACGGAGGAGGGCCAGACGTAAGAACGAAAGTAGCTTTCGCTCCATGAGTCACTGCCAACCGACATTTCTCAATGAAACTTTAACCGTCCATAGAAGGAACACGTACAGCACAGCACAGCACAAACGGTAACTAAAAGTATTCGAAATGAGAGGAAAAGAGATTACACCTTTATTGAAAGACTATAAATACAGCGAAGTAACCCTGCTGTATGGTGGTCCCCTGGACGTTACAAAAAGAGGGACACGTTTAATCAGGACGGACGACAACGCACGCTCTGCAACTTGCTCCCATGTTGGGCACAAAGTCTGTAAGGAGTTTTTGTGGTGGGGTGTTTCATTCCTCCACCAGGGCGGACCACAACGGCAGCATGGTCTCTGGTTCATGTGGTCGTACTGCAGTACGTCTTCCCAACGTATCTCACACGTGCTCGATGAGGTCTCGGTAGTGGGAATTATTGCTAACTGAACCAGTCTATTCTCCGGATATCCTCTCGTTCCAAGAACTGCTCCACAGCCCTCTTCGATGCGGTCAGGCATCGTCATCCTCAGAAATGGGGTCAGGAGCGGCTGTTCCTTGAAAGGACGGATTTGGGGACGGAGTAAGTTGTCATAGTAACGTTCACCTTCGAATGAACCGTGTTCAGAGATCTGCGATGGCGCCAGGTGTGCAGGGATTGCACAAACGACGAATCATGTCGCTTACTCTTCTCGTTTGAGAGCAGAGCCAGTGATTCTGGACGTTCCCTCATCTGGCGAGAGGTGAGAATACGTAATTCACCCAGGAACATTGTCGGACATGAACGTTTTGGAAGTCCAGATTTTGTGGTATGGTGAGGCATAATGTTGTAGCGGCAAATTAACCTCGAAAGATTTGAACACAGTACAGCCTCCGGTCAACGTCATTGTGACACTGTACTGCTTCCCATGTGGGTATTTTCGGATGGCATTCGTCCGTCACTTCATGTTTAGGACTCCGCATCTCAATCGATATAAAAGCAAAAGTTATAGAACGGGAACACGTTGCTGAACATGTGTTACCGTCCGTGGGGATCACACACCCTGCTAAGAGGCTCGTCCAGCCTTTTGTAAAGTCCAGGGCACATTCACCATTCGACCATTCGTGGTCACCTGAGTGTAGTTATTGCCTTTGACTATAAGTGGCATTTACATTCGTCTCACTGAGTATTCCTTGTTGTTACCTTATGTGCTGTAGTGCAGCTATTCTTTCTACGTACGGTCCAAGTTTCACCGAGAAATGATAGTTGTCTGTGACTCAGTGGGCGTAAGTACATAATTACACACAGCAGTTTACATTCTATGGAAACTATAGGCATATTTACACAAGCAAAATCACTAGAAATACTCCGCTTCTCCAGGACCAACGATACAAAGCTGATAGGAAAGGAGAAAGTTGTTTCGTATCCCACTAGGTCTAGTGTCTTATTCTCTGTTGAGTGATTTCAGATGCTTTTCTATCCCACAGTCGCTTATTGTGGTAGGTGTCATTTCGAGACTCGTGTGACGTGTCAAAGGAGGAACTACAGTGCAGTCTTTCTCGGTGAAACAGTTCTGACGAAAAGACTTCTGGTAATACGGCTTTCCCTCTGTCATCCTCCGCTTCGATATCACTATGATCCGGGAGTATCTATACTGCTGATTTCGATCGCAAGACCAAAACATATTAAGGTTTTGTGTCAAGTCGGAAGATGGAATCTTATTTTCGAGTTCGTTGAGCGCTTCATGAGTGCCACTCCTTAAGCTGCTTTTGGCTTCGTTCATGTTTTGTTTGTCTCCGAGACTCCGCGTACGCTTAAATTTGCAATGGGGCTCTCTTTGCTTTCATTGCAGCTTTTTATAATCACTGTCGAACAACGACGTATATTTTCCATCCCTCGCAACTTTGTTCCACACATATCAGCTGTAAAAGCGTATTGTACAATTCTTTTGAATTTTGTACATTGATGTCAGTCCTAGATATGTAATTTTTTCGTTGGCCGATTAGCTAATCCGAACTCTTGTCGCTCTTGTTAAGCGGAGATATATTCCTACGTTTCTCGCTATTGCAATATAGAATCCTGCTCAACTGTGCTATAACGGCTTTACTACCGGAGGTTCCCTTTTCTACTGCGTCGGAAGTTCTCGCCTGTTGCTGACCAGGATGTCTAATATGTTATCTTCCCGAGTCGGTTCCCTGATTAGGGACTCCAGTTTATTTTCGGATAAGTGATGTAGAAAATTTCACATATTCCCCTGTTCCTACTTCCAGCCTTAATCACTTGAGTCTCCGAGAACAAATCTGCATCTGACTGTTGTTACAGAACTGAATTGCAAAGAAGAAATTAGCAGCAGACTCACTTTTATGACTTATTGTGTCGCTTGACAAGGTCACAAACATGCCTAGCCACCTTGTAGTTTTACTACCTGGACATATGAGACGTATTTCATGCTAGTGAGATCTCATTTTGCCTGAATGGTTGTTAGATCTTGTTCATTATGTTCCTCATCACCCCGTAGGAGTCTTCCTAAGAGTCGTATACAGCATTTATACGCAGATTGTAGTAGTATTCTGTCCTAATTTATGGATTAAATAACTACGAAACTCCTCACTAGTAGATTTCACAGTAGATGAAAAAGGAACTGTAGATCCAATAACAACAGATGAACTCAGTAAAGCTTATAAAGTCTAAGAAGGAAGAAGGCATGAGAATGTGGTGATATGAACTCTAAATTTCTTCAACTGTCCATATAAGAATGAAAAATTGTATTAACATTGGTCGTATCGCCAACGCAAAAGGATTTGATTAGGTAACTCCAAAAAAATTACTTCAAGTCTTTTTACGCAAAGGCCTTAAACAAAATTAGTTAGAACGATCATGCGTATGACAAAACATGTGTTAAAATGATTGTGCAGTGATGAAAGTTGAAATGATACATTGATTTAGACAAGGATGGCCTCGGTCACCAAATCATTCTACTTTCCTTATCATGAACAATTTCCATATATTTCTTGTCAACACATTTTAATGTATATAACTCTACCACAGACTCAGTACTATTTGAGAACTGCCGTATTACTTTATTTGGAAAGCGAGAGGTCCTACAACGTTCGTTGTATGCGCTTGAGAATGTACTCCAATCCTTATCATAACACCACAGTCGTCTAACGTCTCTAGAGACGTGTGTTAATGTGCTTCCCCACATTAAAGCGCTGATAAGACATAGCGCTGTGTCGGCTGTTAAGTGCCGGTGTCAGTGCGCTCGTGGGACATGAAATCAGTGTTTGGTGGAAAATTACGCTGCTACGGTTTCAGTCACAAACGTCTTGGGAGCTTCTAAAGACTCGAGCACTCGTGGCAGTGCATGTGGCGATCCGTGAGGTTGGGTCAGCACGCCAACGACTAGCTTCACCCCAAGCCACTTTCTGCCACAGCATTGAAGAAGACCTTAAGTCAATGCTAGGCAGTAGATTTTCACGTGCAACACAATAATCACAATTCGCAATGAAAACATGCCTACTAACGGGAATGAGATCCACTGAATTCCATACTAAGCACTTCGGTGAAGACCAGATAACTGTGCTGCAGAAATAGTGGCCACCTATTCGACAGGAAGAGAACACTTCGGTTCAACTCCACACGGCTCTAAACAGCTGAAACAGCTACCACTTCACAAATGGCTGAATTGGCAGTATCATGATGAAAGAGTGGACACGAAGATTATCCTTACGTCATCAAATCGGGAGAATGTCTCGTTAGCAATGTAGCAACGCGAAACACCTGAAGAGGAATGTGCGATATTACTATATAGGCAGCTTTGAACAGTGACGAAATTGTAATGCCTTAGTGTGACATCACCTATTGTAGTACACTTTGAACTTATTTGCTCTACACTATTGTTCGATTTCATATTTGTGCTCGTCCCGGAATAAATTACATTTCAACCTTTGAAGCGTCTCTGGAACAATAGGATTTTGTAGTAGAAATAATAATGGGATCCGCTGTAAAGCTTTCTTTGAGATACCGATTCGTTCTCTCTCTGTCATACCACTAATCTAAGACTGAGTACCTCATTCGTAACTGATATTATCTTTCACGACGTAATATACAGTGCTGACAAAGGACAGTGGATATCTATACGAACATATTCAGCAGACAGTGTTATCGTGTACAAAATATAAGAATGGGCAGTCGTTTGACAGAGCTGTCCTTCATTGTCAGGTGATTCATGTGAAGTGCTTTCGGGCGTGATAATGGCTCCATGACGGGAATTAACAAACTGTGAACGCGTAATGGCAGTTCGGAAATCAATAGGGAATTGAATACTTCAAGGCCCAAAGGGTCGAGAGCGGGTCGAGAATACCAAATTTTGGGTATTACTTCCTGTCACGGACCGAGGGCAGCTGCGTTTGCATTAGGTTGTCAGTGCTAAAAGACCACCAACACTATGTGAAGTAACTGCAATACCATTGTGGGACTTACGACGAACGTATCCATCACGAGATTGCTCCGAAATTTGACGTTAATGGGCACACGACTATGGCAGCACACGACTGACGAGAGTGCCTTTGCTAACAGCACAACATCGCTTGCAGCGCCTCTCCTGGGTTCGCGGCCATATTCATAGAATTCTACACGATTGGAAAATTCATAACATGCTCACATTGGTCGCAGTTTCACTGGGTACGAGCTTACTGTAGGCTTCGAGTGTGTCGCAGAACCCACGAAGGCACGGACCCAAGTTTCCACAAGATACTGTGCAAGCTCATTCTGTCTCTGTAATGGTGAGGGCTGTGGTTCCATAGAATAGACTGGGCATTCTGGTCAATCTCAACCCAGCATTGACTGGAGTTAGTCGTACTCATGTACCTGGATACCATCTGTAGCCATTCATGGATTTTATTCCTATCGATGACACTGCGCCTTGCCACCGGGCTACAATTGTTAACGATTGGTTTGCAGAAAATTCTGGATAATTCGAGTGCACGATGTGGCCACCTAGATCACCCGACATGTACTCCATCGAACATTTATGGGGCATAATCGAGAGGTCAGTTCACGCACAAAATCCTACTTCAGCAACACTTTCGCAAACATCGACGGCGGTAGAGGGTAGAGGCAGCAGGGGACATCCGACGACTTGCTGAGCCCTTTCCACATCGAGTTGTTGCGCGAACCCGTGCAAAAGCATGTCAGACACGATGTTAGGAGGCTTTCGTCACCTCAGTGTACAATTCGCGTAATGAAAACTCCCTCTTCATTAAAAGTTCAAAATATTGCCAGAAATGTGATTTAGTGTTCATTACCAAGTGTGACACACAGGCGTCTAGCTCATTTCAGCGCTGTTCCATAAAATTATAATCCCCACTTTAAACTATTAAACGTCTAACTCACTTTGTGAATACTCGAAAGCATTGCATATATAGCGTCACATATTCCGTGAGATTGTTACAAAAATTAAAGCAACAAAGATTTCAGCTCTGTGGAAGTTACCCAGAAGTGCTACAATATAAACACGTCATTAGAGTTTTATCTATCATAGGGAATCTAGTAACCAACCAGGTGTCCGAAACACGCTTCATCATCCGACAGCAAAGTTTTATACGCCAGCACTAACTTCCTATACAGATAGTGAGACAGAATAATCTACGTTATGCTGATTGTAATTCAAATCTCCTGCTAAAAGACGAATAAGGAGTGACACCAAGCCACTGGATCATACCTGTTATTACTGATGCGTCTCGTGTCCCCAAAGCTGGAGCTAAGACTTCTTGCGAAGCTCACAAGCTCGGAATGAGATTTTAACAGCGGCTGTTGTGCTGTAACAAAAGCTCTAACACTTCACAACAGAATATCAATAGTTTCTTTGCGGTTTAACTAAGCGCACGATTTCGTAACGACACTACGATAGCCTCGGCAGAAATCGCAATGATGCTAGGCAACGACTCAGGCCCTTCTCCACCGACCGTGCATTGTTGCGAACGTTCCCAGGGATCGTCACTGAACAAAAACGCCGTGAATTACACAGAGAATTCCGCAGTGTTTTATCGGAGATGTTATGCGGGCATTTTGTATTCACTGTTGTTTAGAAAGGTAACACATGTAATAACCTAAATACAATTATGCATGGATGCCGTGACGTTGGTCCTTAAATTATGAGCTATAGAAAGACCTCGCGTCGTTAAAGGGTATATGTATATGGATTAAAATGAGTTAATAGTGAATAAAGAAATTATTGAACTAACGTGCTACTGGATATATATAAATTTACTCTCGTACAGAACAGAGAGGCGAAAGTTAATAGAAGTTCGAGTGGCTTAAAAATGTCCGTACCGAAGCATACAACTATCATCACCACACCTTAGCGAAAGATCTTGACAAATACCCGAGAAAAATACGGACAAACCCAAAATCGCTATGTGTGTCTTATACTTCTATCCAGTCTCTCGCTCACCAGTCTAGTGCGACAGCAAAAGATAGCAGAAGCGTAGCCAAATCTTATATTTCGCGTTTAAGAAACCCTTCACGCGCGAGAATCGTGCAAAACATCCCGTAGTTCGACCACTGCACAGACTCACGTATGGAGGACATACTAATATGAATCCCTTTCGTAGACAAGCAGGACAAAACTGAAAATAATTAGTTTGCCATGTCCGGATGGAATACCGATTAGGTATTACGAACAGTAGTCTTTGGTATTGTCCTCAGTTAGCTTGTATTTATAGCGAATCTCTACCCAGTGCCGGGTCAAGGAATGGAAAAAATCGTTGCAGAAAGGCAAAAGAACCGACCAGCAAAATTACAGACCAATTGCCATAATATCGGTTTTTTGCAGAGTTCTTGGCCTTATTCTCAATTCTAATACAGTAAATTCCGTTGAGAACGAAAGTCTTCTGTCCACGAATCATATTGTTTTGGAAATCATTTCTCGTGCCCTTTTCTCATATGACACCCCTCGAACCATGCATGACGAGCAACACGCGCATTCCATATTCCTAGTTATCTGAAAAGCGTCTGACACAATGCCCCAAAGCAGATTCTTAAGGGCGGTACAAGCATACAGATTACGTTACCTAAAGTATCAGACCCCAGTACGTTGTCTTCGACGGGGAGCATTCATCAGAGTGAAGGGCTCCGTCAGATGTCCCCTGGAAGTGTGATAGCACAGCTGTTGTTTTCGATATACTTAAGTGATCTGGTGGAGAGAGTAAGCACAGTCTGCGACTGGTTGCTGAAGATACTGTGATGTAAGGATAGGTGGCATCGTTTAGTGACTGTGCGTGTATACAGTATAAGTTAGACAAAATTTCTAGTTGTTATGGTGAATGGTTAGTAGGTGTCAATAAAGAAAAATGTCAGTTAATACATATCAGTAAGAAAAACAAATCGATATTATTCGAATACAGTGATGCTAGTGTACTACTTGGCACAGTAACGTCGACTGAATATCAAGGCCTAACATTTCAGAGCGATATAAAATGGAATGGGCATGAGAGGGTGATAGTAGGAAAGACGTAGGATCGACGGGTGTGTCGACAGGGGGCGGCGGTTTCAAACGTAGCGCCGACCGCTCGCTCCATGTGACATCACTCGGTTCCGTAACCTCTAGTTGCTGTCCAGCTTGCCTCCTGTATATGCACCACTCCAGTCCTCTCTGGAAGGCTCCACACGCTGCCGTAACATCTATATAAGTAGAATAGCGATCCTACACAGGCAGTCATATATTTCAACTCCTGATGACGATGTCCCAGGAAAATCGAGTGTCTTATTCGAAATGACGCGGCTTGTAAACCGAGTAGATTTTGTAGAAGCATGCTACATAGAAAGACTCCGAGATCACATCTTATGAAGCTCATTGTGGCTCGAAAAACATGTAAGCCACAATAATCTCACCAAAGTCACTCAAAGGTTCTCCACGTGCCTTGTGTAAACTAGGTGTTATTAGTAGATCAAAGGACTGCTGTTGATATGTAAAGTCAAGTTCAACGCCCCCCTCAGGATATGGCTGTCGAATTTCTCTGTCTTCTGCATTATTATTGGTGTGTATTACTATTACATTCTGCATGTGATTGGTAATAAACGGTCTGCGACGATTTTCACTTCTCAGAATTGTGGTGTGAGGTGACATGGGATATATGAATTTTCAGATATTATATTCCTGGCAGCTTGTTTAGGCATATCAGGTGGTACTGTAAAATATTACCTGTCCACTTCTACATGCAATTGTAGGCGCAATAGTTACCTGGATATTATACTATTATCATCTTCTCCATATTAATTCACATACACCTAGACTTCCAGCTGTATGTCTTTCTCTGTCATATCTTCATGACCATCACTCTAATCCACATTTCCCAAAATTGATTCATCATCACTGGTACTCTTATATGTACCTGCTAAAGAGTCGTTGAGGTCTTAGCCCTTTTCAGTCACCATCCAATATGAGTAAAATATATCACCGCCTACTTCAACAAAACACAAATTCTGTTTGTGCATTTATTGCAGGAATGCACGTCTTTTTTTTCCTGTGGACTGTGTAATTCACGGCGTTGAGGTCTTAGCCCTTTTCAGTCATCATCCAATATGAGTAAAATATATCACCGTCTACTTCAACAAAACACAAATTCAATTTGTGCATTTATTGCAGGAATGCACGTCTTTTTTTCCTGTGGACTGGTTACAACAATGGACACATAAAAGTCGGTTGAGAAAGCGTTGATCCCAGATTTTTAGCTATCTTGTAAAGTTGAAACATAACATTGAAAATCACATTTTCTATACTTGGGGTGTTTCCAGACCTCAATTAAAGAAATCAAAATTATTATTGTACACCCCGCAGAACAATCTTGAGTAGTTTGGTCATTTATAATAAAAATAATAATACATACCTGGAGGCCGAGAATCCTTTTTCAAGGTTGAAACTGTTTCATTTAATGTAACGGGACCTTGGGATGTAAAAGGACCATACCTATCAAGCAAGAGTTGCTAGGGTGCTGATATAAACAGATCTGAGCTTACGGTGCCTCTAGCGCCGACTGCCATTGTTCTCTGTACACCAACATATTCGTATGCAGTGATGTCTGGGATGTTCGGCCTGGAATCTCATCAGCCTGACAGTCCCCCGCCATACGGCCCGACAACCCGGAGTGCTGCTCTGGGACGCCATTTCATTTCACAGCAGGATCCCTGTAGTTGTCATGCGCGGCAGCACAGCGGTACGTTGTCGATATTCAAGCCCCAAGTCGTTGCTCTTCATTGGGAAGCATCCAGACTTACATTTCAGCAAAATAACGTCCATCCTATTACTGCTAGACTTTCTGCTACTAGTCGTCGTGCTTCCCAAACCCCTGCCTGGCCACCAAGGTGGATCTCTCCAGAACTGAGAACGTTTGGATAACTATTGGACAGTGGTCTCAGCCAGTCCGGGATTCTGACAAAATAACTCTCCAGTTCCTGAGAATTAGGCAACTTACTCCTCAGAAGGACATCCAACAACTTTGTCATCAATGCCAAGTTGCTTGCGTAATGGCAAGAGGTGGATGAAAACGTTATAGACATCTCCATTTGTGAATGTCTATCTGTTGAATAAATCCCTCAATTTTTCTGGAACTATAATTATTAGTTTCTCTGTACATGTACATTACTTCTTCCGATTTCCGTCCTATTCAGATAATTACTTTCGTGATGCGTCGGTTTTCTTTCTTTCTTTGTCTTTTATTTTATTTTACTGGTTTTTTTGGGTTTGGAATGTATAAAATGTGTTAAATAAGGACATAACAGGTGGTCAGCCGTAAACCTGTTTAAGCAATAAGACCTGCTTTTGCCTGAAGTGAAATCAACGGGATCCATCCTTCCCAATCTGACGCCGGTGTCTCTCACTACCTCAGTCGTTTATACCTGACGTGCTATGGTCGGATGTTTATACATACCTCGAACAAGTTAGCGTAATAGTGTATAAGATTATAGGAAACCATTTGGTCTCTTCATGCTTTTCGTATTTCGGAAGCGACAGTCTGCGTTCGAATAGTAATGGCGGCTGTTTTGGAGACGTACCGTGTGGCGTCCAGATCGTCTTCCCCCTCCGATGGGTCGAGGGCGCCAAAGACACTGTGGTCCAGAGAACTGACCAGTTTGGCACATTAGATCTTTTTTGGTACGTAACTACGGTTAAAAAATTGTCTCAAAAACCGTATGACCATGACAAAGCTTCTCTGGATGTGGAAGCCACCATTTTTGGTGGAATTTCCTCGTTTTGTCTGAGAGTTCCCTTTTGCTGTAACTTTTTCCTGCAATAATTCTTCAAGCAAACGAACATTTATGAAATATTATGTATTCCAATATTGTTGTATTTCTTCTCAGTGTCGCTCGTTTGTCACTGGTTTGTTTTGTCTGATCAGGCTCCCAAAAATTGATTTGTTTCCTCCGACACGATACTCCACCAGTTTGTTCTTGTTACTAGCAATGCACCTTCCTTCTATATTAGTACAATAGACAACATCCTCTAAAGTTTTTTGTGAGATGAAATTGTTCCATACATACTTTGAGTGGCAGTTGAACTACATGTTATTGGTTCAGGTAGAATTTTCATGGTACTGTATACTCGAATTCTGCTGCATGATGGCAGTGTTTTACTCCACTGAGTTCCATCAGGACCAATAAATAAACCAGAATTTCTGTAGTCTGTCTTCACTTGGAACGATAGAAAACGTGGATTAATTTTTCTTGGGACCGTCATCTTCCTGATCCAAAAGAGCTTTATGTTCAAGTCCTTCAGCAGCTCATGATTGAAATTCTAATCTTATGTATCTATGATGATGTTATTTTGCTTCTGTCACATAATATTGAATTCATGATGTAAATAAACGATAAAAGTACCTAGCACAATAATTCTGTTCATGACACTAAACTTACAGTCATCTCAAGTAATATTGGAAAGTGAGAAGCCTTTTCAGGTGCTAGGAAAGACTTAACATTAAGAACCATCGCTCAGATATGTTCTTTTATAGTATGTAGGCCACCAGGAACTGCAGTTGATGAAAGAATCAACATACACTCGACCAATGGAATGTTTTATTTGTTCAACAACGTCATACACTGTATAGTAACTTTCCTCAGTCCACCAACATGTACCAGACTAGTCCCTGTGTGGAGTAAAATTGCGAGACCCGAGTTATCGTGCTAACAGGTTTGCTTTTTGCTGTGAACAATACACAGATCCACACAGTACCAAAACTGTCAAGAAAAGAAAGCGTATAAATTATGGACTAGCTGACTCTTTGCAGTAAGCGATTCATGCGTCTCAAATAGGCACACAGACCAAGCCCCTTCACCTATGGTTTTTGGACTTGCTAGCGCCACACGAATTAGCTTTCAGCGATGCTCTGTCAGAAGCGCCGATGTACGAGCCTCTCCCCTCCAATTTTCAGACATGCACTTTCCATGAAATGCGTGTAGTGTATTGTGCAAGCGTAGAGTATGATGGATTTTTAAAGCCCCATTCCCATGTCTACACCAAGGACGAAAGGTACAAGGCATAATGATGATTTAACATAGTGGTTATCATACAATGTTGATGTGTAGAAGGTTATGAGTTCAAATCTTAACAGGTCCTTCAAATTTAAAAAGGAAAGGAAGGCAGAACCTGGAAATTGGGTTCGATTCCCGCCTGTACTAAGTTTCTTTTCATTTTATTTTATTCCTGACACTCTTAAAATTTTAATCATAAAATTTAAAGATAGAGCTGTTTAGTCATTGTATGCATGTCGTATGTAGGTGACTCTCTATACAGGGTGAACGTTAATAAAACTGGCAAACTGCAGGGACGGTTTGCTGACTGGAAATGGAAGGAAAAATGTCCTACGAACGTGTGTCTAGAAACAGATAGTGTGCGTGCAAAGACAAAAAATCGTCCCGGAACAAGTTACAGATCTGCATCGCAAAGACGTCACAACAGATGTTCAAAGTGGACTCCATGGGATGCAGTGCACGCATTCACAGGTCGCATCACGGATTGCCGCATTTTTTCACACATTCTGGCTTCTCTCCAACTAGCGTCACAGGCATTGTGAACACACTGTTGAAAGGTCTAGCACATCAGGAACTGGTTCAGCATGCACAACGCTTTTCAGATGCACTGAGAGGTAAAATTCCAGGGGATTTAATTCCGGTGCTCTAGCCGGCCATGCTACAGGGCCTCCGTCTCCTAGCCAACGTCCGGAGAAGATGAGGTGTTGGTGAAATGTAAATCGGAAGTAGAGTGGTGCTCTGACATGCTGAAATCAAATAACCTGTCGTATTGCCAAAGGCACATTTCCAAGCATCCCAGGCAGAGTATTCCGAAGGAGGTCCAGGTACGTTGCTCCGTCGAGGCGTCGCGGAGTACTAGTCTGCGCAATTGTGTGATCGTCAAGATCCCTGCCCACACACTGATGCTGAACCGACGCTGATGAGACGCCTCAACAACTCCTCAAGGATTATCTGTAGCCCACAGATGACGATTATGTAGTCTGAGGATGCGAGTCTAGTAAAGTTTGCTTAGTCATTAAAGTGGACTGATGAGAGAAGTTCCATAATTGTAATGTTCTGATGTAAGAAGCATCGACAAAATCCTTCCCATAGAGGAAAATCCGCTGTAGATAATCCTAGCTCTCGTTGCAGGTTATAGGGATAGCAGCAGTTGTCATGCAAGACAACAACAATCGTACTTTGACTACACCATGTTGATGGGCCACTTGCCTGGAGCTTGTACTAGGGTTCGTCTCAATATCATGTAGAACCTGGTCCTCAAAATACGATGCACTCAAGCCCTCCCGCTGCCTACCTGCATGTTCGTCTACCTGAAAGGACCCAAAATCACATAAAGGCCGAAAAAGGTTGTGATGTAGCTGGTGCCCAGTTATGGTATTTATTTTGGTATGGCTCCCAGTGTGGGGCGATCTCATTGGTAATTTTCATGTTATGATGTCATGCACTAAATTCTTTTTTCACTACAATAGAGATACAGAATATATAACTACGCAGCTTTTGGGATTCAGCTATATTCTCTCTCATCACTTTTCCTGATCATTCACTTTTGCGCAGCTGCAATTTCAGAGTTCTCTTAGCTTCCGGACTCACTGTAACTTGAAGTATAAATTGGTATTGGAAACAATCACACAACTTACAAGTGTCGTTTCTAGGTATCTGCAAACAAAACAAACTTAGCACCTGACAAAATAACACACGAGAGGTCACAAATATACCCGAGAAAAAGCAACGGACCCAAGATGGAAACTTGAACCCCACATTAATTAATTCCCAATCACATGAAGACTGACTGCTTACTTCACAGGTATTTTGCAACGGTGTTTTCTGTTTCCTGTTAGTCAGGTAAGACTCCAACCGTTTTGTAGCACTGGCAGTGACACTATAATATTCTAATTTACTTAAGGGGAGTCTGTGATCACACAGTCAAAGACATTTGACAGATCACAGAGAATGCCAGTAGCCTCTAATTTCCTATCTAATGAATTCAGTATGTTCTCACTGTACGCGTAAATAGGCTTTTGTATATGGAACCCTTAAGGAACCCAAACTGTGACTTGGATAATAAATTATTAGCAGTCAGATGCTTGACAAGACGCTTGAACACAACAACACAACCTTTTCAAGAGGTTTCACTTCAGACTATTTTAGCGTCTGGAAATGTTCCACATATCAAGAGATTGATTACACAGGTAACTTAAGATAGGACTCAATTCACATAAATGCTGTGATTAATTTTGTTGACATGTCATCATAACCACTAGAATAATTTGATTTTAGGGATTTTGTGATAGTTGCTACTTCTTTGGGAGAAGTGAGTGTCATTTACATTTTACTTAAGTTATTTGTGGAGACTGTTCTTAGATATTACCATTGCACTGCATTCTGATTCTGATAAACCCAAGCTGTCAGGCACAGAAACAAAATACTTGTTTTAGAGGTTTGCAAACCAGCATGCTCTTGTTGCCAATGTCTCATACAATTTTATAGCTATCTGTTCCTATTTCTTTCTGGTCTCACCTGCCGCAGTCTTCGCTGTATCCCATATAGTTTTTATTTTGTTACCTGACGTAACTTTCTTTTTCTCATAATAAAGCTGCTTAGACTTCTGGATTACTTTCCTCAATATTTTGCAGTAGTCGTTGTAATGTATTGCATTGTTAGCATCATAACTGTTCCTACATAGTTGACACGGTTTTCTTTTTGTCACGCTTGATACTTTTATTCCTTGCGTAATCCGCGGCTTATTTTTAGACTTCTGTTTAATTTGAGTTACCTTTAGGGGAAAACAATTTTCACTTGAGAAAATAGTTGTCAATATGTATCCAGTTCCAGTCTTTGAGTAGTCTCCTAAAGCTCTCATTTTTTAATTGATTTATTCCCCTCCTGTACCCGGATTTAATAGATTTTATATCCTCACAAGTTTCAAAGTTTACCATAAGACGATGCATATTAGGAACAGACGAATGACAGTGTTACTGACTGTAATAATTGCTCACTAACAGAGCTTTTGAACTGAATGTGGCCTCTGACAACCTGTCGATCAGGACACATACAATTATTGTCAAGAGAGCTCTTTCTCTCACCTATATATTGTGCACCATATTGAAAAAGGCTCCTATCACAGCACAAAAAGGACGGACGTGTCCTGGACAGAGTTAGGGATGCTAAAGAAGGGAACTACTTTTTCGACTTATATGGCAACTTTAATGACATTTAAATCAAAATATCTAGACATATTCTCACTTTTTTATTTGCTAATGTTAATATCCATGTCATGTAATATAATGCATTGTGTCACGTAAAGTAACATGATGAATGATGTTGTATCGTATAACATGACGCATGCCATCATGTCATCCATCATGGCGTCATGTCTTACAGTTGTAACTGGGTAACCTCTTTTGATGCTAGTCAACTGTCAGGATGAGCATTTCTACGAAGGGCATTTGATTCTAAAGTATTATTCTGACTCAAAACAACTCCTACTGAATGATCACTTGCGTCACAGGATAAAATAAATTCTTTATTATAATCTGGGTAGGCTAACACTGGACTATGTGTTAACTTATCTTTAACGGTTTGAAATGCCGATTCACAATCTTCAGACCAATGAAATTTTGCTCCCTTTTTAATAATTGGGTAAAGGTTCAGACAATTTCAGCAAAATTTTGAACATATTTTCGGTAATACGATGCGAGACCAATGAAACTTCGTATTACCTTAATGCATTGTGGTGTTGGGAAGTCCTTAACTGCCGAAATTAATCGAGGATCTGCTTTAATTCCTTTTTCACTAATGACATGCCCTATGTATGTAACCTCTGTCAATGTAAAACTGTATGTTTCCAAATTTAATGTTAATTAGCTTTTCTAAGATCTTTGAAATACGTTACACATACGCACAACATGTTCATTATTGTCTTCTACACCTTCTTGTAATTGTACACCGTGAATATAGAAAATCAATGATGTACATCCTAATGACTTTACTGTGCCTCCTCCTACCCCACTCAATCTAAACCTTGGAGGATAATATTTCTTTCCTCCAATGCATTCATTACTCACTGTCGATACGTTTGCGCCTGTATCCACCAGTATTCTTGCCTCTTTATCCTGTATGGTCGCAGATAACCAGTATTCCGCCTTCACATTCGCCTTAAAGGCATGAAATTTTATTGGGAACATTTGTCGGCGGCTCCGACATTCCCGTTTGAGTTTAACTGATTTCTACTTCCAAAAACTTTCTTAGACCTGCATTCCTAAAATGTGTGACCTATTCTTTGACAATTAGCACATTGAGGTTGTCTGCAGGTTTTTGCTATATGTCCCTGTCGATCGCACCTAAAACATCGTACTCCTGCTGAAAATACATTTCGCTTCTCCTTGTATCTGGCGGAAATGTCTATTTCTTCGAAAGCCGTCGCCACAGATACAGCTTCCACTAAATTTTTAGGAAACTCTGACCTGTCACGACGGGATGTTTCAGGAGGTAACCCACGTAAAAATGTATGCAGAACTCTATCTTCTGCCTCTTGTAAAATAACTTTATTTGCTTCATCGCTGGTTGTCAACTGATAGGTGTTAACAATAACTTTTCTAATCCTATCTACAAAGCTTTCTGACGACTCGTTTTGCCTCTGAGTGATAGTGTTTAATTTTTCCCTATAAAATCTACAGCTGCTCTGTTTTTGAAAACGTTTAAGTAATCCTTTCTACAATTCCTCAAATGTTGGAGCATTCCGTAATTCTTCATGGTACAATACGTGTGCTTTAGCCTCTCCTATCAATCTTAAATTTGTCATTTGTAAGAGGTGTTCATCTGACCATGATTCTAACTATGCAGCTGTTACTAAATCATCAAAAAAGGCTGTTATGTCCTCGCCAGCTTTACCTGAAAATGGAGTTACCAAGGACGCTGCTGAGCAATCTAGGGTGGGAGGGATTGAACCGGTTTGCCTAACCTCACACAACTGTTTAAATAATACATTATTATCATTTTTAAGCTGTGCTAGTTGACTAATTAAGCTCTGAATAGCTTCCTGAGTAGAAACCGCTTGTGGTGCTGACTCTGACTATGTACGATTTCGTGTCATCATTTTGCAAACTATTAGTTACACAATCCTACTTCACTGAATGAAAAGATGTTTAAATATTTTCGACGAACTCTAACAATTATGAGAGAAAATACACTTATAAATAAAGAAAATATTACGACTGCTATGCAAACCTCTATCTTTTCACACATTAAACAATACTAACTGTGGACCTTTAGTGACTGTCATTCACACCTCATATTGAGCCAAGGGTTTTTTCTCTGACACTAAATGTAGCTCTTCTGACACTAATTGTAACTGGGTTTTCTCTTTTGATGCTAGTCAGTTGTCCGGATGAGCATTAGTGCAATAGGCATTTGATTCTAAAGCATCATGTCAGGTTTAAACACACTAAATAATTACTTTTTCTCTCTTAACAACATGTGGGCAGGGTGGGTTCTTCCTTGGCTCGGGTATGAGGTAGAATGAAACAGCATTATTACATGAGATAACTTTTATTGAAAGTTTTGTACAACTGTTTCCTTACTGGATGTTCTAGCTGGGAGAGCGGCAGCTGTGTCGTTTGCGTAGCCTTGCTGCGTGAGCGGCGGCGTCTGATTACGCCTGGCGGTGTGTATCTCGCATCGCTGTTTCGCCCAGTTGACTGGAGACGCGCCTCCTGCGGTGGCCCGTTTAATTATTGAGAACGAAGTCGTGAATCGGATGGTGATACCTTGGATGTGGCGTCCCAGTGTTTCCCTTCTCTATGCGGCCGCGTGTGTCTGTGTTGTACGTCGGCCAGCGGAGAGGCGCGGCGGGGGAAGGAAAGTGTCCCGGACTCGAACAACGGACTCCAGCGTGACAGTCTTCGGCTGTCAGACCTTCATCAGCAGCTCACAGGTGACTGCTGATGTGAGGCCGTCTCCTTCCCGTCCTCACGAGTCACCCGGGTACGTAAAAATCAATACCTTTTAACTTCTGTCTTCTGGAGTGCAGTTTTACTGTAAACCTTGAACGTTCACATTGATTATGAAACACAGAAATTGCATCGGGATCGAATACAACAATCACCATGGCGACTTATGTCCAGGTGAGAAACACTTCAAACGGTCTGTTTTTTCAAACTTTCCTGGGAAATGTCGATTCACTAATGCAGGTTTACTGTAACTCTGGGGCCTTCACATTGACGATGAAACACAGAAATAGGAACGGGTTTGAATACAACAGTTACCGTACCAAATTCGTTCCGAGTGTGTAACGCTTCGAAAGGACTGGGATTGGAACCTATCCTAGGAGTTCAATAGTAGTTTCCGATGCACCCTTGCTTGTCTACTGTACACCTTGGACCTTTACATTGTGGATGAAGCATAGAGATTGTATCGAAATTGAATACAACAGGTATCATGCCGGCTTCTGTCCAGGTAAGAAATGCCTCAAACGGTCTGTGTGTGGAACGTGTCCAGGGGGTTCAGTAGCAGTTTCCGATGCACCCTTGCATGTCTACTGTATACCTTGGACCTTCACATTGACGATGAAATGTAGAAATTTCATAGGGAATGAACACTACAGGCACCATGCCGATTTCTGTCCAGGTGAGTAACGCGTCAAACGGTATGTGTTTGAAACTTTCCTGGGAGTTCAGTAGTAGTTTTCGATGCACCATGGTAGGTTTACTGTAATCCTTTGACCTTCACATTCACGATGAAACAACGAAATTGCATCGGGATTGAATACAACAGGCCCCATGGCGACTTCTGTCCAGGTGAGTAACTCTTCAAACGGTCTGCGTTAGGAATCTTTCCTGGGAGATCAGTAGTAGTTTCCGATTCACTAATACAGGTTAACTGTAATCCTTGGACCTTCATATTGACGATGAATGGCAGAAATAGCAATGTGATTCAATGCAACAGACACCATGCCGACATCGGTCCGAGTGATTAATGCTACGAAAGGACTGGGCTTGGAGCCTCTCCTAGGAGTTAAGTAGAAGTTTCCAATGCACTCGTGCAGGTCTACTGTAACCCATGGACCTTCACATAGACGGTGAAAGACAGAAATAGCAAGGGGATTTAATACAACAGGCACCCTGCCGACTTCGGTCCACGTGAGTAACGCTTCGAAAGTAGTGGCTTGGAGCTTCTTCTAGGAGTACAGTAGTGGTTTCCGATGCACCCTTGCAGGTCTACTGTAAACCATTGACCTTCACATTGACAATGGAACACAGATATTGCATCGGATTTGAATACCACAGGCACCATGCCGGCTTCTGTCCAGGTGAGTAACGCTACATCGGTCTGTGTTTGGACCCCTTCCCGGGAGTTCTGTAGTACTTTCCGATGCACTAATGCAGGTTTACTGTAATCCTTGGACGGAACACAGAATGTGCATCTGAACCGAACACAACAGGCACTATGCAGACTTCTGTCCATCTGAGTAACGCTTCTAACGGTCTGTGCTTGAAACCATTCCTAGGAGTTAAACAGGAGTTTCTAATACACCACTGCAATATTACTGTAACAATTTGACCTACACATTGACGATGAGATCACAGAAATAGCATCGGGATTCAATACAACACGGACCATGGGGAGTAACGCTTCAAATGGTCCGTGCTTGGAATCATTTTTGGGAGGTCAGTAGCAGTTTCCGATGCACCACTGCAGGATTACTGTAACCCTTGAACCTTCACTTTGACGATGAAAGTCAGAAATTGCATCGGGATTGAGTACAACAGGCATCATGCCGACTTCTGTCTAGTCGAGTAACGCTTCAAACGGTCTGTGTTTGGGACCCTTTATGGGAGTCCAGTAACTGTTTCCGATGCACCACTGCAGGATTTCTGTAACCCCTCCAGCTTCACATTGACGATGAAACACCTAATTTGCATCGGAGTTGATCACAACAGGCTCCATGCCGACGTATGTCCTAGGGACTAACGCTACAAACGGTCTGTGCTTGTAACCATTATTGGGAGTCCAGTTAGTTGCATGAACCTCTCCTTGTGTTAAGCAATCAATGTGAGGCTCTGAGGGTTCAACTAACTGGAAGTGGTGCATCGGTAAAACGTTTCATGACTCCCAGGAGGATTTCTATACATTGGCCATAGGCTTGTTACTCGCTCATGGAGTAGTCGGCAGGGTTGCATTTGTATTGAATAGCGACAACTTTTCAGTGTTAAATCGTCAATTTGTGGGTGAGAGGGTTACAGGAAACTGGCAGTTTTCATCGGAATGAAGATACACGACGCCCAGAAGAAGTTCCATACATTTGCCTTAGGCTAGTTACTCCCTCCCCATGAACCATGGACCTTGCCGTCGGTGGGGAGGCTTGCGTGCCTCAGCGATGCAGATAGCCGTACCGTAGGTACAACCACAACGGAGGGGTATCTGTTGAGAGGCCAGACAAACGTGTGGTTCCTGAAGAGGGGCAGCAGCCTTTTCAGTAGTTGCAAGGGCAACAGCCTGGATGATTGACTGATCTGGCCTTGTAACAATAACCAAAACGGCCTTGCTGTGCTGGTACTGCGAACGGCTGAAAACAAGGGGAAACTACGGCCGTAATTTTTCCCTACGGCATGCAGCTTTACTGTATGATTAAATGATGATGGCGTCCTCTTGGGTAAAATATTCCGGAGTTAAAATAGTCCCCCATTCGGATCTCCGGGCGGGGACTACTCAAGAGGATGTCGTTATCAGGAGAAAGAAAACTGGCGTTCTACGGATCGGAGCATGGAATGTCAGATCCCTTAATCGGGCAGGTAGGTTAGAAAATTTAAAAAGGGAAATGGATAGCTTAAAGTTAGATATTGTGGGAATTAGTGAAGTTCGGTGGCAGGAGGAACAAGACTTCTGGTCAGGTGACTACAGGGTTATAAACACAAAGTCAAACAGGGGTAATGCAGGAGTAGGTTTAATAATGAATAGGAAAATAGGAATGCGGGTAAGCTACTACAAACAGCATAGTGAACGCATTATTGTGGCCAAGATAGATACGAAGCCCACACCTACTACAGTAGTACAAGTTTATATGCCAACTAGCTCTGCAGATGACGAAGAAATTGAAGAAATGTATGATGAAATAAAAGAAATTATTCAGATAGTGAAGGGAGACGAAAATTTAATAGTCATGGGTGACTGGAATTCGAGTGTAGGAAAAGGGAGAGAAGGAAACGTAGTAGGTGAATATGGATTGGGGCTAAGAAATGAAAGAGGAAGCCGCCTGATAGAATTTTGCACAGAGCACAACTTAATCATAGCTAACACTTGGTTTAAGAATCATGATAGAAGGTTGTATACATGGAAGAACCCTGGAGATACTAAAAGGTATCAGATACATTATATAATGGTAAGACAGAGATTTAGGAACCAGGTTTTAAATTGTAAGACATTTCCAGGGGCAGATGTGGACTCTGACCACAATCTATTGGTTATGACCTGTAGATTAAAACTGAAGAAACTGCAAAATGGTAGGAATTTAAGGAGATGGGACCTGGATAAACTGACTAAAAAAGAGGTTGTAGAGGGTATCAGGGAGAGCATAAGGGAACTATTGACACAAATGGGAAAAAGAAATACAGTAGAAGAAGAGTGGGTAGCTTTGAGGGATGAAGTAGTGAAGGCAGCAGACGATCAAGTAGGTAAAAAGAAGAGGGTTAGTAGAAATCCTTGGGTAACAGAAGAAATATTGAATTTAATTGATGAAAGGAGAAAATATAAAAATGCAGTAAATGAAGCAGGCAAAAAGGAATACAAACGTCTCAAAAATGAGATCGACAGGAAGTGCAAAATGGCTAAGCAGGGATGGCTAGAGGACAAACGTAAGGATGTAGAGGCTTATCTCACTAGGTGTAAGATAGATACTGCCTACAGGAAAATTAAAGAGACCTTTGGAGATAAGAGAACCACATGTATGAACATCAAGAGCTCAGATGGAAACCCAGTTCTAAGCAAAGAAGGGAAAGCAGAAAGGTGGAAGGAGTATATAGAGGGTCTATACAAGGGCGATGCACTTGAGGACAATATTATGGAAATGGAAGAGGATGTAGATGAAGATGAAATGGGAGATACGATACTGCGTGAAGAGATTGACAGAGCACTGAAGGACCTGAGTCGAAACAAGGCCCCCGGAGTAGACAACATTCCATTGGAACTACTGACGGCCTTGGGAGAGCCAGTCCTGACAAAACTCTACCATCTGGTGAGCAAGATGTATGAAACAGGCGAAATACCCTCAGACTTCAAGAAGAATATAATAATTCCAATCCCAAAGAAAGCAGGTGTTGACAGATGTGAAAATTACCGAACAATGAGTTTAATAAGCCACAGCTGCAAAGTACTAACACGAATTCTTTACAGACGAATGGAAAAACTAGTAGAAGCCGACCTCGGGGAAGATCAGTTTGGATTCCGTAGAAATACTGGAACACGTGAGGCAATACTTACCTTACGGCTTATCTTAGAAGAAAGATTAAGGAAAGGCAAACCTACGTTTCTAGCATTTGTAGACTTAGAGAAAGCTTTTGACAATGTTGACTGGAATACTCTCTTTCAAATTCTAAAGGTGGCAGGGGTAAAATACAGGGAGCGAAAGGCTATTTACAACGTGTACAGAAACCAGATGGCAGTTATAAGAGTTGAGGGACATGAAAGAGAAGCAGTGGTTGGGAAGGGGGTAAGACAGGGTTGTAGCCTCTCCCCGATGTTACTCAATCTCTATATTGAGCAAGCAGTAAAGGAAACAAAAGAAAAATTTGGAGTAGTTATTAAAATCCATGGAGAAGAAATAAAGACTTTTATGTTCGCCGATGACATTGTAATTCTGTCAGAGACAGCAAAGGACTTGGAAGAGCAGTTGAACTGAATGGATGGTGTCTTGAAGGGAGGATATAAGATGAACATCAACAAAAGCAAAACGAGGATAATGGAATGTAGTCGAGTTAAGTCGGGTGATGCTGAGGGTATTAGATTAGGAAATGAGACACTTAAAGTAGTAAAGGAGTTTTGGTATTTGAAGAGCAAAATAACTGATGATGGACGAAGTAGAGAGGATATAAAATGTAGATTGGCAATGGCAAGGAAAGCGTTTCTGAAGAAGAGAAATTTGTTAACATCGAGTATAGATTTAAGTGGCAGGAAGTTATTTCTGAAAGTATTTGTAAGGAGTGTAGCCATGTATGGAAGTGAAACATGGACGGTGAATAGTTTGGACAAGAAGAGAATAGAAGCTTTTGAAATGTGGTGCTACAGAAGAATGCTGAAGATTAGATGGGTAGATCACATAACTAATGAGGAAGTATTGAATAGGATTGGGGAGAAGAGAAGTTTGTGGCACAACGTGACCAGAAGAAGGGATCGGTTGGTAGGACATGTTCTGAGGCATCAAGGGATCACCAATTTAGTATTGGAGGACAGCGTGGAGGGTAAAAATCATAGGGGGAGACCAAAAGATGAATACACTAAGCAGATTCAGAAGGATGTAGGTTGCAGTAAGTACTGGGAGATGAAGAAGCTTGCACAGGATAGAGTAGCATGGAGAGCTGCATCAAACCAGTCTCAGGACTGAAGACCACAACAACAACAACAGGCTAGTTACTAACTAGTGGAGAAGCCGGCAGCGATGTTTTTGTACTGAATTGCGACTCAGTTTCTATCTAATGTCGACAATTTGAGAGTGCGAGGATTACAGTAATCTGGCACTTTGCATCAGAATGAAGGTACATGAATCCCAGGAGAAATTCCATACATTGACCATAGGCGCGTTACTCGTTTGTAGAGAAGTCGTCATCCATGTTTTTGTTATTTAATAGCGACGCCATTTCTTTCTTAATTCGTCAATTTGAGGGTACGAGGTTTATAGTAAATTGGTAGTGGTTAATCATAAAGAAGCAACATGACTCTCAGGAGATGTTCCATACGTAGTCCGTAGCCGAGCTATTCGCTCGTGGAGTAGTCAGCATTGATGCTTTAGTATTGGAAAGCTTTTTTTTGTGTTAAGGTATAAATGTGACGGAGCGAGGCGTACAGTTAACTGGCAGTGGTGCATCGGAAAAAAGCTAGATGACTCTCAGGAGAAGTTCCATACGTTGGCCGTAGTCTTGTTACTCGCTCGTGGAAAAGTCAGCAGCAAAGCTTTTGTATCGAATAGCGACGCAGTTTCAGTGTTAAATCGTTAATTTGAGGGTGCAAGGGATATATCAAATTGGCAGTGGTGAATCGGAAAAAAGTTACATGAATCCCTGGATAAGTTCCGTAAGTTGACCGTTGCCCCATTACTCGCTCAGGGAGAAGCAGGCTGGGATGCTTTTGTAGTGAATAGCGATGCAGTTTCTGTGTTGAATCGTCCATTTTAGTGTGCGAGGGCTACAGTAATCTGGCATTTTGCATCTGATTGGAGCTACATGACTCCCAGGAGAAGTAACATACCTTGGCCGTAGGCTCGTTACTCGCTCATGGAGAAGTCTGAAGCGATACATTTGTATGAAATAACGACGCAATTTCTGTGTTAATCCGTCAATGTGATGGAGTGAAAGTTGCCGTAAACTGGCAGTTTGCATCGGAAAGAACTACATGACTCCCAGGAGAAGTTCTATACATTGGCCATAGGCTCGTTACTCGCTCATGGAGTAGTCTTCAGGCTCGCATTTTTATTGAATAGCGACGACTTTTCTGTGTTAAATCGTCAATTTGAGGGTGGGAGGGTTACAGCAAACTGGCATTTTGCATCGGAATGTAGATAAATGACAGCCCGAAGAAGTTCCATACATTGGCTGTAGGCTAGTTACTCGCTCGTGGAGAAGTCGGCAGCGATGTTTTTGTACTGAATAGCAAAGTAGTTTCTCTGTTAAATCGTCAAATTCACAGTTCCAGGATTACAGTAATCTGGCAGTTTGCATCGGATGAAGCTACATGAATCCCAGGAGAAATTCCATACGTTGACCGGAGGCGCATTACTCCCTCGGAGATAAGTCACCATCGATGTTTTCCTTATTTAATAGCGACGCCATGTCTGTCTTAAGTCGTCAATTAGAGGGTGCGATGGTTACAGTAAATTGTAAGTGGTTAATCGGAAAGAATCTACATGACTCTCAGGAGATGTTCCATGCGTTGACCGTAATCTCGTTACTCGCTAGTTGGGAAGTCGGTAGTGATGCTTTTGTATTAAATAGCGACACAATTCCTGTGTTAAATCTACAGTTGGATGGTGCGAGGGTTACAGCAAACTAACAGTGGTGCATGGGTAAAAAGTTACATGAATTCCAGGAGAAGTTCCATACGTTAGCCATAAGATTTTTACTCGCTCGTGGAGAAGTCGGCAGCGATGCTTTTGTATCACATAGCGACGCAGGTTCTTTGACAAATCGTCATTTTGAGGGTGCAATGGATGCACCAAACTGGCAGTGGTGCATGGGAGATAAGTTACATGAATCCCAGAAGAAGTTCCATACGTTGAGCGTAGGCTCGTTACTCGCTCATGGAAAAGTAGGTTGGGATGCTTTAGTATTGAATAACGAAGCATTTTCTGTGTTAATCCGTCAATGTGAGGGTTGCCATAAACTGTCAGATTTCATCGGAAAGAAGCTAAATGACTCTCAGGAGAAGTTCCACACGTTGGTCGTAGACTTGTTACTAGCTAGTTGGGAAGTTGGCAGTGATGATTTTGTATCAAATAACGACGCAATTTGAGGGTGAGAGGGTTACAGCAAGCTAACAGTGGTGCATCGCAAGAAAGTGCATGAATTCCAGGAAGAGTTCCATACGTTGGCCGTAGGGTCGTTACTCGCTCGTGGAGAAGTTGGCAGAGATGCAACGACGCAGTTTCTCTGTTAAATCACCATTTTTAGGGTGCGAGGGTTGCAGCAAACGGGCAGTGGTCCATCGGAGAATAGTTACATGACTACCAGGAGAAATTCTATACACTGGCCGTAGGCACGTAATTCGCTCGTGGAGTAGTCGGCAGGGATGCTTTTGTCTTGAATAGTGGCCATTTTTTGTGTTAAGTCGTCAATTCGAAGGTGTGAGTGCTACCCAAACTGGAAGTGGTGCGCCAGAAAAAATCCACATGAATTCCAGGAGACGTTCCATGCGTTGGCCGTAGGATCATTCCACCCTCGTAGAGAAGTCGGCAGCAATGCTTTCGCATCGAATATCGGAGCAATTTTTGTGTTAAATCGTTAATGAGAGGGTGTGAGGTTTAAAGTAAACTGGCTGTTTGCATCTGATTGAAGCCACATGAGTCCCAGGATAAATTAAAGGAGTTAAACGTAGGCGCGGTACTCGCTTGGAAAGAAGTCGGCATCGATATTTTTGTTATTGAATAGCGACAACGATTCTGTCTTTAATCGCCAATCTGAGGGTTACAGTAAACTGGCAGTTTGCATCGGAATTAAGCCACATGACTCCCAGGAGAAGTTCCATACGTTGGCCATAGGCTAGTTACTCGCTCGTGGAGTACTCGGTACCAATGATTTTGTATTGAATAGCGACGCAGTTTCTGTGTTAAATCGTCAATTTGAGGGTACGAGGGTTACATAAATCTGGCAGTTTGCATCGGAATGATCCTACATGACCCCCCAGGAAAAGTTCCATACGTTTACCACAGGCACGATACTCGCTCTGAGGGAAGTAGGCATCGATGTTTTTGTTATTGAATAGCGACAACATTTCTGTCTGACATCGTCAATTTGAAGGTGCGAGGGTTACAGAAAATTGGAAGTGGTTAATCGGAAATAAGCTACATGACTCTCAGAAGACGTTCCATACGTTGTCTGTGGTCACGTTACTCGCTCGGGGAGTAGTCAGCATCGATGCTTTAGTATTGAAAAGCGACGCAGTTGCGTATTAAGTACAGTAAACTGGCAGTGGTGCATCGGAAAAAAAGCTACATGAATCCCAGGAAAAGTTCCATACGTTGGCCGTATTCTCGTTACTCGCTCTGAGGGAAGTAGGCATCGATGTTTTTGTATTAAATAGCGACGCAATTTCTGTGTTAAATTGTCTCACCGTCAAGTCGGCAATGTGGTGGTGCGAGGGTTACAGTAAACTGGCGATGATGCTTCGGAAATAAGCTACATGTCTTCCAGGAGAGGTTTCATACGTTGACTGTAAACACGTTACTCGCTCGGGGAGAAGTAGGCATGGATACTTAAGTATTGAATACCGAATCAATTTCTGTGTTAAAATCGTCATTGTGATGGTCCAAAGGTTACAGTAAACTGGTAGTGGTGTATAGCAAAAGAGCTACTTGACTCCTAGGATAAGTTCCATACGTTGACCATAGGCGCGTTACTCACTCCGGGACAGGTCGACTTGGATCTTTAAATATTGAATAGCGACTCAATTTCTGTGTTAAGTTGTCTATTTGAGGGTGCGAGGGATTCAGTAAACTGGCAGTGATGCATCGGAAAAAAGCTAAATGACTCCGAGGAGAGTTCCAAGCGTTTACCTCAGACGTATTACTCACTCCTTGCGAAGCAGACATGGATTCTGAACTATTGAATAGCGATCCAATTACAATGTTAAATCGCCAATATGAGGGTGACAGAGATACAGTAAACTGGATGTGGTGCATCGCAATAAAGCTACATGACTCCCATTAGAAGTTTCATACGTTGAGCGCATTCGCGTTACTCGCTTGGCTAGAAGTCGGCATGGATCCTTTAGTACTGAATAGCGACGCAAATTATGTTTCAAATCATCAATGTGAGGGTGCGAGAGTTGCAGGAATGTGACATTGGTGCACCGGAAAAAACATACAGGACTTCCAGGAGATATTCCATACATTGAACGTAGGCGAAATCCTCTCTCGGCGATAATTCGGCATGGATCCCTTAGTATTGAATAGCAACGCTATTTCAGTGTAAAATCGTTAATGTAGGGGTGCGAGGGTTTCAGGTACCTGACAGTAGAGCATCATAAAAAAAGCTACATGCCTCCCAGGAGGAGTTCCATACGTTGACCTTAGGCGCGCTATTCGCTCGGGGAGAAGTCGTTATGTATCCTTTAGTATTGAAGAGCGACGCAATTTATGTGTTAAATAGTCAATGTGAGGGTGGGTGTGATACAATAAACTGGAAGTGGTGCAACGAATAGAAAGCTAAATGACTCCCAGGATGTGTTTCAAAACTTGAAAGTAAGCGCGTTACTCGCTCGGAATGAAGTCAGCATCGATCCTTCAGTTTTGAATTGTGACGCAATTTCTGCGTCCTATCGTGAATGTGAGGGTAATACTGTTACAGTAAACTGGCACTGATGCATCCAAAAATATCTACATGACGCCCAGGAGGTAGTATGTAAGTTGACAGTTGGCGCATTACTCGCTCCGGCAGAAGTCGCATGGAACATTTAGTATTGAATAGCGACGCAATTTCTGTGTTAATCGTCACTGTGCGGGTGCGAGGGTTACAGTAACCTGTCCGCGGTTCATCGGAACGAAGCTACAGGATTCCCAGGGAAGTTCCATACAGTTACCTTAGGCGCGTTATTCGCTCGGGAAGAAGTCGTATGGAACATTCAGTACTAATTTGCTAGGCAATTGCAGTGTTAAATAGTCAGTGTGAGGGTCCAAGGGTTACTGTAAAATGGTAGTGCTGCATCGGAAAAAAGCTTCATGACTCCCAGGAAGTTTCCATACGTTGACAGTAGCCGCATTACTCGCTCCCTGAGAAGTCGGCATGGATCTATCAATACTGAAAAGCGACGCAACTTCTGTGTTAAATCGTCAATATGACGTCCGAGGGTTACAATAAACTGGCAGTGGTGCATCGGAGAAAATCTACATGTCTCTCAGGACAACTTCCATACGTTGACCATAGGCGTGTTACTCACTCGGGGAGAAGTCAGGATGGATCCTTTAGTATTGAAAAGCGACGGAATTTCTGTGTAAAATCGTCAAATTGAGGGTGCGAGGGTTACAATAAACTGGCAGTGTGGGATCGGAAAAATCTACATGACCCTCAAGAGAAGTTCCATACGTTGACGGTAGTCACTTTGCTCGCTTGCGGAGAAGTCGGCATGGATTATTTAGTATTGAATTGCGACGCTATTTCTGTGTTAAATCGTCAATGTGATCGTGCAATGGAAGTGGAAACGCCCCCTAATCTTCTTTCCTCCTTTCACTGTCCATCTCCTCCGTCCCCTCTCATTGTCTATCCCCTCCTCCTTCCCCGTACCTGACCTTGTATCCCCCTTCTCATCTTGTCCCCCCTCACTCTACATGTCTTCCTGCCTCCCCTCTACTTCCCACTTCCTGAAACTGGCAATTGTTCATCGGAATAAAACTACATGACTCCCAGGAGATGTTCCACACGTTGACCGTGGGCGCTTTACTCGCTCGGGGATAAGTCGGCATGGATCATTTAGTGTTGAATAGTGACGCAATTTGTGTGTTAAATCGTCAATGTGACTGTGTGGGGGTTACAGTAAACAGGCAGTGTTGCATCGGGAAAAGCTACATGACTCCAAGGAGGTGTTCCACATGTTGACCATAGGAGCGTTACTCGCTAGGTGAGAGGTCGGCATGGATCCATGAGTATCGAATAGCAACGCAATTTCTGTGTTAAATCGTCCATCTGAGGTTGGTAGGGTCACAGTAAACTGGCAGTGGTGCATCGGAAAAAGCTACATGACTACCAGGAGGCGTTCCATACGGTGTTTAGAAAGGATAGATTGCATGCAACCGGTGGTGGAGTGTTCATCGCTGTTAGTAGTAGTTTATCCTGTAGTGAAGTAGAAGTGGATAGTTCCTGTGAATTATTATGGGTGGAGGTTACACTAAACAACCGAACTAGGTTAATAATTGGCTCCTTTTACCGACCTCCCGACTCAGCAGCATTAGTGGCAGAACAACTGAGAGAAAATTTGGAATACATTTCACATAAATTTTCTCAGCATGTTACAGTCTTAGGTGGAGATTTCAATTTACCAGATATAGACTGGGACACTCAGATGTTTAGGACGGGTGGTAGGGACAGAGCATCGAGTGATATTATACTGAGTGCACTATCCGAAAATTACCTCGAGCAATTAAACAGAGAACCGACTCGTGGAGATAACATATTGGACCTACTGATAACAAACAGACCCGAACTTTTCGAATCTGTATGTACAGAACAGGGAATCAGTGATCATAAGGCCGTTGCAGCATCCCTGAATATGGAAGTTAATAGGAATATAAAAAAAGGGAGGAAGGTTTATCTGTTTAGCAAGAGTAATAGAAGGCAGATTTCAGACTACCTAACAGATCAAAACGAAAATTTCTGCTCCGACACTGACAATGTTGAGTGTTTATGGAAAAAGTTCAAGGCGATCGTAAAATGCGTTTTAGACAGGTGCGTGCCGAGTAAAACTGTGAGGGACGGGAAAAACCCACCGTGGTACAACAACAAAGTTAGGAAACTACTGCGAAAGCAAAGAGAGCTCCACTCCAAGTTTAAACGCAGCCAAAACCTCTCAGACAAACAGAAGCTAAACGATGTCAAAGTTAGCGTAAGGAGGGCTATGCGTGAAGCGTTCATTGAATTCGAAAGTAAAATTCTATGTACCGACTTGACAGAAAATCCTAGGAAGTTCTGGTCTTACGTTAAATCAGTAAGTGGCTCGAAACAGCATATCCAGACACTACGGGATGATGATGGCATTGAAACAGAGGATGACACGCGTAAAGCTGAAATACTAAACACCTTTTTCCAAAGCTGTTTCACAGAGGAAGACCGCACTGCAGTTCCTTCTCTAAATCCTCGCACAATCGAAAAAATGGCTGACATCGAAATAAGTGTCCAAGGAATAGAAAAGCAACTGGAATCACTCAATAGAGGAAAGTCCACTGGACCTGACGGGATACCAATTCGATTCTAACAGCCGTGTACCGCAAGTCTCTAGAGGAACGGAGGGTTCCAAATGATTGGAAAAGAGCACAGATAGTCCCAGTCTTCAAGAAGGGTCGTCGAGCAGATGCGCAAAACTATAGACCTATATCTCTTACGTCGATCTCTTGTAGAATTTTAGAACATGTTTTTTTGCTCGCGTATCATGTCATTTCTGGAAACCCAGAATCTACTATGTAGGAATCAACATGGATTCCGGAAACAGCGATCGTGTGAGACCCAACTCGCCTTATTTGTTCATGAGACCCAGAAAATATTAGATACAGGCTCCCAGGTAGATGCTATTTTTCTTGACTTCCGGAAGGCGTTCGATACAGTTCCGCACTGTCGCCTGATAAACAAAGTAAGAGCCTACGGAATATCAGACCAGCTGTGTGGCTGGATTGAAGAGTTTTTAGCAAACAGAACACAGCATGTTGTTATCAATGGAGAGACGTCTACAGACGTTAAAGTAACCTCTGGCGTGCCACAGGGGAGTGTTATGGGACCATTGCTTTTCACAATATATATAAATGACTTAGTAGATAGTGTCGGAAGTTCCATGCGGCTTTTCGCGGATGATGCTGTAGTATACAGAGAAGTTGCTGCATTAGAAAATTGTAGCGAAATACAGGAAGATCTGCAGCGGATAGGCACTTGGTGCAGGGAGTGGCAACTGACCCTTAACATAGACAAATGTAATGTATTGCGAATACATAGAAAGAAGGATCCTTTATTGTATGATTATATGATAGCGGAACAAACACTGGTAGCAGTTACTTCTGTAAAATATCTGGGAGTATGCGTACGGAACGATTTGAAGTGGAATGATCATATAAAACTAATTGTTGGTAAGGCGGGTACCAGGTTGAGATTCATTGGGAGAGTGCTTAGAAAATGTAGTCCATCAACAAAGGAGGTGGCTTACAAAACACTCGTTCGACCTATACTTGAGTATTGCTCATCAGTGTGGGATCCGTACCAGGTCGGGTTGACGGAGGAGATAGAGAAGATCCAAAGAAGAGCGGCGCGTTTCGTCACTGGGTTATTTGGTAACCGTGATAGCGTTACGGAGATGTTTAATAAACTCAAGTGGCAGACTCTGCAAGAGAGGCGCTCTGCATCGCGGTGTAGCTTGCTCGCCAGGTTTCGAGAGGGTGCGTTTCTGGATGAGGTATCGAATATATTGCTTCCCCCTACTTATACCTCCCGAGGAGATCACGAATGTAAAATTAGAGAGATTAGAGCGCGCACGGAGGCTTTCAGACAGTCGTTCTTCCCGCGAACCATACGCGACTGGAACAGGAAAGGGAGGTAATGACAGTGGCACGTAAAGTGCCCTCCGCCACACACCGTTGGGTGGCTTGCGGAGTATCAATGTAGATGTAGATGTAGACCGTATTCACGCTACTCCCTCAGGGAGATGTCGGCATGGATCCTCTAGTATTGAATAGCGACGCCATTTCTGTGTTAAATCGACAACGTGAGAGTCGCGCGGGTTACAGTAACCTGTCATTGGTGCATTGGAAAAAAGCTATATGACTCCCAGGATGTGTTCCATATGTTGATCGTAGGCACGTTAATCGCTCGATGTGGTGTCGGGATGGATCCTCTAGTGATATGTGAAGTTCCTGCGAAACTTGACTACATGATCTGCATGGACTTGTTTGTGGGGGACATAGTCAACTTGCTTTTAAGAGACACAACGACCCATTGCATGGCACTTCAGAATGCTGCCAATTTCCAGAAGCTACCTTAGACATTCTTTAATCCTCTTGGTGTCTGGTGCCACATTCTTGGAAACAGAATGAATCGGCCTTTTCACCATAACAACAGATTAAACTCCACGTACCAAAGCACGATATGTCCCTTCTCCTCAAATGACACCATTTTCACTTCGACGAACAATGACGAAAGAATGACAAAGCTCCCAACGCTGAAAAAATCAGGCAGAAACCTAATGTCATTATGCACACAAATAATAGACGTGAATCAAAGAAAGATACATTATTTACATCAACAATGAATCGGCTATCGAGGAGCTTGTAGATATTGCGCTGACCTCACAATGCTCCTCTACAGATGGCGATCTTGTGCACTTTGGATCCAGTTGTCAGAACCCCTAGCTGGTAAAGGTCTTTCTGTAGTTGATACTCCCATCGCTCTCTGGGTCTTCCGGTTGCACGGATACCATCAAGTCTTCCAATAAGTACTGCTTTTGCCCATTAGGTGTCTGATCTCCTAGGAATGTGGCCTGCCAAGATTATTCTCCACGCTTTCAGTTTTTCAGCGATGTTCGGTTGCCTCATCAGCTAATACAATTCTTGGTTTTTTCCTATGTCTCCACGAGCTCTCATCCTGGACAGGCCCAAAGTTACTTCTCATAATTTTTCTTTCGAAGACCACCCCGATTCCTTCAATCTTCTTTGTTATGCTTTGTGTTTCTGTCCCATAGAACAATACTGGCACTATCATGGCATTGTATGCTTTAAGTTTGGTCTTAATTGACGGATTCTTGGATGACATTATCTGCTTTAGACTGAAATAAGTTTTAGACCCATTCACAGTATGTTGGTTTATTTCCTGTTTTAAGTTATTTTGCCTCTCGAACCACGTACCAAGGTATTTAAAATTTTCCACTTTTAGCAAATTTCCATATTGCTACCTGTAATAGGATGTCATTAGGGGTTTCTCTTGATACCTCCATTACCTCAGTCCTTTCTACATTAATCCATAACCCGATCTTACTTGCATTTTACGCTAGGTCCTCTACAGTTTCTGCCATTTCTTCCCCTGATTCTGCTAGAAGTGCGATGTCGTCTGTATTACCCAAAAAAATCTGTCCTACCATTCGGCATCACCCATTTGTTTTCCCTTTTCATTTCTTGGATTACTTTCTCTAGGACCAGACTAAATAACAGTGGTGAAATAACATCACCTTGTCTCACACCCGTTCTGATACGGAATTCCTTGGACAGCTCCCCTTGGTGTATGTTCAAATGTTCAAATGTGTGTGAAATCTTATGGGACTTAACTGCTAAGGTCATCAGCCCCTAAGCTTACACACTACTTAACCTAAATTATCCTAAGGATGAACACACACATCCATGCCCGAGGGAGGACTCGAACCTCCACCGGGAGCATCCGCACAGTCCATGACTGCAGCACCCTAGACCGCTAGGCTAATCCCGCGCGGCCTTAGGTGTTTGACTTTTGTCTCCGCTGTGCATACCTTGACCATATTTATTAACTTCATTCGTATATCAAGCTCTCTCAGGATGTTGTATATACTTAATCTGTGGATACTGTCATAAGCCTTTGAGAAATCCTCGAACGTCACCGGAAACTGATGGTTGAATTCCCAGAGCTTTGACCAGATTTGCCTCATGGTGAAAATTTGATCGATGGTCGATCGTCCTTTATCGACACCTGCCTGGTACTCTCCCACAATATCTTTTGCAAATGGCTTCAGTTTTTCAAGTATTATTAAAGATAGCACTTTATAAGTTACACTTGCGAGAGAAACGCCTCTGTTATTTCTATTACTGTTCTTTTTATGCCGTGGGATAGTTACGCCTGGTTTTCATTCTTCTGGGATTTCCTCTTGTTCCCATGCTTTTTTTTAGATTGTATAGCTCTTTTTAAAGTGTTTCTCC
Source organism: Schistocerca serialis cubense (assembly GCF_023864345.2). Taxonomy (NCBI): domain Eukaryota; kingdom Metazoa; phylum Arthropoda; class Insecta; order Orthoptera; family Acrididae; genus Schistocerca; species Schistocerca serialis. The sequence continues at coordinate 12,584,270 of NW_026047583.1, forward strand.
TCCTGCCTTTAACATATCTGCCGTTATCCTGTATTCTCCTGGTGCGTTATTAATCTTTTGTTTCCTCATTGCTCTTTCTACATCTTGTTGAGTCACTTGAATGACTGCGATTTCTCCTTCACTCTCTGTATTATTCTAGTGCGGAAAGACACTCTCTGGATCTTCAGCATTTAATAACTCTTCAAATTATTCTTTCCTTGTCTGTTAACACATTTCCATTCTTATCATTAATAATTAAAGCTTCGTTTCTGTGACCGTTCCTCATATGTTTCAAAATCTGTAACATTTTCCTGCTGTCTGATATTGTATTTGCCTTTTCGATTTCATCAATCACATTGTTCATGAACTTTCTTTTTCTATTCTCAGAATTCTATTTGTTCATCTTCTTACGGTCTTGAGTGCTTCCTGTTATTCCGCACATTGTCTGTCCAGCATGGGCACCTCCCTCGCTCTCTTTCTGGCCTCCACAGCTTGTTCACAAGTCTCATTGAACAATTTATTCTTAGTTGTTACCTTTTTCGTTTTGTAGCACAGCTGTACAAGTAATTAGGATATGATACTTCTCGTGCCTCTCATCTACTAGCAGGTGATCTATCTGATTGACGGTGCTGCCATCTCGGGAAATCCAGGTGGCTTTGTGAATCTGTTTGTAGGAGAAAGATGTTGAGCTCACCACAAGATTCTGACTTAACGCAAAACTGGTTAACAACAGGCCATTTTCATTTGCTTTTGCATGTAAACTCTCTTTTCCAATTGTTGGTTTATAAATTTCTTCTTGTCCCACTTTGGCATTAATGTCTTCCAGAAGAATCTTAAGATTTATGTTGCTATTGCTCTCCACTGTTCTTTCCAATTCTTCACATAATTCACTCTTCTCCTCTTCGTCATTTACGTTTGTTGATGCATATGGAATTACAAGGGTGAGATCGCCACACCTATGACTATTAGTTGGACATGACATCCTACTGCTGACTGCATTGAAGTGCCTCAGTAAACGTATCCTCAGCTAACTCACCACAAATCCCATTCCATGTTCATGCTTTCCATTTTCTTCACGACCACCATAAAATATTCCTTATTTATTCTAACCTAATATCCCTTCCAGATGCCATCTTGTTTCTTGCAATGCAGTAACGTCCATTTTATACTCTTATAGTTAACAGCTCTTAGTCTATACAAACTTTAAATATTCCACTTGCCAGCTCGTAAACGGGTGTACCTACCCATTTTCGACTTATGGTGTTCCATCTTATTCCAAAGCACATTTGTGAGCTTTTTGTGGGGATAAAATGTCCCCTGGCTGCGTTACGGGCGATGTGCAGGGTTAGCTGAGTAGTGGGGCTGCCACTGTTCTGCCCTGAGCTGGCAGGATTTCTTTTCAGAGTTTACTCCCTTAGGAGAGCTGGCTTCACTCCGCCTCTAGATCCTTCCCTGCCTTCTTCGTTGGAGATAGAAAAGAAATATGAAAGACATCCTCGAGCCCCGAAAGCTAATACCGCTGGGGTCGAAAAAGTAAGAGTTGGTCAAGGGAGGCCGATAGGAAAGAAAACAGAAGAAGCCTGACACAAGTAAGTGGAAATAATGTCAGACTTAGCTAAGGACCCATGGGGTTGCCACTCACAAACCCCTAAGGTTGGAACCTCCATAGGGGACTACTCTTTGTCTGGAATCTCACCAACTGACGTGTCTGGCATGGGTGATCCTACCAGGATCATAGCTCCCGCCAGCATAGCTTAGTGGATCAGTCAGACACGCAATCCTCCCCACCAACGTGAAGGTGGTAGTATTTGAGGTGGTCATTGCTTATGCACTGCCTCAAAAATGGAACATTTCGGTGTAGCCAACCTGTGTTACAGAACATTATGATAAATAAATCTCTTCACACCAGCTACTTCAAAGACGACGTGTGTTCTTTGCCAAAACAGTTTATGGGTTTTGAGACACAAATGAGGGTTAATGCGCACTGAGGATACGTCTGTATGTGTCAGCTGCATGTTTTTTCGCTGTTTGGTTGTGCCTGGTGTGGTGTATCCTATTTACTTACTTGCTGATATTTCGCAAGATGTGATCTGCTCTTAGAGCATGCTGAATAAAAAATTAATATTAAAATTAATTAACAAATAACGCAAGGAATTGTCTAAATGATTTACTGCGTTGTAGTCACCAGAACGTATTCATTTTCATAACATACATGTACTTTTAGTGAAATCAAGCTTAATCCTTCCTTGTCCAAGCAGAAATCACCACCTGTCATCAGAGGTACGGTTCTGGGTAGGTGCTTCAATCCGGTACACAGATTTAATCAGCAATGAAGAGCAAGGGCAAGAAGCTTACTATTGCACTGTGTACTTTTGGAAGGCACTACGTACTCTCAGCAGAAGGAATAACAAAAATTGGGGTTTAATAACCTATCGACGACTAGGCCAGTACTGTCTTTTTTGAAGAACAGCACTGATCTTCATCTTAATTATCTGAAGGAAGCAACAGGTGTGAAATATCGATGGCACATTTTTCCACCGCGAACACCTACTGCTGATCTGACCGTGAAGAACTGTTAAGAATGGTAGTCAGAGGTGAGGGGATTCAGAATGGGGAATGGTGAAGGGGAACGGGAGACGTAGACAGCGGAAGGAGCAACAGGGGTACACTGAAATACCGTTGAGAACACAAAAGCTACGTGAGTGTAATATCAGATTACGTCGGAAAATTGTATCTGTCACGTCACGTACACTCATGTTCATACGATCGTTACGGAGTAATCAGCATTATCTTATGCACTTCAGAGCATGTAAATTTACATGTTCGTGACAAATTTGGCAATAACTTTTAAACGAAAACACATCTGACATGTTGACTCACTTCTCATCCTTGGCAGCCATTTGAGTCACGAATTGGACAAGGAACAAAAGAATATGTTTGTTTTTCTTATATATGTATTATATTTTTGTACGTGGTTCTCTGGATACTTACCAATTTACACTCACTCACAGAGATAACAGTTGCAAGGTTTTGTTTGCCTTGACGTGGTATTTCAGGTTCCACAGCTGAAATAGTTGAATAAATCCTTTCACAACCATTGTTACGATTTATGTGTTCGTTAATTCACATAATCGGTTTCGAGAGGTTTATTATAAAATGTTATGTGGTTTCTGCTGAAATTATCCTTGTGACATTTGATTGTGAAATTGAATGTGTCAAATTCTGTTTTGAGAGTAAAGATACCAGAAAAATAATAACTGTGCCTGAGGAAATAGTATACTCAGTGAATCCTTGGACTGGGAACTTTTATCTGAAGTGTATGCATTTTACAGTGATGGGTGTTTTGGATATGGAAGACTACAATGAAGAGATGCAGATAAGACTAGCATTTTCTGCTATAAGCCAATATTAAAATCATAATAGGACAGCAAGTTATACTGAATGTTAATGAATATGAAACTTCACATGGAAGATGCATAACAGAAGTCAGTTTACGCATTGTCGTTATTTCTGGGCTGTATAATATCAGCAGCCAAAAAATGCTCATGGCGAAGCGCGAAACGACGAATATGCTCCTCTTGATGAAAAGGCAATGTCTTAAAAGTAGGGAACCAGCTGCCTCACTCTACCTTGCCCTTGCTCAGCAACTTTCAAAATTTTCCCTAAAGTTTTGGCATCCGAATATGTGCATGCTCTTTTTAACGTGCAACTCACCTCAGACTCCGACAAGCTCCGTAACTGGATCACATCCATTGTAAGTCTCTCACGCCCAGCCACCCCGAAGTGCCCGTTCTTACTCACTCATTCAGCCCAACTCTTTGCCATTATGTCCTTGTGTCTCTCTGGCACTGTCTCATATCTCACAGCCACTGTTTCCTTCGTTCTTTCCCACTTATACTGTCTCCTCTCACTCTCATTGTCTCCCCTTTACTCTTACTTCATCTATCTCATTCGTTCCTTTCCACTGCTGCTGCTTCCTCTGTCACTATCTTTCTCCTCCTAATTGTCATTGTCATAGACTCTGTCTCTCATTATCAATGGTTCTCAGCCACATCCACTTTCTCCTTCTCTTTATTCGTCTCCCACTGCCACTGTCACCTTCACTGTTTTCCTATTACTGTTCTGTCACTGTCAGCTTTGTTCAACTGCCACGGTGTCCCTACCTTTCTCCAACACTGCCATTGTCTCCTTTGCTCTTCCTATACTATAACCAATGTCTATCATCTTTTGGAAATCGCTACTTTTCGGTCTCTTTCCTTCTACCACTGGATTCCTTGCTCTCGGCATGAAAAAGCACGAATATGTTCACAAGTCAAAATTTTAGGGAAATTTTGTATGTATGTTGAGGACGGTACAATCAGGCAGCTGGAACTCCATTTTTCTGAGACTTTTAAAGGACAGCAGTGTGTTCGCCTCTTTCGTGGTCCGATAGGAGCGTTTTTCCGCTGTTTCCCTTCTTCTCCCTGCTACGTCAAGGTTTCTCAGTCATTTTAAACAATCACGAATCAGTAAAATTGATAGTTTACTTATGTGAAATTAAAGAAAAGAAAAGCTGTTTAATTTTACACCTGAAGTCGGATTTGGTGTGCACAAAAATTGTGCATTTGCTTCAGTACTACAACAACGTGGGGTTCCCAGAACCATTTTCATGGTAAGTGAGACACTTTGCAGCATATTTCTCTGTGCTACGCCACTTTATAAACTATGTTCTCACCTTACGTGCATATTTTATATGTAAAACTAGGGTAATTTTGAACCTCCGTTTTTCGGGAAAAGATATAGATATCATGAAGATTTTCAAGGTTATTCGAGGTTGGGATTTTAGGAATATATCATAAAAACTATAGCCATTTGCTGTATATAGCCGTCTTGAAATCCGCGGCTCGCTTTTGGTACCCGAAAACCATGTTTCTTGAGTTTTCGTATGAACCGCCCCACGAGATGCACCGTAGAGCACATCTAACGCAAGAAGACCCAAATGATTTGCTCCATCTGATTAAGCTATAGTGAGACGATACTTCTGCTGGATATTCAAATGGCCCATATCCCATGAGCTGTCCAAAACACTTGACACAATATTTCTATCGCTAACAGAACCCGAGATATGAGACACGGAAAAAGCCTGTTTTCATACGGTGTTTTGGAACATACTGACTAGCGTACGCTGTCGCATGTTGGCCGATTATGAAGACGAAAGGTTTCCCATGTAAGAGGTATGATTACGAGATGTTGATTCAAATGGAACAAAATAACAGAGGGAAATCTAGGAGAGGGCTAATTGATGCTGTACCATTACCTGCTGCAAGATATCACTTTAAAAACTTGGAAATACAAATTTCTCCTCAGAGGGAGGTTCGACTATTATCCTCGTTTGAAGACAGATGGCACTAAAAACGCAGCTTGTCGTTACCATCATAGCCGTCAATTGTTAGACGACGCTAAAACTGAAATGACTCCGATACATTGCTTAGTTTGCACTTGCCAGTAATTTCTGTAATTTGTGCTACGTGATTTTCACTGAGATGGAAGAAAATGCATTATCATTCAGTAATTCGCTTTTTGAAGTTTGTTTAAAGTACAATTGACAAAGAAAAAAAGAAAATTTAAGTACATTTTACGTAATCAATGGTGACAGTTATTGTTGTTGGTGTTGTGGTCTTCAGTCATGACACTGGTTTGATGCAGCTCTCCATGCAACTCTATACTGTGCAAGCTTCTTCATCTCCCAGTACCTGCTGCAGCCTACATCCTTCATAATCTGCTTAGTTTATTCATCTCGTGGTCTCCCTCTACGATTTTTACCCTCCACGCTGCCCTCCAGTACTAAATTGGTGATACCTTGATGCCTCAGAACATGTCCTACCAACCGATCCCTTCTTCTGGTCAAGTTGTACCACAAACTCCTCCCCGTCTATTGAATACCTGCTCATTATGTGATCTACCCATCTAATCTTCAGCATTCTTCTGTATTTTACCCAAGAGGACCCCATCATCATACAGTAAAGCTTCATGCCCTCGGGAAAAATTACGGCTGTAGTTTCCCCTTCCTTTCAGCCGTTCGCAGTACCAGCACAGCAAGGCCGTTTTGGTTAGTGTTACAAGGCCAGGTCAGTCAATCATCCAGACTGTTGCACCTGCAACTACTGAAAAGGCTGCTGCCCCTCTTCAGGAACCACACGTTTGTCTGGCCTCTCAACAGATACCCCTCCATTGTGGTTGCAGGTACGGTACGGCTATCTGTATCGTTGAGGCACGCAAGCCTCCCCACCAACGGCAAGGTCCATGGTTCACGGGGCGTTACAGTTATATATTGGATGAAAGTAATCGAAAATCTGTCTTCCATGACGATTACTCCATTTGTTCGCAAATGTTGTTACCAAAGAAGTAACTGAAAAGTTGATAGGATTTTCTCTGCCGTAGAACGAGCGTTTGAGAGGTAGGAGTCTGTTAACTATGTTGATGGAAACGACAAATAATATTTCACATGACAACTTTATGATAAAACTGTTGGCAGGTCTATGGCTGCCGTGGTTTCTGACAAGAACTGGGTGTGATTTTCGACTTAAAAGTAATTGGGAGCAATGAAACGAGATCAGAAGAACTTTCTGTGTCGAGTTGTCACCATCGATGAGATCATAATAAAAGCCAAGGAAATCAGACCGTAATAAAAATAATCGATTGTCTCCACTGAATCTCCACCAAAGGTAAGTGCCAGAAATTTGTGGGAACGATTTTTTGTGATGCGACGTGTGTCAGACGTCTTACAAAAGGAAAAACAATCGCTGTAAACTACTACAGTTAGATATTTCTCAGCTCCCGCATGAATCAGAACGAAACGTGGCGCATTTGACGAAGGCACTGCACTGCACCAACATATTCATATCGAAATATCACCGCAAAACTGCATGAAATGAATTGTAGGCTGCTACATACCGCTTTGTTCACCAAATATAACTCCCTAAGATGCCTTCTTGTTCCCAAAATGAAGTGGTTTCAGATAACGAATTCCGCTCAAATGAGGAAGTCATCGTCCTGCCAATGGAGTGTTTTGAAGAACTTGACAATTACTGTTTTGTGGGAGAAGTGTGTATCCCACAAATGCGACGATGCTTTTGTTAGTGAACGTAATTTACAACTAATCACCTGCTCCAAAGAACTTTATTTATTTGAGCCACTGAAAAATTTAAACATTAATACATGAAATTGTGGAACAAATGTGAGGCACGAATGAGGTCGACTCTGGGATAGAGAACTGACCAAAATTTTTCAGAGCATATCATACGTTGGTCCGATGCTCATTGCACGAAGATGTGTTACTCAGGTAGGTAGTGCCATTATGGTCACTGTTTTGGCACATACAAGTCTGTCCTATTAGTTTTTGTCTTTTTAAAACACGTATAACACTCCTCGAAGTGTTTTTTACGTCTCTCTTGACAATTTTGACTGTTTTCCAAAACCGTCGCAGAGTCCTAACATTTTTTACTGCATCCAGTTATTGTCGTTATCAGTTTCTCATGGCTCTGAACATGCAAAAACACATACAATCATGACGACTTTAAGAACAGTGTAGTGGCTATATTTCTATGTATACTGTTACCTAGCCTGTGTCTACATCTGATTGTAAATCATATAGCCTTTTAATGGGGAATTTGGCCTTTCTTTAAGAATTTTATCTCATGAGATTAGATGGAGTTCGTCCATGGGAAAATCCCTTGCGGGAGCGAGAGAAGTGTGTAATCTCTTTTTTTTTTTCGTTATGCTGGCTTCTGATGTGGGTGACGTGGATCCGCGTTACCGTACTGCCGCATATTTTGCTACTATGCTGCTATGCTCCTCAAGGTCTTGAGCACTATGCTGTTGAAGAGCTGCGTCATTTTGACGTTAGGGTGGCTTGTCTACAGCGTATTCAGTTCTAGCTATAATTTCAGAGGACAATTTACTGGAGCCGCAGCTACATAAATTTTACACTTTCCATTGGTAGAGCAAGTGCACCTCTAATCCTGCATTGACGGTGAGATGCTTTACTCGCCCATCACCTGTACCGCTGCCTGCAGGCGGAGTGTGAAACTCCGAATTTTTAGACGACAAATAGGGCACCTTTAATTCAGTGCAACAATATACAGGTGATTACCGTGTGTAGGCGACTGCTACCAGCCGATATCCAACGAATGACTCCTGTTTGCTGGACGAAATTGCCGTTATATCTGAGAGTGAGGTTGACCTGGCATCCGACACAGACACGTATGACCAGCTGAAGCCGAAGGCCACAAGATGGTCAGGGATACATGTCCCCCCCTGAACCCGTCGTCCACGAACTGCAGTGTCCAACACTGCAGTGGGTGGCAGTGGTATGAGGTAATGCCACCTCTAGCCACTATCAGAGACTCTTTCACGTCAAAAACTGCAGTCTGAAGCGGGACCTGGGATTGCTAGCGAACTTTTGAGCGACTGTTTTACGCGATCTGAACTATTCCTGTAGGAAAGCTTTCACAGACTAGCCTCAACCAGAATGGCCTGCCGATGTGCGCACCTGACATGAAAGTTGGACGCAGGGGAACAACACATTAATTCATTTAAGCTTAGCAGGAAAAGAGGAGAAAATGAGAAAACCATTATGTGACGAAACACAAATAAAACTTAAAGTGTTTGAAATTATTTAAAATTATAATAATCAAGATTGTCTAAAAGTAAAAAATAGCCAAAGCAAGAGAGCGAAGACAGTCGTGAAGCCAGTATTATTTATATTTTTCAATTTTAATGTAGGCAAGGCGGAAGGCCTATAAGGAATTCAATCTTTTAAACACAGCATCCAGACTGCCTTCGTGTCTCCAGGAAGCAGTCACCGCATCTCATGACGTCAGCTCCGTGGTCAAACTATGACGCATGTTTACCACAAGCATCTCGTAGTACACCAGAGAGCCTTTCATTCATTCCTCATTGAGATATCCAATGTAAAGTGTGCCCTCTCTTACAGGCTGCAAGAGCGGACTACAGCTTCATCCTCGATACGTATAAGCCGAATGAACCACTCCATCAAACACAGCTGACAATTGTGCGATATATAACCAGAACTGTAGATACATATTCACAAAGAAAGTTACTGGTAACATATCGTGCTGTGGGTTCTTGTTTCTTGAGGGCTGGCAACATTGTGTGCTAAAGGGAGGTTCCCTGACCAGAGCCAGCATCACAGAAGCACGGTAGTAACTAAACCAACGTTGTAGTGTCGTGTTGCGTGAAATACACTCCTGGAAATTGAAATAAGAACACCGTGAATTCATAGTCCCAGGAAGGGGAAACTTTATTGACACATTCCTGGGGTCAGATACATCACATGATCACACTGACAGAACCACAGGCACATAGACACAGGCAACAGAGCATGCACAATGTCGGCACTAGTACAGTGTATATCCACCTTTCGCAGCAATGCAGGCTGCTATTCTCCCATGGAGACGATCGTAGAGATGCTGGATGTAGTCCTGTGGAACGGCTTGTCATGCCATTTCCACCTGGCGCCTCAGTTGGACCAGCGTTCGTGCTGGACGTGCAGACCGCGTGAGACGACGCTTCATCCAGTCCCAAACATGCTCAATGGGGGACAGATCCGGAGATCTTGCTGGCCAGGGTAGTTGACTTACACCTTCTAGAGCACGTTGGGTGGCACGGGATACATGCGGACGTGCATTGTCCTGTTGGAACAGCAAGTTCCCATGCCGGTCTAGGAATGGTAGAACGATGGGTTCGATGACGGTTTGGGTGTACCGTGCACTATTCAGTGTCCCCTCGGCAATCACCAGTGGTGTACGGCCAGTGTAGGAGATCGCTCCCCACACCATGATGCCGGGTGTTGGTCCTGTGTGCCTCGGTCGTATGCATCCTGATTGTGGCGCTCACCTGCACGGCGCCAAACACGCATACGACCATCATTGGCACCAAGGCAGAAGCGACTCTCATCGCTGAAGACGACACGTCTCCATTCGTCCCTCCATTCACGCCTGTCGCGACACCACTGGAGGCGGGCTGCACGATGTTGGGGCGTGAGCGGAAGACGGCCTAACGGTGTGCGGGACCGTAGCCCAGCTTCATGGAGACGGTTGCGAATGGTCCTCGCCGATACCCCAGGAGCAACAGTGTCCCTAATTTGCTGGGAAGTGGCGGTGCGGTCCCCTACGGCACTGCGTAGGATCCTACGGTCTTGGCGTGCATCCGTGCGTCGCTGCGGTCCGGTCCCAGGTCGACGGGCACGTGCACCTTCCGCCGACCACTGGCGACAACATCGATGTACTGTGGAGACCTCACGCCCCACGTGTTGAGCAATTCGGCGGTACGTCCACCCGGCCTCCCGCATGCCCACTATACGCCCTCGCTCAAAGTCCGTCAACTGCACATACGGTTCACGTCCACGCTGTCGCGGCATGCTACCAGTGTTAAAGACTGCGATGGAGCTCCGTATGCCACGGCAAACTGGCTGACACTGACGACGGCGGTGCACAAATGCTGCGCAGCTAGCGCCATTCGACGGCCAACACCGCGGTTCCTGGTGTGTCCGCTGTGCCGTGCGTGTGATCATTGCTTGTACAGCCCTGTCGCAGTGTCCGGAGCAAGTATGGTGGGTCTGACACACCGGTGTCAATGTGTTCTTTTTTCCATTTCCAGAAGTGTATTTTAAGAAATCACACCACGAATTGCGAGCCATGTGCTGTGATTCGCTTCCTAATATCGAAAAGAATATCACTTATCGAAATTTCTTCACGAATGAAAATTATTTGCTTTCCGTAAATAATTTTATGAACAGAAGAAGTGTTTTTATTTGGTGAAGGGAGATTAGTGGACGCAGAACAAATTTTCATGACAAATAGAGGAGTGGAAGACCTTCCATTTTGACTGATGAGTTGGTGCAACAAATCGAGGAATCTGTTCGTGAAGACCACCAGTTGGCAATGGATAACATTTCTGCGATGTTTCCATAACTCTCCAGAATTCTCTTGTGTGAGATATTCATAGATACCTCGGGATACCAGAAGTGGTGCACAAGGTGTGTCCGAAAAGAACTGACAGAGTAGCACAAGCAAAAGGGGGTCGGTAGTATCAGAGATTTTCTTCAGCCACTTGAATGCCACAATGATATTGTGGGACCTTAAAGAAAACAGAAGGAGCATTTAAAACAAAAGGAAGTGAATGCTGGCGAAAAGAGTGTACTTGCTGCATGACAACGCCGGATCTAACACCGCTTCAGCCACTATGGCGCTACTGAACCCAGTTGGTAGAAATGTTTTGAGCACATATCAGTGGAATTAAATTCCAAACCGATGAGCAGGTGCACATGAAAGTTCTGAAATGGAGGAAGGAGATGGCGGGCGGGTTCTCCGAGGAGAGTATAAAGAAGCTTGTGCCACTGCTCACCACGTGTATTCCCAAATACCATGCCTTGAAACATGTAGATTTACTCTTCATTATGTTCCTGTATCGGTTCCATTTTCATAGGCACTACCGTAATTTCACCCCAGAAATCTAGGATCAGTGACCTTTAGTCAAACAGTGCAATGTGTGGGGAACTGGAGTCAAGTCACTCAAAACATATCTGGTATGAGTGCTTTGTAGACCTGCTGTATTTGCTGAACTACGGCGGAAAATGTAGACAACTTTTTAACATTTTTTAACGTTTATAGTCGTCGAATTATCACACTGACTTCTTTTAAAGGAAGTTATATACATTTCTCCTGTAGCATTAGCAAGGGACTGCGAAGAGGACTTTAGCGACATAACATGTACGAAACTTGATGAAACAGTAAGAAGACAGCAGCACCGCAAACCATCCGCCTTCAGGAATAGAGGTCCCTTGGACATCACCCTATTGCATCAAATTGTAACCAACTATTTAACTCAGGATCACTTCGTGTATTTGCCTGTCCACCGAAACTCACCAGTCTGTGATCCGATCTTGAAGGTACTCAGACTTTTACAATGCGTCCAACAGTTGAAAAAGTGGGTATGGTTTTTGTTTACAGTGAGTGTCGCCAAACGTTCAGAGGAGCTGTGCAGCTGTAATCGAGAAGATGGCCCGCTCGTGCCAAGCTCTCACAACCTGGCTTTGCAAACTCTATCAAAAAAATTAAAGAAAATGAGTGTGTGAAAATAAAATACTCCCACGAAAAGAAACATCAGCTGATGAAAGAAATGCAACTAAATGTTTAGTGGAGGTATCACAACATCTACAGCTCGTTTCGAAGCTACGTGAATGTGTGAGAGGGGTAAGTCACTGGGGTGTCCTGCAAACATCATAATTCAATGCATTTCGTTCTTTCCATATTTTGCTTCATTTATAGATTCCTGGAGAAGACTTTCAGAATCGGTTACAGTCTATGTCTGCAGAGACTGGAGGTGAGTGGATATTTGCGCGCTAGATTTTGTTTAGAGTTGTAGCATCTTTTACAAACCATGCACATCAATTTTCGCGGCTGTGCAGTACTGGCAACTTACAAATCCATGCTGGCATAGAGAAGTGGATAGAAAACAATCTTAATTTGTCTATGTGCAGGACGGGCTTTCCAAGAACCTCATCAGTGATTCCTGTTTTAAGGATGGAACTCTAAATATTCACTACTATTTACAGATACAAAGAGATCTGCTGCTGTAATTATTGGAAGGCATTCTGCTGGACATAATTCAGCCTACATGGTACCAACACGACTGATGTTCTGATCATTCAGCGCAGATAATGAGAGACATTCTTAGCAAAACGTTTGGAGATCGTTCGATCAGTCATTTGAGAAACACAAAATGACCAACAGTTTCACCAGATCAATAGCTCTGTAAAATTAAAACGAGAGTTTTTGAAACACCCTTGATTAAAATTTTTATTGTTAGAGATTGAATAATGTAGGGGCCTAACCTTTTATTTTAATGACTGTTACCTAATGGGTAAGAGTTGATCAGTTTCAACTGCTACGGAAGCTGTTTCAGTCGGATTTAGGCTGGTCAGTAATATTGTACTCAAGGAATGCAGGTTTGCCATAACCAAGTTCATGTAAGTTTGCAGTAAGTAAGGTAACATTTTATCATCAAACACAATACGAGATAGTCAGTATCTTTATCATACATATCTGTTCATGTCTAATCTCAGTATAACAAATACATCGAAATACTGACAAACGCTGTTACAATAATCTGCAAAGATGATGCAGTCTAGTGGGCGATGTGATGGATCGCAATGCATAATATCAGCAATCCATCTTTATAATCACTTTCTCTCTCGTAATAATTTGAACTTTATCATTAGTCGGTGCACTTTTTAGGTTTTACTGAGGCGGTGGTGATGGTAGAGAGAGAGAGAGAGAGTTAGCAGAGGCGCACACTCGCTCGCGATACTCAGCAATACGATATGCCTGATCGTGCTACGCCTTTGCAGTAACCGATCTACTCTTCAACTGATTCTGACAACAATATCACTCTCTGGGTGCTGTGACCTCGACTTGTATGAGCGAAGTATGACTATGTCTGAGTAAGGGGCTGCGCATCCTTTACCTCTAGAAGCAAACACACATATCTCCTGAAGACATTAAATTCTGTATAACAGAGATTTGTGCTGTGCTACACCAAAATAAATCCAGTGTGTAGCATTGTCTGAGCAGAACCGCTTTATATTATGTACTAATGCTCATCCTCAAGGTTTTGAGAACTTTATATGACAAATATGCCAGCATGACATATCGAAAGCTGTGTTTTACTGACATACTATCGAAAGACACCGATGAACCGATGACAGGGCAGAACGGTACGATTAGATTACGTCGTGCCGTTATGTAGACAGGAGTGACACCACCAGCAGTCGACCAATGGTGTAAACGCCCAGAAGATGACCCCTACGTCGGGTTCAAACCGGTTGGCGGTATTATAACAATAATAAATGCGATTAAGACTGTTCTTGAATTATTGTTTTATCATACTAATCGCTGCTTCTCTCCACAACCATATTGTCCAAAAATCCATCAAAATTCTGTCACACAACGTTACTAACTGCAATATTTTCACATATTTGTGTGTCTTGCGCGAAATATCTGTAACTATTGCAGTAGAAGTTAAGATAGGATATTGTAAAGCACCGATAACTACAACAGAATTTACTGGAGATAATATGTTTGTAAAACGACAAAAAGAGTTTAAAAATATGAAACCAGATATCAGCTGGAGGGTACTAGCAAGTATTAGGATGACAAAATCTGGACTGCTTGAGTGGCGTGGTCATCACATCTATAGTTAACAGCGCGAGCCCAAAGAGCTTGCATGTGAAGTGGAATGGTTTGCACACCAGAAGTAAGTTCTTAGTGAGCTGCGGCGCTTGAAACTCATGCCCATTTGTTGCCGTCATCTGAAAAATGACCAAACACTGTTATCAAAGTAGTTAATATTGGTTTCAGGTACATAGGAAGAATTAGCGTTTTCAGTATTTTTAGTTTGGTATTTCTTCCAGTATACCGTTAGCATTGCTACTACAGTTATGCTTCATAATATTCATAAAAAAACTCTGTCTTTTGCAACTAAATGTTTTATTTGTGTCTACCATATTTGTTTCTCTAGACGTCAACAATTGTCTACAACATAAACAAAATTATTTAATTATAAGTATTTTGATAGGAGATCTGTAGTGACTTTTGGCAGCCACTTTAAATCATCTACCTGTTTACACTGATAAAACGAAACATTATGACCAGTGCCCAACGCGACGGTGGATGCCGCGTGGCGTGCATGTGGCGCGCGAACAAATGTATGTGTGGGGAGCAGACATGGACGGAGCAACTCGCTAGCCAAGAATGGGCTACCTAATGGGAAATCCATTGAGATAAACCACTTTGACAAAGGGCAGTGTATTATTATGCAGAACCTGTGGACGAGTATCTCGAAAACGGCGAAATTAGTCGAATGTTCAATTGTTGCTGTCGTGAGCATTCCCGGAAAGAGGTAGAAAGATAGTGAAACGAACACCAGGTGCTATTTAGTTCGTTCTCCAGGACTCTTCACAGAACGTGGGGTTCGGAGCCTTGTCTACCCTGTAAAGTACGATAGTTGGTGATCCGTTGGATCTCTGCCAAAAGAGAACAATGCTGATGCATGTGCAATTGTCTCGGAGCACAGCGATCATCTTACATTGGGGAACATGAAGCTCCAAAACAGAACACCCCTACGTACCGACTTGTTGAACCAACGACAGCAGTAGCAGGCAGCACTACAATTTTGATAGCAAATTGATGTTCAAATTAGTTCATCAATTATTTACACCGCGGACCACGGCCAACACCATTCCCAGACGACGCCCTGTGTTTTCGTCAGCCTCTACGTGGGGCCCCCGCCCCCTCCGCTCCCCGCCTACCATATTGGCGGGAATGTCGCATTATGGCGACTGTTTCGAATTTTGGCGGAAAATTTCTTTGTCCCAGGGCTGTGAGGACGCCCACACCACCCCCATCCGGGAACTGGCTACCCCTTCCCAGATTCCAACGCTTGTCCCTGTTGATGGAAAGCCCAAGCGCACCCTCTAACACAATTCTACCATCAGAGGCCGGCCGCAGTGATCTCGCGGTTCTAGGCGCTCAGTCCGGAACCGCGCAACTGCTGCGGTCGCAGGTTCGAATCCTGCCTCGGGAATTTATGTGTGTGATGTCCTTAGGTTAGTTAAGTTTAAGTAGTTCTAAGTTCTAGGGGACTTATGACCACGGATGTTAAGTCCCATAGTGCTCAGAGCCATCTGAAACATTTTGAACCATCAGAGGGTCGTGGAATTGGCGGGAAATTAAAAATGGTGGTGACCTCTTAGCGCCCTGTGGATGGTAAGCTTAAGTGCTCCCTCCAACACATGGAAACTGTCCAGACCCAGGAGAGGCAGGTTAGATTAGTTTAAGTTATTTATTTTGGTTGAGAAAATGAAATAAAAATCAGTCCTAATTACGTAACCATAAAGAATGGGCCTATTTACATTACTATATGCTTACTGCTACACAAGGACTGCCTAAAATCGCAATACAGTTAAAAAAATGGAGATACCTTACAACCGGTATGGGAAAAATTTCACAATACCACTCCAAACTAGCGACAGACACACTCTAACTCTACCCTTCACCTACAAACTGACGGGAAAAAGACAAATGAGTAAGATACTATACTCTTTTTGGGGGGAAATGTATGCAACTTACGAGATGCTAGTGTTGGACAGAGAGGAGTTTAATAACTGTATTACCTGTAAGCATACAGCTCAGGACAGTATCTATTGTTCTTTGACGTCAGATTTCATTACAGAAGTATGCTCGACAATCACCCTGCAGCCTAGCTAATCGAAGTCAACACACACTACCACAATGATGGAAAAAATGCATCACTGTTCCAATTACACTTCGATATTGTCGTGAGAAAACCTGCACTCGTAATGAATGGGTGATAATGCAACGCATGTACTGGGGAAAACCGTCGCCCCATAAAGCTGCAGAGGGGGCAGTAGCTGAATGTATGTTCTCCTTGATGGGTGCTCATAAACAAATCAACCACGAGGCAGTCTTTCCTCCGTCTCTCTCTCCTCATCTTAGGTGGGGATAGAGGCCCTTCTTGCTGCTGGTGGCTTACAAAGAGTTTCTTATTGTGGTATTGACATACAGTGGTGAGTAGTAGGGCAGAGAGAGCGTCAGCCCACTCTGCTTTGTTGACAGATTTATTCAAGGTACCAAATCCAAGATGGATGTCATGGCGGGATGTTCAAATTTTGGAGGCAAAATAGGTCAGCTGTGCTACATCCACTAACCCAACCCCCTCCTGTGAAAAAGTTTTATCTACCATACTTTGGATCTAAACCTGGTGATCAAGATAAATCTTGGGCGCCATATAAGGCATGTTAAGTGTGTGTTGAAGATCTGAGGAAATGGTCGAAAAAGGAGAAAAAAGCCATTAGATTTGCTGTTCCTATGATATGGAGGGAGCCAAGAAATCGTTCTGATGGTTACTACTTTTGCAGTGTTGATATTACTGGTCATAATTTGAAAAACAATTAGGCAATAAGCTACTCTAACCTTCTATCCGCCATCCAACCAGTAGGGTATGGTGTAGATTTGCCCATTACTGAACCACCAGATCATTTAAATTCTATTCCAAGAGAAGTATCTTCTGATGTACAATGTGATTTAGATGAACCAGATGATGATGAATTCCATTGTAATACAGAATAGACATTTGCTCATACCAAGTTTTGCGATTTGGTTAGACATCTGGGCTTAACGAAAGAAAAAGCTGAATTTCTTGGCTCTAGATTAAAAGAAAAGAATTTATTGACAGCATATACATGTATAGAGAGAGCAGCAATTTTTTCAAGTTTTTCCACAAAGAAGATGATTTCGTGTACTGCTCAGACATTCCCACTTTAATGAATGAGTTTGGTATTGAACACAAAAACAAAGGCTGGCGGCTGTTTATTGATTCATCCAAAACTAATTTAAAGGCCGTTTTATTACACAACCATAACATGTTTGCATCTATACCTGTTGGACATTCTATACATATGAAAGAAAGCTATGAAAACCTAGAAACAGTGCTAAATAAAATAGGCTATTCTGCTCATGGTTGAATGATATGTGGCCATCTAATAGTAACATGCATGTTCCTTGGTCAAGGTGGTTTTACCAGATTTCCATATTTCTTGTGTGAATGGGACAATAGGGTTAGGGATCAACAAGGGTGCTGAAATACTAGCCTGTGAGGGAATTTTTAAAACATGGTGAGAAGAATATTCCACTCAAATACATTGTAGATCAAAAAACCTACTCCTACCACCTCTACATATAACTTTAGGCCTGATGAAACAGTTTGTAAAATCTGGTAATGGACCATGTTTTAAGTATCTCTGCCAAAAGTTTCCACACCTTTCAGAAGCTAAACTAAAAAAAGGTATCTTTATCAGACCTGACATTAGAAAATTGATGTTTAATGTTAACTTTGAATCCACAATGACCTTAAATGAGAAAGAAGCATGTGTGTCATTCAAGCAAGTTGTTAAAATGTTCTTAGCATATGAAAAAGACCCAGATATGTTTCTATTACAGCTACAATGTTAAAGAAGTTTAAAACTTCAGTTTGTTTGATGAGCCTGCAAGTTCACTTATTGAAAAGTCACATTCATTACTTCCCATACAGTATGGGAGATGTCAGTGAGGAGTAAGGAGAGCGTTTTCATCAGGACATTAAAGTGTTGGGAAAATGATACCAAGGCCGCTGGAACATCAACATGATGGGGAACTACCGTTGGTCACTTCACTGACAACTCGAGCAAGTGACTCATCGTTGAAAAAGCTACAGAAAAAGATTCAAAGAAAAAAAGAGAAAGACAATACAAACCAATTCCAGCTGACCTTTATTAACATATGTCATTGTTTTAATTAGCTTAATGTAAATACAAGTGATGTTTATGTTGTAACAAGGCATTTCATTGATTTCCCCATTTACTGTATAGCACAGGATTTTTATACTATATACTAAAAAGCATTTTGCTCGAAAACTATGGGTGATACAAAAAACTAAGGCTTGATTTGGATTCAGCTCACAAAAATCTATAAACATCAGCTATCAAAATAAAAAAGTTTTTCAAAAAAAGAATTTCCTTGGCCTGTGTAATTACAGCACTCCTGATCTGAATAATTACCTATACCATGTCGTCTCACAACTTTTATGTGATTTCTGTTTCCCTCATTTCTTTCAGGTACATTAACTTTTCGAAAGAATCTATGATCATGTGGTTCTGTCCTACTATCCTAATCCTGAAATTTATCTGGATGCTTCGGATGTTTTGTGTGTGCTTCCCAACAAATCTTTTAGAAATGTCTTGGTACGTTATGTATTTATATAGAGGTTCAGGTTATGACTTCCTTTTTTTTAAGTACTAATTTACAACACAGTTCACGCACTACTATTTCAAAGCATTTTTTCTGTGAAGAATTGATATTTGTGCGACTACAAACTCAAGTCACATATGGTCATGTTTCTGTTTAGATCAAAATTGACTGTAAGAATTTGTTTTTAAATTCAGGAAACGTCATATCTGGTACTTAGTCATTTCTAATCTAATAATCATTTTCTTGGCGATACTGCTATTCATTGCTGTAAATCCATATTCTTGTCAAAACTAGTAATATATGCATAATTTCAGAATTGAATGATTGCTGTTCGAGATTCTACTCTGATTTGTTTTTCCATTTTTTATCTCTCATCGTTGGTCAGAGATTAGAGCAGCAGAACTCGGAAACTACAGTATCACGTGCAGGCTACTTTTAACGCCACGAAAGAGACGGCTACATTAAGAGAGGTGCTGTGACCAGGAAGCATGAATGGCGTCGAATTGTGTCCAGCGATGAACTGCAGCTCTGCACTGCCATGAATTACCACCGCCGGAGTCTATGGCAACAACCTGGTGATAGTACCATTCTTCCAATGTGTTGGAGAGGCACAGTTATATTTGTCCTGGTACCATGGTATAGATATGACTCTAAATCATGTTTGGTTGTGTTCGAGATAATTTTTGTGGCACAGCGGTACATCACAGACATCTGGCACTTGTATGTGTTACTTCTCGTGCTATTCTGCAAATTTAAATGGTTTCAAATGTATCAGATCATTGAGATACAGAAATAAAAATATTTGGATTGTTTCATTCAACATAATTCATTATTAAAAACACACTGGGGTTTAGGATTCAGAGAAAAGTTGTCAGTGACGAGTAATGAGTGATCGTAAGTTCCTCTATTACCAGGTTGAAATCTGCTTCCTTTGCCAAAACACAGCAGAGTTTACAAATATTCATCTCATTAAGATCGTCTGAAATTGTGACAGAATTATTAAATAGCAAATAATGGAAAGACACCTTAATGGTTTATGAAAATGCTTATTATCGTTATAAAAAGAAACTATAATTTCCTCCCATATATTGGTCCAAACACACAGCAATTTTTGTTTCTCCAGCTATCAATGGCGTTTAAAATATTACATTATAACACTGAATAGGTCTGTAGTCGCTTGAATACCACATTAGATAAGGAAGTTTCAGGTACTAATCATACAGCAACATAATCTACTCTTTGCAGATTAGCATTGGCCAAATCTTGTTTCGGTTTTTTGAAAGCTTGAGCTAGAGAAATTTTGTTAATATTTCATTCTAGCTGTTTCCCTGGCCACATGCGTTTGGGACGAACCGCTCTACGTATAATCTATTTTCTTGATGTTGGTGATAAACAGCGACATTCCTCCAAGTTTGAAGAGTAATACAATATGTTAGTTGCATTTCACACATAGAAACATATGGACTAATATACACCGAACGCAAATGCATAGTGACTTATAGTTTTATATACAAACTTTCTTAAATTCTTGCATTAGTTTACTTAATCCTGAAATGTCACAACTATGGCCATTAACAAAATGATTTGCAGTTCATGATGAAGTTAGTGAATGAAGTTGTCAGATGTGTGTGAAACTTTTTTTCGTGTTTTGCAGAATAGATTCTTTAGAATCGTTTGAGTGATTCCAGATCAATCAGCTTGTGGGCCTTGCCATTCACAGAGTCAAGTCAGCCAGCTAGATTCCATGGTGAATCATATACTTTGATGTTCAGCATGTTATCCAACAAACTTACAGTGAAGCTTACTTCATATGATATGAGCTTAAGGAGATGGCTGACGGATGGTATACCGGTCAATGGATGTTCCGACGGCAATGATTTAAACCTACGGCACTGCCCAGCAGAGGTGTGAAAGTGGACATCCAGTGGAAACAGTGTATGTGAGATTGTTGGTGAAACTTACTTCTGTTCATTATACTTTGACTGGCCTTGTTAGATCTATGTATTCTAATCGATGTGGATCCACCACATGTAATGTATGTTGAGCGTCAGGTTGTCATTAACGAAGTGTGTCAGGGTTTATTGTAAGTGCTTTCAGACAGTGGGCTTAATTTCTTTATGTTCTTGTACTATGATTGTTTGGGCTATGTTGTACTACTACTGTGGCAATTGTGGCCATGGTGAGGACCTGCTATGTGTGGGGACGCAAGGACTAGGGTGTAAATAATTCCTCACCAAGCTATCTGCAGTCACTTGACCTTATTTTGGCTCTTTTTTCAATTGTCTTTTACTCACTGCAAGTGGCTGCTGAGAACTGTGCTCAGAAGCTGAAATCTAGCGCTGTCTCTTCTCCTTAAGACTGTTATTTGACGATGTCTTGAAAAATAAGCCACAAACTGATGTTTGGTCATTTGATATTCCTCTCGTTAGTGTTGCATCTTCAGTTACAAGTAAATAAAGAATAATAGCACTTCTGGGAATCAAGAATTAGGAAAAAATTACAAAATTATTGCTTTTTTCTTAAAATAGCGAGAATGTAGAGTGGATGTAATAATCATAAAGTTGAATTTAGGTTCAACATAACGTAGAAGGCTCCCTATCTTCATTGCATGTAGCTCACATTACATGACTCGTGTATGAATGGGTTTATGGCATGACGATGTAAGTCAGATTTATTCATTATAAGCTATTGACCGTTTTGTGAAACTTTGTACAAAATACAGGAAAGTCTAATAGAAGACTGTATGGGGATACTGTGTCTAATAATGGGCAGTATTAACACGGAAACACACATTCAGTGCATTAATACGAATATTATGACCATAACTATTAGTTCCATGAATTTCACTTTGAATTAACAGTTTCTGTTTTCATTAACAATACTTTAGGAAATATGAGCAGTAAAATTAATAATATCATCGTAATTGTGTATAAATTGAATAACTTTCATTGTGAATTAACACAAAAATACGTAGTCATCTTTGCTTTCAAAAGAGAATGAAACAGGTGTGGTGAACAGGAGGATACATGCTCAAAAATCCGAAACATCCTTTTTCTTCAAATTACTGACAAACTGTATTTTATCTTACAGTCGATACTGTTCTATGCTGTTGAGCTGGACTAGACGTTCCTTCTTTTCTTTTTGTATGTCCAATGTGAAAAACTCCATATCAGGACTGAAAAGTTGCCTTGTAACGCATCTTTGTAAATTCAGATCTTCTCTACTGCACGCACTGCAGCTGTAGCCAAGATACTGGACAATATTAATTTATTACTTTGGCGGTTAACTACTGCCTTCTGGAAACCCACCGTTGATACAGATTCTTGTAGCTTCATCTGTACTACTTTAAATGACTTCTTTCTTCGCGTTTGAGCAATTATTTTGTACCAGTCTGACGGTGTGCAGATAGTTTTTCCTTTTTCTGGGAGTTCCACAGAGCCAAAATCAACATCGATTGCCAGATAAGAGTACCCCTTGTATTAAAAATAGGTCCAAGACTGTCCATTTGAAGTAGTTGATCTGTCAAAAGTTTCAAACAGGAAAGTGTAATTTTAAAATTCCTATTTTGACTAATTCTGGCATAACTGTACATCATTGTGTTTTCTTATACTAACCATTTCTTTTACGTGTTTCAGTACACATTATGAAATTTTCTGCCTTCCTCTCGATGCTATAGTTTCATCCCATACAAAGATGAAAGTAAAATTAGTCCTAAGTTCGTGACAGCCAAAACTATAACAATAAAAACTACATTTGTAATACAGTACTAAACACGTTAGCTTTGGAACTGCCAGGGCCATTTACAAATCAACTGTAATAGCATAAACATCTAGACTTTGATAATTCTTTATAGACTTTCATCGAATTTCGTTTACATTCAGCTCTGCTTAAATATAATTCATGTTCCACGTCTACTTATATTTGTTTTCATCTTCAGGAACTGATATCTGCATATGACATTTATCACATGTTTTCTAGTGAAGTATGCTTCGGCTTGAGTCATTTTCAGTTTCATCTCCTCTGTTCTATCTTCGCTCTATCGTTTTTTACACCAACTATGGTTCGTCTTCTTCACTGACTCACTTTCGGATGGATGATGTTCTTAAGCAGAATCCGATATTTCTCTCTCTTTTTTCGTGATTTCTATTAGGCTTTGTGAATTATTCATATTAGCATAAACATAGGCTATTATAAACACCAGTAACAACTGCCAAATAATCTAGCTGACGGTTTAGACATCAACAAAATAATGTAAACTACTCTATTAACTCCAATATCTAAAAACAGTTAAAATGATATTAAAATTGAAACTTACCTGGAAACCGTTTAAACAAGATTTCAATACGCAACTTTGCCGAAAGCAGCAAATATAATAAATTTGTCTACAAGGTCATAATAATAATAATAAACCCCTTGGAGGCCTGGGAAAAGAATAGGCCTCCGGTATGTTCTGCCAGTCGTAAAAGGCGTCGAAAAGAACAAACCACTAATAGGGCTAACCCCCCTTTTAGTGTGATTAGTTGGATCAGGACAGAACTAAAGAAGCCTCGGACAAGCGCCGTCATGGTCGGGGACAACGCTTGAACCCTATGCCCGCCCACAATGGTAACTACACTGCTAGCTAACTGGAAAATGATTTAAATCCAAATAGAGGTGTTTTGCAGGATATGCTTCCTGCAACCACCCTAGAAGGAAAACAAAGACAGAGGATGAGATGGTCAGATGAAGTTACTCGACACCTCATGTTCTGTTAACCAAGCAACAAACCTAGGAACCAACACAACTGGATACAGATCACAAGTATACACAACATTTATTACCAGATACCCAGAATTAAAATGTTTAACAGAACAACGACTAGCTGATCAGATCCGTGTAATAATCAAAAATAACAGGATACCCCAGTTAGAATTAGAAAACATCAAACAACAAGTACAAGAAATACTGGAACAAAATAATGTGCAATCAGAAGAGAAAGAAAATACAGTAATGGACTCAAACGTCCCAGAGCAAACAAACAAAGAACAACACACATCAATTAAACAATCAGAGGAAAACGAAATCTTAAGACAGCCACCAGAACAAGCACATAGAACACGAAGTGACACACATGTTAGATATAGAAGAAAAATTTCAGCTGACACATATAGAGAATACAAAGACACAAATAAAGACATTTGACCATTCTTGCATAGACCGCCAAATAACCCACAAGTCGAAACAACAGTAAAAACTATCAACACAATCATACACAACAAAATAAATGAAAACACAACTATGGAAGAGTTACAATTAATGTTTTATATAGGAGCACTCACTACACTAAATATACACACTAGGCAGAGATCAGAACTAACCAACACACAGAAGAAACCCACAAAACCAGCATGGCAACACACGCTACAGATCAGAATAGAAAAACTGAGAAAAGACATTGGACAGCTAACACAATTTATAAGAAATGAAATGTCAGAAAAAAACGAAAAAGGTTAGGTAAAGTCTCACAACAAAAAGCGATAGAGCAATTAGATGAAAAGAAGCAGAAATTACACACATTGGCCAAACGACTTAGACGATACAAAAAAAGTGAAAATAGAAGGAAACAAAACCAAACATTCAACACAAACCAAAATAAATTTTACCAGACAATAGATAAGACACACATTAAAATAGACAATCCACCAAACATAACAGACATGGAACACTTCTGGAGCAACACATGGTCAAACCCAGTACAACATAACAGACATGCACAGTGGATACAAGCAGAAACAGACACATACAAGATGATACCACAAATGCCTGAAGTGATAATTTTGCAACATGAAGTCACCCAAGCAATTAATTCTACTCACAATTGGAAAGCCCCTGGAAAAGATAAAATAGCAAATTTCTGGCTAAAGAAGTTCACCTCAACACATTCACATCTAACAAAATTATTTAACAGTTACATTGCAGACCCATACACATTCCCTGATACACTTACACAAGGAATAACTTATCTGAAACCTAAAGATCAAGCAGACACAGCAAACCTAGCTAAATATCGCCCCATAACATGCCTAGCAACAATATACAAAATATTAACTTCAGTCATTACACAGAAATTAATGACATATACAACACAGAACAAAATCATAAATGAAGAACAAAAAAACTGTTGCAAAGGAGCACGAGGATGTAAAGAGCAACTGATAATAGATGCAGAGGTGACATATCAAGCTAAAACTAAAGAAAGGTCGCTACACTACGCATACATTGATTACCAGAAAGCTTTTGGTAGTGTACCCCACTCATGGTTACTGCAGATATTGGAAATATACAAAGTAGATCCTAAATTGATACAGTTCCTAAACATAGTAATGAAAAATCGGAAAACCACACTTAATATCCAAACAAATTCAAAGAATATCACATCACAGCCAATACAGATTAAGCGTGGAATATACCAAGGAGACTCATTAAGTCCTTTCTGGTTCTGCCTTGCTCTGAACCCTCTATCCAACATGCTAAATAATACAAATTATGGATACAATATTACTGGAACATACCTACACAAAATCACACATTTGCTATACATGGATGATCTAAAAGTACTGGCAGCAAGAAATCAAAAACTCAACCAATTACTAAAGATAACAGATGTATTCAGCAATGATTTAAATATGGCTTTTGGAACAGACAAATGTAAGAAAAATAGCATAGTCAAGGGAAAACACACTAAACAAGAAGATTACGTATTGGATAACCACAGCGACTGCATAGAAGCTATGGAAAAAACAGATGCCTATAAATATCTAGGATACAGGCAAAAAATAGGAATAGATAATACAAATATTAAAGAAGAACTAAAAGAAAAATATAGACAACGACTATCAAAAATACTGAAAACAGAATTGACAGCAAGAAACAAGACAAAAGCTATAAATACTTATGCTATACCAAAATTGACCTACTCATTTGGAGTAGTGAAATGGAGTAACACAGATCTAGAAGCACTCAACACACTTACACGACCACAATGCCACAAATATAGAATACATCACATACATTCAGCAACAGAAAGATTCACATTAAGCAGAAAGGAAGGAGGAAGGGGATTTATCGACATAAAAAACCTACATTATGGACAGGTAGACAATTTAAGAAAATTCTTTATAGAACGAGCAGAAATTAGCAAAATACACCAAGCAATCACTCATATAAATACATCGGCTACACCATTACAATTTCATAACCACTTCTACAACCCTTTAGTTCACATAGCATCAACAGACACGAAAAAAGTAAATTGGAAAAAGAAAACCCTACATGGTAAGTACTCGAATCATCTAACACAGCCACACATCGATCAAGACGCATCCAGCACATGGCTAAGAAAAGGCAATATATACAGTGAGACAGAAGGATTCGTGATTGCAATACAGGATCAAACAATAAACACCAGATATTACAGCAAGCATATTATTAAAGATCCCAATACCACAACAGATAAATGCAGACTTTGCAAACAACAAATAGAAACAGTAGATCACATCACAAGCGGATGTACAATACTAGCAAATACAGAATACCCCAGAAGACATGACAATGTAGCAAAAATAATACATCAACAGCTTGCCTTACAACGTAAACTTATAAAACAACACGTTCCCACATACAAGTATGAACCACAAAATGTACTGGAGAATGATGAATACAAATTATACTGGAACAGAATTATTATAACAGATAAAACAACACCACATAACAAACCTAACATCATACTCACCAATAAAAAGTAGAAATTAACACAACTAATCGAAATATCCATACCCAATACAACAAATATACAAAAGAAAACAGGAGAGAAAGTTGAAAAATACATCCAACTGGCTGAGGAAGTCAAGGACATGCGGCATCAGGATGAAGTTGACATTATACCAATTATACTATCAACTACAGGAGTCATACCACACAATATCCACCAGTACATCAATGCAATACAGCTACATCCAAACTTAGATATACAACTACAGAAATCCGTAATTATTGATACATGTTCATTTACCCGAAAGTTCCTAAATGCAATATAACATATACCGTACAGTAAAAAGGAAGTCAATAATTCTGAGAAATTTCTTGCTCACACTAAGACCTATGTTTGAAACTAGCAAACTTCTCTTTGCCAGGAATTCCCCTTTTGCCAGTTCTAGTCTGCTTTTGCTGTCCTCCTTGCTTCGCCCATCATCGGTTACTTTGCTATCTAGGTAGCAGTATTCGTTAACTTCATCTACTTCGTGACCATCAGTCCTGATGTTTTCTCTCTGTTCTCATTTCTGCTACTTCTCATTACTTTCACCTTTCTATGATTTACTGTCAGTCCATACTCCGTACTCATTTTACTGTCATACTTCTTCACTTTCACTGAGGATAGCAATGTTGTCAGCGAATCGTATCATTGATATGTCACCTCGAATTTCAATCCCACTCCTGTGCGTTTCTTTTATTTCCGTCATTACTTTGTCGATGTACAGATTTAACAGCAGGGGTGAAAGACGACACACCTGTCTTACACCCTCTTTAACCCGAGCACTTCGTTCTTGGTCGTCCACTCTATTCCCTCTTGGCTCTTGTACATGTTGTATACTACCCTTCTCTCCCTGCAGTTTACCTTTATTTTTATCAGAATTTCGAACATCTTGGCCCATTTTACGCTGTCTAACGCTTTCTCCAGGTGGACAAATCCTATGAATGTGTCTTCATTTTCCGCAACGTCAGAATTGTCTCTCCGGCGCCTTTACATTTGGTAAAGCCCAACTGATCGTCATCTAACATACCTCAATTTTATTTTACATTCTTCTGCATATCATTTTCGTCAGCAAATTTCATGCATGAGTTATAAAGCTGACTGTGTGATAATTCTCACACTTGTCAGCTTGCCGTCTTCGGAATTGTGTGGATTATTTTTTCCGAAAGTCAGGTGGTATGTGGCCAGATTCATAGATTCTACAAACCAACGTGAACTGTTCCCCAATGATTTTAAAAATTCTGATGAATTTTATCCATCCCTTTCGCCTTATTTGATATTAAGTCCTCCAAAGCTCTTTTAAATTTCGATTCTTGTACTGGATCCCCCATCTCTTCTAAATCGACTCCTGTTTCTTCTTTTATCACGTGAGACAAATCTTCCCCCTCACGGAGGCCTCCACTGTACTCTTTCCACCTATCCGCTCACTCCTCAGTATTTAACACTGCAATTGCCGTTGCACTCTTAAAGTTATCAACCTTGCTTTTAATTTCACCGAATGTTGTTTTGACTTTCCTATATGCTGAGTCAGTCCTTCCGACAATCATTCATTTTCCGATTTCTTCACATTTTTCATGCAGCCATTTCGTCTTAGTTTCGCTGCACTTCCTGTTTATTTCATTTCTAAGTTTCTTGTATTTCTGCATTCCTGAATTTCCTTGAACATGTGTATGCTTACTTCTTTCACTAATCACCTGAAGTATTTCTTCTGTTGCCCATTGTTTCTTCGCAGCTACCTTCTTTGAACCTATGTTTTCTTTTACAACTTCTGTAATTTCCCTGTTTGGACACGTAAGTCTTTTCCAACTCTACTGCTTACTGAGCTATTCCTTACTGCTGTATTTATAGCCTTAGAGAATTTCAAGCATAACTCATCATTCCTTAGTATTTATGTATCCCACGTCTTTGCATATTGATCCTTCCTGACTAATCTCTTAAGCTTCTGCCTGCTCTTCATCACTACTGCATTGTGATCTGAGTCTACACCTGCTCCTGGGTACGCCTTACAATCCAAAATCTGATTTCGGAATCACTGTGACCATGAAGTAATCTAACTGAAATCATCCCTTATCACCCGACCTTTCCCAAGTTTCCTCCTCTTCTTGGGGTTCTTGAACAGAGTATTGATAATAAATAGCTGAAATATATTACGGAACCAAAATCTTCTTTCTCCTCTCTCATATTACGGACCTCAATTAGTCTTTCTCCTCTCCCATACTCTCCCGCAACATTTTCTTCTTCTCCTTTCCCTACAACTGTGTTCCAATCCCCCATCACTATTAGATTTTCATTTCCCTTTACCTACTGTATTACCCTTTCAATATCCTCATATACTTTCTCTATATTTTCATCTTCAGCTTGTGATGTCGGGCCGGCCGGATTGGCCGTACAGTTCTAGGCGCTACAGTCTGGAGCCGTGTGACCGCTACGTTCGCAGGTTCGAATCCTGCCTCGGGCATGGATGTGTGTGAAGTCCTTAGGTTAGTTAAGTTTAATTAGTTCTAGGTTTTAGGCGACTGATGACCTCAAAAGTTAAGTCACATAGTGCTCAGAGCCATTTGTGATGGCATGCGTACCTGAACTATCGTTGTTGGTGTTGGTGTGATGTCGATTCTGATAAGAACAACGCAATCACTGAACTGTTCACATTAACACACTCTCTGTCCTACTTTTCTATTCATAGCTAATCCTACTGCTATTTAACCATTTTCTGCTTCTGTTGATATAACCCTACACTCATCTGACCATAAATCGCTGTCTTATTTCCATTTCACTTCAGTGGCCCACACTACAGCTAGATTGAGCCTTTGAATTTCGATTTTCAGTTTTTCTAGCTTCCCTACCACATTCAAGTTCCTGACATTCCACGACCCGACTCGTAGAATATTATCCTTTCGTTGGTTATTCGATCTTTTTCTCATGGTCATCTTCCCCTTGGCAGTCCCCTCCCGGAGATCCGAATGTAGGACTATTCCGGAATCTTTTGCCAGTAGAGCCCTCATAATTACTCTTTTTCAATTACAGGTCACATGCCCCGTTGACACACGTTATGTGTCTTTCATGCAGTGGTTTCCATTGCCTTTTGCATCCTCATACCGTTGATCATTACTGATTCTCCCGTCTTTAGGTGCAGTTTCCCACGAGCTGCACTCGTGAAGAAAACATTTTTATAGCCACGAGTGTTTAATGCCGTAAACAGGCAGGCCTAGAGAAGCAGCCGGGACTGAATGGGCAGTGAGGCGGGGAGGAGAGGAGGGCGTCTGGTCGGTTTGGAAGCTGCCAGCAGGTGAGAGCGGACGGCGCCTCCTCTCCCGGCAGCAGGCCGCCGTTCCGCCCCAACTTGACCACCTCAAAGCCTTCCTACTGGTGGGTCAGTTCGTAAGACGCGCAGTTCGGTAGCGTTACCTCGGCAGCAACACGTGAGATTAGCTGCTGATGGTTTGACACTTGAGTATTAGAGTGGTTCTATCCCGTTTTGGGCAACGTGACTGTGACACTGCAACTTACTGCCAGGCGGAAGGCACTGACAAACAGAAAGTGAAAAGTAAAAATCAAATTTTTATACTAGTAAACCCATTCAGCAACGGCCCCCACTGTACACTTCTTATGCCGGAAGTCAAAGATGCTAGCTCTACACTAAATCAGTACAGCTGTAATCGTTTCCCACAGATGGATACAGATTTGAACTTGGTACCATTCTTCTGCTTTCTGGACAAACAAGCTATTTATGTTTCGTGGTAATTGGAACCAATATTTTGTATTTTCACAAAAACACCACTGCTTTAGTGGATGCCAGCCTATAATCAAAGTCATCCATTTTCATTTCCTTAGTCAACACAAGCATGATGAGAACTATTTTCTGTGGATCCTTATTGTGCAACAATCTTGCCCAATATTCGTACACTTTAAGTATTTCATGTGTTACAATAGAAGTATGAAGGTTATCATAGTACAGTAATCTGTTTTCATTCGAAATCGTCCTTGATAAAACTGCTATTTCTCCTGATGCATAATTTGGAAATTCCCACTCAAGAGCTTGATTTCTCCATTTATGTCCGCAGTACTCTTACGCAACAGTTAGAACCTCCTTTTACTGGCTTCATTTGTTTGTGTTGTTTTATCACAAAAAGTGGTACTTACCTGGAAGAAAAACATTTAGAAAAATGGTAATAAACCTAACACTAGAAGGAGTCTGATATTTACGGATGTAGATCAAGGAGTTGTGGTGGCGAGAAAAAATATAGTAAAAAGGAGTAGCGTTGCTGCCTTTGAATCATGGGGTCCTGGGTTCGATTCCCAGCCGGGTTAGGAGTTTTCTCTGCCTGGTGACTGGGTGTTTTCGTCGTCATCATTTCATCATTATGATTTGTGAGAGAGACTAAATTGGAGTGTGAAAACTAAATGGACTGTGTAAAAATTGGGACTTTGTACGGACGCTGAAGAACGCGCAGTTGAGCGCCACACAAACCAATCATCAGTGATTTAAAATAAAAATACTTATTGTCATCCTGCAATTTTCATTATATGAGAAAAAATAATCAGTGCGTTATGTATTTCCAACACCAATCCACGTACCAGTACTTCACACAACAATCAGAGTAGGGGGGGGGGGGGGGGGGGGGGGAAACCACATACACACATTCCTGTCTGCAAATACACATTTTAAATGTATGTCAGCGTCACACAAATAGTGCGTTTAGAAAACAAAGCTAATTTTGTGATTCCTTAATTTCTCCAGGCGTATTAGTTGATCAAACAATCCATGGGTGTACTGCCGGTGCGTAGTGTCCAATGGGCACAAGACAACAGTTTCCAGACATGTCCCGTCGTCAGGTGCTCTGACGAACTTATTTATTTATTCTTATATCTTTCATTCCACCTGAAGGAGACGGTGGCAGGAGGGAAGCATAGACCTTCCCAGCCAATAGTTGTTTGTGCACCTGTGACTATTTAGGTAACTGGTTGCTTATTTAATTTTGCAGGACTTTTAACTGCATGTAGATGGATGGCTGAGAGGAAGATGATGTTCATTAAGTTTCCTTCATACCGAATCCCAGCATTTTCCTTATGGCTGAACGAAAAAGGTCTGGGTCGATGAAATAGCAGTAAGGATTAGTTGCCTGTTCGTCAGGTATCTTCATATTATCTCAGTGGTCTTGATAACATAGCGTGATCTTGGAATTGTTGATGCAGAAAATTTATGTGTAATTCTGTAGAAGATGAGAAACTTTAAAATCTAGTCGATGTAGAGACTATTTTCATTCTGTGGGTGTTCATCGAAGTAACTTTACTGAGTAGTTTGTTCTTTCTATATCAGGTTGCTACATCATTCCAAATCCTTGTACATGTTCTTCATTTGTGGACAATTTCACTGATTTCTTCGTTTTCCAAAGGATTATGCTGGGTAGCATTCGATACTGCTTCGAGAACAATGTAGGGAGGAAAAGCATACTTCAGTTTCGGAAAATTAAACGTTGTAGGATCGTACTGGAAGAGTGTTTTTGTAAGTTTGTTGTTATGTAGTGATGTTAAACCTGAATCTGGTGATTTGTTCTTTTATTCCGTTAGTATTATCTTGGTTTCAAATTTTTAGTAAATCGGTGCATGGGTAGGAGCAGGAAAAGGTGAAAATCCCTCATTACTGCAGTGTGAATTAAAATCACCTTTACTTTAGTAACAAGAGTAATACATAACTTTTCCCTGAGGTGCGAAGCTGAAGCAAAGTGTCCCAGCCGTCTGCTCTTAATCAAATGGGCTGAAACAGAAGCAGAGCTCCCAGAGCTCTCCAGCTCCGGCCAGAGTGCGCTGTCGTCGGTGACTCGTAGTGCCAACTTATGAACCTATGCCGTGGCATTGTTGCTATTTATACCACATAACCTGAAACGACGCACCGTCGTTGAGCATGGCTTCCGACGGCGGGTGGCCGGCGGCGCAGCTGAGGGGCCGGACAGTGGAAATGCCGGGGCGCGCTGTCCACCCGCGACCCCGAATTGCTCGCGAGGGGGCGAGGGAAACGACTCGTGGAGAACCTGCCCAGGCCGCGCACCGGCACTGGGTATGCTCAGATGAGGAGACAGAGCAACTACCTCCATGGGCGAAGGTGACGACGGAGGCGTGACGTCAGCCCGTCGGTTCTGCCACTGCAGAGGAACACAGCGGCGGCGGCGCTGTGGACGTGAACTTAGCGCTAGGATTTCACCCGGAACAAGTCCCACCCATTCACCCGCCTCCACGCCAATCCATAGTGTAAGGCCCTCTCCTGAACAGTCGCCAGTTCCGCAAACTGGAAGCTACATCAAAGTTGTTATCATCACTGTCCAACACATGTTACACTGTGATGAAATTCAGTAATGATAAGAAATTTAAGTTTTTCTGGGTAGTAATATAACATGAATTCGCATTATTAAAGAAATAAAAATATTTATAGAGAATTGAAACCATCGCCAGCAATAGAAAACAAAAAAAATAACGTGATGTTATTTAAGGGCAATAAGGACAAATTTTCATTAACTAATTCACTTATTACAATACGTTTATTTGAGGGAAACACAACAAACATACAATGCTAAAACAATGGTCTTCAATCTGTCATGTTGGTAGTAAAGCCACGGATGCAGTCGACTAACTATTGTCTGATATCAACGTTATATAGAAATAAGTGAAAGTCGTTTTGTTTATGTAGGTCCTCATAGTAACTCACGAAAATAAAAGAATATAAGAATGCCATAAAGTAGAAATCTAATGAAAGCAGTAAGGTATTTTCTTATATGACATATTTCGTTAGTATTTGCATTCAGTGAATTTTAACTTGTAAATTCTTCCAATACTATACCTGTGCATTATAAACGAGGTTATAAAGATTTGTGGCTGTTTCTGTGTGATTAATGTCCTATATGCTGTTGCAAACGTTGCGGGAAAATAATCTGTTATTATCTGTCCTGTCTATTTTTAACAAAAAGATTTAATAATATCATAAATGTCAATCAAACCATTTTAAAAAATGGTAATGATGTGCATGTTTGTCACAGAGCAGTTATGGAGGAAATAAATGCTGCAGTGTTTCATGGCTTTAAAACGTCCTTCGTGTTGTGCTAGCTCTTCTTCCACCCCTAAAACTTTTCAGCAAAACTATTCAATCAATAACACGCAAAAACAGCCTGGATCGATCTAGCAAGACCAGAGTAATTTTGATGCCCTCTGGAATTATAATGAACACTGGTGCTTGTTTCGCATATACTGTCAGTTCCTCTTTCTCCGAGCAAATTATTCTTGAGGGTAGGTTATCCCTGTTTTAGCTTCGGGTGCTTTTTCTCACACAGAAGTATGTTTCTTCACAGGCTATTCATCTGAATACTGAGTTCTCGTATTTAAAGAATTCAGTGCTTAATTGTTTTCTCTTATGTTTGCTGTGGAAGTACCGTACCTGGCACAGCTGAGGCCAACTGCACGTTTTTTGTAATGTGTCTTTTAATTATCTGGTAAAATTTAAGACCTAGCAAGATATTAATTTAACATTCACTCCGAGTGCAGCCGAACGCGGTAAACCACGTGGGTCAACTGAAATGATGCCGAGGCGCGGAACAGAGACCGGGAAATCCGGGGATGAGTGGGTGGGACTAGTTCCGGGTGAAATCCTGGCGCTAACGATTCCTGGGCGGTGGCGACGATGGCCGGAGTTGAGGCTGTGGCCGCAGTGAGAGGCGTCCGTCCGGTGCAGGGACCAGACCGGCAGTGGCCTACAATTCCGCCGCAAAACAACCAGCGGCAGAAAACCGTGGGCGGCACGACTGGATCTGGTGTTGCTTGAAATTGCCGGAGGGACCGGAAAAATAAGGCGCGGCCAAGCTGGCGAAGAATGCGCCCCTGTTCCCGGCGCTGCCTGCCAGAGAAAACGCGATAGAACACCAAATCGTGCAGTGCAAAGCCAGAACGAGGCGAAGCAGCGGGAGCGCGCGGCGGTGGGTGCAATTGCTGCAGGAGCGACCGATGGGCGCGGCCATGTTGCAGTTCCGCTCTGGAACGGGTGCCGCGCGGCTGGGAACGATATGAAGCAAGGAAAGTCCAGTGCACGCGCTCGCGAGAGTGCGTGGCGAGCAACTTGGTTGTTGTAATGGAAAACACGGCGGGACCCGCGGAGAGGCCCGCGAACAACACAGTGGGAGAGTACGGACACGACCAACGAAGCACAGAACGACTGCAACAAGATCGAACAACACAGTCACAAGGATACAAACACGTCCACTCTTACACAGAACGAGGAAGTAAGCTGTCTAGCGCGAAGCGAGGTGTAAACCGACGTACGCGAGATTAGACTGGCTGGCTGAGTTTTTTTATTTTTTTTTATTGATTTTCAATTCCCCCGAAAGGGGGCGGGCTGGCAGCAGCTTACTACGCTGCTCTACAGCCTACAGACTTTTTTTAAAAAAAAACGGAAGAAGAAAGAAACAAGAAAAAACAGGCGATAAAATGGTGACTTAAAGTGTTAAATGGCGTAAAAATGCGGAAAGTTAAAACAGAAAGCAAATGGGGTTGGCAATGTTGTTAAAATACACAGGAATCAGACAAGTAACATAGTAGACACACAATTAAAAAACATGGCGACAGTCTGGTTTCTGTTCGCAAGAGATAAAAAGAGCACACTCAGCGACAGTTCGATGGCTGTTCGCTACACTTCCCAAAAGACACAACACGGAGCACTCACTGGAAAACCACACCGTAAAACACTGCACGAAAATGGCGGCACAAAGATGGCACTCCCGATCCAAGGCAGAAGGGGGGGGGGGACCTGGAGTAGGGGGAAAAACAAGGAGGGAGGACAGGAAAAAACGAAAAGGGGGGGACCAAGGAGGGAGAGGACTAATAAAAGGGGGAGAAGGGAAGATGCGAGAGGGAATGAGAGGGAGCAGAGGAGGGAAATGTAAAAGGACTTGGGGGAGAGAAGGGGGCAAAGAGAGGGGAGGTGTGGAAGAAAGAGAATGTAAGGGGGGTAGAGGGAGCCCGGGAAAAGGACAGAGGAAAGGAGGGGGAGTGAGGATCAGAGTTGATAGGAGGGATAAATGGAGGGAGAGAGGGCATCATCTGGGAGTTGATGGAAGCCACCTTGGGAAAGGAGATGTAGGGTGTAGAGATGGAGGGTAGGGGGGACACAACGGTGAAGACGTGGCAGTGGGCGGGGACCGGAGAGGAGAGGAGCAACCAGGGGGTGAGGGGGTTCAAGACGGCGGGAGGTGTAGAGGATGTGGATATATTTCGAGGAATAGGAGCAGATGGGGGAAAGGAATGAGATCATAGAGCATCCGCGTGGGGGACGGGAGGCGTATACGGAAGGCGAGGCGGAGTGCATGATGCTCAAGGATCTGGAGGGGCTTATAGAATTTGGGGGGGGGGCAGATATCCAGGCAGGACTGGCATAACAGAGGATGGGACGGATTAAGGATTTGTAGGTGTGGAGGATGGTAGAGGGGTGCAACCCCCATGTCCGGCCGGAGAGGAGTTTGAGGAGTCAGAGGCGGTTGTGGGCTTTGGATTGGATGGAGCGGAGATGATGGATCCAGGTGAGGTGACGGTCAATGGTGAGGCCAAGGTAGGTGAGGGTGGGGGTGAGGCGGACAGGACGAGCACAGTAAGGGAGAAATCCAGGAGCCGGAAGGAGCGAGTGGTACGACCTACGATGACTGCCTGGGTCTTGGAAGGGTTGAGTTTCAGGAGCCACTGGTTACACCATGCAGCAAGAGGGTCAAGGTGATTCTGGAGAAGGCGTTGGGACCGTTGGAGGGTAGGAGCGAGGGCGAGGAATGCGGTGTCATCAGCATATTGCAAGAGGTGTACTGGAGGGGGGGGGGGGGTTGGGGCATATCTGCCGTGTTCAGGAGGTAGAGGAGAGGGGAGAGGACAGAGCCCTGGGGCACACCTGCAGAGGGGTAGAAGGTGTGAGAATTGGCATTATGGATGGTAACATAGGAGGGGCGGTGGGAGGGCTGGCTGAGTGCGAGGCAGGCGCTTAAGTATGCTATCGGGGGCGCCGCTATTGGCCGCTGGGACCACGTGTTCTGCTGTGGCGCGCCCACACTAAAAGCGGGCGAGGAGGCGCGCGCCGCCACAGCTTACGGTGCGATGGCGCAGAGACCTCTACGCGTATTCGAAGTCCATGACTTCTGGCGCGGATTCAGATTGTGCAGCGCGCGGTACCAGATTGGTCATCTACGACATATGTACGCACAAAACGTTCAGCCTCGCTATTCGACTGGGGGTGGATACGGGGTTGAGATCAAATGGCGAATGCCAGTAGCAGCACAGAACGCTTCAAACTCTGAGGACACGAACTGGGGACTATTGTCGGAGACAATAACTTCAGGAAGGCCTAAATTAAAAAAATAGACGTCAAAGCGCGAACAGTACGCGAACAGGTGTAGTAGAAGACGTAGGTACAACTAAAGGGAAGTTGCTGTATGCATCAATAACTATCAACCGGAGGGTGTCCCAGAAAGGACCCGCAAAATAAACATAAATGCGCTGCCAAGGCGCAGTTGGAGTCTGCCACGTAATGAAGCGCTGGCTGGAAGCAGATTGATGCTCCACACAAGAGCGACAATTAGCAAGCAAATTCTCAATGTGTTTATCAATTCCGACGCGCTATTTGCTTCGTCCGCAGGACACCCTAATGACCAGCGTGCAGCAATCTGAGGATTTCCCACTGCAAAGAACGAGGTACAACCACACGAGACTGATCATTGTCAGTTCGTAACAAGATAACACCGTGGTGTACAGACAAGTTGTGATGTTGCGCAAAGTAACGTCGAACAAGCGGATCACAGATCTGCGTAGCGGATTGAGGCCATTGAGTACGAAAATACAGCAAAAGAATCTGCAAAGAAGCGTCGGCAGCTGTCACGGAAGCAACGTGACGAAAATCCACTGGAAAACAATCAGCTAATTCCTTATCTTGCTAATCAATAAACATGCAGGACAGTTCAGAAGAATTAAACACTTTGTAGGACTGATAGGCAGACGAGACAAAGCATCAGCATTGCCATGCTGGGCCGTAGGCCGAAACAAAATTTCGTAATTGTAGTTAGACAAGAAAAAAGACCAACGTTGCAACTTTTGTGCCGTACGGGCCGAAACTGACTTTGACGGGTGGAACAACGACGTCAAAGGCTTATGGTCGGTGACCAAATAGAACTTACGACCATACAAAAAAATCATGAAACTTTTGGCACTCAATATACAATAGCTCAAGCTTCTTCGATTTGAGAATAGTTTTGCTGGGTAGAATTGAGCAACTTAGACGCAAAAGCGATTGGGCGATCGACAGAATTAATGTGGTGCTAGAGAACCGCTATGATGCCGTGAGAAGATGCGTAGACAGCAAAAACAACTGGTTTGGAGGGATCGAAAGGAATCAAACAGCGATCACTCAACAAAGTAGATTTGAGCTTGTGGAAAGCAGATTAGAGCTCGTGGAAAGCAGATTCGAGCTTGTGGAAAGAAGATTTGAGCTTGTGGAAAGCAGATTCGAACTTTTGGAAAGCAGATTTGAGCTTGTGGAAAGCAGATTTGAGCTTGTGGAAAGCAGATTTGAGCTTGTGGAAAGCAGATTTGAGCTTTTTCGTAGCATCACTAGAGCGGAGCACATGGAAAGACACTGTCCTGGTCGTTGCACCATTTGTGGCTTGTAAACTACACACGACGAGCACAGATTTTCTGTCCAGTAAATGCAGTCAGCGTGGAATGCGAACGGCGAAGCGGGGGCGAACCAAGCAAGTATACGTCGATCTGTTCAGTAAAGAAACTGATGCACCAGTGTCCAGCTGCAGGCGAACAGAACGTCCACAAATGTTCAAAGTCACAATAAGTTTCCTCGCATCGCGGTGAATGCAAGACGAAGTGTCCAGCAAAACTTGATTCACGTGAGAAGCTGTTGGTTGTTGGTTGTTTTGGGGGGGAAGGAGACCAGACAGCGAGGTCATCGGTCTCATCGGATTAGGGAAGGAAGTCGGCCGTGCCCTTTGAAAGGAACCATCCCGGCATTTGCCTGGAGCGATTTAGGGAAATCACGGAAAACCTAAATCAGGATGGCCGGACGCGGGATTGAACCGTCGTCCTTCCGAATGCGAGTCCAGATGACAAGCTGTCTAAGCACATGAAGTGAAAGGCTTTGAATAAATGGCATTAACGTCCATAGGCTGATGTGAATCATGGCGGTTGCCGTTGCAGTGACGCCCACGCGAGTCACGCGAACGGGAGACAAGTTGGGAATTAGAGCTTCTCTTACTACACACAGCTTGCACATGTCCTTTCTTATGACAAAAATAACATTGTTCTTGACGGGATGGGCAACTGTCCCGTGTGTGGGCACGAAAGCAGTTCGGACATGATTTGAGTTTCTTAGTGGGTGCCTGGTTTGAACCATGTTTACATGCGCGCGAACGGGGCGGCGTGGCTGGCTTGGAGGGCACGTGTTGTGCCGCGCTAGCAGTACACACACCCGGTGTCAAGTCGAACGCGGAGGTAGCCATGTCTAATGTGTCTCGTCTGTCTAGCAAGTCCACTACTTTCTGCAAAGACGGGTTTTTAAATCTGAGGATTTGCTCGCGGATGCGGTGATCCGCCACGTTCTGCGCAACAGCGTCTCTAATCATATCTGCATATGAGCGTCCACACGAGCAATTAAATTCACAATCTGAAGTTAGTCCCTGAAAGTTCGCTAAGCAAGATTTATTCGACTGAGTAAGGCAGGGCCGGCCAAACGCTGCACAGTGTGCAGACGTGCGGAAGTGCTGCACATGTGAGCACGTGTGTGACAGCGACATCTGTTATTAGACATGGTCCTAAATGAACGGCGGCGGCTCCACTTCCCTGTTTATGTGGTACAAGCAATAGCGCCACATACCCAGTCTCGTTTACCCCTGGTAACCGTAACCTTAACAGAGAAGTACTGAGAAAAGGCAAGTACTGTGGAAAAGCAAAGGACGGGAGATCTATGTTCTCAGTCGTTTAAAAATTACTGGGAACTGCAATTCTTTTTTGTAGCCGTTGGTGAAAACTCACAGTGTTTGCTATGCCGCCGAATAATAGGCGACCAGCGTAAGTTTTCAATTGAAAGACACTACAATACACATCACAAAGGCGAGTGTAGTGTACTCAACAGTGAAGAACGGCAAGCAAAATTAAATGTACTTAAGAAAATGGGTGAGACACATCAACTCGATTATCATTTCTCATGACCCGTGAGAAACGTGTTTGGATTTATTCCTTTCATAATTAAAAATTATTGTTTACTAACTGTGCATTATTGCCTCATTCTGCTCCATGTTACATTATTATCAGGAAAGTTGGTCATTAAACCGATTGTTCCAATGTATACTTACATTTAGGGTTTTTTTTTTTTTAATGTGTGAAGGGGTACGCTCAGCTGAAGTCGATAAAACGTAACATTCATCCAATTGTCGGTTATTATGCAGATTTCAGACGGAACTGATGAAAGATGAAGCAATAATGGTATAGAAATAGGAGGTGATCATCGAGAGCTCTGCGGTTATCATTCTGTTAGAGGTCAGTGAGACAGAAATTATGTGGGAGTAACTGAGGGCACCGAGAATTAGTTATAGGAAACCTTGCTTTAGTTTAATGTTATTTGAAATCACGAATAAGGTTCGTTGGAAGTCGCTCAGTGCTCTCTTTCTTAAATACTAGATCAAAAACATTACGCGTATTTACGTGCTGTCAGTCAAGGTGCCTTAATAAAAACCCACGGTTGTTAACTATATTACTTGTCTTACTGGGTTAAACTGTTAACATAAAAGTAGACGTCTCAATGAGTAGACTGTGACGGTATGTTGTACGCTGCGAAGTGTGCCTCGAGCTGGGCGACGTATTCTGGCCAGCGTTCAACGTCAGGACTGAAGGCACGAAATGGAGGCGCCGTCGGCGACTGCGTCGGTACAGGCGGTGGCGTCGGAGGCGCCGAAGTAGCTGCAGTTTGTAGCGTGACCAGTCCATTTATGGCAGCAAGCAGCTGCGTCAGTTGCTGAGCCTGAAAACGTTCAAGATCGGACAGCGAAGTCTGTTCCTGTGGCGAAGCCATGGTTTACACAAATTAAAGTCTTATACTGAGGCTAGCACGAAAAGAAAGCAGTACCGAACAAAAAAGGAATTGATAGGAGAAAAAAAGGGGACACCTCGTCGCCAAATTTTGTATCCTGCCTGGAAGGCGGCGCGTATGTAGATGCAGGAAAAGGTGAAAATCTCTCGGTACTGCAGTGTGGATTAAAATAACCTTTACTTTAGCAACAAGAGTAACACATAACTTTGCCCTGAGGGGCGAAGCTGAAACGAAGTGGCCCGGCCGTCTGCTCATGATCAAATGGGCTGAAAGTGGAGCGGAGTTCGTAGAGCTCTCCCGCTCCGGCTAGAGTGCGCTGTCGTCGGTGACTCGTAGTGCCAACTTATGAACCTATGCCGTGACATCGTTGCTATCGATACCACAGACTACATAATCCATGCTTGCGATCCATATTACAGAATGCGTCGGACAAATATTTTGTATGTAGGAAAGGAATTGGTTGCTCCACTTCACGTGTTCGGTATTTCACGAAACGCACTAAATGAAGTCGATTTTCAACTTATTTCATATTTCTAGTCGTGTTTCCCTGCTGATTTGAGGTCATCTAGATAGATTCCAAGATATCTGACGTTTAATTTTGGAGTAATTTCTTGTCCCCAGTGTCCAAAACGGAGTTTGTGAGTATCCTGTTTTTGGCGATTAATGATATTGCTATGTCTTAATACGAAAAGGTAACTTTTGGTTGGATTAGGTCGGATTCTTCATTTGCTGAGCAAGGTTTTAAGTTTGTTGATGTAGCTGTTGGCTCGTTCATTAATTGCATTCCAGGTGGATGCATGACACCAATAAATGGTGCCATCAGCGTACAGGACCATGTCTTCATTCTGTCACCTAGGTATTGGGATGTCCGCTGTATATATCGTACATAAAGTGGACATGAGGGTACCCCGAGGGACTCCCGCCTTGGCTGTGGAGAAGGACGATTTTTGACACCAACTCCTATTCTTCTGTTTGTGCTGAGGTTAGCTAAAAATTGGACCAATTCAGGTGGCCAGTTTCACTTTAGCATTTTGTGAAAACGCGCATTTTATATCTTATCAAAGGTACGTTCTGTGTCCAGAAAGAGGATATCAGTCGCATTTGTTAAATTGCAGGTTTCTGCTATATTGATAGTCTTAATAATCGATCAACGGTACTGTCACTCTTTCTGAAACCAGCTTGTTCTTGTGGTATAACGCTGTTGTCTTCTGCAAACTGTTGTAGTCTCTTATTAATTATTTCTTTCAAGGTCTTGCACATTATTGGAAGTAACGTGGTAAGTATCTATGAGTAAGGATTGTTCTTGCGTTGTCCACATTTCGGAATCATGATAATATGTGTACGTTTCCACTGGAATGGTAAAGTTGTTTTGAGTTAAGGCTGATTTAAATATAAGTTTTAGTTCTTGAACAAGTCTCTGCGGTAGAAGTAGTTTAAGGTGTAATCGTCCAATCGCATCACTTCCAGGGGCTGTATTTTTGCCACTTAGTATATTCTGTTATTTCGGTCAGTAGTGGATGATCGGCTGGTGTGATATTTTTGTATAGAAGTGAATGAAGTTCGCTACTAATAATTTCCTCGTGGTTGTCGTCAAATTTGGTGGTCTGTGGATGGTTGTGTATTTTTTCGAGTAAATAGAGGAATATTTCGCCCGTCTCCCTTTCGTCCACCGTGATGTCCTCATCGAATTGTAAATCCGGTTCTTCGGTGACGGTTTTGCCCTTGATTCTCTTGAATGTATTCCAAAACAGAGTGGGGTTACGTGGGTCAACTGATGTTCCCATCTGTTTGCCCCGAGTCGACAAATCTCTGATCTAGCTAGATTGTTAAGAGGGTTCCATTGCTGTTTAGCCATTTCATTAGGGTGCAATTTAATTTGGCTACGTAATTATCTTTTTTCTTTGATTAGGTTAAGAATACGTGTAGGAA
Source organism: Schistocerca serialis cubense (assembly GCF_023864345.2). Taxonomy (NCBI): domain Eukaryota; kingdom Metazoa; phylum Arthropoda; class Insecta; order Orthoptera; family Acrididae; genus Schistocerca; species Schistocerca serialis. Next base: position 12,626,937 of record NW_026047583.1, read on the forward strand.
GCCTGTGCATGTAGTCGCTTGCTTTAATCATAAATATACTCATGAGTGATGCTAAATCTTATTATCTTCACGCAAAGAAATGTATTATCTTCTCAATAACCTCCAAATCGTGAGCTCATCCATAATTTTGTATATGAAATTAGTGAATGTACTCATAGCAGTTTTGTTGCCTAAGACTCCTGGACATGTTCACAACGCAAACTAATAATCAAATTAATTAATGTAAGAAGACTTAGCCTTCAATTGCTTGTGTACCCATGTACCAGCACAATAAACTAAAAGCAGTGAAGAGTTGAGGAAGTATGAATGAGAACAGTGGCATATTTAAGTTTACAAAATAATGACAAATTTTATTAATCCTTTTGTAAGTACAACTATCTGATGAAGCTTAAACAAAAATGACAAACACAGATCAGAAAAGGGAATAATGTTTGTTTGGCAAAGCATACATTGGGACGGAAGCTATACAAAGTCTCCCTTGAATCAATCCTTTTACAACGCAGTATGACTTCGTTGATATGAATGCACTGTGGGGCCCGACTTTATATTGGTCCGCAGCTCGTGGCCGTGCGGTAGCGTTCTTGCTTCCCGCGCCCGGGTTCGATTCCCGGCGGGGTCAGCGATTTTCTCTGCCTCGTGATGACTGGGTGTTGTGTGATGTCCTTAGGTTCGTTATGTTTAAGTAGTTCTAAGTTCTAGGGAACTGATGACCATAGATGTTAAGTCCCATAGTGCTCAGAGCCATTTTGAACCCAACTTTATTCAAATGGAATAAACTGCGACCAAGTATACCACAAACTGTGGTTCACCTGATAACGGGAAGCTGTGAATACCATTTAACAAACTTCCACCGGCGCAGCAGTGTTTCGCCCTTTGACTTTGATTCAGGCGGCAGCAGGAAACGGCGCGCTGTGGGCGAGGAGCGGTTCGCTCGGCAGCTGTAGTGTTCTGACGTGTCCGCGAAAATGTGCGAAGTGAGCGGTCTGGCGTTCTGATTGTCAGAACGTGGGAAACTTCCCTTTCAGACCACTGAAACCCCGGCAGATTTCAGTGTGAGGTGCACCCGTTCACTGTTCTGGCCAAATCAATCTGACTCACAGGGGCCACGGCGTGTACTGGAATTATCAAACGTCAGACGACCGACTCAGGACGAATGCGTTCACCCTCATGACGCACGATATGTGCAATGTGATATGCAGTTCCATTGTCAGTACAGCTGGAAACTGACACTGACTCTTAGTCCACCACAAGATACAGACAACAGGTCTCACCCACTATGGAAAGACCCGAAGTTCTCCACTAGGGAAAGATCGGACGACGACGAAGGCAAAGAATCACAATCAATTTCCGCGAAGCCTCGGTACGGGAGCCGAATCAGCAAAAACCAAACAACCTCACATTGCAGAAACCAAGCGAACTATCCACTGTTAATTGAATCTTCCCTCTTGACTCTCCTATTGGCCTGGTAACCAATCCACACATAGCTAGGGTGTTCCCGCGCTTGCTGAGCAAGCCTCCATTTTGCACATGACGAGGGGAGCCAATCAGCGACTCCAAATTTCCCTTGTCCGAAAGAAGATGATTTCAGACTAGGGAGGTGTCGTTATCAGGGTAAGCATGGCCATGTTTTGGCGAAAAAGCATCTGCCTACACGAGGTCATATCCCTCATTTCCGGGGAGATCTAATCTTTCCACGCTAAACCTTTCCAATTTCTGAAAGAATGGTGTTAAGCTTCCCAAATAGCCGTGCCCATCAAATATGTTTCTGGCGCTGGCTAAATGAACATGGCGAGCTCCTGGCGTCAGGGGGACCTACAGTCTTTCCTTCTGTAGACAGGTACACCAGCTGTTCTGTCAGTATCGTCCCAGGATCTAACATGAGAATGCACAGACCTTTATGACCTTCACACTGTTTACACAATAGCTCAGTATACAGCAGTCTTTCTTACATGGCTTCCTCCACCCACTTTCTGCTAGCTGATCGCCGTCACTTGGCCGAAGACAAATGTTTTATGAACCGGCGCCCTTCAGTCTGGTCCTAAGTAGGAGGAGGAGAGGGCTTCGGTCAGAAATCTCTCTGCAAGTACGACTCACTGGAGCTGCTTCCCAAAATCACTCACAAAGACAGGTCACTGCACTCAGCATTTTGGTCCTAAATTCACCTCTCCCCTGTTCTCTGTCACCTCCACTGTGGCTGCTTGGGTACACGTTCTCTTCAGGTTACACATGCAATGATAAGAACACTGTGCCCACAATATCCCCGAGTAAAAAAAGTCATAAACCACACATAGCAAATGTAGTACTGGGGAACACGGAGGTCATGACCTAAAACATGAACGTCAATCTGACTGACAGTGTTGTTAAAGTGTGAGAGTGGCGTGCCACCACCCCTCAGCCTGTCCTCAAGTTCTTTGATGTTTTTCTTTGGTGCCTTATTAATAAAAGCTGGTTACAGCTGACAAGGGTTTAATTGCTGTCGTCTTGTATTTCTTGCTTAAAAATTTTGTTCTAGTGTTTTTTGTATTAAGGTTTTTGGAGTCGATGATAGTTTTCCAGTTGTGGTTGTCATTTTTGACATGGATAACTGATGTATTTTTTTTTATCAAGAGGCGGTGGTATCTGGTAATGCTATCACCTGTTTCAACGTCATTACAGTGACTAGCCATTTGCCTTGTGCAAATAATGTTATCTATTACGGAGGTTCCAGCGTAATTGACGAAAGCAGTTGAACTATTATCGAAGTGGATTACACTGTTGTTTAGAGGTGCAGTGGGGAAATCGCAGTTTTTGTTGTTGGTTCCTTCGCCAGCAACAGTGGATCTGGTATTAAGCTCTCCTGTGATGATTTCCGGGCCAAGTATAGAAATGTAATCAGAGATATATTGGTAGATCCCTAGTGGAAGGTACATATACGGTTTCCATGAAGATTAGTTGCCTATGCTTTCCTACTTTTTACGACAATAGCTAGTTGTGTCTTCATGTTTTCCGGTAAATGAGGTCTTATAACAGCCAGTTCTTTTGTATGAAAGAAGGTGGCTCTTCCTTGTGTACATCTTCCTCTGCCTGTTTTGGGATTGTGACCCGTGGCATATGTAATCGGGAAGACTTATGTCTTTGGTGATGCATTTGGTTTCAGTAATTCCAATAAATGTAATGTTTCATTCCAGAATTAATTTTTCTAGGAGCTCATCTTTAACAGAAAAACCATTCTCGTGAACAAAGCATATAGTATCGCTGTCTTTTCTGAAAGTGAATGTGAAAAGATTATCAAATTTTTAGATTGTAGCAATAGGTTAGACTTGGGCAGATGAGTCTGGCGTGTTGCAGATGTAGATGTGTATGTTGCTCCACACCTGCGTAATTTTCACCTACACGCATCAAAAACGTTTTGCATCACCTCGGTTCCGAGAGTTCCGGAACCTGCACAGAAAATTGGAATAGAGATCCTTATAAACATCATTTCCGCCCTTTTTACTGCTCATTAAAACCACATATTGCATGTTGTACCACCATACAGCGTGACCTTCAGAGGTGGTGGTCCAGATTGCTGTACACACGGGTACCTCTAATACCGAGTAGCACGACCTCTTGAACTGAACCCCCTGCGGGTTCAGGGTTAGAATAGGCCCGTGCTATTCCTGCCTGTCGTAAGAGGCGACTCAAAGGAGCCTCAAACGTTTCGACCTGTTTGTGATGGTCCCCTATCGGGTTTGACAACCATATTTCCAAATTCTTCCGAAGAGCGAACCAATTGGGGAAGGGCGTCTCACGTGGTGCATTGTGTCCATCGTTCATTGAGACCTTTCGCCAGCTTTCTCGTCGTCTCATTGCTGTCCCGCTCATTCTCCATCTCTTGGGTGCGATTTCCACAATGCACTGTGCAGTGTTGCCTTTTGCGGAGACGACGACCATGGACTTCCTTGCACCTAATATCCAGTACGGTAGCCACCATGTACCCCGTTGGTTGTAGCCCTCTGACAACACAGGGACCGCTCTGCTGATGCCAGCGCCGTTAACTCCCCACGTATGCCAAGGAGTAGATGCCTATCTCCATGGGGCATTGGGAGTCTCGGCAATGGCCATCCTGCCAGGTGGCCCTTGCTGAGGCTGGGTGGCGACCATGGGGAGGGCCCTTGGTTGGAGTGAGTGGCATCAGGGCGGATGACCCGCAATGAAGCGTGGTACATCATCTAAAAAATGGTTCAAATGGCTCTGAGCACTGTGGGACTTAACATCTATGGTCATCAGTCCCCTAGAACTTAGAACTGCTTAAACCTAACGAACCTAAGGACATCACACAGCACCCAGTCATCACGAGGCAGAGAAAATCTCTGACCCCGCCGGGGATCGAACCCGGGAACCCGGGCGCGGCAAGCGAGAATGCTACCGCACGACTACGAGCTGCGGACTAAGTACATCATCTCTCGCTGGTGGCCAGCCGCCAGCAGTCTCTAAGTGTTCTCAGGCTCAATTTAACGCTCAGAAATACGATCCCAAAACGTTCCCCTCCCTGGCCACACTGTGGCAGGAACGTAAGTCTCAGGATGGCAGTGACAGTTATTCGCCCCGGTTCCTAGTTTGTACGAGAGCTGATGCGGAGTCTTTCATGTCCACAAAGCCTCAGTTCTTCGTAGAGCATTTACAGGGCAAGTTTGGGGAGGTGGAGGGTTTGTCCAAAATGCACTCTGGGTCAGTAATGATAAAAACGGCATCCTCTGCCCAGTCATGAAGGTTACTTGCTTGTGACAAGTTGGGGGATGTTTCCGTTACCATCACGAACCATAAGAGTTTAAATATGGTCCAGGGTATTATATTCCATAGGGACCTTCTTTTGCAGTCTGATGACGAGCTGCACGTCAATTTAGAGCGTTGAGGTGTTCATTTCGTCCGGTGTATTCATCGGGGTCCAAAGGATAATCAAATTTCTATCAGTGCCTCCATCTTGGCCTTCGAGGGCGATAAATAACCGGAGAAGGTTAAGGTGACGGTGTATCGCTGTGATGTCAAGCCCTATATCCCTCCCCCGATGCGATGCATTAAGTGCTGGAAGTTCGGCCATATGTCTTCCCGTTGTACTTCCAGCCTCACATGTCGGGATTGCGGATGCCCATCACATCCCAATACTTCATGTGCCCCACCTCCATCTGTTTCAACTGCAGAGAGCATCATTCACCTTGCTCGCCAGACTGGAGGATCTTACAGAAAGAGCGAAAAATCATGGAATATAAGACCCTGGACCAACTGACCTATACTGAGGCTAAGAGGAAACATGACTGACTACATCCTGTGCGAATGACCTCTTCATATGCCGCTGCTACAACAATCGTGCTAGCCCAATCAGTCCAGAGAATTCCAGCCGGATCGCCAAGCCGTACAACTCCACATGCTCCCTTGCCCATGGGGGGGCATTACCCACCATGTTGCTCCTGAGTCACCTACCTCAGGAGCGATACCCCCCCACCCCACCCCACCCATCTGGGATGTCCGTCCCTGCTACTAAGCCAGAGAAGCGTCCAATGTCTTCGGCTCCTCTCGCTTGCAAGGGGTCCCTTGGGTCACTCCCTTCCCAGGTTTCCACAAGCAGGAAGGATGACGCCCGACAGTGGCATAAACGCCCACAAGCAGCTGGTCGTAGGGCTTTGTGATCCACCTCCGTCCTGGAGACTGAATCGGTGAAGCCCTCCCAGCCAGTGAAACTCAAGGATCAGCGATAGAAGTCCAAGGGGAAGACCTCTAAGGCCAAAGAACTTGCTGTGGAACCCACCCCACTGCAACCTTCAAACTATACATGAGAGGATGAGGTGGAGATTCTGGCTTCTACTGTGGACCTAGATCTCGCCAGTCCCTCAGACACAATGAACAGCACTCGCACAGGTGCTTAGTCGGTGGCAGCAGGTGACCCAGCAGCGTAATCTGCCTCCCCAGTCCCTTCACGCCTTTCTCGGCCATGGACAATGTCATCCTTCAGTGGAACTGCAGCGGTTTCTTCCACCATCTCGCTGAGCTCTGACAACTTCTCAGTCTTCACCCTTTCCTCTGAATTCCTCTTCAAGAAACTTGGTTTATGGCAATGCAAACCCCTGCCCTCCATGGCTATCGGGGTTATTATAGGAACTGGGCATCTTATGAAAGGGTATCTGGTGGCATCTGCATCTATGTCCTCCACTCCCTTCACTGCGAGTCTGTTCCTCTACAAACGCCTTCAGAGGCTGTTGCTGTTTGGGTGTGGATGCCCATTACCGTCTGCAGTCTGTATCTTCCACAGGACGGTGATGTCCACAGCATGGCCTGGCTGCGCTGATAGCCCAATTGCCGCCCCCTGTTACTGGGCTACTTCAACGCCCATAACCCTCTGTGCGGTGGATCAGTGGCAACAGGCCAAGGCAGCATCGTTGAGAAAGTATTGGCACAGCTCGACCTTTCCCTTTTAAATGATGGTGCCTTCACACATTTCAGTGCAGCGCATGGCATGTACTCAGCCATCGACCTATCGATCTGCAGCCCTAGCCTCTTAGTGTCTGTCCAATGGAGTGTGCATGACGACTTGTGTGGTAGTGTCCACTTTCTGATCTTTCTGTCACTGCCACAGCGTCGCTCTTCTGGGCGCCCCTGCAGATGGGCTAGGAATAATGCTGACTGGGACTTGTTCTCTTTCATTGTCACTATTGAGCCTCTTTCTAATGACGCCATTGATGCGGTGGTTCACTCGGTCACCACCGGCATCGTTACTGCCGCAGAATCTGCCATTCCCTGTTCTTCTGGGTCCCCTCGGCAGAGGACTATGCCTCGGTGGTCGCCAGAGATAGCTGAGGCGATTAAAGATCGCAGTTGGATGCTCCAGCATCACAGGCGGCATCCCTCAATGGAACACTTCATCGCCTTTAAATGGCTCCGTGCATGGGCCCGCTGCATCATTCACCAACACAAGCAGTAGTGGTGGGAAAGATATATCTCCGCCATTGGCCTCTGTACCTTTCCATCGCAGGTTTGGGCCAAGATTAGGCACCTCATGGCTATCGGACCCCTGTCAGTGTACCTGCGCTTTCACTGATTGGAGCAGTCTGTACTGACTACGACTCAATTACAAACCGTTTTTGCGCTGAGTTCCGCTTCTGCGAATTACCCACTGGCCTTCTGCTGCGTGAAAGAGTGGTTGGAACATCACAGCCTTTCATTTCACATGCGCCACCCTGAACTGTACAATGTTCCGTTCAGTGACTGGGAATTCCAAAGTGTTCCAGCCGCTTGCCCTGATATGGCTCCCGGGCCCGATCGCATCCACAGTCAGATGCTCAAACACCTCTCAGTGGACTGCCAGCAACGCCTCCTAGACCTTTAAAACTGTATCTGGATTGAGGGTGAGTTCCGCACTGCAATGGCAGGAAAGCATCGTAATCCCCATTTTGAAACTTGGGAAGAACCCACTGCAGGTGGACAGCTACTGCCACATGACCCTCACCAACGTTCTCTGCAAATTATTTGAATGTATGGTGAGCCAGAGGTTGTGTTGGCTCCTGGAGTCTCGGGGCCTTCTGGCTCCAACCCTAGGGTATTTCCGCTGAGGTCACTCAACGACAAATAATTTGGTGTGTCTTGAGTCTGCCGTCCGCACGGCATTTTCCAGGCGCACACATCTGGTTGCCGTCTTTTTTGATTTACGGAAGGCCTACGACACGACCAGGTACCACCACATCCTTGCCACGCTGCACGAGTGGGGCCTCCATGGCTCGCTCTCGATTTTTATATGGAACTTTCTCTCCCTCTGTACCTTCCGTGTTCAAGTTGGAGGCTCCTTTAGCTCTTCCCATATCCAAGAGAATGGGGTCCCACAGGGCTCTGTATTGAGCGTTCCACTGTTTTTGGTCGCTATAAATTGCCTAGCAGCAGCTGTAGGGCCGTCAATGTTACCCTCCTTATGCTCTGACGATTTCTGCCTTTATTTCAGTTCCTCAACCATTGGTGTTGCTGAATGCCAACTACAGGGAGCCATTCAGAAAGCGCAGTCATGGGCTCTCGACCATGGGTTTCACTTTTCTGCCGACAAGACCTGCGTTTTGCACTTCTGTCGACGATGGACAGTCCACCCTGACTCTGTCCTTTTTCTTGATGGCCATCTACTATGGGTAGTCGAAACGTATTGCTTTTTAGGACTGGTTTTCGACGCCCAACTAACATTGCTCCCACACATTCGTCAGCTTAAGCAAAATTGCTGGCGGCATCTAAACGCCCTCCGCTGCCTGAGCAACACCACTTGGAGGGCAGATCACTCTACATTGCTGCGGCTCTACAAAGCCCTACTTCAGTCACGACTCAAGTACGGGAGTGTAGTGTACGTTTCATCAGCCCCTCGGCCTTAAAGCTGCTTGATCCACCACTGCGGGGTCCGTCTAGGACGGGCGCTTTTCGAACGAGTCCAGTGGCCAGTCTCATAGCGGAGGCTGGAGTCCCTCCATTGCACATCAGGCGCCGCCAACTGCTCGCCCACTATGTAGCGCACGTCCATAGCTCTCCTCAGTATCCGAGCACTGTGTTTCATCTCCCGGAATGGCGGCCCCAGTCAGGGATAATGATCGCTGTGCGTGTTCATTCCCTACTGTTGGAACTCGAGTCCATACCTTTCCAGCGTCCCATGCGGGTCCACACACAAATGCCTCCATGGTTTATGTCTTGGCCAAAAGTACGGCTGAACCTATTATGCTTTCGCAAGGACTCTGTTCCTCCTGAGGCATTCCGCATTCACTTCTTATCCATCCTTGACGAATACCAGGGTTCTCAAGTCATCTATGCTGATGGCTCGCTGGTTGATGGTCGCTTCAGTTTTGCCTATGCTCACTCAGCCCATGTCGAAAAGCGCTCCTTGCCGGATGGCTGCAGTGTCTTTACTGCCAAGCTGGTGGCCATCTCTCATGCCCTTGAGCATATTCGCTCCTGTCCCGGTGTGTCCTACATGGTATGCAGTGATTCGCTGAGTGGTTCACAGGCCATTGATCACTGCTACCCACGCCATCCTCTGGTAGTTTCCATCCAGGAGTCAGTTTATGCCCTCGAACGATCTGGTCGATCAGTAATCTTTGTATGGACCCTGGGGCATATCAGAATCCCGGGAAACGAGCTTGTTGACAGCCTGGCCAAACAGGCCTCTGGTAAGCCGCTTCTGGAGATTGACATACCCGAACCTGACCTCCTATTGGTGTTACGCTGCAAAGTTCTCAGGAATTGGGGTGCTAAATGGCGCAGCTTAGCTATGCCCAATAAATTCTGCGCCATCGAGGAGAGCACAAATGAGTGGATGTCTTCTCTGCGGGTTTCTCATAGGGACTCTGTGGTCCTCTGCCACCTTTGCATCAGCCACACTTGGCTGACGCATGGCCATCTTCTCGGGCGTGAGGCCCCACCATGTTGTCACTGCGGCTCTGGTTTGACAGTGGCCCACCTTTTGGTGGACTGTCCACATCTCACCGCTCTAAGACGGAATTTTAATCTCCCTGACTCCCTTCCTTCTATTTTAGGCGACGATGCATCCACGGCTAACTTGGTTTTACATTTTATACGTGATGCTGGTTTTTATTCTTCAGTTTAAGTTTTATTTCCTGTTTCTTTGTCTCTCTGTGCTTTCTATCCTAGTCCTTTTGGTTTAGAGATTTTAATGTGTTGCAGAGTGGCTGGCTCATAACTTTTCAGCCTCGTGATCAGCCAGCCTGGGTCATCTGCTTTACTGTTTTAAGCTCTTCTGCCTGTTTATTGTTTGTCTGTGGTCTTCTTGTCTTCTCTTGTCCTTGGTGTGTTCAGCTTTGTGTTTTTTTTTTTTTTTTTTCTATTTGTCCCTCTCGAACTCCTGTGGTGTCTGGTACGTTTTCCGTTTTAGTGGAACAAGGGACCAATGACCATGCAGTTTGGTCTCTTTAAACTTCAAACCCACCACCACCTCTTGAACTGATGCATGCCTGTATTCGTCGTGGCATACCACCACAAGTTCATCAAGGCACTGTTGGTACAGATTGTCCCACACCTCAACCGCGATACGGCTTAAACCCCTCAGAGTGTTTAGTGAGTCATATCGTCCCTAAAAAGCCCTTTTCAATCTATCCCAGTCATGTTCGATACGGTTCATGTATGGAGAACATGTTGGTCACTCTAGTCGAGCGACGTCGTTATCCTGAAGGAAGTCATTCACAAGTTCGGCACGATGGGGCTGCGAATTGTCGTCCATGAAGACAAATGCCACGTCAATATCCTGCCGATGTGGTTGCACTGTCGGTAGGAGGATAGCATTCACGTATCGTACAGCCGGTACGGGGCCTTCCATGACGACCAGCGGCCTACGTCGCCTGCACATAATGCCACCCCAAAACAGCAGGGAACCTCAACCTTGCTGTACTCGCTGGACAGTGTGTCTCCAAACACGTTTCTGACAATTGTCTGATTGAAGGCATATGCGGCACTCAACGGTGAAGAGAACGTGATGCCAATCCTAAGCAATCCATTCGGCATATTGCTGAGCCCATTTGTACGACGCTGCATGGTGTCGTGGTTGCAAAGAGGGTCCTCCCCATGGACGTCGGGAGTGAAGTAGCGCACAGTTTGAGTCGTAACACGATGTCCTGTAGCTGCACGAAAAACATTATTCAACATGGTGGCGTTGCTGTCAGGGTTCCTCCGAGCCATAATCCGTAGGTAACGGTCACCCACTGCAGTAGTAGCCCCTGCGCGGCCTAAGCGAGGCATGTCATCGACAGTTTCTGTCTCTCTGTATCTCCTTAATGTCTGATGTCTCCGAGACGCCTGGACACTTCCCTTGTTGAGAGTCCTTCTTGTAACAATGCCGACGCAATCGAACAGCTGTATTGACTGTCTAGGCTTGGCTGAACTACAGACAACAAGAGCCGTGTACCTCCTTCCTGGTGGAATGACTGGGCTAATAGGCGCTGCTCGTGCATGATTGTTTACATTTTGGGCGAGTTTAGTGACATTTCTGAACAGTCAAAAGGACTGTGTGATACAATATCCACAGTCAACGCCTATTTTCAGGAGTTCTAGGAATTGGGGTGATGCAAACCTTTTTTTGATGTTTTATTTTCGCAGAAACTTTCTGCAAATTGTTTTTATCGTTTCAGTAATGAGGGATCTACGTTCCGGTAGAATGTTGAGTAGTGCAGCGGCGAACACACGCAGAAAATTTTCAGTTTGTAAGCATTCAGCGTGGGGTAAGGTGGTTCTTCAGTGCACTTGATCTTATCTCTTCTGTCAGTGTGAGCCGTGGTAAAAATTGTTGTTTTGAAGAGCGCGCCGCAGCGCGTAATGTGAAGCAGTCGCTCTCCGTTCCTGGCGGTGACGCCGCTGTGGCAATCGCAGCTTTCGTGTCTCCATTTGGTGGGAAAGGGGAAATGTTGCCTGTTCACGTGTGTTTAAGGGGCGCTATGAGCTCGCCAGTCGGAGTCTGGGTCAGTCTCTCGTCCCCAGCTTGTTAGTATGTCTCTCGTCCGCATTTGTTAGGCAGCTAGTGTCTGTCTGTTGTTCGAAGGGCTAGTATGTCTGTCGTTCGGATCAACCCTTAAAGCCGGCAAGATGAGAGTCTTTCCACTCCGCCAGTAAGAGAACTCAGCGAGTGGTCACCCTGTCGGGGCTTAGTTCCTGCATCTGAGTCTGCACGTTAGGCCGCCAGTCTGCTCGAGTTTGCGCAGGCAATGGTCATTGGCGGTTGGATCGATGGGTTGGTCGGTCGCGCATTAGGACACCAGATGACTTGTCCGTCTTAAGCGTCGGCGCATGTGAGGTCGCCACGTGAGTCCAGTGGGCCACGGCGTATAGCGAGGGGCAGTGACTTCGCGGTCGACACGAGAGCAACAGGAGTCAACCCACGACATCAGTCTGGCCGGTGCGAGCCGCGACGCCGTGAGAGGGGAGATCGGCGCGTCTTCCTGCGTCCGTTGAAGCGGCTGGCAGGAGACGGTTCGGGAGAGCTATTTGGGGGTTCTGCGCCAGGTCTTCTCGAGAAATCGCAGTTTATTAGAAGTTAAGTGATTGGTGATATGTTGTTTGATTTACTCTTGTTAAATTCTATTTGTTTTCTTGGTGAGGTCGCCGGCAGTTTTGCTTTGGGGTTGTCCCACCATTCTTTTCCGTTTGTTTATAAATTGGGTGGTCAGTTTTTCCCTTGTGGAATAGGGGCGGGTTAGCGGAACCTGCTGTTCGGGTTGTTCGGTAATCTCCCTATCAATCTACCGTACGTTAGTAGCTGCCTCTGTCATATGTGTCGGATTTGGTGTGTTAACGAATTTATTGCTTGGAGAGTAACGACCTAATATCTGAAATATGTTTTGATTTTGGGAAATTTTGATATTATTGCCTATGATCTTGAGAGGCGGTAACTGTGTACGGTGGAGCATCTTAACTATTGTCTGGCCAACCTTGTAGAATTTTACATAAGATTGCATTTCATGGCCTTTTATTTAAATGACCATTTTAGTATATAATGTCGACACCTTTCACCGTAAGGCTTTTCTTAGAAGTTAAAATCTAGTTGCACCGTCAGTGGCAAGGTTAATATTTTAATTGTTAGTGTTTTGTACCATTTTCATCCCTCGTACAGGGGGTGCATAGTTTGTGTCCTTGTGTAAATTGTTAAAACTCTTAGTTTAAAGTAATCTGGTGTGTTGCAGATTTGCACCAGTGTAGTGTTTCAGAGTCTGTTTTGAGCGGTCGTAACTACGGCTGAGTCAAAAGGGAGCGGCAAGGTTCTCTGCCCGAAAGCTCATACAGTCAAAACTTGTTTCTTTCTACCTATGAATAAATTGTAACTTTGATGTTTAGAGGGTGCTTTCTGATTATAATTTTAAATATGTTTCTTTTATAAAATTGCTTTTAGGCACTATTAAAGTGAATAAAATTCCCATTTGTTGAAAGGAATTTGGTTATGATTTCAGCAGTTACTCCCTGGCAACTACTTACATTCTTACATAGTGTGATTAAATGTGTTAATGTTCTTGATGAATAGCTAGTAAATAAAATAAATCTTTAAGAATATTCTTTGAAAATAAATCACGGTTCACAGTGGATATGGGTTGGTCCTGGCATTTTGAGCAATTTAGATCGTTAGCGAGGTGAGTATCATTACAATTGCTGCAGTCAGGTTTTTAGAATAAAATTTGCTCTGAAAATCAGCTGAGATCCACTCCACTTACCACATTTGGATTCGTTGCGACATTTTTCGAAGGCCTGTTGAAAATTGTTGCATTCTTTGAATTGTTTGGATTGCGAATGGAGTGGATTGTATAGTTGAAACTTATGTAGTACGCAGTGCATCCTGAAATGCTACGAAAGCAGTTTCTCTAAGGTTTCCTTGTAATCATAGATGACACGCAATTTTTTGCTGGGTCGTTTGGTGAGTCGTGAGTAGATGCGGGTTGCTTTTTTTGAATGAGTATCCCCGCATCTTTAGTTACTCTTCGACTTCCTGTTTGGTGATATCATGATCGACACTACTAATGAGGCCACTTAGGAAGGGTCCACGTGGTTTCCATTCAGGTTGCGATTTACTGCGTGAGTTGATAGTTGCTCCCAGTCTGTATGTGGTCCCAGTTGTTTTCTTTAGTTTGATTTCAAAATCAGTTTCGCAAGTGCTGAGTCTGACTTGGTTCATTCTAAAATTAGTGTCAGTCACAAATTACGCTAGGTTGAACTGTTTCAGTGAAGACATGAAAAGACTTAGTAGTTTCCTTGGGGTCCAGATTTTTAATGATAACAATTCTAGGTTGAATGTTCACATCAAACTTCAGAATCGTTTGTTTGACAATGAGTACCTGGCTGGTAGTCGGACTGAGAATGTTGAGGTGGCTGAGATTGTTGAGTCAGTTGGTGACTCTTGAGATTGGCCTGTGTGGTTGTGTCACATATGTTGTTTTTTTTGTCAGGTTTCTTGTTTGGCGTGTACAAAGTCATTTCTGCATGGTAGAGATGGGATGACTGAGTAGCCTGCAAAACCTGCTCGCATTTTCTAGTTCTGGCCTTTGTGCCTTAGCTTTGGTACATGAGGGCTGACTGACCTTGGGATAGGACATTGGCCTGCAGTAATTCTAACTTTTCGTCCTGGGTCTAGCACATCAATTGGGAGGCGCCACTGTGCTCCTCAAACCATTCCATCACACTTCTGGCCCTGTGATGTGGCACATTTTGTTGAAAAATGCCACTGCCATCAGGAAACGTGATCGTCATGAAGTGGTGCACGTGGCCGGCGACCAGTGTACGATACTTTTTCGGCATCATGGTGTCTTTTACGAGCTCTACTGGACCCATGGATACCGATGTGAATGTTCCCCAGACCACAATGGAGCCACTGCGAGCTTGTCTCCTCTTGCAGTACAGGTTTCAAGGAGGTGTTCTATTGGAAGATGGAGGATTCGCACCCTTCCATCGGCATGATGAAGTTATCGCTATTCATCAGGTCATGTAACTCTCTGCTACTGCTCCAACGTCCAGTGCTGATGGTCGCAATGCCGTTTCAGTCGTATTTGGCACAATCACGGCTCAACGCTGCAGAGGCCCATTGTTAGGAGTGTTCAATGCACTGTGTGTTCAGACATGCTTGCAATCTGCCCAGCATTAAAGAGTTATGTCAGTTCCGCCAGAGTTCGCCACCTGTCCTGTTTTACCTGTCTGCACAGCGTATGATGTCCGACATCTGTAATGAGGGGAGGCCGCCCAGCTCACCAACGTCTGCACAAGGTCTCACCTTGGTTCCACCACCTGTTGTAGACATTCATCACAGCTCTCCTCGAACACCTGCCAAGTTTCCGAACTGCTTATGCCCTAACCTCCAGGCCACCACAATCTGCCCTCAGTCAAACTGGGTAGATGACGCGCATTCTCCATCCTGCACACAGATAGCAAGCTCACTGATACTACATTCCTCATGTGTGTGTCTGACTAACAGTCATTTCTCGACAGGTGATGCTACTGTCATCTGGATGAGTTTATAAGTATCGCAGGTCACTGGTCATAATGTCCTGGCTGATCGGTGTACACTCTTATACACTCACCATAAACACCCCCAAAAACTCATTTAGCTTACTTACGTGACCTCGACCTATATGGCACATCATGCACCATATGTGTCTCACCAATTCCAGGTTCCTGCTTATTACCTATTGTAGCTTTCTTTTCCTGGTTGGTTGTCGATACGTGCAGTATCCCCTTTAACATTCCTTTAAATGGCGTCATGCGACACACGTGTATAACAGACGTTTTTGTGTAAACTGGACCTTCACATTGACCAGTGAGGTCGTTTCTACAATCTAGTAAGGTCCTTAGTACTTAGCTAAAAATTTCTTTATATTAGTGTCTGGTATACAGGGATTTGTAACTTACCCATTGTCCCACGCAGTACTAAGACAGCTTGTCTATGCCTCTGTTCACCTGTTCCTGTCGTTCTAGCACCTTCGTGTTTGCCTTCTGCACATTCCTACAAACTTCCCTCATCCGGCCTTAATTTAGCAGACAAGACGTTAAAAGCGGTGCCTAATCTTTCTAGATGATATGTGAAATGATGAGAAATCTTGTAATAGACTAACCAAATGCGGAAGGTTTTTTTCGGTTTAGCATTTTCGTCGTATGCGTCTATAAAAATGTTCCCAACTCGATAACCCTAATCCTCATTACCACGTATTCAGGATAAGGCACCGTACTTTTACCACGTCGAGGGAAATTTTATTCATGATCTCTCTCTTGCTCTAAGTGGGAAGAGTCCAGATTAGGCTATTAGCGGTACCGCAAGAGCAACGCCAGTACCGGATCTGCATAAACCAACCCAGCCGTAACATGAAAAGACGTAAAATCCTTCCGTCCATACAAAGACCGCCGACATAATGCATTAATTAATTACCTTGCTAATCACAATGATTTTACAGGTGACTTGCAAACTATTCCTATGTGAGGGGGGGGGGGGGGGATTTCAAGTGATTGAAATAAAAGTAAAGTGATACTAGTATTGCATCTTTATTAACAAAAGATGAGAAACAGGATGTTTTACAAGTACAAAAAGTGAACCTCGTTATTCTTACTCGCTCTGATGGCGTTAGAACATGACCCTATGAAACGGGGGGTCGGGGGGTTGAAGTGAGGGAGATGGTCCAGCATGACAAGGCAGGTGTCCGGATACTTCCGATCGCATAGTGTATCACGCTAATTAGTGAGAGAGGATGAGTGCAGGGTATTCTACTTTATTTGTGCAGTCAGTTCAGCAGTTTCATTGTAGCCACGATGGCGCCACTTTTCCCGCCTCTATTGTTGTTCTATGGGGAGCACGTGGGACCAGTTTGAACGCTAGGTGATGAACAATGTTGTTCCTCTTCTTAGTCTCTCAAGCTGTCGTATCAATTCTGAAATTTCTCTTCTAGCTCACTGGGCCCCCTGATTGGCCAGTGTTGGAGGACGCCAGTGTCGGCTACCTGACACCCCCAGTGCCCCTCCGGAGACAAGGAATTGTCGGTCAGTGCTAGTCTGCTGCTGCTTATGGCTGGAGATCCGACGACGAGGTCCCGTATCGGTAACCGTGAGTGTTCTTTTTGAACTCCAGCTTCATTGGTTACAATATCGTGAGCGACTTAGAAAATCGATCATTTAAGCACGCTCATAATTATTTTTTCCGATGCTACGTCCCCAAATCTAAGGATTTCTTTATCATTCTGTGTTTTGTACCCGACCTGCGTCCGTTAAACGTGAGAATTCGGTTGTTGTTCGTATTAGGGCTTTTCTTCTCCGTTTTTTTGTGATATGGGCGTTGAATTAAGATTCTTTGAATTGCAACCTTTGTGAAACGGGCTTTGTTTTCGTGCTAGATCACGTGATCATGTGGCGAGTGGCTGGCCTTCCGTTCTGTTGATTCCATTGCAAAGGTTCACACTCTTTGTTGTTATTATAGACACTGAGACTTACTTGACTGACGACCGGAGGCCGCTTTGCCGGCTTCTTATCCTAATACTCAGCACTTGTTCTGTTTAGTTTACAGTAGCGGCGATCGTATGGAGATAACTTCATTCTCGCGTTAAAAAGTAAACTTTTAGTCACGATAGTCAGAATCCTCACTTCTTTGCGCGCCAAAAACTAATGTGAGAAAATGCAAGAGAATACAGGACTTAATATGATCACAAATTTATCATTCTCTAGCTGAATCCCATACATTTACTCTATCAGGTGCTAATACGTTGAAATGTGGCATGTGAAAGGAAATATATATTCGAGCAGGCAGAAGAAATTTTCAAAACAATATTTAAACCACATCTGAATTTCACTGGCATGAAATTATCTTCATTTTCTCACAGTTAGAACAAGTTTAGCGACATTACATAATGGCTGCCAAATCCACCCACCAGTGGAAAAGGATATATGCTAAACATTTTACAAGAAATTAAAAGTTACATACGTGTTACGACTTCTGCACCACTTGTTATCAGCAGACACAGTGGCTGCGCCAAAAGCTGAGACGGCGTGGAGTTGTTCAAATATTTATTGAACTTTCTTTACAATGTCTCCCTCGTCGTCCCTGCCCAGCCCTGCGGATCCCTCCACCTGGCTGCTGCTGCGTAGATTGTCCAACAATGCACGCAATGCGCGCCGCTGATCGCAGTCGGGAGCCTCAGGCCACCAGTGCTCCGCTGAAGCCAGGATGCCCTGTGGTTGAGATGAACTCGTCGCCACTCGGCGCCCCAGTACGGGCACGCCCAAGGAGCCGCGTCGCCGTGAGGTGAGCTGCCGACGCCTGCTGCATCGGTGGCTGGGAAACCATCATTCGCGATGTCCTCGAGGTCCCGTCATAGATGGACCACGCGCCGTGGAACCGGGTTGCCGCGAACGAACTACAGGCATCAGTCCCCCGGCGGCGCCTGTGACCGACACCGCGCTGCGGCCGGTCCTGCTGGAAGTTCTCGCTGTAGTTTAGTCAGCCAGGGTGCCGACCGAACTCGGGCCGACGTCCAGAGCTGAAGTAGACATCTGGCAGCTAACAGATGACTCCTGCGAGCTGGAACAGACTTCTGAAATTGTCACCTACGAAGATTGAATATTTGGTCACTGACCACGTCCGTCCTCAGATCCGTACTGCTTCCTAATGGCTTCTGTCTGTTGCTGCCTGCGCTCCACTATTTATATCCAGAAGGAGGACGTTTATTTCCCTCGGTGGTAGCTTTTTGTTATTACTCCCGCAGTATATGGCAGCATAACTTAGCGTGCTGGCCTCACTTCCCCTTACTCAGCACTCTCCAGGCTTCGCTCGGCGCTCGGTATGTATCCTTGCGTCAACCTGTTAGTAGACTACTCTTGTCAGCAAGGCTATTTGTGCCTGCCTACTTCGCAACACCTCGGTCGCCGGCGTGCGTCTGTTTTGCCATTCTCTTCTGTGTGAAGCAACGCTTACTACATGTGCCCGCAACACTGCCTCCTCCTAAAAATTAAATTCGTCCCCTAATTTACCCTACACATTAACTTTAGTTCTATCCTGTATACTACTTCTTCCCTATATACATCCAGGTTGCCCTGACTCATGTCCTACTGGTAATCCATTCTACAGGAATCTCGTGGAGCGGTCTTGCATTAACATGCTGAATCCTCCGTTTTAATAAGACATATACCACACTGATAAATACAATCAACATGGTAATAGTACTGGTTGAAATACCAATGGTCACTATGCTACGTTTCCACCTGGTATCATACTCCTCTACATGCCTTAATAATTGCTGCATTGAAATTTGACCTGTCTCCAAATCAACTAGTTTATCTATCGTTTGCAATAGTATAGCATCCGAGGTGTTGTTAATATACGCCAAATTTTCTCCTGGAGTGATGCTGAATGACCCATCCGGCCAGTACAACGTCAGATGAGTATCTGTAACCTTGGTGACTCCCGTGACTGTCGCTGGTAAGCTGAAACGATCCCCTACTATGTCACAATTTGCCCTGTTAATTAGCAAACCACTGTCCCGTGATTCCATCTCTGTGGTTGCTGTCCAATTCCCATTGTCATAACACTTGGCTGATATTCTCTCCGTAGCGAATACTGAAAACAGCCAATGCCTCCAAACTTGCTGAAAATGTGGCGTAGGCTTCACTATTATTCTCCGACACTCTGAAGCTTCTGCTTCTGCCCTAAATAAGTGGATCTCACACGACTCCTTGCCCGGGAAAAAAACTCATGATGGACAAATGAAAACTGACTCCGTTAGACATCTACTCAACTCTAAACTCGACATAGTAGCATGAGTATCCCCCTCCTTAGAAATCAATAAAACCTCCTGTGTCCTGAGCTATACGCCCTTCCCCATGCGCTCCCATCTGATCGGATAAGGATGCACTGTGTAACAGTGATACTGTCTCTCCACACTAGTTACTGAAAATCTTATCTCTATATACATCTTAACTAGATCCGTTGTTACCTTAATCCTAGACATATGATAAAGTGACATACTCGCTTCAATTATCAGCACTATGTGCTCTACCCCCTCTGGAAACTCTCCCTCTTCCTGCTTCAGGCTCTGTCTGAATTTTTCTGGTGACATCGTCACACTCACCTGCCCGTCCAATGCATGATGTACTGCCTCTTGCAATTCATCCATCCTCACTCGTGCATCACCAATGCTGTTAAACAGTTCCCGCAGCAATTTAGCTAATTCCAGCTTCCTTTCCACTATATCCAATTGCGTTTGTACCTCTTCCAGATCTGTATTCAATAATTTCTGTGTTTGTTCTATATATGCTAGTAACCCTGTAGCCACCTAGCCATCCCACACCCCACAAGTGTCACATTCAACAACTCTGTACCTAATCCCCGTATCTCCGTTGTGTGTATATCCACCAATTTCCCTATGCTTTCCTCCCTGTCGCAAATAACTGTTAAAGAATTGCTCAAACCCTCAATATCGTCTCTAACCGCTGTTCCAAAAATTGTTTTCAGCAACTTCCCACCTGCATTCAACCAACCCCCTCTTACTCTCTTTCTCCTCCCTGGAATCATGCTCACGACTTGACGCAGTTGTTCCCTTATTTCCTTACGTGACCTATCCAGAGCCTCGTACTCTTCTTGCACGTCCCGTAATATTCCGTTCTTAGATGCAACCATTTCCACACTCGATACCAGCTCCTGTAGCTGCCGCATCTCTTTCCTTACCTGCAGGATGTTTAGTGCCAGCTGAAGCGTCCACTCGTGATTCGTGAAGACCACATCCAGTTCTTTCCCGAACAACACATCACTTTGCAACAGCATATTCTGTACCTGGCCAGCTTGTGTCAGCTGCCAGAGGACTACGCCCCATACTATCCACTTGTACCCATCCTGCGTCACCTACAGAATGGAGAGAGAAGGAAAAAACTCCCATAACTATTCTTTAATACCAATAAAATAACCCTAGTCCGTGCACAAAAATAATACACACATGATAATTATTGCTAACTACACATCCCTCGAATGCAACATATACTTAATACCCAGTTTACTGTCTGCTTCTGGCGCTTCTTTTCGCTTTCTGCCAGAATTACATATACATGGATCTACTACCCCCTGGAACGCCTTAACGCTACTAACGTGAACCACTGTTGTCTTAGTAGGCAATTGTAATTTTACATTGACAGGTGATGTCATTTCCACCACCTGGTACGGTCCCTGCAACTTGTTTGTGAATTTCTTGGTTCTCCCTTTTGGAGCATACGGATTACCTAGTAGCACCCATTGGCCTACTCTGTACTGTGGCAACTTCCTCATTGTACCTCCCATCCGTTCTTGTCGTTCCAACGCTTTCATGTTATCTCGTCTAACTCTCTGCCATACCTCCTTAATGGTTTTCGCAAATTGCCTTACATGCTCGCCCTCCGCTCCCAGCCTTGGACGAAGCATGTCAAAAGGTGATGGCATCTTCATCCCATACACCACTTCGTACAGGGACAGTCCTGCCGACGTATGTGCCTTACTATTATATGCACTGGTTACGAATTGAAAGTACACATCCCAGTCGGTGTGTTGACTATTTACATAGTGACTCAACATCTTAGCAATCATGCGACGCACTCTCTCCATCCATCCGTTTGCTTGTGGATGGAATGGACTAGTCCGTAGTTTCTTTACCTTCAGTAACTTACACAGCTGCTTCATCAGATCAACGTGAAATTAATACCTTGATCAGAGATTAAGGACTGAGGTATCCCATACCTGAGTAAGCAATTATTAACTAAAGCTTGTGCCACCGTACTTGCTTTCTGATCTGGTAATGCGACCATGACTAAATAGCTAGAAAAGTGGTCAATCACTGTTAACACATTCTTATTCCCTGCTGCAGTCCTATTAAATGGGTCTAATACATCAATTCCGATTTGTTGGAAAGGTCTGTCTGCCTCTGGTAATCTTTGAAGCTGAATCTTTTGATGGCTCAAGTCCGCACACTGTGCGCATGGCACACAATTCCTGACATACTCGTCCACGTCTTGACGTCGTGTCCTCCACCAAAACTTCTCCGCTATCCGCCTATCCGTAGCTCTTCTCCCGCCATGTCCTGAAAGAAAATGGTCATGCACCTATTGCAAAACTTCAGATCTTAACGCTGCTGGTACGACGACGCGCGGGCCGCATTTCGTCGACCTGCAAAGTAACCCGCCCTGTACTAGCAACTGCGTTTACTTTCTGAACAATTGGCAATCACTATCCACGGCTTGTGCCCTTTTCCACTCATCTTCAGTCACCTCTGTTACTTGTAATACTGCCACTTTCCTGCTCAATGCGTCAGCATTGGTATGTTTCACACCTGGCTTGTGTATTACCTCATAATCTACTCAATGAGTTTCAGCGCCCATCTCACTAGCCTACTCGCTGGGTCTTTCAGACCTAATAACCATTTCAGAGCTGAATGATCCGTCACAACCTTAAACCTTCTACTGTACAGACAACATCGAAAGTACGAAATCCCGTATATTACCGCTAACAATTCCTTCTCCATCGTGGAGTAATTTTGTTCCGCCTTGTTAAGCTGACGAGACATGAACGCAATCGGATGTTCTTTGCCATCAATTTCTTGCCCAAGTTCAACCCCAAGAGCGTGATTAGACTTGTCACATTGTAGTATAAACTCCTTCGAAAAGTCTGGAAACTTCAAAACTGGACCTAATGTCAGTATACATTTCAACTCTTGAAACGCTTTCTCGCACTCTGACGTCCACTGGAAGGTAACACCTTTTCTTAGCAACTTAGTAAGTGGCCTCGCTATTTCTGCAAACCCCTGTACGAATTTTTAATAATAGCTCGCAAGACCAATATACAATTGTAATTGTTTAACCGTTTGTGGAAACGGAAAATCTCGTGCTGCAGAAGTGAGACGAGGATCTGTCTTTACCCCGTCCTGACTAATAACATACCCGAGATAATTTACTTGTACTTGCGCAAAATGGCATTTGTCGAAACTTAATGTTAGCCGTGCTGCCTCTAATCTTTTAAACACCTCCTCTAACTGTTCCACATGCTGCTCTATCTCTCTTGAAAAAACTATGTCATCCAGATACACCGCGCATTTTTTCGGTTTCAACCCGTGAAGGACTACATCCAATAACCTCTGAAATGTTGCTGGAGCGTTTTTTAGCCCAAACGGCATTCTTTTAAACTCGAAGTGACCACAATGCGCCATAATGCTGTTTTTGGCCTGTCCTCTGGACATACTTCAATCTGGTGATAACAGCTTTGCAAATCCATAGTGGACGAAAATATACACTGTCCTAATTCTGTCTGAAAATTCTTCTACCGTTTCACCCGTTTTCTTGCATCATCCTCCCCAATTTTTCTCTAAAAGGTCTGGTACTGTTTTGTTTCCTAAACCTTTGCAATAATCCCTCAGCCAACTCTGTGAACTTAGTAAAATCCCTAACCCTTCGTGGTATGCCGCATAAGTCTTTGCGTCACCTACTAACATTAAGCTCGCCATTTGCAAACAAGAGAGCAGTGTTACTTCCTTTGTTTTGCTTTATCTTGTCTTAAAAAATCGATGCATATAATTTAAGTTCAGTAAATTAAATATCGTGTGTGCTCGAGTGCAAGTGGTTCCTTAAACGCTAAACTATCTGCCACAGCCCCCAGGGGCTCAGCATTCATTTGCTGGGTACGGGCTTGGCGACCCCGGGGTTCCTGAGCTGGGGACTGGTAAGCGCCGCCCGTCCCCTGTCACCGTAGCCTCTGAGCATACTTCAGCGACCACCGTGCGGGGCGGCGGTGGAACGTTGTGTGTCTCAGGGAATGGGCATCTTGGCTTGACCGCCCGGATCGCGAGGATGGAATCAACCTCTATAAAAAAAAACCTCAATCTCAAGGTGTGCTGCGCGCTGATGAGATGCATGGCTGATGAGGTGGAACAGTCGATAGCGGGCAACCTCTGGGGAACCTGCCGCAACTCAGTTGTATAAGGCTTACCTAGGCACGCGGGGCTCTGTCTATGTGGACTTGTAGTTCCCTACCTGCTCGTGGGACCGAGATGGATCCTTCGAAATCCTCTTTTCTTCCTCCCAGCGGAAAGGGTGGGCTGCTGGAAGGTTCTAACACACAGTCTCTTAAGAGGGCCCGTGCAGTCAGTCCCCCTGACTCCGGCGCTTCTTTAAACAGTCCAGTCTTAGGTAACAGAATGCATTCTGGTAATCCGAATGTGTTTCTCATTGTGAAACGGAAGGAGGGTAGTTTTGAGAAGGTTTCGCCCGTCTATATACAAAAGGGATTGGAGGGAATCTGTGGCTCCTTAAAATCGGTGAAGCGCTTACGCAATGGGACCTTATTAGTGGAAACTTCCACTTCCCAGCAAGCAACTAACCTCCAATCTGCTAAATGCCTTGGAGAGTATGCCATAGACACTGAACTGCACAGCACCTTGAACTACATTAAAGGTGTTGTGACGTGCCGGGATCTAGTTGACATTCCCAAGGAAGAACTGCAACGTGAGTGGACTCCGGCAGGTATCATTGATGTTCAGCATATCATGAGGAGGGTTGATGGCAATCTTGTCAAATCCGACTCCTTTATTCTAACCTTCAATAGCACGAAACTTCCTGAACATGTGAAAGCTGGCTTTCTTCGCCTTGGTGTGAGGCCTTATTTCCCGACCCCAATGCGCTGTTTCAAGTGCCAGCGTTTTGGGCATATCACCTTAGGATGCAAAGGCGACGCGACTTGTGGCAACTGTGGTCAGGCTGCTCATGACGGAGTTGGTTGCTCCTCTCCAGCCAAATGTATCAATTGCTCTGGGAACCACACTGTTTGGAGTTGGGACTGCCGAATATTTTTAGAGGAACGCAAAGTCCAGGAAATAAAGACAACTAAGTGTATCCCCTATGGTGAGGCCAAGAAGATCCTTAAGTCGATGCAACCTCCCACATTTGCTACGTCTTTTGCCTCCCTGGTTCAGAAGCCTACTCCGAAAGTCGATGCCTCCATGCAGACAGAGGTGGTGAGTGTTGGCACTAATACATGCAGCTGTCAGTGCAGTTGCAACGCAGCCAGTGTTTCAGAGCCATTAGCCCCTATTCTAATGGCAGACAAAGGTACAGTGGCGAACTTGGGCCAGCCCCTGACACCTCCAACAGCTGAGGTTGTTTCGAAGCCCTGTCCAGCCATTACCACTCCAACATCAGCTCCCCCAAAGCCCACCAAACCGCAGAAAGCTCCCATACAGCAACAACAGCGGGTCAAATCCCGTAGTAAACCGTCTGACCATGCAGATGTGGTTTTCCGTGAGGCTTCTTCTGACTCTTCTCCAGAGTTGATGGAATCTGATGTCTGTGTGGGGAAATCATCTCGCCCCAGGCCTGCCCCTCCACCTGCTGCAGTCTCCCCGCCCTGTCGGAGAGACAGGATGAAGGTGCTACCCCCATAATAGATGGCTCCCATACTCCAGTGGAACTTGCAAGGGTTCAGGACGCATGTGGAGGAACTTCGTCTACTCTCTCAGGGTAGACCACTGTGTCTCTGTCTCCAGGAGACGTATTTCCATCCATCATACTCCCCTGAGATACAAGGCTATACACTCCACAAAAAGGACGACCTGCGTGGAGAGAGAGCTAGAGGAGGCGTAGGTATTTTCGTCAGGACGGACTACCACTCCTCGCCTCTCTCACTTACGACGACTTTAAAGGCCGTCGCTGTGTCCGTGCACGTGCGTCATCCATTGACTGCATGTTCACTTTACTTGCCCCCACGTGATGCTCTTGATGAAGCGGCCCTCACCGACCTTCTTACACAGCTCCCCCAGCCGTTCATTATTTGTGGTGATTTTAATGCCCACAATGTGCTTTGGGGCTCTGCAATTACCTGCCCCAGGGGTAGAGCAGTTGAGAGGCTTCTCCTGTCATCCTGTGCCTACTTGCTCAATGGAGGACAGAGTACTCATTTCTGCACGGCGACTGGGTCGTTCTCTGCCATTGATCTCTCGCTTTGCTCTCCAGCTCTTGCCGCCAGTGCTCACTGGGAAGTGGTCGCTGACTTGCACGGCAGTGATCATTTCCCAATCTGGATTCACCTGCCAGATGGCGTGTGCCCCGAAAGGAGACCACCACGATGGGTACTCAGTGGAGCTGACTGGACACTTTATAGCCAGTTGGCCCAATTCGAACACTGTGCGAATGTTGAGGTGTGGGTGGATCATATTACCCACACGGTCCACCACGCCGCTGCAGCGTCCATTCCACAGTCCACAGGCCACCGGAAAAGGCCGCCTGTGCCTTGGTGGAGTGCCGACTGCCGCTCTGCAATCAGGACCAGGCGTACGGCTCTGAGTCGGTTCAAGTGTCGGCCGACTGCTGAGAATCTTGCAGCCTTTCGGGCGGCGAGGGCAAGATGTCGCCGCATTATTCGTGAGAGCAAGAAGAGGTCGTGGCAAACGTTCCTGAACACCATTAATCGTTCCACCAAAAGTTCCATTGTGTGGGAGACCATCCGGTGAATTTCTGGCAGAGGAGGGAGGTGCCCCATAGCTGCTGTAATGACTAACGGCACTCTCCACACAGATCCGCGAGACATTGCCCAGACTCTGGCAGCGTATTTTGCCACAGTTACTGCAACAACCAGTCAGGATCCAAGTTTCCAGCGCCATAGAGCGGTTGCTGAGAGACGTAGTCTGAACTTCCAGTCCACCTCTCATGAAGTTTACAACTGCCCATTTTCTATGTGGGAGCTGGATTCTACAATGTCTGGAGCTCGTGACACATCCCCTGGTCACGACAGGATCCATTACAGTATGCTATGGCACCTCACAATGCGCAACAGAGAACTCCTCCTCGCACTTTTTAATGACATTTGGGCGTCGGGTCACTTTCCTGACGCGTGGCGTGAGGCAGTTTTAATCCCTTTTTTAAAACCTGGGAAAGACCGCACGAGCCCAAGTAGCTACCGTAGTATTGCCCTCACTAGTTGCATAGGGAATACCTTGGAGCGGATGGTCAACCGCCGCCTTGTCTGGATGTAAGAATCCCGGCAACTCCTTAGTCGCTTTCAGTGTGGGTTCAGGAGGTTCCGTTCCACCTTCGATAACCTTGCCCTCCTGGAGGCGGCTATACAACAAGCTTTCCTCCGCCGTCATCACCTTCTAGGTGTATTTTTCGACATCGAGAAGGCCTACGATACCACTTGGAGGCGTCTCATCCTGGCGCAGCTTCACGAATGGGGTTTTCGTGGTTGTCTTCCTCTTTTTATTCAGTCTTTCCTCTCGCCACGATATTTTAGATACCGAATTGGTGACGTCCTGTCTGATCGCTTTGAGCAGGAGAATGGTGTCCCTCAGGGTAGCGTTTTAAGTGTGACTCTGTTTGCCATCGCTATTAATAGCATTACGTCCCTAGTGAAAAGTCCTGTCCAGTGTTCTTTGTTTGTGGATGATTTCTCTTTGTTCTGCTCTTCTTCAAGCCTTGCAACGACAACTCGTCAGTTGCAACTTACGATTAGGCGTTTGGATGACTGGGCGCAGAAGAGTGGATTTAAGTTTTCCACCGAGAAGTCTGTATGTGTTCTTTTCAACCGTTCTCGTTCGATTTTAACCTTTCCTGAGTTGCGCTTGAGGGACACTATTCTTACTTTTAAAGACACGGTGAGATTTCTGGGTCTCATTTTTGACTCGAGGCTCACGTGGTTACCTCATCTTAAAGACCTGAAACGGCGGTCACTTCAGGCTTTAAGTATTTTAAAATGTCTTAGCCACAGTACATGGGGAGCTGACGGGACTTGTCTGCTCCAATTTTACAGGGCGTTTGTGCGATCTCGGCTCGATTATGGGTGCACGGTGTATGGGTCTGTGAGGCCGTCGTACTTAAAGATTTTGGACGTTGTCCACCGTGAAGGGCTTCGGTTGGCCACTGGGGCATTCCGAACTAGCCCCATACCAAGCCTCTGTGCAGAGGCAGGTGAACCGCCACTTCATATGCGGCGACGGCTACTTACGGTACGCCAGGCGTATAAAACTTTGTCCACACCCTACACACCTGCCTACCATACCGTTGCTCAGCCTCCTCTGGCACGGTTATTTCATACCCGGCAACGTGCGACGCAGTCCTATGGGATTCGCGCACAGCATTGCCTCGCTGCGATGTCTGTGGATGGTCTTCGTGTTTTACGTCGCGGTTGGAGCAGATCTCCACCTGGGCTCCTCCGGCGACCCAAACTTATTTTAGATTTGGCTCGTTTTAAGAAGGATGGCACGCCAGATTTTACATTCCAGTCACTGTTTTTTAACATTTTAGATGTGCATCACGGTTTTACTGCCGTTTACACGGATGGCTCCAAACAGGAAAATTTCCTTGGATGTTCTGTGGTGTTCCCTGATAATATTACCCGGATTCGCCTCCCTGCTGAATATACCGTTTTCGCAGCGGAGCTCCACGCGATCCTGAAGGCACTGGAGCAGATGCATCGTGTTCGGGGCAATCGATTTCTTCTCTGCTCCGATTCTCTTAGTGCCTTACAATCGCTGCAGAACCTATACCCGACTGAGGAGATGGTCCAGCTGATACATGACCAACTGTACTTGCTCCAACAGCGGGGTAAAGAGGTATCCTTCTGCTGGGTGCCTGGTCATGTCGGCATATGGGGCAATGAACAGGCTGATTGGGCTGCCAAGGAGGCCTGCAGGGAGCAGGATGTGGTCCAGTGTCCTATCCCCTTGCAGTCAGTCATCGCTGCACTCCACAGGAAGTGCATGGAGTTGTGGGAGGACGAATGGCTGGCGGTGACGGCCAATAAACTGCTGTCGGTAAAGTCAACCACTCGGCCGTGGCGTTCCTCCTGCCGGTTGCTCAGGCGGGAAGAGGTGGCCCTCACACGTCTTCGGATCGGGCACTGTCCTCTCACACATAGCTTTTTATTACGGCGGGAGGATCGTCCGTTTTGTGATGCTTGTGGTGTGCCCATCTCTGTCCGGCACATTTTAACAGACTGCATTTTATACCGTGATGCACGGGCAGAAGCACAAGTTGATGGGGATCTACCTTGTGTTTTAGCTAACGATGAAGCGTGTGTGTCTAGGGTTTTTAAGTTTTGTGATGTGTCTGGACTCTGGCCTAACCTTTTAGGCTGGAGGTTTTAGTGTGTTGCAGAGTGGCTGACTCCTCGCTTTTTTCCTTGTGGTCAGCCAGCCACTTCCATCTGCTACATTGTTTTAGCTCCCTCTACCATTTTCATCCTGTGTTGTCCATGTTTTACTGCTGACGCCCTGCTTCATCCCACGCTTCGGTGTGGATGAGCACATTTTTCCAATGATTGTTCCCCGTGTTTTATGTTCCGTTTTATGTCAATGTTCTGAGGTTTTTTTTTTTTTCTTGACACCCGCCTCACTATCATACTGCACGGGCGCTGAAGACCTTGCTGTCGTGCGCCCACAAAACCCGTCTTCTACTACTACTACGACTACTATCTGCCACACCGGGAAAGACAATACCCTTGCATTCTACACTATCGCTTCCCGAACCTGACTGAGTATTTTGCAACAATTGTTGCTCCATCCTCTGCATTTGCTGCCTTTGCAACTTATTTTCTTCAATCAGTTTCATAACTTGCTCTGTGAATGCGACTACAGCGTCGCTTGTCCTGGTTGCACGTGTCTCTGGCATTTTCTGTGTGGTGTACCTCACCTCACAAAAATGGAATTGTATTACACAGAAGCAAGTTAATTCCTAGCATGTCTAATGGCAAGCTATCTAGACATACCACATTGCCTCGTTACATGACCATAGAAGCCACACACATAATAAATGCTTGGTACAAATTTATCGCAAGGACTGACATGGCCTGTTAATCCACACACTA
Organism: Schistocerca serialis cubense; assembly: GCF_023864345.2. NCBI lineage: Eukaryota > Metazoa > Arthropoda > Insecta > Orthoptera > Acrididae > Schistocerca > Schistocerca serialis. Next base: position 12,656,230 of record NW_026047583.1, read on the forward strand.
CACATTTAGATGGTATTAAGTTAGCATGACTATCATTCCCACCAAATTGTGATAAGTCTACAGGGCTGCTGGGCCTTTCAAATGACACTCTCAAATCCATTAACGTTGCCCTCAACATATCTAGCTACACATAAAAAAATTTAGAGAGAAGGCAGTTGCTGGACTCACCCTATTTGGTGTTTCTCGGTTGCCAAAGGCTGAGACGGCGTGGAGTTTTACAATTATTTATTGAAGTTTCTTTACAATTTCTCCCTCGTCGTCGCTTCCCAGCCCTGCGGATCCCTCCGCCTGGCTGCTGCTGTGTAGATTCTCCGAGAATGCGCGCAACGCGTGCCGCTGATGGCACTCGGGAGCCTCAGGCCACAAGTGCTCCGCTGAAGACAGGATGCCCTGTGGTTGAGATGAACTCGGCGCCACTCGGCGCCCCAGTACGGGCACGCCCACGGAGCCTGCTGGAAAGCCATCAGTCGCGATGTCCGCGAGGTCCCATCATGGACGGACCACGCGCCGTGGGGACAGATTGCCGTGAAGTCCAGGCGTCAGTCCCTGGCAGCGCCCGTGACCGAGACCGAGCTGCGGCCGGTCCTGCTGGAAGTTCTCGCTGTAATTCGTCAGCCAAGGTGCCGGCCGAACTCGGGCCGACGCCCAGAGCTGAAGTCGACATCTGGCGGCGAACGGATGACTCCTGCAAGCTGGAACAGACTTCCGGAATCGTCACCTACGAAGATTGAACATTCGGACACTGACCACGTCCGTCTTCAAATCCGAGCTGCTTCCTAATGGCTTCTGTCTGTTGCTGCCTGCGCTTCACTATTTAAATTCGGCAGGAGGACGTTTATTTCCCTCGGTGGTAGCTTTTTGTTATTACTCCCGCAGTATATCGCAGCGTAACTTAGCATGCTGGCCTCACTTCCCCTTACTCAGCACTCTCCAGGCTTCGCTCGGCGCTCGGTCTGTGTGCGTCCTTGCGTCAACCTGTTGGTAGACTGCTGCTGTCAGCTACGCTATCTGTGCCTGCCTACTTCGCAACGCCTCAGTCACCGGCGTGCCTATGTTTTGCCATTCTCCACTGCATGATGCAACGCTTACTACATTTGGCCGCAACATATGTTATGAAACATTGAGACATTATTTTGAATGAACAGATGGAACTTCAAAAAGAACTATTGAAGATTTCACCAATGTTAATCTAAATGTTTAATTTTTATAAATACATTCCTTTCTTCAGATAATGTGGTACCATTGATGAAATTATTTACAGGTGAAGTTATGTAATCTGTGTTGTAGTAAAATTAATCATTATCTTCGGATGTAAAGCTCACTGCCACTGGAAACTACGCAACAACCAAATTTATATGCTGATTGCACTGGCATATCAGAATATAGTTATATAACTTACTTTAAAATGTCTCTGACATATGCTACAAAGTCAGTTTATGTAACCTGGAAGAAAATACAGCCATATGTTAATTAACAAGAAACGCTAATCACTCAAATCTTTTTCAAAAGTTATGTTCTATTCTGTAATGCCAGTAGCTCTAATGATGGACAGTTGCGATCCTTACTATCCCAGCAAAGGGTAAATAAAGAGATTCCCTACTGTTTATGCCAGTCAGCTCCAGTCTGTCACCAGCCCAGATGCTCCATACGTTTCGTAACTCAGCGCAAAACATCCTTTTGCCAGTTCAGTTTTTACAATCACCATCTCATAGTAAGTACATAAAATAGTCCCAGAAACCTACCCATTTGTTAAATTTAAATGTAGCACAGTAGTCATATCACCACTAAAGGCTACAAATTATTCTCTTCCTGTAGAACCCAAGTTCTTACACACTGATATTTAGTTCCTGCCTCACAGATATCAGAAATCTTTTTCTTCTAACTTTATTTCCAATTCTGTCCTGATCATGATTCCTTACCTGTAGCTACCAGCAGTCCCCATAATCAGCAACTTCATTCATTACGCAAATAACTGGAATAACTAGATGAAAAATGGATGTGAAGAATTTCTTCCTTTTGAGTAACGCACGTACACTGAAAGCTGTTTAAGCAACATAAAAATCAAAGAATCTTAAGTGTAAATTGATGGAAAACCCTTTCAGGTCGGTAGATTTATCGCTGCCGATATCAACCAATTTCTACATCTAACAAATTTTGTGGCTATGAAAAGCATTTTAAGCGCTAAATGTGAATGAGGTACAATTCTATGAATTACGCTGCAAGGACAGAAAACTGGAAAACTGATAAATCCAGTGCCTTGATACAGAGGTCCATCGATAATGGGTACTTTTTTGACCTCAAAATTATCTCTTATTATCAAATGAACGTTTCACATTAAGTCTGTCCTTAGCTGTATATACTCGTAAGATAAAAATCCGGTTTCTGTCGGCATGATTCCTTACTTTGTACAATAAAAGTTAGTTAAAATCGTAATCATATTCCCACCTCGATGTTTCTGTCATCACTGCCAATACAGAACTCTACAGCTACTGTTTACTGATAATCAGTTGCTGCAATTCAGATTCTGGTATTCACAAGCACAAAAATTGAATTTTTGTAGTAAATAGTGTAATAAAATTAGCTGACACTGACTGAAGCTAGCAGCACATAAATATGCAACACAGCATCAACTGCACTGGCGTAGTAACATCAAGAAACTGGCAATGGGAAAAGTTACGTCAGCACAAAACTTGTGGAGTAGAACAAAATTTCAAAAAAGAGGATAGAATGTCGTGTAAAGTAATGATGTTCGTTATGTGACTGACTGCTAACATTGTTAATAATAACTATTCCACAGTGAAGCTACAACAGAAACAAGTAAGACACAATACCGTTATTACATGGCGAAGAATGTTTGGTCGATCTCGTTAAACATTCAGAACTCGCCGTGTCATAATTGAATTTCGAGTACAGAAAGTCCCACTTCTAATGTCCAGCCATGTACTGTGCGACTGTTCGGTAAGTAGCTTCTACGTACTGGTTGTTTTCTTCTTTTTTACACTTGGTTGCTCATCTATGGAACAACCAAGACATTTGTCACAATGGTCTTTTAATCTTGTTAGTATCAGTTTCATAGATTGCAGGCAGTATTTAAACATATGAGGCCAAAATCCAAACAATATTCTCAACTCACTTTGGGTTTCGCTTAACTCAATTACATTTATTGATTTCCCTTTGAGGTTGAATTGTCGCAACAATAGGGCCAAAGCTTCTCGAATTTATTAGCTAAAACGGTGCACCACATTATCTAGCATGTATTCCCAGAAAACTACCAAAGCTTCTTTTAAGACCAGTCACCTGTGTTCAAGCTCAAAGTTCCATACTAGCTAAACTTTGTGAAATTATTCTACGTCCAGCTCACGCTAAGATTGTTCAACATGGAAATACTTGCAACTCCGAACACTCGCTTACTCGTGGAAATATTCTATGGTAAATCTTTGCTACTTGCGAGTATTATTACAACTTCAAAACGCATACAGACTCACGAAAATGTACTACTCTGAGATTGTACGACTTGCTAGTATTATTGCAAGTTCGGAAATCCTCTAACTCGCGACAATGTTCTAAAACTACATGATCTGTTTATCAAAAATTTTGCATTTGCGCTGGTATGCTAACCATCTGCATATAAAAACATGTAGTGCACTTCAGCCAATTTACCGTTTGTTGCATGCCCTCTTGCTGGACAAGATCCTGAAATTTTTAATGGCAGTTATGTACATTTGTTTCTTCCCTGTTAAATTACAAATTGCGAAAGTAGCAGTTATTCGTCATTGAATATTATAGACTTAAGCACTAAACTCTTTACCAGGAGCACGTAGCTTCTTTACCTTGGCAATTACGTCTAAGAATTGTTACTGCGCCTTCCTCGACAGTTGCAATCGCTGAAGTAACAACTGGGAGGTGACAGGTCTGTATGTTGTGTCTACGAGGAACGACGCAGAAGGTTAGGGCTATCTCTCAACTGTACGCTCATGATGAGCGAGAAAGTGAGAAAAATGTGGATAAGGAACTGGTCTGAAATCGACATGATGTAGGAGGGAAGTAATATTTCTTTAAGGTGGGTGTTATTTTAATGGACATTGCAAGGACTGTCGAATCAATACAGAAGGGTAAAAGCCAGTCGCTTTCACTGCTCCAAATATTCTTTGTTTGTGTAAATCGATATTGTGCATTTTCTTAATCCCTTTGCTTTCAGTGTCATATTTTACCGTGCTTCATGCTATCGGAATTAATTATCTAACGATTATGTAGCACCACACTTTCTCATACTCACGTCACGGGAGAAACACAATTGGCAACGAACTAACAGGCTGGGAGTTTGCATTTTCACTGCATGCAATGAGAACCTCTTAATGGGACACAGCGATGATTGTTACGACACTTATTTTATTATTATTTATTTGCTGGCTATTTTTAGTCAATTAAACAGGGTGATTCAAAACGAATACCACAACTTTAAAAATGTGTATTTAATGAAAGAAACATAATATAACCTTCTGTTATACATCATTACAAAGAGTATTTAAAAAGGTTTTTTTTCACTCAAAAACAAGTTCAGAGATGTTCAATATGGCCCCCTCCAGACACTCGAACAATATCAACCCGATACTCCAACTCGTTCCACACTCTCTGTAGCATATCAGGCGTAACAGTTTGGATAGCTGCTGTTATTTCTCGTTTCAAATCATCAATGGTGGCTGGGAGAGGTGGCCGAAACACCACATCCTTAACATACCCCCATAAGAAAAAGTCGCAGAGGGTAAGATCAGGGCTTCTTGGAGGCCAGTGATGAAGTGCTCTGTCACGGGCTGCCTGGCGGCCGATCCATCGCCTCGGGTAGTTGACGTTCAGGTAGTTACGGACAGATAAGTGCCAATGTGGTGGCGCTCCATCCTGCTGAAATATGAATTGTTGTGCTTCTTGTTCGAGCTGAGGGAACAGCCAATTCTCTAACATCTCCAGATACTGTAGTCCAGTTACAGTAGCACCTTCGAAGAAAAAGGGACCAAAAACTTTATTGGCTGAAATGGCACAGAAAACGTTCACCTTAGGCGAGAGTCACGTTCATACTGAGCTGTTTCCCGCGGAGTCTCAGTGCCCCATATACAGACATTGTGACGGTTGACTTTCCCGTTAGTGTGGAAAGTTGCTTCATCACTAAACACAATCTTTGAAACGAAAGACTCATCTGTTTCCATTTGAGCAAGGGTAAAATCACAGAAATCGATTCTTTTAATCTTATCAGCTGCAGACAGTGCTTGAACCAATTTCAGACGATAAGGTTTCATAACTAACCTTTTTCGTAGGACTCTCCATACAGTTGATTGTGGAATTTGCAGCTCTCTGCTAGCTCTGCGAGTCGATTTTCCTGGGCTGCGAACAAATGCTTGCTGGACGCGTGCTACATTTTCATCACTCGTTCTCGGCCGTCCAGAACTTTTCCCTTTGCACAAACACCCATTCTCTGTAAACTGTTTATACCAACGTTTAACACACCACCTATCAGGAGGTTTAACACCATACTTCGTTCGAAATGCACGCTGAACAACTGTCGTCGATTCACTTCTGCCGTACTCAATAACATAAAAAGCTTTCTGTTGAGCGGTCGCCATCTTAGCGTCAACTGACGCTGACGCCTAGTCAACAGCGCCTAAAGCGAACAAATGTACAACTAAATGAAACTTTATAGCTCCCTTAATTCGCCGACAAATAGTGCTTAGCTCTGCCTTTTGTCGTTGCAGAGTTTTAAATTCCTAAAGTTGTGGTATTCTTTTTGAATCACCCTGTATTAGCTCTAAAATACAACATACATTACATGTGAAAATTCTCATATAACATGTAATGTATTAAGATACAGTGTAAAATGTATTCATTTTTGTACCCATCCTTATTACAAAACAGCAAAAGGTCTCTTGGCCATAGTTGCAATGTGTCTATCCAAAGGCCTCCAATGGTAACAAAAATCGATTAGCAACGTTTAATACAATTACTGACATATGTAAGCAGTTTAAAATGCTACCACATTATATTGGGGATATGAGTATTGTTACATTAAATGTTTAGCAGAGTAAATCAAGCAGTAACTCATTTGTAAAGTAAAATTACTTGTAATGGAAATGAAGTAGTTTACTTAGTATGGATTGCTCTTCTGACACGTAATTTTTCAGATCCAGAACCCAGGAAGCACACTACATGCTAACGCTCTACAGCACCCTCCCCCATTGCTACACCACAGGTACTGCATCACACTGAATTTCATAGCTGTAGTGAGAAATTTAACATCTCGTTGATGCCGACCTATTTTAAAGTCACATTTTTTTTACAGTTTTTTGGCAGATTCAAAACAATTTTAACTTTCCTGTGTATTTAGTAAATATCTTTATATTACAGAATAACATTTTGATGTCAAAGATTTGTCTGAAAATAAAAATACTTACTTGCCCTTTTTCTCTCTTGACCTTCTAAATGTGCCATGCTCTTGCGTGTACGTTACTGGCACTGATAAAGTATGCTCCAGTTTCTATCTGTGTGGCTCCGTCGAAATTCCGCGACGTTTCGGTGAATGCCACTTCCATCATCTTCTAGCGAAATCTCGAGGTTGTGTGGGTGACCCATATAGAAAATCTAACGCCCTTAGGTGCAGATATTTTTGTATGTGGTACCTAAATATTTACGCTTATCACTGTTTTGGTTGTTTCTCTGCGTCGAACTGTCTTCTCGCAAACATGTCACGAATTTTCGACATAATGTTTTCTGCACAGTCGTGAGTACAACACTAAGCAGACAACGCTTTTCGTTTTAGACTAACCGTTTTCCGTGCACGTGTTCACACTTCAATCCCTGACCATTTGCCCAGGGGAGTATAAGCATCAACGGCTCACCCTTGCCACACCTACTTGGAGATACCAAGCAACATACAAACATATGTGTTGTAACAGCTATAATACTGTTGTAATGTCGATCGCCGCGCCGTCCTCAGTCAACAGTACAAATATCGGCACTTAACAGCCATTTCACCCTGTGTATACCTGAACGGTGGCCGACTCTCCCCAGGCGCGGCGTGTGGTGGGGGTTGTGGCCCTCTGTTCGACTCTCGGTGCATTCAGTGCCCAGATTCGCAAGGAGTCAACTGCTGAGTGCACGCTTGGCGTAAAGGTGCTAGAACAGGATCTCTTGCCGAACTCAGGTGATAGCTGTCATCTCTGCTTACGAGATTATCATGGAGCCTTATCTCACTAAATTCTTTGATTATACTGTCCCAAAATCCACTCGCTCGGCACATAAAATTCGCTTTCTCAAATTTTAACATATGCCCCTCGTTGAGGCTGTGTTTCGCCAGTGCTGATTTGTCTTAATTTCCAAAATGTACGTATCTAATGTGTTCCATCCAGCGTTGCGGGATGCTGTGCTATATTTGCCGGATCTATTGGGAGCCACACTCGCAAGGAATGTCATATATACCCGAACCAAATACATTATTCGTTTTTCGTAGTGATCGGAAGGTGACTCTGATGTTATCTCTTTAGAAATATTCTTGCAGTTCTGGCTTAGGTGAGGCTCTGTTCATCTTTCTGTACATCTTATTTCCTGATGGCTGTATCATTCGCTTTTTTCGATGCACGTCAGTCTGCGCTTCTCTCTCTCTCTCTCTCTCCTTTTTTCTTTTTTTTTTTTTTTTTTGCAAGTACATATCTAAGCGAGTCCATTTTATAGATTGCATATCCTAGCGTGCCGTCTTCATTTCATCTTATTAGAATGTCCAAAACTGGAAGACATCCCTTACGTTCTAGCTCTGTCGTCAACTGTACGGTTTCATGGAAGCTGTTCAGGCGGTATAGGAACTGAGTCATGGCCCCTCTGCCATGTTCCCGAACGGCGACGGCGACGTCGACATGCGCGTAACTTATCGGCATTTTATTTGGAAGAAACTGCAAGAAGGTGGGAATTTAAGGAGATGGGACCAGGATAAGCTGACTAAACCAAAGGTTGTACAGAGTTTCAGTGAGAGGATAAGAGAACAATTGACAGGAATGGGGGAAATAAATACAGTAGAAGAAGAATGGGTAGCTCTGAGGGATGAAGTAGTGAAGGCGGCAGAGGATCAAGTAGGTAAAAAGACAAGGACAAGTAGAAATCCTTGGGTAACAGAAGAAATATTGAATTTAATTGATGAAAGGAGATAATATAAAATTCCGTAATTAAAGCAGGCAAAAAGCAACACAAACGTCTCAAAAATGAGATTGACAGGAAGTGCAAAATGGCTAAGCAGGGATGGCTAGAGGACAAATGTAAGGATGTAGAGGCTTATCTCACTAGGGGTAAGATAGATACTGCCTACAGGAAAATTAAAGAGACCTTTGGAAAAAAGAGAGCCACTTGTATGAATATCAATAGCTCAGATGGAAACCCAGTTCTAAGCAAAGAAGGGAAAGCAGAAAGGTGGAAGCAGTATACAGAGGGTCTATACAAGGGTGATGTACTTGAGGACAATATTATAGAAATGGAAGAGGATGTGGATGAAGATGAAGTGGGAGACACGATACTGCGTGAAGAGTTTGACAGAGCACTGAAAGACCTGAGTCGAAACAAGACCCCGGGAGTAGACAACATTCCATTGGAACTACTGACGGCCTTGGGAGAGCCAGTCCTGACAAAACTCCACCATCTGGTGAGCAAGATGTATCACACAGGTGAAATACCCTCAGACTTCAAGAAGAATATAATAATTCCAATCCCAAAGAAAGCAGGTGTTGACAAATATGAAAATTATCGAAATATCAGTTTAATAAGTCACTCCTGCAACATACCAACGCGAATTCTTTACAGACGAATTGAAAAACTGGTAGAAGCGGACCTCGGGGAAGATCAGTTTGGATTCCGCAGAAATGTTGGAACACGTCAGGCAATATTGACCCTACGACTTATCTTAGAAAATAGATTAAGGAAAGACAAACCTACTTTTCTAGCATTTGGAGACTTAGAGAAAGTTTTTGACAATGTTGACTGGATTACTCTCTTTCAAATTCGGAAGGTGGCAGGGGTAAAATACAGGGAGCCAAAGGCGATTTACAATTTGTACAGAAACCAGATGGCAGTTAGAAGGATCGAGGGGTATGAAATGGAAGCAGTGGTTGGGAAGGGAGTGAGACAGGGTTCTAGGTTGTCCCCAATGTTATTCAATCTGTATATTGAGCAAGCAGTAAAGGAAACAAAAGAAAAGTTCGGAGTAGGTATTAAAATCCATGGAGAAGAAATAAAAATGTTGAGGTTCGCCGATGACATTGTAATTCTGTCAGAGACAGCAAAGGGCTTGGAAGAGCAGTTGATCGGAATGGACAGTGTCCTGAAAAGAGGATTTAAGATAAACATCAACAAAAGTAAAATGAGGATAATGGAATGCAGTCGAATTAAGTCGGGTGATGCTTAGGGAATTCGATTAGGAAATGAGACACTTAAAGTAGTAAAGGAGTTTTGCTATTTGGGGAGCAAAATAACTGTTGATGGTCGAAGTAGATAGTATATAAAGTGTAGACTGGCAATGGCAAGGAAAGCGTTTCTGAAGATGAGAAATTTGTTAACATCGAGTACATATTTAAGTGTCGGGAAGTCGTTTCTGAAAGTATTTGTATGGAGTGTAGCCATGTTTGGAAGTCAAGCATGGACGATAAATAGTTTGGACAAGAAGAGAATAGAAGCTTTTGAAATGTGGTGCTATAGAAGAATGCTGAAGATTTGATGGGTAGAGCACGTAACTAATGAGGAGGTATTGAATAGAATTTGGTAGAAGAGGAGTTTGTGGCACAACTTGACAAGAAGAAGGGATCGGTTGGTAGGACATGTTCTGAGGCATCAAGGGATCACAAATTTAGGAATGGAGGGCAGCGTGGAGGGTAAAAATCGTAGAGGGAGACCAAGAGATGAATACACTAAGCAGATTGAGAAGGATGTAGGTTGCAGTAGGTACTGGGAGATGAAGAAGCTTGCACAGGATAGAGTAGCATGGAGAGCTGCATCAAACCAGTCTCATGACTGAAGACAACAACACCAATATTATTTGGAAATATTTGCCGGCCGTTGTTGCCGAGCGGTTCTAAGCGCTTTAGTCTGGAACCGCGCTGCCACTACGATCGCAACTTCGAATCCTTCCTCGGGCATGGATGTGTGTAATGTCCTTAGGTTAGTTAGGTTTACGTAGTTCTAAGTTCTAGGGGACTGATGACCTCTGATGTTAAGTCCCATAGTGCTCAGAGAAATTTGAACCATTTTTGGAAATTTTTGCTGTGAAACTGATATCTACCATTGAGTTTCTGTGGTTGAAATATAAAGGAAACGTTTGGTTTCTTAAGCAGTTCGCTATCGTTGAGACGTTTGTGTTCCATGATAGGTTATCATAGAACCAGTGAGCATTTGCCCCATGTCGTTGTTACGTATTAATGACCAATTGTTGAAGAGAAGCCTACTAATGGTTTGCAGAATTCTTAAAATTAGAGATTCCGCCTCAAGGATGCGCTCTCTTAAGTTTCGTTGTAAACGCTCTGCTCCACATTGTTGCATGGCTTCAGTTGCTGCCTGCAGATTGGCACCCTAATGAACGTATTTGCTAAACGGTTTGCGATCACACTTTCCTGGACAATTCGTCAGAATGAACTGCTCACACGTACAGACATGTGTCGCGTCACGAGCCGCACCCGCACAGAGAACCTGTAGCGTGAGTTACAAACTTGTAGCGATGTGTATCTTTCTTCTCCGTGTCTTGTCGTTTTCGCACATCTTTGTTCTCAAACACCATATGTCCCCGAAAAACACTGTATGCTATATACCTTCCCTGCAAACAGAGATGATGGAAAATATATATATTTTTTTTCATATTAATGGTTTTCAGTACATCACGTCTTGCAGCTCTCGAATGTTCAAGGGAAAAAATTTTTAACTGTTTGCACCCAAGCTGCTAATTATTTATTGAATAACTAGTTTCGGATTTTGCCCATTTTCACAAGCCATGTATTTTGTACGTGGGGAATGCTTGTTGTGTGCAGCTGTACTGATGTCATGATACTTATATGCAGCTCAGATATTTATTATTCTGCAAGATGTGATCCACATGACTACCTCGTTTAATATAAAATAGAGAATATGTTGCCATTTCGTACTGACAAATAAGCCTATGTGACACACAGTGTACTGCAGTGAGAACATATTCCTGTTATACATAAATTATTGTTATCACGTGGACAAGATCATCCTGAATAATGAAGCTCTGAGCTACTCTTAAGTATGATAACATATCCTAGAGACAAAACGCATAGCTTGTGAGAATGGGTGAAACCCAAAACTAGTTAGCCAATAAATAAAGAGCAGCTTCTGTGTAAACATTTAAAAGTGTCTTTCATTCTTTTTTCCATGTTGTTAGCTCTTACTATAGTTAAAATAATCTTGCATTAATGTAGACCATTCCGAAAAATAAACAACAATAACAACTCGTCAAGAGAGGATAAAACCAGTCTCCCTTCACCTGTCCGACGGTGCAAGGAACACGCCTCTTCCACTTTTCGTTCTAAGCTAACTGAACTAATTAATTCGAGAACGAAAGCATTTAATGATTTCTTAGATACATTGTTACTTAACTACAAGTGTAACAATTTCTAGAAAAAATTTCTGGGGAAATATCTTCAGTGAGGGTTATTGGTGATCCGTTGGAATTTGTGAGTAATGCGTAGAGGTCCAGAGGCCAAATTTTACTTCTTATGAATTACAGACGCAAAGGGTAGGCTTTATGATGATTGTAGTGAACTGATAAAATAATGAATGGTACAACTTTGAACGTGGCCGATAATGCAGCAACCGTAGACGAAATTTATAATATTACTTGAAAAGACAGCTCTTCGGTTGCACAAGTAAAAAAATTTTTCAACTTTACCTAGGTTTCAACTGCTCTAAGACAGCCTTCATCAGGAGTAAAAAATTTTTGCCTTACCTGTAACAGAGTTTTGGAATAATATAAAAATTATTAAATTAAACATATGTAATAAAATTACATCATAGCTAACTGCTACGGTACAGCAGTCAAAGAAAGCCTGTTCCACACACCCACGGTCTCACAAAAAAGCATTTTTTCACTCTGCTGTTGATAGAGCAATCTCCACCCCTCTGTCCTCTGAAAATTTAAAAACCGAATTGAATCTAATTAAAACCATTCCAGTTAATAACAGTTACGAACCAAATATAGTAGATGATGTCTTCAGACAGAAAGCCAATAACAGAATTACCCCGCTTGGGACCACTATTGACGAGCCTAGCGATTTGAAGAAATACTTCTCTTTACCGTATGTAGGGCCACTAACCTACAGATTGCAACGTCTCCTTAACAATAAATATGGCTGCAGCGTAGTTTTCTCTACCAACATCATTCTCAAAAATAATCTTATCCATAATTTAAAACCAAGACGGTCGCCTCTGCGAAACACAGGCGTTTATAAAATCACCTGTGACACTTGCTCAGCTTATTCTATAGGACAGACTGGACGAGCTTTTTCGATTAGATATAAAGAGCAACTATTAGGGAAAAAAGGTACGAACGTACATAATTCGTCATTCGCTGACCACCTTCTTATCACAGGACACAATCCTAAAGATGTTCATGATATTAGTATCTTACATACGGAAAATAAAGGCTTCAGACTTGATATTGTTGAACAGTTGGAAATTTTCAAACATTTTTCCCGTAACGACCATTTAATCCTCAATGAGCAATTACAATTACGTGATAAAAATTTCTTTGATGGTGTAAAGCCCTTGCTTAAAATCACTTAACGCGGAATATTGCTATTATGCTTCCCGTACTGTAGCCTTAAATATTGTTCTCTCTCTCCCTGTTTTACAGTATAATATTTTGTTCAACTTTCGATCTGATACATAGTATCTGACATGATGTAATCAGCACATTACGTGCACTCCTGTTCCAATGCTTCTGACAGCTGTTGTCACTGTAAATTAAATGCATTCAATACTAGATGGCGCGATACAAGGTGCCAACTTGCTAACATCGACGGCGCGCGCGCCTGTCAGTCTGATGCTGCTTACAGTGCCGCCAGCACACGCGACCCTTAGCGGCGCGTCTTAATCAAGTTGTGCATTCCTAGGAAAATTTTATGATGTACAAATATATTTTTATCTTTAACGTGAGCACTGTTGCTCTAAACCATTTCATAACTATTTACTATGTGTAAGTATGCTTTCTTTGTCTACTGTACCGTAGCAGTTAGCTATGATGTAATTTTATATCATATGTTTAATTTAATGATTTTTTTATATTATTCCAAAACTCTGTTATAGGTAATGTAAAATTTTTTTACTTCTGATGAAGGCTGCCTTAGAGCAATTGAAACCTAGGTAAAGTTGAAAAATTTTTTACCTGTGCAACCGAAGACCTGTATTTTCAAGTAATATTATAAATAAAGAATGGTATTTTTCAAAATAACCTCGCCAGTCTCAAAGTTAATTGCGTAGGTAGAAACTTCCCTTTTTAATATCATTTTACATTTTGAGGGTGATAAACTTTCATAAGTTCGGATATTATGTAGTGCTTGTTCCACTGTTTTGCATGATAGTGAAATGGTCTAATGAGTACAGGAAGAATATCACTTGAATGATAAGATTCAACTTTCAGCTGTACACAATCTTATGTTTGATCATTTCGACTGAAAGTGACAGTTTACCGACATATGAACCTTAATGAATTTCGAAAATTTGGAGAAGTCTGTTTAACGCGCTAAACCAAAATTCTCTATTTGTATTTTCGCAGTAGCATTCCTACTAAGATTAATAATAAAAGGTTATAAGCTGACAACAAAATTGTTAGGAAAATTAAGGGCTAGTTTTGTGCGACACTATGATCTGATAAAAATTGTACAAATCTACTCATGAAAGTGTGGTTAGGACACTGGTCTGAATTTGACCATTGCTTTCCTGTCAGCTGTCAAATGTTCATCAAAATGGCCAGTTACATCCGCGAAGTTCATAGAATGGCTAAAACATTGAATAGTATTTTTATGTGAAAGAGTTCTGAGGCAAGGTAATGACTGTTAATTTACTATGAGGATTTCTCACAGTACTTCAAGATACATCTTATTACTCGATATCTGTGAAACAATGACACATTTTATTAAAGCTGTGGCCACCAAGTGGAGTGGCCAATCATTACATCAGAGAGCAACTGACAACTTCTCATCCTTGTACTGTCTTGTTCCAGATACCTCACAAGTGGCAGTCGATGTACTCTCTTATTTTGTACTCTTACAGGGATTCTTTAATATTCATCCTTCTTGAATCTATACGTTAGATAGCATTAGGTGTACTTTTCATTCCCAGATCCCTATCCAGGCTATCCTCAAGGATATAGATTGTCTCTGGGAAACAAGAATGCACAGTACACATTTACAATGAAGAAAAGTTAATAACCTTTCCACATATCCAAATCGATACAGTCATCGTGCATGTGGATTAAATCGAAGACACCTAAACATATTTTGATTTAAAGGATAATAAAAAAAACTCTCACAAAACCTGTAAGTATATAGTACTGAAGGGTGTATACGACAATTCTTAGGTCGTTGTCACCACACATCATCCAAGACAAAAATCAGATTTCAACATTTATTTACATTGATCACATCACTGCACTGGAGATATTAGTTATAAATAATACATGCACAGCTCTCCATTTTACCAAGAAAAATAGCAGAAGAAATTAGCCACCAATAACAGTGTTAATGTGGTACACTCCACCCAGAGGAACTTGTTATGCCTATAATTTCACACCACCAAACACTGACGTCTGTCTTTCGTCGTCTTTTAGGGGTATACTGTGGTGGAACATTTTGCAAATTCCAAAATCAACACAAAGCGTTTTTTCAAAGTTTCATGATAAAAAAATAGCCTAGAAGTACTTTATTAATGTCCTCGTTACTTTCGTTAACCGATCTTTGTAAATTATATTTATTTTCTGTTTATTGCAATGGTCATATCATCTGTTACTGATGAGAGGTCATTAATGTCCACTAGGAAAACTAAGGGTCGTAATCGAATCTTGTGGGACTCTACATGTAAATAGTTCTCGGTTGGTGATGCATGATAGCTTAAAAAAGGACACTTTATCATTGACACCCCATGTTTCTATTCAGAGGGATACGGTTTGAACCACTTTGCAGCATTTCCTGTTACGCCATAATGTTCTATTTAACATAAAGTATAGTCATTTAACAATAAAATGCCGTTGATATATATATATATATATATATATATATATATATATATATATATAAAATGAGTTGTGTACATTCCCACTGTATGCATAAATAGAACTCATAGTACCACAATGCAGTCGATACCCTGACAGTGACTTTGAGAATATTTTATCTACCGAGCGAGGTGGCACCGTGGTTAGACACTGGACTCGCATTCGGGAAGATGACGGTTCAATCCCGCGTCCGGCCACTCTGATTTAGGTTTTCCGTGATTTCCCTAAATCACTCCAGGCAAATGCCGGGATGGTTCCTCTGAAAGGGTACGGCCGACTTCCTTCCCCATCCTTCCCTAACCCGATGAGACCGATGACCACGCTGTCTGGTCTCCTTCCCCAAAACCAACCAACCAACCAATATTTTATCTGTGTCAATTGTTTAAGAACCATTTAATCATTTCTTATACAAAGGCTTAGCTTCAGTATATTTCAACAAATTAGGAACATTTCACTGATAACTGTCTGACTACAGGTATGGCTTCGTATGCTACTAAACTCAGATAAACACTCTTTAGATAACTTTGAAGTTATTTTACCATATCAGGTAGATATTTTTTTTAAGGCTTTTGTCACGGATATTATTTCAGCTTTCATGGTCAGGATCATGTTCATACTACACGAGCTATTTGTAGTGACGGTCTAAGACATTCCATGTTAGCACTACTGGACTCGACAACACCATCGGCTCAGTAACAGTGATGAAATGCTTGTTACAATGTTTTGAACACTGCATGCATCGTCCAATGTTCCATCTTTATAGTATCAGTGTTCTTCATTTGTAACTCTACCAGTTTTCTCCTTCACTGTGTGGAATACTGCCTTCATTATGCTATCTTATGTCTCCATGTATTTCTCATAATACCTTTGTGTAATTTTCTGTATTACTATCTTCTCAATAACTTGTAGACCCGTTTCTGACTGAGAAATATTGTTTTCTTTTTGTTTTGCAAGATACCTTTATTCCCTGAGAAATCTGTGGATTTTTGTAGACTTTGCACTAATCTGGATTACTTTTGCGGAAACATGATTTTAAAAAAAATTAATAATTTTATCAGTAAAAGTACCATATTTGTCATTCGTGCATACACCTTCCAGCTGATTCCTCTGAGGAGTTTCTGAAATAACGTAATTTTGCGTGACTGGCTATCCTTTTGAAATAAGATTTTGTATCCTGATAGGTAATCTCATTTAACAGAAGGAACTGCAGCCCTGAGGGGCCATTGACTGTTGGTTTTGTAGTATACGTCTTGTTTATTAGACCTGTCCCTAAAGCGATTATCAATGGCTGTTTTTGGACAAACGCTAACCTGATTGGAAAGCTTAAAATATAGACTATGTAGAATAATAATGTTACGGAATGCAGTAAATTCTTACTTCCCCGTTTCGAAGTGATTTATGAACAGACTGAAATTTATTGCAAGTGTTGGGTATACACTTACTAATACAACGGGTTTACTACGTAATTACATGGAGTACAGGCAGCTCGACACGGCTCCCGATTTTGTCAACTTTGTAAATAACGAACCAAACGTCTGCTACAACGGTTTTTACTTATAATGACGAAATAATAAATCACTAATCATTTCATCATGTAATTTCGCTTTCAGTTTTTTGGTAGAAATCTTTAACTTATTATCTGAGAATGTCCATGTTTTAAAAGCTTCTTTGATATGTCCGACGACAGCGTGAATATCACAGTATGGTCGAAACTGGCGAACAGCAGAAAATAAAATACTGAACAGAAGTGCCGTTCTGTGAAGCATTTACGGTCTGTAACGTGAGGCTCCAGAGCGAAGAAAATCTGTTTGGTCAGTTTTTTTAAATTGGTGGTGCTGCATTCCCATATCAAACGAATCAAATGGCATTCATCTATACTTTCGAGACTAATACAGATCTAATTGTCGTAGAAGTAGGTATTTCGTGTTACAGTATTTCGTACGTTGAGTGGTCGTCGTATAGAAGACAGCCTGTGGGAAAGCTCACTTCGGCTGCTGTGTGTATGTGTGTGTGTGTGTGTGTGTGTGTGTGTGTGTGTTTGCCCACCTTCTGTTGCTCCAATGGATCGGCGCACCGCTGACGGTTCCCGTAACTCAGAGTCGATTTTCGCCCCCTCTGGTGACCTTCTGGCAAACACGTCCTCCCCAGCGACTCTGACACCGCTCTGTCCACATCATAAACATCCTGATTGCTGTTCCTGTTCATGTCTCTTTCATTTCAGTGGATTAATTTCTCTTGTGGTTCAAGGTAATACCAAAAGCGTGCAACTATCACTGTAATTTAAAAGAAAATCACTTTAGTCTTTCCATTTATGATTACTAGTAGCGCACAGTTTAACGTAGTAAAGTGAGTCCCACAATTTGAATTGGCTTCATATGGTTTCTAAAACAAGCGAGCCTCAAGTAAAGCTAACCCCACGGCTCCTGGGTGTGCTGCGCAAAAGACTCGAACACATCTGTCTTCGTACCCCTTAGGTATGCTGTGCAATATTAAGTAAGGAGACATGTCCAGAAGATTAATATGCCCTCACAGCAGAATCGTTAGTATATTAGAGACATTAAATAGTGACCTGTGCTTAAATACAAATTAATATAACTGGAAATGTGTTCTACAAACTTGAAGTCATAGCAGCACAATAGTGAGTACAGAAAAACCCATGTTAAGCAATAGCCCTACTATAATTTTTAACAGAAGTGCTTTCTCAGAACACTGCCCAGAAAGTCAACAGAATCACGGTACAAGTTGCGGTGAGGGGCGAAGGATGTCACCAACGTCAGTAGATCGAAGCGCGTGATGTCACATAGCTGATGAGCGGTCCTCTGTCTTCGTACCAGCTACGAGAAACGGCGCAGCTCCACCGTCTCTGTGCTGCTGAGAGTCGAACCCAGCAGGACAGTATAAAGGCACATTTGCATGCCGAGCGTGAGTTTCCTCGGAAACGCGAGATATTAATTAAATAAATAATCAGTGACAAATAAATAAAGCCTATGGCACACAACTGCAGCGCTGTGTCGCTGATAAAACAAAAGTACATTTTCGTTAGTCGTATGTTTGATTTAAAAAAAAAAGGAAGAGCTCTCGTTGAAGTGGTGCGAGAAGCACGTATTTTAGTTTATTGTCTGGCACACCGCCATATTTCATGATATAGAAAATTACTGCGAGTTGCAACCATACTAGGCACTCGATTCTGTAAAGAATTTATATTTATAAAAGTAAGTAGGATTATGAACTGTAGGCTTATTCATTGAATATATCTGATTTAACGCCCGCATCTCGTGGTCGTGCGGTAGCGTTCTCGCTTCCCACGCCCGGGTTCCCGGGTTCGATTCCCGGCGGGGTCAGGGATTTTCTCTGCCTCGTGATGGCTGGGTGTTGTGTGCTGTCCTTAGGTTAGTTAGGTTTAAGTAGTTCTACGTTCTAGGGGACTGATGACCATACATGTTAAGTCCCATAGTGCTCAGAGCCAACCAGCCAACCAATCTGATTTAACTAACTGTGTAATTTTTTGTTTAGTAGACAATCACCTCTGTACGACGTTTTGGCATGGCTGGCAAATTATTGTAATATTGAGATTTAGATTATGAGTCCGCACCTACCGCAGCAGTCTTTGGAAACGATTTAATTACGAAGTCCGATTATTTCAGTTTTATTTCACGGTCAACTACGAGTAACATTGCCTTTACGAAAAAGCCATTGTCAAGCGTCTGATACCGAATAATCAAAACCTGACGACTCATAGGAGAGCCAATCAGACAGATAAAAATAATTAATATTTTATTTTATTTTATTTTATTTTATTTATTTTATATTGGCGACTGCGTGTCGGACTCGTTATTTTGTCATTTGTTACATTGTTCTCTTTGTTTCATGTGAAAAATCAACCTTCTGGTCCTGGACTTGACTATATGAGAAATAAAAAAAAATCAGAAGATATTTGCCAATTATAAAATTTTGCGGGAAGACGCAAAGAAGCTTCCAGCAAAATAAGGTAAGACGCAGCATCTTTGCATTAGCAGGCTTGACCAGACGTATAATTCAGTGTATTAGCTTTTCAGTAAAATTCTGTAGTGTTTCTTTTCCGCATAACAGTTTCAGTGATAAATTCCATTCTCAGTATTTTTCCTTAAACAATAACGTATGCAACAATACCAATACACGAGTGTACAATATGGCCGACTTCTGTACGATATCATGTAACATGGCCAGCAGCCATTACCAATAATCTCAAATTCAGTTTATATTTTTAAATTAACAGACAGCCATTGTTGCTACGACCGATTCATACTCAACTGTATTTTATTTTAAAATCAGTGTCAAATATTTTCTTGAAACATATATCACGTGTGGCATGGTAATAACTAGAAAACAATACGCAAAAATGGAACAGCAAAGACGTACTATTCAGACGCAATCCGACTCGGACGAGAGACAAATGTTAGAAAATGACTTTACGACAGCAACCGGTAGTGACGATACATCAAATATTGACGCAAGTGTCAACGGAAATTTTGACAATAGGCCGTCCACCACAAAAATTTCAAAGTCTCAGTCAGAGCCCATGTTAATACATGACGTCACGTCTAATGACGCGGCGGGGGCAGAGACCTTGCAAACAGTAAACATTGCCAACATGTTACAAATGCTAATGAAACAAAACGCAGAAAATATGGCAACCTTAAGGATGCAGAACGCGGAAAACATGGCAACCTTAAAGACACAAAATGAACAGTTAAAGGCACAAAATGACGAAATTAAATCTGATCTCATAGCAATCAAGGCATGTAATGACACTTTGTGTAAACGTGTGGAACTTATAGACGCCACACTGACCGAACAGATGACTGAACTCAGTACGAAATTTTCCAAGCTTAATACGAGACAAGAAAAGACTACAAATGACGTAGCACTTTTACAGAAACAATTAAAAAACCTTAATGTCACGTGTGAAGCTCTTACTGAACAAATTCAAACATATCCTTCAGTACACGACAACCTTGAAAAACGAATTACTGACGTGCAGAATAAATTTGACGATGTTGAACAACACCTGACTGACATCTTACAATCTGATGCCACAGCTCATTTTCAAAATATTAATAAAGAATTTCATGATTGGGTAGAGAACAAAGACAAACATTTTGATAGATGCATACGTGAAAATTTACCAACAATTGTGCACGACTCCGTAGCGGAATACATCACTAATAACAAACAGCTGATTAGTGACGCAGTACAATCCGTCACTGCACCCATGAGACAATTCACCGATCAACCACAGTCTGAATGTAACGAAAATATCAGTCAAAATGTACAGTTCAGAAACCAATATACATTCGAGTATGACGCACACATACCGCACACCACAAACACACAAGAACAAAACACACCACGACTACAACACATACCACGACGTGCAACCACAAACACAAGCTATTATCATGGTAAACCACAGCAACATTATCGTAATTACTCGCCAGCTGAGCATTACAGTAATTACAGTGGAACAAATCCATATCATAATGCAAAGGAAGAAGAAAGCTTAATAAAACACAGGCAATTTCAGGCTTTTATCCCAGAGAAACGAACCATTCATCCGGTGATTTTTCTTAAATCTTTTAGTAACGCATTTCCACGCACTTGGAGTGACCGGAAAAAGATTTCATATATTGTCGGTTACATCCAAGGCGATGCAGCTGTCTGGGCATACAGTCAAGCTGACGTATGTACCACGTACAGTGAGTTTGAGCGTGCCTTTCTGAACAAATTCTGGTCGCAATCCGTCCAGGAGCGACTCAGGAGACAAATTTTAGAACCTGAAACTTTTAACAGTAAAAATGGTAACTTACGCAGATATTTTGAAAAATACTTGAACATGGGACATTTTTTAGACGAACCAGTCGCAACACGTGATATACTCCGAGCGTTGAAGGCCAAATTGCCTTTCAACATTAAGGAAAAACTTCTACATATCCCGGATGACGATTCAGATTATTTTTTAACAGCTTTAGATTCGGTTGACATGTTACTTGAAGATCAGCGCTTCGCGCGGCAAAACAGCAGCCACAATGTTTACACTAGTGGTATGCAAAACATGCAGGCTTGCCAACACAATTCTGGCGCGCCCACAGTTGGATACGCGGTACAACAAAAACAGCAAACTCACATGCCGTCTCAGTACGGAAATCAAAATCAACACGCGTATTCCAATACGAACAATAGTTACAACAGTAATAACATTTCATGCGGCAATCCATACAAAAGGCACCGCGGTAATAACTGCAACGGTAACAACGGATACAAAGGTAATAACAAAAACACAAACAGAAATAGAAATAATAATAACTACGAGCCAAGACAGCATCAAGGTTGGACTCGTAACGATCAGTACTTTCATTCAAACTCTGCTTTACCACAGCAGCCACCAGGTCAAAATTGGAGCATACCTTACGACCGACAGGTAAGTTATAATGCGCAACAGCAACAACAACCGCAAAAGTTTGGAGATCATAATAGGCAATATCCGAATGTGAATATAATAGAAATGACACCTGATGCACAACCTCAATCTGTGTCAGTACCTAGTACAAATGATAATCCAACAAACTAGAAACAGTCACTACTTTGCCCCAGGTCGTGGCTGAAGAATCCTTGGGGGGCGGCTTCAATGTTAATCAGTTATTTGACACCACACTTGAACAACAGAATAATGATATGCCGAGTAATTCTAAACAAAAACTACCTGTTTTATTTATAAGATACAACCACAATAACAATATATCAGATGAACTTTTACAAGACCGTACACAATGTCGTTTAAACACAAATGAAATTGTTTTAGCATCCACTACTGGTGTAGTAGGTGGGATTCCAACTACTATTATCCTAGATACAGGTGCAGCTGTGAGCGTTTTATCTTTTAATTTTTATAAAAAGATGTGTGAATTGGAACCTGTGCCTGAGTTTCCTGCCCAAAACTGTAAAATAACTACTGCACTAGGTAATAAGTCATGTAGGGTTACGAAGCAAGTTTTTGTAAACGTTAAAATAGGTAATGGAACCGTACAATGGCCATTCCTGGTTGTACAAAACCTTGTGACTAATTGCATATTAGGAATAGATATTATGAGCGAGAAGGACTGCATTATAGACTTCTCCAAAGGTAAATGTATTTTAAATGATAAAAGCAGGGTAATTATTATTGATTTGGACAGGAGAACTCTAAAGCATGACAAACACTGTACAGGGTACA
Organism: Schistocerca serialis cubense; assembly: GCF_023864345.2. Taxonomy (NCBI): domain Eukaryota; kingdom Metazoa; phylum Arthropoda; class Insecta; order Orthoptera; family Acrididae; genus Schistocerca; species Schistocerca serialis. The sequence goes on from NW_026047583.1 coordinate 12,678,777, forward strand.
AGGTTCAGTTAGTACTTGACAAAGACATTCAAGACATGCAAACACACTCATCTGACACAGAGCTAATGGACTTGAAAACATTGCTTGATCATAAGATAAGTGAAGCTACAGCTCTCAGTGTACATGAACGTATAAAACTACAGGAAGTGTTATCCAAATATTTACAAGTTTTTACCAAACGATTAGGTGTTATCAACACGTATGTGTACAAGATTGAAGTTAAGCCTCACAAGATCTTCTACCATAAGACATATAACGTACCGTTATCTCAACGACCTGCTGTGTGGCAAGAACTAAAACAAATTACAACATAGATTATAAGTAGTATAGAAATTTTCATTTCAGCGGTTCCAGTGACGCAGTTGAAGACAGAAGAACTTTTCTTTCAACGCCGCGGCACCACCGAGAAGACTGAATATTAAAGTAAAATTTATGATTACGTAGCAGTGAATGATATATAAATTTTTCACGGAACATTTGTGACTGTAGGTACCACTGACTTGCTATGACACCTGACGAACCGACAGACGTCATCTGTGAAGCGATCTTTTACTTCGAGAAATAGATTAGACGCACATCTCTCAGCAAGAAAAGCATCTACCAGTAGTCAAGGCCACACAGACACACTACACACACGCACAAAACGCGAGGAATCGAACATTTTCTCTCTCTTACTATTTTGAATATTTATTGAGTAGTGAAAACGCCTGGTCTTGCCTACTGATGTAATGAATGTTGTGTCTAACCTATCTTAATTTCAGATGACATCACAAAAAACATCGATAATATCCCAGCAAAACCGCTAAAGAGGATGTAAATATCTGCAATTCATGTAATCAAATATGACACAATGTAATAACCTATAGCTATGTAATGATGATGTAAACATGTTTATGTGCAACTGTATTATGTTTATGCTAAGAAAATATGTGACGTGTGTATGTATTATTACTTATGTTTTTTTAAACTGATGTAACTGTTACTGTGTGAAAATTTGAACGATAACGAGTGCCAAAATGTGAAAAACTTTTAAAAAAAAAAAAAAAAAAAAAAAATTGCGTAGTGAACCACTATTCACGGACATTAACGTACATTACTAAGTCTGCAACTACGCAGAAACCTATGTGAAAGAAACTGTTAATGACATTCATGATGCATCGTACCTTTGTTAACGCGATGAACGATTTCTTCGATGAGTAACCACGAACATTTAGGTGAGCTATATTTAAAAAAAAAAAAAAACTGAATATGTGAAGTGCATAATTCGTGCATCGTCTAGCGACATTACTACAGTACCCAACTTCAAGATGTTAACTGGATTAAATGGACACAAAGTGCCTGTCCAGAAAACAACACGACGGGTGGAAGAATTTTGGTTGGAACTTCAGGGAATGAAATGTTCTCGAAATGTGACGGACACGCTTACCTGGACTGTCCAAGGATCGACGCCAGCTATGTGCCGTCCGAGGTTCTGCAACCAAGCTTCCACGGAATATCGAAAACGAACTGCATATGGACTAATTACTCGACGGGTCACGTCTGATCTGTAATAAACAATGCTTTTTGTCACAACGAACTGCATCACAACGACTATAATGGAAATAGGAAATGGACATGCTTATGTATCAATCACGTTGTTATACAACGATGTTACTGTGATCAAAAAAAACTTTACCACGACGATACTAACCTGTAAAAAAATTATTGTGCAGCAGATGAATATGAACTGTGATAACGACACCATGTGTATAGGTCAACGCACCTGAAAAATACGGACATTTTTCTTTGAAGCATTTCATTGCAATGCTATGTAACTAAGAACATTCAACAATCTAAAGTTGTATTGTATTATAACAAATATTGTAATTTTAAAACTAAGTTACCTGTCATAGAATGTAGTCTTCATATGTAATCTTGGTGGAATATTTTCTTTGTGCAACGACTAAGAAATGCGCGCGCACACGAACAATATGAACTGCAATACTGTGCCGCGTGATCTAAATTTACGAAATAACGGCAGTGCCGTAGTTACACAGACGCTTCTGCGCATGCGCGCACTCTGTTTTGCCAACATAAGAACTTTTTCGGCGCACGCGCGTCATTCAAATTTTGTGTATAATATACAGTATAATGTAAGTCATGTAAATAGTTGTAGATAACTTAGATTTTCTTGTGCCTTTAGGTGAATTGCTCGCCTGCAGGTGTGTCCTTTCGCCTCGCAATTCAGGGGGCAATATAAAGGCACATTTGCATGCCGAGCGTGAGTTTCCTCGGAAACGCGAGATATTAATTAAATAAATAATCAGTGACAAATAAATAAAGCCTATGGCACACAACTGCAGCGCTGTGTCGCTGATAAAACAAAAGTACATTTTCGTTAGTCGTATGTTTGATTAAAAAAAAAAAGGAAGAGCTCTCGTTGAAGTGGTGCGAGAAGCACGTATTTTAGTTTATTGTCTAGCACACCGCCATATTTCATGATATAGAAAATTACTGCGAGTTGCAACCATACTAGGCACTCGATTCTGTAAAGAATTTATATTTATAAAAGTAAGTAGGATTATGAACTGTAGGCTTATTCATTGAATATATCTGATTTAACTAACTGTGTAATTTTTTGTTTAGTAGACAATCACCTCTGTACGACGTTTTGGCATGGCTGGCAAATTATTGTAATATTGAGATTTAGATTATGAGTCCGCACCTACCGCAGCAGTCTTTGGAAACGATTTAATTACGAAGTCCGATTATTTCAGTTTTATTTCACGGTCAACTACGAGTAACATTGCCTTTACGAAAAAGCCATTGTCAAGCGTCTGATACCGAATAATCAAAACCTGACGACTCATAGGAGAGCCAATCAGACAGATAAAAATAATTAATATTTTATTTTATTTTATTTTATTTTATTTATTTTATAACAGGAGCCGTCGTCATCGCACTTGTGTGTCCACTGCTATCGTCAACAGCCGTTATGACTGCCCTTTATGCTGCTGTAATAAGACTGCGGCAACTACACTCCAAGAAACACCACACATTGGTGTCACCTTAAGTGAAACTGGAAACATCTCGTGGACCGAAAGTACCTCCGGGGTACTCGGCACACATCAAGTAGACGGTCGTCAGCGTCCAGTGCCTGACTGCTGGAGGTCCCCGCCGGTGTCTCACCTATGCTGCCGCTCTGGGACGTTGGTTTGTTTGTCACAGGTCACCCTCACCAGGAGAACGATCCGCACATACCGGGACACAGCTGTTGGTACAATACCTATTGTGAAAAATACGAAAGTAAATGTCCATTTCATACCGTTCTTCAAATGTTCCAGCATCACAGCAGCTAGGCGTAGCGAGAGCAGCAGATCCCTACCACTGAGCTGGAGAAAAGGTGAGACTCCAGCATAGCGCTGTCCCGATAAAGTAGTACAGTAAGGATACAGTTTGTCACTACATAATCAATCAGCCAGACAAAGCTAAAGGAATCCTTCTTTCGTACGTTCAAAATTTGCAGCCAGTTTACCACAAGCGCTGATGTTGCCAGGATCATGAAGAAAACGACGGCTGCATAGCATGTACCAGCACGTGTCCTCCTTAGCTGACACCTCTTAGTGTCCACTGTACATGGTGTTAGTCCAAAAACCTTGCAGATGGCGTCGTGTCGGGACACTGAACTTACTAGGTCTTTTCTATTTTTCATTTCAACTTCGGATACCGTTTGAGGAACCTTCACTATGTGTGATGAGAGAGATTCCTCAGTTATAGTAAGCAGAAAGATTGCTTGAAAAACAGAATTCATCTGAAACTCTCAACATGTAACTCATTAACAGAGTAAACTCAGCCATGACGTAGCACTTCCACGTCAAATGCGTTTTTCTTAACACACATTTTCACAAACCATTATGAGAGTAATACAGTAATGGAGTAACCATAGGCATAAAAAATAAACGCAGCCACAATCATTATTTTTCGAGAGTTCAAATCAATAGAAATATGTAACCACTTAAAAAAAGACAAAAAATGTCCATACTGTAGTGAAGCCCCATATCTCCACAGCGCCAACGCAAAAAACTTGGATAACTCGAATTTGTCATAAATTGTTGCGTGTTAGGTTACGCAAGCTTCGGTAGTTTTAACGCAATTAAAAGGACTGAAGTGACCGTATCACGTTCATTAATTACTATAAATACTAGAAATGAAAAGCACAATGATATCCTACAGCATTAATTTATTTAGTGAAGTGATTTTCGGCTTACAAGACCATGAGTAGTGTTATGCAGCTTGCAGCAGCTGCACTACAAAAGACAAAGTACCTTTCAAAATAAATTTGTCTCCAGCGTATATTATTTTATTTTAGTCACAGTCACTACCATTTTTCATGTAATGTAATTTATTTACATTCAGTATTCTGTTTTCGCAGCTCATAATAAAAACGGTTTTCCGATAACCTACAAGTTATCGCATTATTATATGCCAGTGGTAATGAACTATAGTTTTGGATGTTATTTAAATGCCAACGGCGGTGTGCTTTATATCCAAAGATCATAGCGAGTTGTCTGTAGCAGAAGTTATAGATAGATAATTGTAATATCTGTGGTAAAATGGAATATCTAAATAAAGAAATATATTTCGACAATAAACATTTGCAAGGACATTGATGTAATTTTTAGTAAATTTTTCCGTTTTTAGATCGATCATTTCTTTCAAAATAGTATCACTTTGTTTCATAACATATGTGAAACTCTCTATTTCATCTAAAATATTTAGCAACCTACATTTTTCTGGCAGTGGTTGGGATTCATTTATTAAGACTAGACTTATTCTTCATCAGCATGTGCCTGCAGTTACCTATACAAATCTGTCACTACAGAGAATTTTCTTTGTTTCCACATGAGTGGTCTTGGGCCAGCTGCCCGTCTTCAGATCTATTACAGAAAATTTCCATTCCATTTGTCTCAAATTACAAATATTTATGATTTATGTTTAGAAAGCTTAAAATTACTTAAGAAATTAGTTACAACAGCTGTGCAACTTACCACTTTTCGAATGTGGAACTGAAAGTCCACTGTCATAACTTGCCACACACTAGTCTCTTGCGGATTTATAATTATTTTTTATGAAACCTGATTGGTGAAACATAAACAGCACTGAAAAGCGCCCTCTATCTGTAGAGAGTGAACTGGTGTGTAAAACCAGCTCCTAAGTATGGGATGCAACCTGCTGTTGAATATAACAGCATCAAAAAATTTAAAAGAACTTTTATCAAACACTGGTCTTGTATCCTAACAGTTGCATAATTTCTAGCGAGCACTCAGAAGTGTCCTCCATGGACATTATATCTTCCTAAATGTCTGAAACATATGAGGAAATTATTATTATTACTAAACTTTAAAATATCGTTACAACATACCAAAAGTGGAAGAGGGAGAAAGACAATGGATACCGAAAGACATCGCGCACCACTGCTGTGGGGGAGGCCTGAAACGGCTGCATTCCTGAGGCGAGACCGCACGAGGATGGGAGCAGCATTGGGCTTAGAGCCAGAACGACTGGTCGACGGGCTGGTGGCCCTGGTGTGGTAAGCGTGGAGGCCGCTCCAGCCACAGGCGATGAGAGTGACGTGTCAGTGTCTGAGAGGACAGCACTGGATGGGCTAGCAGTGGACAGGCCAGGGACGCTGGAGCACCAGAGGGAGTAGTGCAGCAGCCGGTTGTTGCGAGCACTGAAGCGTGGGCAACTGCGTCTGTTGCGCAGGAACCGGCAGAGATAATGGCACAGCAAACGGCGAGACTGAGACACAGAAACCAACGGGGCCAGAGTAGAAGCACCGGGACCGACAGTGCCAGAATAGTAGGCGCCGGGCTCATCCGAGCTGCAGTAGGTGGCGAAGTCTGCTACGGTGGTGTCTCGGGTGACTGAGTGGATGACGAGTTCAGAGAGAAAGAACAGGTGGAGGATCCAGTCAGGGGTCCAAATACGACACGAAAGGAGACCCAAAAATGAGAGGTTGTGCAAGAGCAAGAGATCCACTGGGGACTGTGTATTGAGCAATGCTAGACCATTGAGGGGCCCATTTGTGACAGTTCTCAGTTACGGCGAAGGATACCGAAAAATGCTCCAGCTAGATGAGGCAAGCGGACCATGGTTCCGAGGTGCTTTCGAAAATCTGGAACGATTGGCGCTGTTTCGTCGATTTTGGAGAAAGGGAAACAGCTGAGGGAGCTGTGAGCTGTGGTGTTGGCTTTCCTGACAAGGCCTTTGCTAGATGGGCAGACCACTGCAAGAAGAGTGCAGTAATGTGCTGCATGGTGTAGAACGGGAACGATGGCGCCGAGACATCGGAGGGCAGCTGCAGAATGTGCAGAATACTGGCTACAGTTTAAAGAATGCACAAAGCAGAGGTGACTCCAATAACCTGTGAGTCGGCGCTGTGGAAAACAACACAAAACTAACAATCGCCGTCATCTCTTTTATGTCACTAGTGGAATATTTTCACGCAAATGATTGATGTCTCTGGAGTTAGTTTTGACAATATAAGTTTATTTTAACGTAATCACATAAGATTTAAACTTCCATGAAGTACAATAGTCCCAGAATTTACCTTCCATGATTTATATGATCTGCCAGTGCGAAGAGACTGTCTTCACTTGATGTAGGTCGTGACAATAGCCCATCTTTACAAAGTTGATGCAATAATCACTGGTGAAGAACTACAGTGTAACACTGTGTAGTGATCATGACGTGATGTGGTGGTGCGCTACAGCGTGGCACAGTGTCTGCTGAAGCTGGAAGAGATGGGAAACTGCAGGGGACCTGGAGAGGAGCTGCATCAGCATCTGGCTATTGGAGTTCGCACTATGCCTTAAGTACACTGCGACGGTGAAATATCCTCAGACTCTTGAGGACCACGTGACCCACAGACAGTCCCTGATAGCAGAACTGCTGTCTGTGTGCACGCTTCATATGGACGATGGTAGCGGTAGTTGGTGGTGCCTGCTAGCATTGAGTCTGTAAACAGAATGTTTACAATTTGCATAGAATACAAACAAGCTAAGTACTGGCGAGGTGCATAACAGTCTACCCTGCGACGATAAAGAGCAGAAACCTCCAGGGTGCAGATTTCTTCCGAGAAACCAGAGTTGACAAAGATGCTGGGGCAGAGCGCTGTGTCTAGTCCACAAGGCACCCTCCTCCATGCATCATATGATGGTTTCTGAAGTATGTATGTAGGTGCAGATTATCACTGGGTGTAAAACTCATTGCCATGAACAGTTACACAATGACCCCCCACTTCATATCCTCATTTCCACTGGCATATCATCAGATAATAACTTATCGTGGTATTCACAATGACAAAAATTAAAATCGGAAAGTGATTCGAATCACTCACTTTTCGTGAAAAAGCTTGATAAAATATAATCTATATTGACGTTTTGCAAAATGAACATCTCATATTCCTGTATAATAATCTCATTTAAGTGTATTATGCAGCTGCAAGCAGTATTCTTTTGGCAAGATGTATTATCACATTTGTGAATACCTGGAGCATAGAGTTGGATGTAAGTTCTGATGGGTTGTTACAAATGAATTGGGTTCCAAAAGAGGTGATAATTGACATGATTGCTACACATGGAAAATTTAGAAATTGAAATACACCGGTAGTCAAAATGCAGACTTATCTTTCGTTATACAACTTCTTCTGTGTTGTAACTGTGTTGAAATTGACTGTCTCTTTTGATACAACTGGAAGGAGAGTTCAGTAGAAATTCTTTCTCGAAGCCCTGTTCAAAGACAAAGTTCACAAGCACGTGCAAGAGCTTGCAGATTAGCCTGTGGTGTATAACTGGCTGTCTAACTCTGTTGTCACCAGACAACACATCCTGGCGTAGAATTGACCTCGTGACTATGTGTCAGTCTATTTTAAGTCATCTGAAGCGGACGACGTGCCTTTGTTATTTAGATGACATTATAGTGTTCTCAGAGACATTTTATTAACCCATAGAACGACTGGGGGCCGTTCTTAACTGTCTCCAACAAGGCGGACTGAAACATAATACAAGAAAGTGTCTCTTTGGAGCAAAAGAAATCAAAATACTTGGGCACCTTGTATCAAACGAAGGTGTGCTGCGAGACCCAGAAAATGTGAGATCTGTAACGATATTTCCTATCTCTAAAAGTATTAGGGTGTGACAAGCTTCCTTGGATTATGTTTTTATTACCATCGTTTTATCAAAGACTTTTGTATCAAAGCCAGGCCAACCCAAGAGTTGTTAAAAGCCGATGCTAAATTTATCTGTGGTGGTGCTCAACTAGATTATTTCGATGTGCTGCAAAAAGCTCTGACGACTGACCCTGTACTTTGTCTGTATGACGAGAGAGCACCTACAGAACTACACACAGATGCCAGTGGGTATGGGATCAGTGCTGTTCGGGTGCAAATTTCCGATGGAAAAAGGAGGTTACAGCCCATGCTTCTAGGACACTTACAAAAGCAGAGAGAAACTACTCGACTACAGAAAGAGAATGTCTAGCTGTGATATGGGCCATGTGCAGATTTCGATACTATCTTTATGGAAGGCCATTCACAGTTGTTACAGACCATCACTAACTTCGTTGGTTGACAGGTCTTAAGGATCCAACAGGACGACTCGCCAGTTGGGCACTACGTCTTCAAGACTATGAAATTACCCTAGTGTACAAAAGTGGAAGAAAACACCAAGATGCCGACTGTCTCTCAAGAAACCCTGTGCAAGAGCACCAAGACTTTAATGAAGGTAGTGACTGTCTCGCTGCACTCCAGGATATCTCAAATTATGCTTGTCTCATATCGGTCAGGAGATGTGAAAGGACAATTTAAGGTAGATAATGGATTACTTTGCAAGAAAAACTTGATCCGTTTGGAAGGAGGTGGCTACCAGTGATTCCTAAACACATGCTCTTAAATACGATATTTCACCATTGTATATTACTTGTCCAAGCATGATATAGTGAGTGAACGTCACAGGGGTGTTTAGGCAATCTCAGAGACAAACCGTAGGCTGCACCACTTAGTTGAAGGTGGCCTGTGGGCTGAGCAAACCACCTACTAAAATGAGTCATACAAGTCTGATGCCCCTGAAACGCCTGGTTAATCTGCAGGAGAGAGCAGTAGTTGGAATGGTGGAAAAGTGGTCAAAAATGAACTGCTCTCAGTTACACTCAAACACATATAACATTATTTAGTTGCCCAAACATTACAGCGCAATTTTCCGAGCTTAAATATCGACAGAATATGTAACACAATCTTATGTCTTAAGGGCACAACCTCTTTCATTTTTAAAACGGTTGAAGGCCCATGATTCAAAAAACAACTACAACAAATTTTTATAAGCAGAAAGCCCAAGGTTTTATCCTTAAATAATTTTTGTAAGTGAGGCTGAAGGCCCAAACAATGTAAGATTTAACAAGTAAGGCATTTAAATTTTAAGACAGCCGAAGGCCCATGATTAAGAAACACAATTACAATAAATTCTCAAAAGGCAGAAGGCCCAAAGCTTTATCCAGAAAATGAAATTTAAAATGAGGCTGAAGGCCCAAACAATCTAAGACTTAACAAGTAAGGAATTTTAATTTTAAGACGGCTGAAGGCACATGATTGAAAAACACAACTACAGTAAATTTTCAACAGGCAGAAGGCCCAAAGTTTTATCCAAAAAAAAAATTTTTGAATGAGGCTGAAGGCCCAAACAGTGCAAGGCTTGACAAGTAAGGAACTTCCAATTTTAAAACGGCTGAAGGCCCATTATTTAAAACCCAACTAAAAGCATACAGATTCAAACCATCGACTATGGGCCATTAAAATACACAATCAAACACCAATGAGAAAAGGCAGTAAAGCCAGCGGCGCTCAGAAGTTTCCAGAGGTCGGTCTGCACTTGAAATATTAACGTTCGCTTAGGGGAGACAAGTAGCCAGCCCAACTATATCCGATCTGCTGGCAACCCATCCAAGAGACAGGCAACAGACCCACTGACAAGACGACTTGCTTTCCACCCGACCAGTACACGAGGAACTCCAAAGCCAAAATGCAAAAGGTATAGCCATCCGCAACCAAGTACGCATAAGCTGTCAAAACTACACACACGTGTTGGACAGCGACAACATGGTGAGGAAAGGACACTGCCTGAATTTTACGTCAATGGCCAGGACAGGTAACAACGATAACGGCCACAAGGCAGAAAATTCTGCTGGTGCACTTGGACTCCAAACCATGAAAACCAACGGCACAATGTCAACAGACTGGCTTCGGCAATTAAATCACCACTCTACTTTGATGTCCTGGGTCGGTGAGCTATGAACCTCGTAGCAATCAGAACAGCTCTCACAGGCTCTGACACCGTATAAAGACCGCCAGCAGACCCAGCCCACTGCGGTGCGGGGAGACTTCCTGGCTGATGCACACCAGCCGACCGACTCCTCAAACCCAGTACACCGACAACATTTAAAATAACTTGCCAGTCAAAATCACACAAACTACACACAGTGTCACGAACAATTGCATGAACTAGAGAATGCTAACGGCAGTGACTGTACAATAACAGGAAGGAATCACTAGTCGGCACACACAGCCAGCCAATAAGTGATCGTCGGCCAAATACACATCGTCCGGCAAGACGACCGACCGACAACCAACCAAAGTCACCCCCACTCCAATCATGTGTGTCAGCAACCATCGGGCGAGTCATGGCAGTACGGACGACACTGCTGCCACACCCCAACTGAACTTCTGCTACATGCCAACTCAAACACTGCCAGGACCGAACTAACTACTGGCACATTCCAACTGAGATTACGACACACGACGACCTGTAAGTCATAGCAGTCAGCAAAGATAACACGCCAGGGCTTATATTGGTAAGTGCCGCTGTTGCCACTCACGGGCAGGCAAGACGGCAACTCAGTGATGCCAGTAATTGAAATTAACATAACGAGTTGGAAGTACAGTAAAAACAGGATGTCGAATGAGATGAACACAAGCCATGCACAGCTCAGCCCCGTAGCGCAGTTTTCGCTGGTACGGATTCCGAGGAGCGCTTTCTTCTGACTAAATATTGTATTTCTAGTGGCATACATACTGTCGCCTATCCTGAGATGTTCTTACGATTTAATGAGGTCGAAAATGCTGTTCACACACCTACAACCAATAATCCACATCGCAATAATGCAGAAGCGATTACCATCGTCTTAATAATGAGGAACTAGACTACAACAGCTTTTTCTTACAAACTTTCATTTATGTAAATGTTGGGTATTACATTTTATAATTATTTCTAGTAGATACTTGTGAACTGCTATTTATCTTAACAATCTCGGTGTCCGGCCATTTACATTACACCACCTGTTATTCCCCAAGCCGTGTTGTTCAAAATGCAGGGTTGTTACCCTGAAACAGGCAAATAGAGCCATTTCTCAGATAACCTAGTGACAAGATGGAAACATCTACTCGTTTTGCCTTCCTTTCAATTGAAATTCGAGAACCGTGCCATAAGTCTACTGAACCACTAATGCAGTACCTGCTAAACACTTTGCCTTATTAAATTTCTACGAGCGGCCCCGCTGGTATAGAAATAACCTCCGCACATGTAGTGCTCTAAATCAAGAGAAAAAAATAAGTACAACGAACTTCGCTTAACACGTTATGTGAAACACGCCAAATCACATGGCGATACGCTTTTGCTCCATATCAGACTACACTTTCACGGCAAGAAAACAACCAAAATGAAACAGGTGATCATAACACGTTGTAAGACAAAATTCGTAGGTAAGTGTTATATGTTAAATTCAGCCTAGTCGTTGAATATGGGGTGTCTAGAAAACCTGCTTTCTCGGATTGCTAGACAATATTCAAACAAATTGTGTTAATGAAATTTATTTCCAAAAGGAACAAATATAATAATTAACTCTGTGTTAAACAGATGTGTTGCAAGCAAAGAGCGACAGATAAAATAAGAAATCTCTTCAGTATAACAATTCCCAATGCCAAGTTATATAGATTGTACAAGCAAAGTAACTAGTGTCAATGTTGCTATAGATGTCACTAACCTTGAAACTACTCTTCGACTGGGGCTCGATCAGTCGGGCATGGCGCTTATGTTCTCTTCACATAGAGGCCGCTGCTGTAGCGTTGTCGTCCTGGAGAGGGGTCAGTCAGCGTACGATTGGCTGATGTCCTTTCACAGCCCTCTCTGTTCTATTGTTCCCGACTGGCGTGCCGGCGATCGACTTTATGCCGCAACATTACGTGCATAACCGTCCGCCCCTGTTAGCTGAGTGGTCAGAGATGCGGAATGCCACGCCAAGTGGCTGGATTCGATTTTGCGGCTGGGGTGGGAGATTTTCTCCGCTCAGGGACTGGGTGTTGTGTTGTCCTCATCATCATTTCATCCCCATCTCCGACGCGCAAACCACCCAATGTCGAATGCAATAACTACTTTTTCTCGGCGGCCGAACTTCCCTGAGCGGGAGACTCCCGGCCCACAATGCCGTACGCTCATTTCATTTCCACATGCATAACCCAATAAGAAATTAGCGTTTAGTGTCCTGCAACATTTATGAATTCAACGGGTACTGAATCGTTGCGAACCCAAAGAGGTTAATTCCTCATACATAATTTATCTTAAGCAGTGGACACTCTTCATGCTTAGTGTTCAGTTTTAATCTCCCATTGCAAAATTTAAGACATGTTAATAATGATAATGATAACAACACAATACTGCCAAAACAGTAACGCAGTGAGTGTAGATATAAGACTGTGCTTCACGTTGTTAACTTCATACTACAGTATAATCATAAAGGAAACTTTGTTATTTTGCTGATAGTTAAACTTTGCTTTGGGATAGCCCATTTGCATTTTTTCTAGTTATTGCTCTTCATTTGGAAATGAAAAAACTTGTTTTCGATCCTGTTCCATAATTTCCTTTACATTTACCGACACAAATTTGAAATATGCTTCACGCAAATAACATTAAAAATTGTGCAACATTCACGTATTCCTAAGCTCAGCCCAACGTTACAAAACACTAGTCGCTTTCTGTTGTTATAACTACTCTAGGTACGCCCTTCATGTTCGCAGGCAGTGCACGGGTCTTCTTAATACAAGTGGGGTTGCAGGACACCCGTAATATGGACTCTTTTCCCCGACCAGAGCTTCCATGTCTTTGTTCCGTGGCAGCAGTGTCCACTGTGACCAGGAATTGTGATCGTTCGGTGTTTCATGGCTGTGACGTGTATGCCGGGCGACATGGGTACTGCACGGGTACAACAGATCCTCAACGCTATCCTGACCCATAGACATAGTTAAAATTACACTTCACATGTTCTCTGGGTTTATTCTTTACCTGACCCCACCAGTTTCGACATCTTAGAGAGTTTATAACTGACACGCATGTTATTTCATATGGACGTGCACAATATATAAGTAACCTTTGGCCTGTTTTTTTATGTATGCTAAATGTTAATGCTTTGTATATATCGACATGTATACATTCTTTAAACAATGGAAAATTCTCGTATGAAAAGGGTAGTTGCTACTCGCCATACAGCGCAAATGCTGTGCCACGTATAGGCACAAGAAAAAGTGTCAGAAACTGAGCATTCGGCCAACAAGCCCTTCGTCAAAAAAAACACACCCACACACCGGCAAGGACTGTGGCAATGTGTGTGTGTGTGTGTGTGTGTGTGTGTGTGTGTGTGTGTGTGTTTTGATCGAAAGTTCTCCTTGCAGTCTTTTTGCTGTGCCTATATGCGACTCAGCTTCTCTGCTGTATGGTGAGTAGCAATTATCCTCTCCACACGCTATATCGTGAGTAGCAACTATCCTTTTCATAACATTGTATACATCGTTTGTTTGTCATGTATACCGGACGCCACTGATGATGTACTGTCGGGCCCGAATGGCGGTCCGACAGTTAAATACCTTTCATTCTGCTCTTGGTGTAGAGCAAAATGACTTTTAACAAATACTTACAAGCTGCAGAACACGAAGCACACGAGATTTCACCATAAAAAAGAATTAATAAGTCGACTCAGCAGCTGAAAGCAAACCAACATGCAGAGGAAACCTGACACATTACAGTAGTTTTATGAGTTTTGTAAGCCTTATTGTTTTATTCCCTGTTCCTCCTACAAAATTGGGTGACACACCTTGATAGCTAAACAGGTAATGGAACAGATATTCTGAGCAGTTGTCTAGACGCGGTTATAGTCGAAGAAACGGATGTGACGAGATTTGCTATAGTAGGAACAAGGTGCCCCTATCTGAGGCAAAGTGCAGTGGCTGGTTATCGTGTGACACTGTCCTTTTTTTATTCCTATGCTCAGCTTTCCCTAGAACGTCGGAAAGAACGTTTGCCAGCCCAGCTGTCTGATATTTGAATTTATCTGAGTGTAGTCGGCTTTTTAACGACTCTTCTACAGGTATCTACCATAAACACTTTTTTACATCGTTTTATGCTATAGTAGTGAACTCGACAGTACAATCTTTCTTAACAATTACAAATGTATCTCTTCGGTCACAGATTTTTCAGTGATTGAATATGTAACCCTTGCTATGAGAGCTCATACGGCAGACGAGAATGAGCAACCGATATTCGAGACTCGGCGTGAGTTTGTGAGGTAAGCACGCGGATGCAGGGAGGCGTCGTGTCTCGCGACCCACCGAAACGATGCCGAGAGCAACGTGTGAACTGAAGTATAGCAAATGGTAAGTGACCAGTTATTAACGTAAGTAACCTGTGAACGGTTACATTTCACCTGATTGGACAAAGACGGTTTCACAAGTACGTTGGGCAAGGTTCATCTTTGTTTATTACCGATCTGTAGCGTCAGAAGCAGAAGGGAAGGTGGAACCCGTAGAAATTATGCGATTGAGACGGAAGTCGGCAGTATGACGTACTGGTACAGACAAATGATTTCAACTTTAGAAAAGCTGGGTTATTCATATAAGAGAAAGAGCTTCACAAATTGAGCAAGGCAGTAACGCGTTGGTCCACCTCGGGCCCATACGCAAGCAGCTACTCGTTGGCATTGGTTGATCGAGTTGCTGGATGTCCCCCGCGCCAAACTCAGTCCAACTGGCGCGTTACTTCGTGAAAATCCCTAGCTGCTTGGAGAGCCCTGCCCACATAGCTGCAAACTTTCTAAATTGTGGAGTGATCCAGCAACCTCGTTGGCCAAAGTAATTTTTGGCATGTACGAAGACAAACAGTAGAAACTCTCGCCGTGCGACAGCGAGCATTATCTTGCTGAAATGTAAGCCCAGGATGGCTACTCCAGTCAGTCAGATTCCAGGCCGAAGACGCGTCTGGAGACGAGGAAATGTCTCGCATTCATCATCTTTCGATAAAGCTTTCACGATCTGTTTCAATGAGCTCAACATAAAGTGTAGAGATCTCAACACAATTTTTTCGTATACAAGATACAGCACGAGAAGCTTTAGGTACGAAAACAGTAAATGTAATGGGAGGCGGAGCTACACACAGAACACCGTAGTTTAACCGAGACGTTCAAGAATTACTTGTTCAGCCAATCGCAGGCCGGAAGACTGCATGGAGTGTAAGATTAATCGTAATAGGTTTAAGTCGAATATACGAAAAATAAAACAGTATTATTGCAAGTGATAGACAAAACGCATGAAACGAGACCTTTATGGAACACAATGTGTGGTGAATGCCCCTGGAGCAAGTGAACGATGCTATTGAACACATTCGGATAGAGAATATGTAATAAAATTCAGTAGGAAAATTATTTTCGACCTTTCTTGGTCTCTATTGATTGGTGTATCACACCACCAGCATAGTCGTCTATACCCTTAACATTATTAACCTGTTCGCAAGGGTAATGAAAGAAAAACGACTTTTGTAGATGTTACGCTTAAACTAACTACACTGACATTTCGATCCAAACTTAACCCTTGCAAGCACAGTACATTCGTAGTCTGAAAGCCACACGCAGTCAACGATGTAACTGTTTTGTTTATTTTGTACTGTTAGAATTCACTAAATTGTTAGGTAAAATTTACGCAGTTGTTAAGTGCTCAACTAATCCAGTGGTGGAATATAGGAATAAACTTTATTAGGCTTGTAAGCCCATTTTCGAGCACAGAACTGTTTCCGAAGATGGAAACCACGGGAAGATAAGTGAAGACCAAAGACAGATTGAATGTGGGAAATAATTCGTGCAGTCACAAATGTTTGTCGAATAGTAGGAGCGAGTGCCGTGAACAACGTACTAGAGATTCCGACTGATAGGGGCTGAGTGTGGGAGTGAGGATGGATTTGAAGGTCACTTTTGTACGTTTTTCTTGAGTAACTCGAAAACTACGGCCTCTAGCGAACACGTACCCCAGTGTAAAATTATTCCTACAAAACTGTCCTGTTAATTGTTTCTCCAGGATTTGTAGTTTGCGCGTGGCGAGCGAGAGAATATGAAAATCTCCCGCATGGTCTTGGAAGGCCAGCTGTAACACTGCGGGCTCCATAAAACAACATCCGTAGGGGCAGCTGAGTCACCTTGTATATCATACAGCAACTGAAATGTGTACAATGCGAAATATTTAAGAATGCTGCATGAAACATAACCTTCTATCAGTGCTAAAAACTATAGAAAATGGCAGAAAATGCTTATGGTAGTCTCCAATAAGGATTTCTTCATGTGAGTCTAAGATTTGTCATGTGACTGAAGTACCGACCAAAAGAAAACTACGTGTTCTTAGCTACTATTCGCTAGGTACAACACTCTCCCTACCTAAAACTAGAGTAATGGCATTTCAGAGAATATTCCCATTCTGTTCAAAGACAATTATCAACACAAGAGCTATGGAACAAACCCCTTACTTCTCCTATCTGGTTGCCGAAATAAGTGACAAGGCTGATATATTGGAACAACGTTTCAACGTTTTTGAACACATTTGTGGTGACGGTGAGTGACAAGACAGGAAAGGGCATGAGAATAAAAGTAAATAAAGGCATCACCAGGTTTAATGAATGGGAGTGAGACAGAAGGACGTCAGTAAGACCGAAAGGGCGGAAATGAGGATTTCAAGAAATGTTAGAGGGTGTGCAATAGATTAGACCCAATACGTAACGGACACGGAAGAACAGAACTTAATGTTTAGAAAATTAGAGTGGACGGTTAACAGAAGAAGATCGAAAGAAGTTATTAACAGAATAAATGAAGACAGATTGCCAAAACGCATAGGGCTAATAAGCCACAACCAAGAAGAGATTCGGGAAGGCCCAGGAAACGATGGAAACAACTCTGTGTATGAAGTCGGAAGACGTATTTTTCCTTCCTAAATCGTGGAGTGCAGAAGAACAAACAGACTTTTACTCATGTCGTTATTTTATAGCAGGTATCTTATCCAGTGATTCCAGTAATGATTTACTACATTTTTATTATGTATGTAAAATTTTCCCGCATGTCCCAGTTACAACATACTCAACAAGGAATGCAGGAGTACCATCTGGCCAACAATTGTACGGGCGGTGCATGTAGGAGGCAGGGAGGGTGTACGAGATCAGGTGCGACGCTTCGCCAATCTTCACAACGTTCGTTCGCGGTCCGTTCGCTTGGAATTCACTTGTTTCCAGCAGTCGACTTACGTCAGTTATTCACCGATTTTAGAAAATGTTGCAACTAGAGGGGGAACCTTTGTACCATCTTTCATAAATAAATAATCACAGAAATATTCATTCCTCTGCACACAGATCTACACCAGTTCGCTTGTTCATAGCTGGAATAAACACTGTCCTATTAAATGTCATAAAGTTGTTCGATGCAAATACAAACGTCAAAATAGACATTTATAGTTTAAGACGAGATTTCATAGATTAAGAAGTTGACATGCATTTACCTGCACGTGGTTTTCATCTTCGGAAACGGTTCTGTACTCGAAAATGGGCTTACAGTCCTAATAAAGTTTCACGAAGCAAGGCAAAAAGTGTCCCGTTTAATAAGCACAACAGGAAATGTTTTTCCAAGATCCTACAGTTAAATCAGCCTCTTGCAGCCTGAAGTGTGGGGTATAATATGGTGTACTGAAATCCTAAATAAAACCCACCTGCTTTGCATTACTTTCTGGACGCCCCTCGTAATTCTTGATCAGCTTCGAATGTGAAAAGCTTCTCCCAGTGGAAGCGACAGTCACTGGCATGGTTAGCAATAATTGTTGGGTTATGGGTTTCCAATTTCATTTAAGTATTTCAATATTAGCACTGAAGTTCTCATATTCTTGTTCACTTTTTCTCTGAACACTTTGATTTCTGTCAAAAGTTCTGACGCAACAATGTCTTTTGTTTATTCACCATTTACCTTTTATATTTAGCTCTCTGACACGTTTATGTCATAGCGTTTTCAGTTTTTCATCCTATAAGTGTCTTAAACTTTTTGGTGAAAATAACTGAATATTTCGGAATACTTAGCCAGTTGCCCAAACTTTTGTTTCAAACTTATTAATACTGTGTCGACGACAGGGTAGAAAAAATCAGTTTCGTCTTCTCCTCTGGAAGCTGTGCCCTGCGATGTACATCGTCACTTTTACAATCAAATTGGTTTCTTTTCGTGCCAGTTCTCTTTTGTTAAAATTTTACCCGATCTGTAAAGTTTCAGCTATCACTTTCGTAGATAAAAAAACCTTCCTCACGGAATTTCTCACTTAAAATTTATTTAACTTTCGAGCGATTTGGTTGCCAATTTTACGTCCATGTTTTCTGCCTGAAGGGCCTTACTTGCTGCTTTAAGGGCAAAGAGAAGCTCATACCGTATGACAACACCGTCAATAAACTCGAAGTTATCTAATTCATTCACAGCAAGTAAGTGTGCTTCGCTTTTTGTTTTCAATTCATCAGTGCTGTTGCTCACCTCAAGAAGGGCATCTGTGACTTCTCTTGATTGGTACGTCATAGCTTCGACACTCTCCACCCAACTTTCCCATCGAGGTTCTGAAAGCTTCTTCACTGTTAATGTTGGTACTCTGTTCACTAAGATTTCCACTCTCTGAAAGGATATACGGAAAAACGATGTATATTCTTTGAATTACACGAAAAAATGTGACTGCTTTTGTTGTAGGTTTTGCCGCATCTGATAAAACAAGATTAATATTCCAGCTAGCACATGGCAAATAAAATGCTCTTGGATTACATCGGGATTCTGGTTTGAACACCACTTCAATTACCGTCTATATTTGTACCATTTTCGTAACTTTGGTCTCCGCAGCCACGAATATTGAGACCTAATTGGTCTACTTTCGATAAACGGGTTTTAGGCAAACTTTCTCCTGTTGTTGAATAGACATCCATAAAGTCTACAGTCATTGTGTGTTCTTATAGGTTTACAAACTTAACAATCAATGCCATTTGTTCATTGTTGGTTGTATTAGGAGTACAATGAGGGATGACTGAAAAATATTAACAGTGTTGTTTTGTAATTTGAGTGCAAGGAAATTTAAGAGTTAATGTTGAATGCTTTTGCACACAAGAACGGTCAGGAATTTCTTAAGTTTTTTACCGCGATTAAATTTTTCTGCAAAACGGTCAAATTCTGCAATCATTTCGATTAAACCAAGAAAATAGCCATTATTATATTGATAGAGCTTGTAGCTGGCTCCTTTGAAGGCCATATTACGCTCAGCCAGATACCTGATGGCGCGTATAATTCTGTTTAGAGCCGAAAACCAATGTTCCTTCTCTTTTTCTAGTAATTCACTTCGATAACTACCACTTTTTTGTTTCCACTGTCTCACACTTTATACATCTTTTTGCAGAGTGTTTGTGGGCAAATGATTGTTCATGGCCTGTAAGCCAATCTCCTAAATCAACCCAGTCACAGAGTCTGTCACTTGACAGATTGTTTGTAGGAGATCGAAAATTTTTACAACAGAAACAAAGAACGCTTTTGGTACATTTCGAATACACAGTCCATTTTCGATCCCTTTTTTCTCCATTGGGTAAAGCTGTTACGTAAAAATGATTGAAAATTTTCTTCCCTTCTCGTATTAAAGATAATAAAAATTTACAATTTTTCTGTACAGTTTCATTTATCATAGAGGATGTTAACGTATTAGGTCAAGTGCCTGGGTCTGGATTTGTCACTATTTCACGGTCGCTATCAGTAGACCAAGCTGAATGTGGTATAGCAGTTGGTTCTAATAACAATACATTTTCAGTTTTATCTAAAGCGCCACATGATGAGAGGGTAGTGTTAATGACATCATCATTTGAGCATAAATTAGTTTTAATTTGTGAAGATAAGATGTTTGTCGAAGAACCTTTTCGAAATCTCCTCTTTTTGCAGTTCAAAAATAATGCTTAATTGTTTTGTCACAGCAGTGATTTGCAAGAGTGGATAGAAGGGCTAAGAGACCATGAATAACGTTTCTCTTAAATTACGGATGAGCAGATGTTAACAGAAGATACTAGAGTCGCGCATCCCTACTGGGGATGGTGGTCATCGTTGAAACAACTGGTTTTCCGT
Source organism: Schistocerca serialis cubense (assembly GCF_023864345.2). Lineage (NCBI taxonomy): Eukaryota > Metazoa > Arthropoda > Insecta > Orthoptera > Acrididae > Schistocerca > Schistocerca serialis. Next base: position 12,699,276 of record NW_026047583.1, read on the forward strand.
TATGTCGGCTTGTTACAACGTCAATGCCACGGCCACCTGACCACTCAAATTTTGAGGTAACCGAATTAAGTAGTAATAAATGTAGAAAAAAGTTGACTTTCTCAGTTTCTAGATAAATAGAATCCAAATAATGAATAGGCAATAAAAGAAAACTTAGTCCGACCATTGATCACTGATTTTCTCGACAAGTGTTATGTGGTTGAATAATACGAAAAATTGCTAGTATTATCCTATTGATTCTAATTTTATGAAACTCAGCTCAAAAATCATGTTGTTATCGAGGATCATACCACTATTTGGGCATTATAAATAGCCAGCGCTAAAGGATGAAAACTGAAGTTGAAGAGCTCGTACTTTGCGTGTTGGTTTGTCCTTTTTCAAGGGCTACAAGCGGATAATGGTATATTATCTAGACACAGATAGCAGATCAGCTACTTTATATTCTTATTGTATACTATGAACAAATTATTGTTAAGTTTTTGATTTATTTCTGTTGCCATAATATCGTTCCTCTATTATTATTTCGTAGAAATCGCAGGCAGATCTTCAATTATTCTAAAGAAAATGAAGTATTGCTTTTCGTTCTTGTGTCACTTCACAAAAGTATTTCCAGACTATAGATGTAGTCACGATCGGTGGCTTTCGACTTTAGGCTCGTTCTGTGCACCTACGTCGCGCGTTCTCCGGCAGCCAATGAGTCTTCAGCAGTGTTCTGAGCGCTGTACTGTGAATGTTGTACGCAATGCGAGATCATATGCGATCGTAGCGAGTTATATAACGAATTTTTATTGCATTTGTTTTGAGTTGTCATGGTTGATGGTGGTAGTAGGCGGCTAACTCTACACTAGCAAGCGAGAGATATAATTTGCAGGATACACGCTTTCATCTGATGCAAAGCACGAGTATGCGAGTACGGCAACTGCCACTTGTAACCGGCAACAATGCAATCCCCGTCCTTGACCTGCGCGAACCGCCATCGTTCGTGGATGGGACTCTAGGATCGGTGCCATTCTCCAATAGCATTGATGTCGGGTGACGACAGGGAGAAGCTACCATATAGACCAAGTGGGGGTAAGTCTTCTACACTGTACGCACACACGTTTACATTAAGCCAAGACACATGGCAACAGGGACAGTACTGTCTCAGCAATGCTGTACCATTTCTTATGCCATGTGTTTGTTGGTCGTTTCTGTCGGCAGTATTATTAAAATAGCGCTGATCACTTTTCTCTTTTTCTACAATAATGCAGTATTTCAAAACAGTGGAAAATGTCTGAATAAAAACTACTCGTTTATCAAAAAAAAAAATTTATTTAAGAACAAACAATGGGAAATTCCAAGTAGGAATACCAACAATGCAGGAAAAGACAGGTTGCTACTTCCCGTCAAGAAGACATGTTAAGATGCAGACACAGAGTTGTGATATGTACGAGAATTCTCGTACGCATACGAGAACTTCATCATTTGTATGATGTACGAGGCAAAAGTGAATATCGTACACGAACATACGAGAATTTTGCCAAATTGTTGTTTTTTAGCTTTTAATCCGATCGATAACTGGAGTCGTTACAGACGACTTACTCTACCCTATCCTATCCTAACTTGGTCTACAGGCATCACAGAAACATACATGCCCACGGGGGAACTCGAACCTTAGTAGTTGCGGGCTCGTGGCTCTTGCCACCACACCAAGTCGTGTGGCTACGGAGACGGGTCCAAATTTTTTACCAAATATACATTATACACATTTGTTTGGAAAATAATCAAGTCATCTGTTATATTTTAAAAATGATTAGAAACTGTTACGAATCCATGCAGTCTCTGACAATCAACAAACTTCAGGCAGGAGAAAGAGCGCCAAACTACCGATATGACAAAACGATTAAAGTCGAGAATGAGGCTTAGTTCAAAGCCTGGCCCTGGAAAATAAATTAAATAAGCTAACAATAACGAATCACTTTGCTTTGCATGACATATTTCACTTAGTTCGAATTGTTAAGTTTAAGAAATAGAGCGGCCAACGAATCTCAAAGCACTAAATGGAACTTAAATCGAATATTATTGGAAAGCAATTAACAGTAGACCTAATTACCCTAAAATACTGTGGAATTGTTAAGTACAAACGAAAGACATTTCATCAGAGGGTATTATTTCGTCTTCAACAAACGACACTCTTAACAATGCGTATTTCGCGTATAGTCATTATGAGTACGTTTAGCTGAATTCATGTACTGTGTAGTTTCTTTTTGTAAGTGTTTCGGGTTACTGTGTGTTACTGTGAGTTGAGAAATGGGAAGTGACAGTGAATATGAAAACACAAGCACGAAACTTTCCTGCACGCCGGAGAAAAATCGTCTAAAAAGAGGTGAAATCTCGAAGACAGAACGGCCTGTCCATCGACAACAAAAATTTCGTGATGATATGTCAGGTTTACGTAATTGGCTGGTGCACGATAGTGATCCGCCCAGGGCGCGATGCAGATATTGCAATACCAGCATGGTTTCCGAAATCCAGAATATTAAAAACCATTCCAGAAGTAAGAAGCACCTAAACATGGTGCAGTCTGCTACCGTGCGACAGCCTTCAGTTGCTCAATTTGTCACAAACGCAAAACCTGTTAAGAGGAAGGTTGCTAAAGCTGAAATCAAATTATCAGCATTCTTAGTAGAACATAATGTGGCAATTTTAGCTGCTGACCATTTATCCGGTTTGTTAAGAGATATTTTTCCAGACTCGGATTTTGCAAGGGCAATGGCTCTTAAACGGCACAAAGCACGTGCCATTGTTTCTAATGTTATTGGGACGTCACACAAAGAAGTGTTGGCGAAAAAACTACAACACGCCAAATTTAGCATAATGACGGACGAGTCCACCGATATCGAAACTATGAAAAATTCGTGCGTGGCGATCCGCTTTTATGACAAAAGATTCAGGTGAGTAATAATAAGAGCTAGTTTTGAAATAATAACCAAATTAATTCTAAAATAAATTTTCCTGTTAAGGTACCACTTTGTATCACTTCTCCTTCTACAGGTTGTATTGAAAGTAAGTTTTGGGAGCTATATAAAGTTTATGAAGATGGAGACTTAAATGATGAGAAAGCTTCTACTGCAGAAAATCTCTACAATAGTGCAGTAAAAACGTTTCAACAGCATAACATTCCATTTGTCAATATTATTGGCTTTGGAGCAGATGTTTGCAATACTATGATGGGAGTTGGTAATTCTGTAGCAAACAGATTCCGAGATAGCTGCCCGGGAATTTTTGTAATGAAGTGTGTTTGTCATTCGGTGAATATATGCGCAAGCGAGGCGTGCAAAAACCTTCCATGAGCTTGTGAGGAAATCGCGAGGAATATTTATGGTTTTTCAAACTCAGTGAGAAGAGGCAGGCAGAGTTCAAGGAATTTCAGGTATTGTAGCATTTTATATCTCATAGACTTTATTTTACGTCCGATCGTGTGGAAATAGGCTAAACGTTATGTTTTATTCCAGGTATTTTTAAACATGGAACCGCACAAATTACTACATCTTTCACAGACACGTTGGCTGTCAATGATAGCGGTTGGTAGGACAGTGCTGGAAAACTGGGATGCTCTAATGCTGTTTTTTAACCAAAAATGGCTTTCAGAGCGAGTTCTAAGTGCTGAACAAGTTTTTAACTGTTTGCATGACTCCTTTGCAAAAATGTATTATATGTTCTTAGAGTGGATTCTACCAAAAGTTACTACTTTCAGCGAGTATTTCCAGTCTAGAGCAGTAGTAATTGTTGACCTTCATGACAAGATTAGAGCTCTCTATACAGAAATACTTCTGTATTTCATGAAACGCACTTATGTCGTGGGAAAAAAATCTCAGTGATGTTGACCCAAAAAATGCAGATCATCATCTGGAAGATTCACAACTGTATTTGGGTGTGAAAATTGTGAAGAACGTTGGCTCACCAGAGATAAAGAATCACCCACATCTTATCAAGGACTTTTATCATCGATGCAGGAACTTTCTTGTGGTGAGTACACCTCGTTTGCCCGAAATCATATGTAATTTGTGTTTTATTGTTTTCTATACATTTGTGTGTTTATGTGTGGCATACCTAATGAGAGCTATTAATTCTCAAATATTACAGACAGCTTCGTGCTAGATCAAATTACGGTATGACATGGAAGATAAAGTGCTGTCCAAACTAGCGGCACTCAAACCTACAAATGCTCTGTCACAAAGTTTCCGAGATACAACACCTTCACTCATGCCTTTAATGGAACTGTTGCCACGTATAATTCCTCCCTCAGATCTCGATTTAGCACAAACTACAGATGACTAGTGGAGGCGCCTCCCTCTGGTTTTGGCTTGTCTCCCAGACCCACTACAAAAGGAACAACCACCGGATAAAATGTGGAATATATTAAATAACGAATCTGAAGAATGTAAGGAATTGAGCGTTTTCGCTCTCTCAATTTTAAGTTTACCTCATTCAAATGCAGACTGCGAAAGAGTTTTTTCTAAGGTATGTAAAGCAATGAAGCTAATAACTAGTTAAAAATATGATTTCATACTTGTCAAGTTATTGAAGTTTCATGTTCAGCTTCAGGTAAATCTCATGAAAACCAAAATTAGGAACAGACTCCAAACCAGTACACTGAATGGAGCACTTCTTGCCTCTGAATCCATTAAAGAACGACCAGGAAACAACGGAAAATGTATAACTTTTGAGCCAACACACGAAATGTACCAGAAAATGACGTCGGACACTCTTTATAAAACGAAACAGGAAGAAGAAGATGTAGACATCGAATTTGTTTCATAATTACAAATTCTTGTTCATAGTTTTATTCATTTGTAAATAAGGTTATATATATATATATACAAAAAACCTTCGTGAAATTGTCGTACGGGAAAATCTCCACTTCATCGCTACCTCGGAGATGCTGAGTCCCATCGCTCGTGCACCGACTATAACACCACCTTCAAACTCACTTAAATCTTGATAATCCGCCATTGTAGCAGCAGTAACCGGTCTAACAACTGCGCCAGACACTTGCCTTACATAGGTGTTGCCGACCGCAGCGCAGTATTCTGCCTGTTACATATCTCTGTATCTGAATACGCATGCCTATGCCAGTTTCTTTCGCGCTTCAGTGTGTATCAGGTGTTGCTGCAGACTTAACTGACAGAAATAATCGTCATGGAAATATTTCATAATTTTTCAATATACATGATAAGGACAGAGAAGTAGAAAGAGTTCTGCTTACACGATGGTGTCAATCATCAGATTAATGAAACGCTCCGAAGTTCGTATTGATACTGTTTCCACAAAAAGGGATTAATTTGTCTGATGTAATTTGCATTTGTCTTTAAAGGTCAGAATAAAACTTTGCATTTGTCTCCGATGTTTAATATTCAGCGAATCAAACCACTAGTTTCAGTAAAGTATTGAACAACTAAAGGAAAAGGAAAAAAACATCTTTTCAGCGTTGCGGTTCAATGCGTCAGTGGCTGCGTCGTAGAATGAAACTTATTTCAGTTGTTTCACGCATTCGGACACAGAGTGCGGCGAGAGGATATCAACACACGCTGTAGCTTTGGTCCTGTCTGTAGACTGCTGCCGGCCGGGGTGGCCGAGCGGTTCTAGGCGCTACAGTCTGGACCCGCGTGAGCGCTACGGTCGCAGGTTCGAATCCTGCCTCGGATATGGGTGTGTGTGATGTTCTTAGGTTAGTTAGGTTTAAGTAGTTCTAAGTTCTAGCGGACTCATGACGTCAGAAGTTAAGTCCCATAGTGCTCAGATCCATTTGAACCTTTCTTTTGTTTTGTTTATGCGTCGATTTTGGAGTCAAGATACACTGCGGAAATCAGTTTTGCGGTACAGTCGAGAGAGCTGAAGGATTGATGCTTGACAACGTTATAAGCTGTTGTTAGTTCTGCAGCAGCAACGAGAAATTCTTCTGCGGTATCTTCTTTAATCAAAAAAGATGGTTCAAATGGCTCTGAGCACTATGGGACTCAACAGCTTAGGTCATAAGTCCCCTAGAACTTAGAACTACTTAAACCTAACTAACCTAAGGACATGACACACACCCATGCCCGAGGCAGGATTCGAACCTGCGACCGTACCACTTAAATCATGACTGTAGAAATATACCTTGATGTCGAAACTATTTGTATGATTCCTGGTAGAAATGTGATGCCTCACATCTGCCTTAGCTCCACGAGTTACAGAAACGAAACAGCTACATATCACACACAACGCTTCCTGATTCGTACGACCTTTGTTGACAAGAGACTATTTTTTTGTGTAATCATGCGAAAAGTGGCACTTTCTATTTCCATCCTAAGGCATTTTCGTAAGCTATGATAAATTCTTTAGACAGTAACCAGTCGGCGATAACACTTTAGTCATAGAAGTACACATTATTGTTCACTTCACGCAGTAATTACCTTAAACATTACTAACTCTAACTCGTTGTTCGTATTAGGTTTTGAAAGAACCGTCTTATCAGATTGCTATTCATACGAGAACTGCCCTATTCTTTCGCGTGGCTCTGCTTAAATAGTTCCAGCCACGTACCACTGGAAAAATACGGTATTTTCTCGAACAGTGGCGCTGCATATAGAAGGTGCTTGCACTGTCGATACAGGACACGTAACATGCAGCAACATGTGTGAGACGATCTTGCCAAAATAAACGTGTTGACTTTTACTAATTGAGGCTGCGTTTACATGTTGCGCCAACAGATGGCGTTACTCCAGAACTTAAGGCAAGCTGGTAACAGCATTTTGCAAAACTGGGACAGAATTAGGTCCTGTCTGGATGTCGGGACAAGAAGGTCCATGACGGTGACGGTCCCGATATATCGAGTGGCGTGGCAACCCTATTTGTACTGCTGTAATTCGTTACGGCTGTACAAGGAAACGACAGGGATAATATCGGGTGTTTAATTTTGGCAATGTTCCGTAGAGTTTCACGTGCCCCAAGATTGCAAAATAAATCTAGGGCACGTAAAACAGAATAATTTCCATTTAACACAGTGACAACCAAACGCTCCGCTGATTTGCTACAGCCAGAGTACTTCCTCTTGGATTCAGCAACGCTAGAATCAGTGACAATCTTTTCTAGAAATACATGAGAATACTGAAAATGATAAAAAGTCTACATTCCATTCTAGGAGGGGATAAGAACTCCCCATGCTGAGCCTATGAGGACAGTGATTAAAGGTACATGATTTGTGAAGAAGTTACGTTTCAACTCATAGGAGAAAGCCAGTTTGGTTATTACACCACATGGGAAGCGGATTAATAAGAAAAGCCTGGGCTGTGTTACCGTATATTTATAACTAGAAATCGCGGAGGTGTGTTACTTATTTACAGGAAAGTTCAGAACTGTTTGAATGGGTAATCATTGCACGCTTCGTAAGTTGATAGTTTTAAGTTAAAGTAATTATTTCATGAATATGATTTGTATGCTTAGGGAAGCTGTGAACTTCGAATTGATAATCGAGCTTTTGTTACGTAACAATGCATCACTATAATCTGGGTAATATGCACTCCATTTTATGGAATTCTAGTTTTCCTCGCATCTAATATTTTATGACGACATATTTGCTAAACTACCAGTTTGCAGGCACGTTCAGTCGCATACTTGTACTGGTCTGAAAAAACGGGTTGTGAATACAGCTATTAGTAAAGAAATAATAAATTAGGACGTCATGCATGTTACTCCCCCAATAGCGAAAACGTAATAACTGATACACCTTTTTTCCCTTTCTTTACTTAGAGGGAATTTTCGGCGAGAAAAAAGTATCGGAGTAGTTCGAAATTATGAGAAAACTGTATTGGAATTCGCAAAGCGCTCTGATTCTGAAACACTGAATGAGGGTAGCCTGGGTGATTCGCATGCTTTGAGTTACGCTGCCTTAGTTTAATTCTTCAGTTGTGCCAGACCTGTTACGTAAGATCACACCTCTTACTGAGATCATTACGACAGCAATTTAAACACAGTCTATAACTATGTGAAATGCTGAAAATCAAACTTTTGTTGTAAGACGTTAAATCGGGGTCCTGCTACTGGAATTTGTCAGTTTTATGCGATTTTTCAGACCAGACTTACAATGGCGAGACGTGGCGTAGAATGCCATCGCTCCTCTCGCCTTTTGAAACCCATGAAGTATGCTATCCCACAGCACTGTATGGCCACCAAGCATTCAATGGAATGTTATGAAAGCAGAATTTCGAATTTGGGACTACGTTATTAAAGTATCCTCGGACATTCGCCTCACATAAAATCTTATTAGCCTGGACTGTGGCCATCAATTCGATGGCATAGTGGATGGAATGATAATATTACGGCTTTACACAGCACTTCACTAGACGATAGGAGAGTCTGTGTTAAGACCGTGGCCTTCTTTTCCGTATGCTGCTCCTTCCGCCTTGGTACTGTGGATATGCTTTGATGCTCCAACACGACATAAAAGTTCGACACGGAAGGAATGAACGGCTGCTATTACACCAATTGAGGTAAGATGGTTCTGGTTATGTCAACTCTGTACTAAGTTGCTCTGTTCCCCTCGTGTTTCTATGCGTGTACTTAAATCAGTGTCACAATCAGACACTAAAGGGCTATTGACCGCTTATCAAAAATTTCCTGATTAAGTCATCAGTAAAAGCCGAAAATAGTCCCCAGGACACCCGCTATCAATTACAGGTTATTTTACAGACATGTCATTTTCGGTATTTTACGTAATTATTAACCGACTTCTAAAATTCAGAATGCTGTCGACATGTACTGTGGGTATAATCTTAAAGGTTCAGCATAATGTCTCAAGAACGAGAGTTGGAAAATGTGTATACGTTTTGAGCCGCCGAAATTATCTAAACTATATTCATCTTGTGTTTGACAATGAGAGCACTTTGAGACTTCCAACAAACTCATAATTTCAAACGTACGTGAAACTTATTCTCCCTATGGCCCTTCATAAAGTAGAAAAAAAAGTTTCTCATGTATTAAAGCTTTAGGATCCGGTTTTTTATTGTTGCAGTCTTCTGTCCGAAGACTGGTTTGATGCAGCTCTCCATGCTACTCTCCCCTATGCGAGATTCTTCATGTCCGAATAACTACTGCAACCTACATCTTTCTGAATCTGCTTAGTGTATTCATCTGTTGGTCTCCCTCTACGATTTTTAGCCTCCACAGTTACCTTCCAAAACTAAATTGGTGATCACTTGATGTTCCAGAAAGTGTCCTATCAATCGATCCCTTCTTTTAGTCAAATTATGCCACAAATTTCTTTTCTCCCCAATTCTGTTCGGTACCTCCTCTTTAGCTACGTGATCTACCCATCTAATCGTCAGCATCCTTCCGTAGCACCACATTTCAAAAGCTTTTGTTCTCTTCTTGTTTAAACTTTTTATAATCCATGTTTCACTTCCATACTTTGCTACACTCCAGACAAATAACTTCAGGAAACACTTCCTAACACTTAAGTCTATATTCGATGTTAGCAAATTTCTCTGCTTCACTAACGTTTTTTTGCCATTGCCAGTATACGTTTTATATCTTCTCTACTTCGACCACAATCAGGTATTTTCCTGTCTAGATAACAAAACTGATCCACTACTTTCAGTCTCGTTTTCCTAATCTAATTCCATCAGTATCACATCATTTAATTCAGCTAAATGTCCGCCCGTGGTAGCTGAGCGGTTAGCGCGACGGAATGTCATACCTAACGGCCCGGGTTCGATTCCCGGCTGGGTCGGAGATTTGCTCCGCTCAAGGACTGGGTGTTGTGTTGCCCTTATCATCATCATTTCATCCCCATCGACCGGTAAGTCGACAAAGTGGCGTCATCTCGAAAGACTTACACCAGGCGAACGGTCTACCCGACGGGAGACTCTAGCCACACGGCATTTCCATTTTCCACTCATCTAAATTCCATTATCTTTTTTTTATTTTCGTTAATGTTCATCTTATATCTTCCTTTCAAGACACTGTCCATTCCGTTCAACTGATCTTCCAACCATTTGCTGTCTCTGACAGAATTACAGTGTCATCGGGAACCCTTGAAGTTTTTATCTCTTCTCCCTGGACTTTTTAACTCCTGCTCCAAATTTTTCTTTGGTTTCATTTACTACTTGCTCAATGTACAGATTGAGTAACGTAGGGGACAGACTACTATCTTCGTGACAAAATATAAAAACATCTACAGTCGTTCTTATGATTTTAATTTATTTTGTCGCTACCAGTTTCAACGCTCCATTGCGTCATCTTCAGGCTCTCTTTGATGCGGTACAAAAGAAATTAAAATCATAAGGACGGCTGTAGGTGTTTCTGTTTTTTGTCACGATAGTAAACGGCCGTCCTCTCAGATATCCTGCTAAAAGTATGAACATACAAAAGGCTACAATCTTGTCTCAGTCCCTTCTCAACCACTCTTCCCTTTCATGCCCCTCAACTATTAAAACTGCAGTCTGGTTTCTATACAAGTTGTCAATAGCCCTCCACTGACTGTATTTTATCCCTTCTACTTTCAGAATTTCCGCCGGCCGCTGTGGAAGAGCGGTTCTAGGCGCTTCAGTCCGGAACCGCGCTGCTGCAGCCGTCGCAGGTTCGAATCCTCCCTTGGGCATGGATGTGTGTGATGTCCTTAGGCTAGTTAGGTTTAATTAGTTCTAGGTCTAGGGGATTGATGACCTCAGATGTTAAGTCCCATAGTGCTTAGAGCCATTTGAACCAACCATTTCAGAATTTCGAAGAGAATATTCCAGTCGACATTGTCAAAAGCTTTCCCTAAGTATATAGTTGCTATAAACGTAGGTTTGTCTTTCCTTGAACTATATTCTAAAAAACGTCATAGGGTCAGTATTGCCTCATGTGTACCTACATATCTCCGAAATCGAAACTGATCTTTCCTGAGGTGGTCTTCTACCAGGTTTTTCATTCTTCTGTAAAAATTCGTGTTAGTATTTTGAGCCATGATCAGTTACGACATTTTAATTAATTATTTATTTAGTACTGACTCTATTCGCAACTTATTTTGCAGGCAGTATCCACATATATACCACTACACGGACCTGCAACAGTTGTACGACGTATGACGTCATATACATTGAGATGGGTGAACAACTAGCTTAACATATTAACTGATTTGTAAAGCAATCAGACGTTTCCAGCTCTTATACATAAGGGAGTTCGATCCTGTGGCGAATGTGGAATTGGATTGGAGGAGGGGGGTGGGGGGGGATGGGAGGGGTCACCGACAATTTTAAAACAACCACGTATTGGGTAAAACGGCGCACTAAAGGCATCGTTTGCACTTTTACGCTGCGCTTAAGTATGAACACAACCAAGTAACTGCCTTTTACCACTAATGTAGACTCTTCCACTTCACCACTCGTTCTGCAAGGGCGGCGGGTTGGGTGAAATAGGCGGTGAAGTGTTTTATGCAAATATTTCATTGTGAATGCATTTTTGAAGGTAAATCTATGAAAACTGGTACGTGGCGTCTTGTTTGGAAATGAAAGAAAAAACGTGTTTCACTGTTTTTGGAAAACCAACCCCTAAGGGGGGTAAATAGGGCCAAACTGAGATTTTCACTCTGCAGCGGTGTGCTGCTATGAAACTTCCTGGGAGATTAAAACTGTGTGCCGGACCGAGACTCGAATTCGGTACCTTTGCCTTTCGCGGGAAAGTGCTCCACAAGTTCTGCAAGGTTCGCAGGAGAGCTTCTGTGAAGTTTGGAATGTAGGAGACGAGGTACTTGCGGGATTAAGCCTGTGGGGAGGGGTCGTGTGTCGTGCTTTGGTAGCTCAGTTGGTAGAGCACTTGCCCGCGAAAGCAAAGGTCCTGACATCTAATCTTGGTCCGACACAGTTTTAATCTGCCAGGAAGGTTCAGGGCCAGACTGAATCACTGACTCATCATCGCCCAGCCGAAACCGCTATGGATAGAAACTTGAAATTTGGAGAGGGTGTGAATCTTATACTGTAGATATCGTTTAAGTAGGGATTCTTCGAAATTGAAGACAATAAAGGTGTGAAATAGGGGACGGAAGGCTTTCTCAAAACATGCCGCGGTGAAGGCAGTTCTGAAACTAGAACTACTAAAATTGGTATTTGGTTTCTCAGTTAGAAGTAAAAAAATACACGTTTCAGCAATTTTGGAAATTCAACCACTAAGTGGGGAAAATAGTGAGTAAACGTTTTCTGGAAATAATTTATTATCACTATTTAAAAACAGTCGTAGGTTGCACAATATTCATTATTAAAGAACAACTAACGCATTTTAAAGCTAAATCTATGAAAATGGATGCCTTAAGGGAGTGAAATAGGGGATGAAAAGTTTTATAAAATTGTTTCATTATGGAAACGCTTTCAATGCTAAATCTTTGGAAATTAGTACTTGGCTTCTCTGTTAGAAATAAAAAAATATGTGTTTACTCTTTACAGAAATTCAATCCTTTATGGCGTAAAATTGTTGGGAAAATATTTCGTTACATTAAAAAAAAATTTGAAACTTTGCCTACTAAATTGGTACGACTATTTCACTTCTAGGTTAGCTATAAAGAAGTATGTGTTTCAATGGAAATATCATCACAAGAACGCTAACGGCATGATTAACAGAATCCTTGAACTACAGCTACCGGAATTGCTTTTTGGTCAGAATTACATTCGGAAAAGACCACGCATCTATGGCCTCAGTTAGCGTGAAAAGTTTAGAAGGTGTTGCAATTTGTGAACAAAATAAAAATTTGATTAAAGGAAACAAAAAATCTGTGCAGACGATACAGACTACGCGTGAAAAGTATCAGGCGCTAAGCTAGTATGTGATACAGATGGAACTGCGGTTCGTGATACAAACACGTGGTGTCACAGAGATTAAAATCTGCTAAACCTAAATGTTGAGGAGACTTCCTCAGTTTTACAACAGAATAATTACCGTTCGCACATTTGCGTTGAACGAAACGTTGAACTAACTTTACCGAATTGTCTGTGCAGTCGAGGATCTGGCTCTTGGGGTAATATTGTATAAGATTCTTGTAAATTCCTGTAGTCGACTGAGAGGTCGTATCAGCTCAAGTGGGAGATAATGAGGAGGTACATCAGCAGCCACAACCATGAACGGTCTGACAAATAAATCGAAACCAGTCTTCGACGTGCAAAGTCTTGATATTTCTTTGAGAACTGGTGACGAAAGTTTTCAATTACTGAAACGAAGGTAATCATGTCTGGTCCAGAAATGACTGCCTTGAGCTTTGATAAATGTTCCATGTCATGAACTAGAAGCTGATTTTTCCACAGGATTAACTTTTGTTTTATAGCATCAATTTAGTCGGCCATATATGTAAATCATTCTCCCCCTTGCATTAAAAGACTTGATGAAATCAAATAACTGGTGACGTCGACCATAAAAGATTTTGTCACTGCCCTATTTTTCTTTTAACTCTTCTTTGCCTAATCAAGTCGTCTTTGTGCCTGGTGGTGTAACGACGTTCCAATGAATGTTTTTCGCAGCACATAATAGTGTGATGGTGTATAAGCAGTTTGCATGGCGTTCAAAGAGCAATTCCCATTTAGCACTGAATGATGCGACTTGTCCACCTTTCTTTCAAGTGCGTAGACGCAGTGGTGTTCGTAATTCAGAACGTAAATCTAATTTAGCAGAGTCGGCGACAAGGCGACTGGCTCTCTCTAGCGGCGTCCGGCTGCTGACTCGCTTTGCATTTCCTGTTCCCCACCACTCGCCCCTCAGCACCATCTGCCGTGGCGCTCGGAGCGCTCTTTGGCCAGACCGGCTCTAAACATAACCAACTCACTTTTCTTAAAATATTTAGAATTCAATCAGTATCTTTCTTCAGTTTGGTGCGAAAATTGCTTCATAAAATAAAGTTAACGTTTCCTTTGTCTTACAAGAAACTATGAAAAAGATGTAAGAAATGTTTTCAAATGTAGTTTTAGACACGAGCTGTTAACATATATACTAGGTGTCGAGGCCTTTCATCATTCGAGGGTTGGATTCCCTCTCTTCTTCATCGAAGAGTATTACTGCCTGGGCAACTCTCAGGGTGCACCTTCGACGTGGAAGATTCCCGCCGTTTCCCTGCCGTGTCGTCTGCTTGCCGTCCATACTGCCTGCCGGTGCTCGCCGCCGTCGCCGCCTGCCGGGGCTCGCCGCCGCCGCCTGGTCGCCGCCTGCCGGTGCTCGCCGCCGCCGCCTGCTGGTCGCCGCCGTCGCCGTCTGCGCCGCCGTTTGGCCGCCTTCCGGGGCTCGCCGCCGCCGTCGCCTGCCGCTGCTCGCCGCCGCCACCGCCGCCGCCGCCTGCCGGTCGCCGCCGTCGCCGTCTGGTCGCCGCCGCCGCCCTTCTCGCGCGCCGCCGCCATGTCCCACCCCACCACCACTACCACTATCATTTTCACCTCTCCCTCCGCTGCTCCAACCACCATCACATGGAGCTCATCCTCCACCCCACTTCCCGTCCTTCCTTCTCTCCCTGTCCACCCCACCCCTGCGCCACTTTCGGCTGTACCCACCCCCAACTCCTCTTCCCCTATCACTGTCGCCCCATCGACAGCTACAGACTTTCCGCCGCTCCCCGCACCGCCTCCGACAGGCTCCAAGCCAGCACGGATCTCTGCTCGACGTTCCACAGTCTCAGTGACCCCCACGCCCCCACCGTCTGCTTCTTCCGCTGCTCAGGGTGGTCCTGCCCCCCGCCATCTCCCCCTGCAACCCGTCCCCCTGCCCCCTCCCCACCCAGTGGTGTCCACGAAACCTTCCAAGCGCCCGAATGCTGACCCTTCCCCCGAAGTCTCCTCCAAAAAAACCCCCAATCCCCGTGACCCACCCACTCCCATGGACGCGGCCCCGACCCCCGCCCCCGCCACGCCTGCCACCCACACCTTTGTCCTCTCCAATCCTGACCCTCAATTCCTTGATGCCCGCTCCCTCACTCTCGCCATCCGGAAATACTGCCCCAATGCTCCCATCTCCCAACTGATTCCTCGCAAGGACTCGGTCCTCATAAAATCCCCCAATGCTTCCTTCCACACCGACCTCCTCTCCCGCATCCCTCGTATCCAATTTGGCCAACGTGCAACCCTCACCCCCTACCACACCCCGTCCTCTCCCCGTCAGCCTCAACCTCCCCGACGTCCGCCGACCTTCACCGCTGTGATCACGAAGCTTAGCCCCGTGATCACGGAGGCTGAGGTGTTGGCGGAACTCAACTCCCGGCCCGACATCGAAATCCGCTCGGCCCGTCGCATCTTCAATGATGCCGGGCCGACTTTTCTCATGCGGATATTCACTGAATCCTCCTCCTCCATTGACCGCCTCCTCACCGAGGGAGCCCTCATCTACAATCAGCGCCATAAGGTGGACCCCTCCCGTTCCCCAGTCCAATCCTACCGCTGCCAACGCTGTCTCACCTACAACGACCACGTTACCTCTGCCTGCAAGAACCCCCCTACTTGTCCCCACTGCAAAGCTTCCCACTTCCTCAAGCATTGCCCCAACCTCACCTCTCCCCCCTCCTGCAACACTTGTTATGAACCCCATCCTACCTACTCCTCGAAGTGTAAAGCGAAACCTCCACCAGTAACCCCTGAGCTCACCGTCCCTGTCCGTCCTGTTGATGACCCCATCCACCCCAACAACTCACTCCGCCCTCCCCCTACTGCTGAGGACATCATCCGTTTCACCACCATTGTGCTCCAAAACATCCACCCCTTCCAGCGCTCCCACACTCTTTCCCAAATCGCCCTCGCTGCCCGTTCCATCTTCCATCTTACCACCTATGCCACTTACTCCCACAACCAGGCCCACTTCACCTTCACCCCCCTCACCACCCTCGTCTAACTCTCCACTCCCATGGTACAACAACCGTACCGTATCCTGTACCACAACATTCGCTCCCTGCCCACCCACAAACTCCTCTTCCTCCACACCCTACGTCAGCACCGTGTGGATGCCTTCGTCCTCAATGAAACCTTCCTTCAGCCCCGTATCTCCGTCTCCACTGCCCCTTACACCCTACATCGCACCGATAACCCGTACCCTCTGGCACGTGGCGGAGTTGCTATAGGCCACCTCAAGCACCTCCCAGTCCGGCCCCAACCTCTCCTTAACAATCCTGCCGAGCATCTCACCCTCAGCCTCTTCTTCCCCGCCCTTACCGTCACCTGTGCCACCATTTATGTCCGCCCTCGCACCCCCATCCCGTACGATTTCCTGGCCCACATTGACCGCACCTTCTCCACCTACGTGATTGCCGCCGACCTCAATATCCACAGCCGTGATCCTGCCGACCTCCGGCGGTGGCATCAGTTTCTCACCACTCTCCAGGGAGACCTGGTTCCCCTGCCCCAGCACACCCGGCCCGAATCCAACACCACTCCTGATGTAGTCCTTGCCTCTCCCAACCTTCTTGGGCGCATCACCGCGGATGTCCTTGACCTCATTGGCAGTGACCATGCTCCTGTCCTCCTCACTATCTCTAACGGTCGCCATCCCCGCCACACTCCTCGCCCTGACGTCCCTCCTAAACTTGTCCATGATTACTCCCGTGCCAACTGGGATGCCTACCGGGATTCCATTCACACCCAGGTTGACAGCCACGACCTTACCCTCCAGTCTCCTGATGACATCTCTCGCACTGCTGCCTTCCTGCACCAGACCTTGTCTGACGCCGTCGCCACCCATATCCCCACCAAAGCCGTCCACCCTCACCGCCCTGCCCTGCCTCCACAGGCCGTCCTTCTCCTTCGGGAGTCCCGCCGCCTCTACCGCTGTTTTCTCCGCACTCGTGACCGGGATACACTTACCCGCCACCGGCAATTACAGCGACACATCTGCAACCTGCTTGTTGCGAAGAAACGCCGAGCCTGGCGCCAGACATGTACACACCTCAACACCACGCTCCCCATCAACTCTTCCAAGTATTGGTCTGCTTTCCACCGCCTTACTGGGAACCACCCCACCCCCCAGTACCCTCTCCTCCTTAATGACAGTCCCTTTCCTGACAACCTCAGTAAGGCCAACCACTTTGCCTCCCACCTCTCTGATGTTTTTTCCATCCCAGATGATCCCCACTTTGATTATTCCCTCTTCCCTGATGTCATGGACCGTACGGATACCTCTGTTCCTCCCCTTGCTCCTAGCTTCCAGTACTTGGGCCACACCCCACCATCTGCCCTTAAAACTCCCATCACTACACAGGACATCAGCCTCACACTCCCCACTAAACGCAACACTGCTCCCGGCCACGACTGCGTTACCTACCGCCACCTCAAGCACTGCCCTCCCTCCTTCCTTTCCCTCCTTGCCTCCCTCTACAATGTCATCCTTGCCACTGGCTTCTATCCCGACCTGTGGAAAACCTCCCGTATCCTGATGTTCTCCAAACCCAATAAGCCTCCATCTGATGCCTCTTCCTATCGTCCTATCTGTCTCACGTCGGTGTTCAGCAAGCTCTTGGAATCCATCCTTTCCCGGCGCATCCATCTCCACCTCCAACAAAACCACCTCCTCCCAAACACCCAATGTGGCTTTCGACCTTCCTTCTCTGCTGATGACCAACTCCTCCGCCTCACTCATCTCCTCTCCCTCCAGCTTAACTCCCGTCGCTCCGCCATTTTTGTCTCACTTGACCTTGAAAAGGCCTACGACCGTGTCTGGCATACCGGTCTCCTGTTTAAACTCCAAACCTACGCCCTTCCTATCAACTACATCCGTCTGGTGGCCTCCTTCCTCTCCCGCCGCCCCTCCTACGTTACCATCCATCATGCCAATTCCCGCACCTTCTACCCCTCTGCCGGTGTGCCCCAGGGCTCTGTCCTCTCCCCTCTCCTCTACCTCCTGTACACGGCCGATATGCCCCAACCCCCCCCCTCCAGTGCACCTCTTGCAATATGCTGATGACACCGCATTCCTCGCCCTCGCTCCTACCCTCCAACGGTCCCAACGCCTTCTCCAGAATCACCTTGACCTTTTTGCTGCATGGTGTAACCAATGGCTCCTGAAACTAAATCCTTGCAAGACCCAGGCAATCATCGTAGGTCGTACCACTCGCTCCTTCCGGCTCCTGGATTTCTCCCTTACTGTCTGCGCGCGTCCTGTCCGTCTCACCCCCACCCTCACCTACCTTGGCCTCACCATTGACCGTCACCTCACCTGGATCCCTCATCTCCGCTCCATCCAATCCAAAGCCCACAACCACCTCCGCACCCTCAAACTCCTCTCTGGCCGGACATGGGGGTTGCACCCCTCCACCATCCTCCACACCTACAAATCCTTAATCCGTCCCATCCTCTGTTATGCCAGTCCTGCCTGGATATCTGCCCCCCCCCCCCAAATTCTATCAGTCCCTCCAGATCCTTGAGCGTCATGCACTCCGCCTCGCCTTCCGTATCCGCCTCCCGTCCCCCACGCGGATCCTCTATGATCTCATTCCTTTCCCCCATCTGCTCCTCTTCCTCGAACATATCCGCATCCTCTACACCTCCCGCCGTCTTGAACCCCCTCACCCCCTGGTTGCTCCTCTCCTCTCCCATCCTTGCCCCCTGCCACGTCTTCACCGTTGTGTCCCCCCTACCCTCCATCTCTACACCCTCCATCTCCTTTCCCAAGGTGGCTTCCATCAACTCCCAGATGATGCCCTCTCTCCCTCCATTTATCCCTCCTATCAACTCTGATCCTCCCTCCCCCTCCTTTCCTCTGTCCTTTCCCTGGGCTCCCTCTTCCCCCCCCTTCCGTCCTGTTTCCTCCCCACTACGGCTCTCCCTACCTCCCTTCTCCCCCCCAGTCCTTTTGTATTCCCCTCCTCTGCCTACCCCCCTCCCTGTCGCGTCTGCCCCCTACCCCTCTTATGGGTCCTCATCCTCCATCAGCTCCTTTCCCGGTTCCCCCCCCCCCTTTTGCTTTTACTCTCCTTTCCCCCCTTTTTGTTTTCCCATCTCCTGTCCAGTTTCCCCCCACCTGCTCTCGACTGTGGTGTCACCTTTGCCGACTTTTTCGTGCTGTGTTCTAGTGCCTATTCAGTGTTGTGTTGCGAACAGAAACCGTGCTGTCGCTGGGTGTGAATTTTATATACTTTGCGAACAGAATCCAGACTGTCGCCGTGTTTTTTTTAACTGTCTGTTGTTTTCCCTGTCTGCTCCGTATGTATTTTTATTCGCTTCATCATCCCTCTGTTGCTTGTTTTAATTTCCCCATTTTCTTTTCACCTTGTTACCCACTAAGTCCCCGATTTTATCGCCTGTTTTTTATTATTATTTATTCTCCTGCTCTTTGTCAGAAAATCTGTAGGCTGCAGAGCGGCGTCCTAAGCTGCTGCCAGCCCGCCCCCTTTGGGGGGAATTGAAATTCAATAAAGAAAAAAAAAAAAAAAAGAGGCCTTTCATTCGAGGGTTGGATTCCCTCACTTCCTCATCGAGGACTCGCACTGCCTGGGCTACTCTCAGGGTGTATCTTCGACGTGGAACAGCCCCAACCGTGCTTGTCGCGTTGTTGCCCGTCTGCACGCCGTCACTGCTGCCCGCCGCCGCCGCCGTCGTCGTCGTCTGTTCGCCGCCGCCGCCGCCGCCGCCGCTTGGTCGCCGTCTGTCGGTGCTCGCCGCTTCCTCTTCTGCCGCAGCCACCTGGTCGCCGCTTCTTCCGCCGCCGCCTCCGCTGCCGCCGCCTCTTGGTGCTCGCCGCTTCTTCTGCCGCCGTCTCTCGATGCTCGCCGCTGCCGCCGTCTCTCGGTGTTCGCTGCCGCCTGCGATCATGGACGCCCCAACTACCACCATCATCTACACCTCTCCTTCACCTGCCCCCACTGTCACGTCATGGAGTGCTTCCTCTGGGATTCACCCGTCTCATGCACCTCCCCTACTCACAGTCTCCTCCCCATCTATCTCCTGTCCATCGATGTATCCCCACCTGTACGTCACTCCTGCTCCTACCCCTGCTACTGCCCCTGCTACTTCTCCCGCTCCTGCCTCTGTCCCTGCTCCCAACCCCCCTCCCCCTCCTGTCGCCCGCCGAGACGACTTTCCCCCTCTCCCCCCTGCGACTACCGCTGCTTCCCCTGCCAGAGTCTCCGCCCGCCGCGCCACAGTCGCCGCCACAGAGCGCCCTACCTTCTCATCCAGTGCTACTGCCTCACAAGAGGGCCCTGCCTCCCACCACCTCCCCATCTATCCAGTCCCTCATCCCTCCTCCCAGGCAACACCCGCCAAAAAATCTTCCAAACGGCCCAGTGGCGACCTCTCCTCTACTCCTTCCTCCAAAAAGCCACTGCCTGCCCCACCTCCCACTGACCCCGCTATGGATACCACCCCACCTCCCTCCTCTCCAGCCCCCTCCCTGTATACCTTTGTCCTAGCCAACCCTGATCCGAAATTCCTGGATGCCCGCACCCTCACCCTTGAAATCCGGAAGTACATCCCCAGTGCACCCATCACCCAACTTATCCCTCGCAGAGAATCTGTCCTCATCAAGTCTCCCTCTCCGTCCTTCCATACTGATCTCCTCCGGCGCCTTCCCCGCATCACCTTTGGGCCCCACGCATCCCTCACCCCATTCCTTCCATCCTCCTCTCCTTGTCAGCCCCAACCGCCTCGTCGTCCGCCGACCCTCACTGCCATCATCACAAAACTCAGCCCTGTGGTCACGGAGGCTGAGGTGTTGGCGGAACTGAATGCCCACCCCTCCCTGGAAGTCCGCTCTGCCCACCGTATTTACAACTCCTCTGGCCCTACTTTCCTCATGCGTATCTTTACAGAGTCTGCCTCCTCCATCGACCACCTCCTCACGCAGGGAGCCCTGATTTTCAACCGCCGCCACCCTGTTGACCCGTCCCGTTCCCCGCCTCAATCCTACCGCTGCCAGCGTTGTCTTCTGTACAATGACCACCTCACCCAAAACTGCAAGAACCCACCCACCTGCCCCCATTGTAAAGCCTCCCACTTCCTCAAACAGTGTCCCAACCTCGCCTCCCCCCCCCCCCCATCCTGCAACACCTGCAATGAACCTCACCCCACCTATTCCTCCAAATGCAAAGCCAAGCCCCCTCCCACCAACCCTGAACTCAGTGTCCCTGTTCGCCCCATTGACCCACCTATCCACCCTAACAATTCCCTCCGCCCTCCCCCTACAGCAGAAGACATCATCCGGTTCCTCACCGTCGTCCTGCAGAACATCCACCCCTTCCAGCGCCCCCACACACTCCAGCAGATTTCCCTCGCTGCCTGCTCTGTTTTCCACTTAAACACCTACGCTACATACTCCCACAACCAAGCCCACTTTACCTTCACCCGCCTAGACACCCTCGTTTAAGCCCCTCTCTCCCCTTCCCACACCCTTCCCACACCCAACCCCATGGCTCGTCAACAGTATCGTCTCCTCTACCTCAACATTCGCTCCCTCCCTGCAAACAATACCTCTTCATGCATACCCTCTCCCAGCACCAGGTTGACTCCTTCATCCTTATTGAAACCTTCCTCCAACCCCACCATGTGGTCCGCATCTCCCCTTATCTCCTTCACCGCACGGACAATCCCCTTCCACTAGCTCGAGGCGGGGTCGCTATCGGCCACCTCAGGCATCTCCCTGTCCGGCCACAACCCCTCCTCAATGACCCAACCGAACACCTTCTCGTCAGCCTCTTTTTTCCCTCCCTCACCGTCACCTGTGCCACTATCTATATTCGCCCCGCAGCTCCTCTCCCCTTTGACTTCTTTTCCCATGTTGACCGTACCTTCTTCACCTATGTGATCGCCGGTGACCTCAACATCCACAGCCGTGACCCTGCCACCCTTCGGCGGTGGCATCAGTTCCTTGCCACCCTCCATGGTGACCTTGTTCCTCTCCCACAGCACACCCGTCCTGAAAGTAACTCCACCCCCGATGTTATCCTCGCTTCCCCCAACCTCCTTGGTCGCATTGCCGTTGATGTCCTCGATCCCGTCGGTAGTGACCATCTCCCTGTCCTTCTCACCATCTCCTCTACCCGTCCTGCCACTGCAGCCACCCACCCTCCTGCCCCGCCAAAATCTGTCCATGACTACCACCGTGCCAATTGGGATGCCTACCGGGAATCCATTGCCTTACAGGTCGAAAGCCACCCCCTCACTTTCCACCACCCTGATGACATCACCCATGCCTCTTCCTTTCTTCAGAAGACCATCACTGATGCTGTGGAGGCTCATGTCCCTACCAAACTCATCCAGCCTCACCGCCCTACGCTTCCTCCACAGGCCGTCCTTCTTCTGCGTGAATCCCGCAGGCTCTACTGCTCCTTCCTCCGCACTCGTGACCAGGATACTCTCACTCGCCACCGGCAATTACAGCGACATATCCGGAACCTCCTTACAGCAAAGAAACGCCGGGACTGGCGTCAGACATGCACATGCCTCAACTCCACCCTCCCTGTCAACTCATCCAAGTACTGGTCAGCCTTCCACCATCTTACTGGTAGCCATCCCACCCCATGCCATCCCATGGCATCACCTACCGTCACCTCAAGGAATCCCCCCCATCCTTCCTGTCTGTCCTTGCTACCCTGTACAATGTCCTCCTCTCCACTGGATTTTACCCTGACCTGTGGAAGACTTCCCATGTCCTGCTGTTCCCTAAGCCTAACAAACCCCTATCTGCTACCTCTTCCTATCGTCCCATCTGCCTCACCTCCATGTTCAGTAAGGTCTTTGAGGCCATCCTCTCTCGCCGTATCCACCGCCACCTTAACCAGCACCGCCTCCTTCCTCTTACCCAATGTGGCTTCCGGCCTTCCTTCTCTGCTGACGACCAGCTCCTTAACCTTACCCATCTTCTTTCCCTCCAACTTAACTCCCGTCGCTCTGCTATCTTTTTTCCCTTGATCTCCAGAACGCCTATGACCGTGTCTGGCATCCCGGGCTCCTTTTCAAACTCCAGACCTATGCTCTCCCCATCAACTTCGTCCGTCTCGTTGCTTCCTTCCTCTCCCATCGTCCCTCCTATGTGACTATCCACAATTCCAACTCCCGTACTTTCTACCCCTCTGCCGGCGTGCCCCAAGGTTCTGTCCTTTCCCCTCTCCTCTAACTCCTGTACACTGCTGATATGCCCAAACCTCCCCCTCCTGTTCATCTTCTCCAGTTCGCTGATGACACCGCCTTCCTAGCCCTTTATCCTACCCTTCAACGGTCCCAACGTACCCTCCAAACCCACCTTGACCACTTCACCGCTTGGTGCGACCAGTGGTTCCTCCGTGTTAATCCCTCCAAGACCCAGGCGATCATCATAGGCCGCACCACCCACTCCTTCCGCCTCCATGATTTCTACCTCACCATTTACGGCCGTCCTATCCACCTAACTCCTACCCTCAAATACCTTGGCCTCACACTCGACCGCCACCTCACCTGGACTCCCCATCTCCTTGCCATCCAAAACAAAGCTCACAATCGACTCCGTCTCCTAAAACTCCTGTCCGGCCGGACGTGGGGTCTGCATCCTTCCACCATCCTTCACACCTACAAATCCGTGATCCGCCCCATCCTTTGCTATGCCAGCATCGCTTGGATTTCCGCCCCTCCCCGGTTCTATAAAGCCCTCCAAATCCTCGAACGCCATGCACTCCGCCTCGCCTTCCGCATCCGCCTTCCGTCCCCCACGCGCATCCTCTATGACCTCATCCCCTTCCCTCACCTTCTCCTTTTCCTTGAACACATCCGCACACTATATATTGTCCGCCGCCTTGATCCCCCTCACCCCCTGGTGTCTCCCTTCTCCACTCCCAACCAGTTGCCGCGCCTTTACCGTTGTGTCCCTCCCTCTCTCCATCTCCACACCCTCCATCTCCTTTCCCAACACAACTTCCACCATCTACCACTCCCGGATGATGAGCTTCGCCCTGACATCTACCCTTCCTACCAACTCTAACCCCCTCTTCCTGCCTCCTCCTCAGGGCTCCCTCTCCTCCCCCTCCCTCCTTCTGAGCGGATTTCCCCTCCTACTCCCCGTCCATCTCTTGTGCCTTCTTTCAGTGTCTCTGCGCTCCCTCCTGCCCTGTCTTCCCTTTTCCTCTTCCGCCCCATGTGTCTCCTGCCTCTTCGTGAACCCACGGTTGCCCCTCCTCTCTTCATCCCGCCACTTCCCCAGCTGCCCCGTGCTCTTCCCTCCTTTTCCATTCTCTCTGACCTTTCCCTCGGCAGGTCCCGCCTGGTAGTTTTCTTCTTCGTCGTGTGTGCTCCAAGTGGGTTTTAAGTGTGTTGTTTCGGAGTGTTTTTAACACTGTGGCCAACTTTTAACCTGTGCATGAGCATCCAGTGTCTTCTCTGTGTTTTAAGAATCGCCAACTGTGTTTTTTTTAACTTTCTGGTGGCTTTTTTAACTGTACCCAATGAACTTCTACATGACAGTGTATTTTTACCTCCATTTTCTTCCCTTATTCTGTTTTATGTTCCCCTTTTTTATCTCCTTATGTATGTATTAATTTATTCTTGTTTTAGTTACCATGTCACTCGGCTGAAGAGCGGCGGATTGTGCTGCTGACAGCCCTCCCCTGCCCATATGGGGCAGGGGCATGAAATCACAATAAAGAAAAAAAAAAAAAAATAATCGAAACCTTTCCCACACCAAACGCTGACTGGAAGTATCTTGTATGATGAGGGGCCCCATAATCTGCAAGTTGACAGAAACTGTTCCGTCAGTGGAGGCGCGTCTATTTGGTAAAACATCCACACCTTCACCTCCGTGCGACTCATCGCCTGCCCCGGGTGGGTCCTGCACCTGTCCTAGAGAGAGGAGGCGTGTTTCAGCCCGAATCAATGGAGCACTCTGTTAGTTCAGAGGCAGGTCTCCGTGCCGGCGCTGACGCACGGCGTGGTAGGAGGTCCACAAAACCTCAGGTGTTGGTGGGGATGTTTTGCACTTTTCCAGAGAATGGGTGGGAGGAGGAGCAGGAGGGCTCTGTCCGTCTAAACGCCAAACACATCCAATTTGTCGCTCGGCCGGTTGGTACGTGTGTAGAGCGCTTTGAAAAGTTGTGAGCTGCGGGCGTATTGGCTAAACAGCTCTTGTGACGCCACATCCCCTAATCACGTGTCCGCGGCGCCTCAGTTAGCGGGTTGTATTCAGCGATTGCGGTTCGAAACTTCTAATCTGCACAATTCCGGGTTCCTCACTTCTAATTTATCCAGACGGGTTGCTGTTCAGACTTACAGAGAAAGGTAAACCTCCCTATGACGTAACAGTTACGTGTTGTATACGTTTCTTACGATATCTCTTACAGAAATCGAATTATTCATGTTTCCATGGCGGTTCAGTAACTCGTTACATGTTGGACGACCTCTGGAATTGGTAGGCCGAGTAGAAAGATTGCCAGCTGTGTATCGGTTAGCTTTCGTTAACGAAGTGGGTCCACGGAAGCGTCCGATTCCACCCTTCGGCTTTGACCCGCGACGTAAGACTGTTGTGGTGTGTGACGTCACGACGACGCGGAATTTAGTTTGTGAGAGCGGCGTGTTTGTAGGTGTCGTTTTCATGGGATCGATGGTGCTCTCTGGTGGTGTGTTTATGTGTTGTGTGTTAGGTGATGTTTTTGGTTTAGTTTGCATGTTTGTCGTGTTTATAGGGGGCGTATTGTTGCGGTCGGTGCTTCTCTCTGTTGGTGTGTTTATGGGTAGCGTGTTATGTGGCGTATGGGTTTCAGTTGCGTGGTAGTATTGCATGTATGTGGTGTCGGTAGTGACTGTGCTTTCAGCGGAAAATTTTTCAGTGAGTTAATGATTTTGGTTTTGTTATGTTGACGTTATTGTAGTTTCTTTCTGTTCGTCGTGTGTGAATTTTGGTAAGTTGCTTTGTTTATGGCTTTGGTAGGTATGCATATGACTGACAACGTCAACAGTTTTCGGTTGTCGGCGATGATGGGGGACAGTGCGTTGTCTCTAACACAATTTCTTCAACTATTCGGATTTTTGGATGAAGTCGTGGAGAAATGAGGCTTACTAAAGTTCCAGCATCTCGGACCAGTGACGGCTATATGTGGAGATGCCGTAAGAATAACAGGTCAAGGGAAGTATTCGATCCTATTTTGATTTTCTAGGTGTCTTTATGATAGTGTTAAGTGTAGTGGTGGCTAAAGTTTTGAGATTTATAGTCTGATATCGGTAGTTGTTGTTGACCTATATAGGTCAAGAGAAGTGCTCGATTCTATTTTCATTGTTTTGTTGTGTTTTTTGACGTAGTAACGATTGTGGGCGTGGTTTTAGTTTTGGGTTATATGATTTGGTCTCGGTAGTTTCTGTTGACCTATATAACTCAGGGGAAGTGTTCGATTCCAGTGGATATTGTTTTTAGTTGATTTTGGGAAGGTTGTTGTCATTTTACTGTATCGTTTTTGTCGTTTGGTTTAGTGGCGTGTGTTTATTTTTAGTTTGTCCTCGCCCAAAAACCCCCTATTTCCCCCGCTTCTCCAGTTAGTTTCACTATATTTTTAAGGAATATGTGTTTGATGGTTTTTCGATCTATTTTTGTGTTTGTTGACATGTTAACGTAATGACGTCATAGTCGCGGTATGGGAGTTGTTGTGAATGGTCGTTTCCGCCATGTTGGTGACGTCATTGACCGAAGCAGACGGGTGGGATCGGAAGTTTCCGATAACCCATGTTTCCTTTGTGGGCTCTATGGAACGCGGTGAATGACCGACAATATATCGTACACTTGCGAGAATTTGCTACGTACACGCATTCAATACAAGGCGGTGTCACAACATAGGACCTTGTGTATTTAGTTATTTCGACAACATACATTATTTTCAGGATACATAAACAAGTGCTTTGGCTCGTAATAATCATGCTGCCTCGTAATAGCGGCATGCTCTTGTTAACTGAATATCATATTTGCATCATATCGTACACTGCAGAATGGTACTGTATGACACTAATGTTCCTTGTACGTAATACAACCAATTCTATTCAATACCGCCTCATTAGTTATGTGAACTACCCATCCAATCTTCAGCATTCTTCTGTAGCACCACATTTCGAAAGCTTCTATTCTCTTCTTGTCCAAACTATTTATCGTCCATGTTTCACTACCATACATCATAAAAGAAAGTTGTATACCTGGAAGAATCCTGGAGATACTAAAAGGTATCAGATAGATTATATAATGGTAAGACAGAGATTTAGGAACCAGGTTTTAAATTGTAAGACATCCAGGGGGCAGATGTGGACTCTGACCACAATTTATTGGTTATGAACTGTGTATTAAAACTGAAGAAGCTTCAAATAGGTGGGAATTTAAGGAGATGGGACCTGGATAAACTGAAAGAACCAGAGATTGTACAGAATTTCAGGGAGAGCGTAAGGGAACAATTGACAGGAATGGGGGAAAGAAGTACAGTGGAAGAAGAATGGGTAGCTCTGAGGGATGAAGTAGTGAAGGCAGCAAAGGATCAAGTAGGTACAAAGACGAGGGCTAATAGAAATCCTTGGGTAACAGAAGAAATATTGAAATTAATTGATGAAAGGAGAAAATATAAAAATACAGTAAATGAAGCAGGCAAAAATGAATACAAACATATCAAAAATGAAATCGAGAGGAAGTGCAAAATGGGTAAGCAGGGATGGCTAGAGGACAAATGTAAGGATGTAGAGGCTTGTCTCACTAGGGGTAAGATAGATACTGCCTACAGGAAAATTAAAGAGACCTTTGGTGACAAGAGAACCACTTGTACGAATATCAATAGCTCTGATGGCAACCCAGTTCTAAGCAAAGAAGGGAAGGCAGAAAGGTGGAAAGAGTATATAGGGGGTTTATACAAGGGCGATGTACTTGAGGACAATATTATGGAATTGGAAGAGGATGTAGATGAAGATGAAATGGGAGGTATGATACTGCGTGAAGAGTTTGACAGAGCACTGAAAGACCAGAGTCAAAACAAGGCCCCGGGAGTAGACAACATTATATTAGAACTACTGATGGCCTTGGGAGAGCCAGTCATGACAAAACTCTACTATCTGGTGAGCAAGATGTCTGAGACAGGCGAAATACCCTCAGACTTCAAGAAGAATATAATAATTCCAATCCCAAACAAAGCAGGTGTTGACAGATGTGAAAATTACCGAACTATCAGTTTAATAAGTCACAGCTGCAAAATACTAACGCAAATTCTTCACAGACGAATGGAAAAACTGGTAGAAGTGGACCTCAGGGAAGATCAGTTTGAATTCCGTAGAAATGTTGGAACACGTGAGGCAATACTAACCTTACGACTTATCTTAGAAGAAAGATTAAGAAAAGGCAAACCTACCTTTCTAGCATTTGTAGACTTAGAGAAAGCTTTTGAGAATGTTAACTGGAATACTCTCTTTCAAATTCTGAAGGTGGCAGGGGTAAAATACAGGGAGGGAAAGGCTATTTACAATTTGTACAGAAACCAGATGGCAGTTATAAGAGTCGAGGGGCATGAAAGGGAAGCAGTGGTTGGGAAAGGAGTGAGACAGGGTTGTAGCCTCTCCCCGATGTTATTCAATCTGTATATTGAGCAAGCAATAAAGGAAACAAAAGAAAAATTCGGTGTAGGTATTAAAATTC
The DNA here is from genome assembly GCF_023864345.2 of Schistocerca serialis cubense. Classification (NCBI taxonomy): domain Eukaryota; kingdom Metazoa; phylum Arthropoda; class Insecta; order Orthoptera; family Acrididae; genus Schistocerca; species Schistocerca serialis. The sequence continues at coordinate 12,727,827 of NW_026047583.1, forward strand.
ATGGAGAAGAAGTAAAAACTTTGAGGTTCGCCGATGACATTGTAATTCTGTCAGAGACAGCAAAGGACTTGGAAGAGCAGTTGAACGGAATGGACAGTGTCTTGAAAGGAAGATATAAGATGAACATCAACAAGAGGAAAACGAGGATAAGGGAATGTAGTCAAATTAAATCGGGTGATGCTGAGGGAATTAGATTAGGAAATGAGGCACTTAAAGTAGTAAAGGAGTTTTGCTATTTAGGGAGTAAAATAACTAACGATGCTCGAAGAAGAGAGGATATAAAATGTAGACTGGCAATGGCAAGGAAATCGTTTCTGAAGAAGAGAAATTTGTTAACATCGAGTATAGATTTAAGTGTCAGGAAGTCGTTTCTGAAAGTATTTGTATGGAGTGTGGCCATGTATGTAGGTGAAACATGGACGATAACTAGTTTGGACAAGAAGAGAACAGAAGCTTTCGAAATCTGGTGCTACAGAAGAATGCTGAAGATAAGGTGGGTAGATCACGTAACTAATGAGGAGGTATTGAATAGGATTGGGGAGAAGAGAAGTTTGTGGCACAACTTGACTAGAAGAAGGAATCGGTTGGTAGGACATGTTTTGAGGCATCAAGGGATCACAAATTTAGCACTGAAGGGCAGCGTGGAGGGTAAAAATTGTAGAGGGAGACCAAGATATGAGTACACTAAGCAGATTCAGAAGGTTGTAGGTTGCAGTAGGTACTGGGAGATGAAGAAGCTTGCACAGGATAGAGTAGCATGGAGAGCTGCATCAAACCAGTCTCAGGACTGAAGACCACAACAACAACAACAACAACAACAACAACAACATGGCTACACTCCATACAAATACTTTCAGGAAACACTTCCTGTCACTTAAATCTATACTCGATGTTAACAAATTTCTCTTCTTCAGAAACGCTTTCCTTGCCTTTGCCAGTCTACATTTTATGTCCTGTCTACTTCGCCCATCGTTAGTTATTTAGCTCCCCAAATAGCAACACTCCTTTACTACTTTAAGTGGCTCATTTCCTAATCTAATTCCGGCAGCAACACCTGAATTAATTCGACTATATTTCATAACCCTTTTTGCTTTTGTTGATGTTTATCTTATATCCTCCTTTCAAGACATTGTCCATTCTGTTAAGGCGGTCGCCCAGGTCCTTTGCTGTCTCTGACAGAATTACAATGTCACTGGCGAACCTCGAAGTTTTTATTTTTTCTCCATGGATTTTAATACCTACACCGAATTTTTCTATTGTTTCCTTTACTGCTTGCTCAATATAGATTGAATAACATCGGAGACAGGCTACGACCCTGTCTCACTCACTTCCCGACCTCTGCTTCCCTTTCATGCCCCTTGACTCTCATAACTGCCATCTGGTTTTCGTACAATTTGTAAATAGCCTTTCCCTCCCTGTATTTTACCCCTTCCACATTCAGAATTTGAAAGAGAGTATTCCAGTCATTATTGTCAAAAGCTTTCTCTACAAATGCTAATAACGGAGGTTTGCCTTTTCTTAATCTAGCTTCTATGATAAGTCGTAGGGTCACTATTGCCTCACATGTTCCAATATTTCTACTGAATCGAAACTGATCTTTTCCGAGGTTGGCTTCTACTATTTTTGCCATTCGCCTGTAAAGAATTCGCATTAGTATTTTGTAACCATGATTTATTAAACTGATGGTTCGGTAATTTTCACATCTGTCAACACCTGCTTTCTTTGGGATTGGTATTATTATATTGTTCTTGAAGTCTGAGGGTATTTCGCCTGTCCTATACATTTTGCTCACCAGATGGTAGAGTTTTGTCAGGACTGGCTCTCCCAAGGCTGTCAGTAGTTCTAATGGAATGTTGTCTACTCCAAGGGCTTCGTTTCAACTTAGGTCTTTCAGTGCTGTTGTGCAGGCAGGGAGTGTATCATACAGTTGTGGTGTGTTCTAGTAACTATTCTACCCTGAGGCAATCACATTGAGCACCTACTGCAGAAACGTTTGGCCAATGGCCGACGATGCTACATTATGTGCAGAGGGTGCTGTGATGGAGGCAGAGATACATTTGTGTCTAGCTGCTGTGAACCATCTGTCTTCTTGGAACATTGGAACCTTGTTTATCTCTTACCAATTGTGTTCCCAGACAGTAACATTGCCTCCAAAATGCAGCTTTAAATCAAAAGTAAATTACAGTATTGTGTTCAAACTGAGCCATTTTTAATCAAACAACTGTAGGATACTGTTGCTGCCTGTGAGATGGTAGCGACTGAGTTTGATCTATTTGTCCATTTTTGGATTAGTGTTGGGCCAGATTCAGAGCAGCTGCCTCACTTCAGTGTTTTGGAAAAAAAAGTGCAGTAAAAGAATGTCGGATTTGAGGCAGGTGAATGCTAGTCTAAGGTAAAAGTGAAAAGACGAGTTGTTAGGTGTCTGTGGATGGACCTAATGACATTCCCAAGAGAGTTAAAGAGCAAGCTCAAAGTCTAGGGTAATCCAGAGGATCCTGCGTTAATGGACTTCAGGATATGGGGCTTACATTTGGTGCATGCTGACTTAGATGGGTTGTACTAATGTGTAAGAGCTTTACATGGTTTATTTAAAAATATTCCATCCTGCCTTGTTGATTTCAACAATATTACAATCACATTTGTTTTCCCACAGATGTTTTGCACTGTTTGGTGAATGGAAAATAAAATGGTGAGAGTCTGGGCTCAGAAAATATTAAGGGCTGTTTAATAATGTGTGAAGGAAGTAGGAACACAAGTAAGTAAAATCAGAACTTAAGGTAACTATTGAAATTGCTAAGAGTCTTAGCTGCCTCTTGCTGACAGCTCATTTAAAAGGTTTTTAAGACTGGATGCACAGATTGAGTAATTTCTGACTAATTTTGAGTCATTTCTGACTAAATTTGAGTCTTATACTCCCTTATCTCAATTTACCTATACTACCCTCCAGTCTGAGGTCAGAATTTATGAGAAAATTTGTCAATCAAGGAGACTGGCTTCAAAATAGATCTGAATGACGAGATTAATTAGTTGCAACTTCCATGAAAGTGGACATGAGGCACAGAACCATCTGGCTTATTGTGCTTGGTTGGAAGTAGCTTGCCATCAGAGACCCTGGCAGTCATTGGCAATTTTTTCGCAGTGGGCCACTTACCTTCATCTCAGTCTCATTCAATGAAACATAAATGGTATGAGGCTGAAGAATCAGGCACTCAGAGTTGCAATTTGGTATCTCATGATATCATGTACCGAATATGGTCATTCTTTTGCTACAGTTAATCCATTCATTATTCAGAAAGGTGTTGATGTAATTGCAGACCCAGTGAAATCTTGATTTTGTCTACATAATGAGATTTTGTTTTTTTGAAACCAATAATTATTTTAAAGCCCAACAACTACATAAAGCTTCTCCCCACCATAGTTATACTGTTCATGTTGAGGACCATCAAACACAAAATTCTTCTTGTTTTGTTATTTACACTTGGATGCGTTATGGTCTGACCGAGGGAGAAATCCATACAGACCTCTCTGATCAGGTCATCACTGCAGTGCATTGGGTAATGTAAATGGTTAATGCCATCTTACTCCTATACACTTTTTATCAAGTTGTGCTTCCATCAAAGATCAAAGCAGGTTATGAAGTTATTACAGTCCGACCATACATTTCAAATGTGATACTTTGCTACTAGTGTCAATATTAAAATAACACTCTAATGTCCTGTAAAAACACTGTAAAATGTGTTACTTGTAGTAGGGATGCTCATGGGGATGATTGCCCACCTCTTCCTCCCCACTGTATAAATTGTAATGGAGACCATGACACCTCATCACAAGAATGTCCTGTGCCTCTTGATGAGCAGAATGTCCAGGAAATCCACCTGAAGGAAAAAGTACCTTACCATGTTGCTCAGAGGCTGTTGGCTAGTCAAAAGCCCTGTGATTTACCATCTGGCACTTACAGTACCATTCTTGCAATGCCTCGCACCACAGATGAAATGTCCATGCAGACTTGTGACCTTACACCATCGAAATACAATCCACCATCACGGAATCCGTTTAGTCGCTGACACGTTTTAAACTAGCCTGGTTGAAAGTACCTATGCAGAAGCTGCCAAACTACTGCGGTCATACTGGCATGATCTTCCAGTCAGCAGCTACACATGCTATTTGTTTGCTGTGCTCGGCCACTCTTCCTATGCCTCCTTCAATGACTCCTTTGACTGCCAGTTTGGGGAGTGTCTCTCTTCTGTTACCTCCCGCAGTTCACTTTTGGCTATTGCTCTGACAGCTTAAGTTCATGCTATCCTCCACTTTCCTGATTGGTGTGAACCATTCACCACCTTCACTTTGTATGGCAGCCCATGTTCACCTTGGACTTCATTGGCTTCCTAAAGAACCTGACCCAAATTCTATCTATTGATGTAAGTTTCTTGAACATCACTGGGAAATTAGTGAAAGTAAATGTGTGTACACAATGGCTCTCAGACTGACTGTTGTTCAGGTGTGCCTTCATCATTGTCACTGAAGATTTTTGGTATTGGCTTCCAAAGTACTGCTTAGTATTTACAGCACAGCTCTTTGCAATGTATCAGGTCAAGCTGTACATCTGGCGACACAGGCTTTTCAATTGTGTCATCTGTTCAGGTTCTCTCTGTGCCCTTCCGAGCTTGTGTGTGTTGTATACAGTTCAGCCTTTAGCACAACAGGTCCAAGAAAGGTTCCAGTTCCTCAGTCTCGAGGGAGCCACTGTGACAATTAGTGGGTCCTCGGTCACGTCGTCTGACTGGAAACGAGGCTGCTGCTGCTGCTGCTGAGGCTGCCGTCCTCCTACTTTGGCCCACTAGTTCTTCCAAACTGATGATCTCCATGTTGCCATCTGTCAGAAGGTGGTATCGCTTTGGCACCACCTCTCATCTTCCCTTTGGGGCAAAAAGGTCCAGGTGAAAAAACCTCTCCCAGTGGCTTGGCAGACCTCCTCTTGGCCCTTTCTGAGAGATGATTTTAGCTACGTTCCATGTAGGGCACTGTTGTTTTAGCCATCACCTTTTGTTAATTGGAGAACCCTCACCACATTCTGTCGTTGTCATCAACCATTGACAGTTCGCCATTTTAGGACCGAATCCCCTTTCTTTTAACCACTTCAATTCCAATGTATGTTTTCCATCTGAGTTATCAGCCATTTTAGCAATTGACGCATTAGCTGTTGACTGCATTTTACATTTATCCATCCCAGGTGGCTGGCCACTCTTTGGTGGGTTTGTGCTTGGCTGCGACAGGGCCCCAGCTTTTGCAGCATCTTTTACCTTCCATGCATCATATCTATCCTCTAGCAGTTCTTATTTCTGTCTCTTGGGTGACATGTCTGGGCTGTTTTAGAAATGTATTCTGCAATTTCAGCAGCCATAATAAGAATACTCTGCACTGTTTTTTGTTCTTTTGTTTTTCTTTGTTGACCACCTCCTATCTGTCCCCAACTTCGGCATTTGAGGATCTTCTTCTACTTCTTCATCTTCATCTTCTTTTTCTTCCCTGTGTGCTCCTGAAGGCTGGCCCATGCATCTGATGCATAACAGGTGATGGGGTAACGCGTAATTCACAGCCCCAGGTCGACAGGTAGGGTCCGCACGTAACCCTGGAACAGGCCAGGCCGGAGGAGGGGTGACTGCCTGAGCTGCTACCTTCCCAAATTGCTGATTTGTCCCTCTGTGCGGTGTTTGGGAGGTGTGACCTGAGGTATGAACCCCTTCCCAAGGGGCTCCCATTAGGAAGAGTGCACCATCAGAGATGCTGGCAATCACAGGGGATTTTCTGACAGTGAGCCAATCATCTTCACAGTCAACGGATGTGAAACATAAATGGAAGGAGGCTAATGATTCAAAGACCCTCCCAGATGCACTATGGTTCCTCGTGGATTCGTGTACTGAAGATGGTCAGTCCTTCGCTACGTTAAATATGTTTGTTATTCAGAAAGGTGTTAATGCAGTTGCCGGTCCTGTGAAATCCTGCTCTCATTTATGCAGTGGCATTTTGCTTTTGGAAACTACTTCTGATACTCGAGCACATGAACTGCTTGCAGCTTCGCTCGATGGCTGTCCTATTCATGTCAAGGCCCATTGAACATTGCATTCCTCCCATGTTGTTATTTACACTTGGTTGCTCGATGGTCTGACTGAGGCAGAAATCCAAATGCACCTCTCTGATAAGGGTGTCATTGCAGTCCATTGGGTGACAAGAAAAGTAGATGTCTCTTTAGTGCCCACATGCACTCATTTTCTCACCTTGGGTAGAGTGGTGCTTCCATCAGAGATCAAAGCAGGTTACAAAGTTTTCACAGTCAAACTGTATATTCTGATAACTTGTTATTCAAGCAATGTGTTGACGTGCAGGATGAAAACAACAAAAAGTTCAGAAAAGGTACTTAGGGATTACAATTACTAACAAAATTAAATTGTAACTGTTAGACATGAAATTTTGTGGGAAGGTGAAGCAGGCTGTGTTTCACTGGCCGAACACTGAGAAGATGCAACAGGTTGACTAAAAACACTGCCTACACAACACTTGTCCATTCTCTACTGGAATATTGCTTTGTAATAAGGGACCCTTATTGGACAGAAATTACAGAGGCTAATGAAAAACTGAAAAGGGCAGCTTGTTGAGAATTACCACAAAAAGCAGTGTGTGTGTCATGGATAAGATACACGAACTGGGATACCAACCAAAAAAGGAGACTATTGATTGCAGTGACATCTTTCATGAAATTACAATCACTGACTGACTCCTACAAATAGAAAAATGTTTTGTCAACCCCCATATACATAGGGACAAAAGATCATCATAATAAAATAAGATAGGTGATATGAAGCCGTACATTCCCCACCCTTGAAGTCCTTTGCATGTTTGCGTTCTGGGCACATATGTTCTTGATGTACAGCACATCCTCCAAGTGGTGACTGAGGATACCCACCTAATGAGGGGAGCCTGTGTTCCACCAGCTGTGCATGTTGTCATGAGCACCAGTCTGCACACCCACCCAATTCCCCAGCTTACAAGAAAGAAAAGGAGATAAGAGTATAAGTTGTTGGATTGTTTCCTATACTGAGGCTTGGCAGAAATTTGACCACCTTCTCTCCTTCCCTCCTTCCTTCCTTCCTTCCTTCCTTCCTTCCTTACATGTAACAGGTGACTGGGTAACATGTGATTCCCAGCCCCGGGACAACACTGAAGACTGTTAGTCCTTCACCGTGATAAATCTCTTTATTATTCAGAAAGGTGTAGATGCAATTGCTGGCCCTCTGAAATCCTGCTCTCTTTTATGGAATGGCACTTTGATTTTGGAGATCACTGCTGATTCCCAAGCACAACAGCTGCTTGCTGCCTCACTTCTCCACAGTTACCCTGTTTGTGTCGAGGCCCATAGAACTTTGAATTCTTCCCGTGGTGTAATTTACACTGGGCTGCTCGACAGTCTAACTGAAGCCAAAATCCAATCTTATCTCTCTGATCAGGGTGCCAATGCCGTCCATTGTGTAATGAAAAAGATACATTGTCCTTAGTGCCCAGCCACACTCTCTTTCTCACCTTTGATAGAGTGGTGCTTCCATCCAAGCTCAAAGCAGGCTATGAAATTATCATTGTCCAGCCATGTGTTCTGAACCCAATGTGCTGCTACCAGTGTCATTGTTTCAACCACTCTAGAATGTCTTGTTGACACTCAGCCAAATGTGTCACCTGTGGTAGAGATGCACATGAGGGCAACTGTCCATCTCCTCCTCCCTGCTGTATCAACTACAATGATGGCCACACCGCCGCCTCTTGGGAGTGTCCAGTGTATCTTGATGAGTATGCTGTTCAAGAGATCTGGGTAGAGGAAAAGGTGCCTTATCCAGTTACTGGCTAAACGCAAACCCTGCATTCTCCTGTGTGGCACATATAGTTCTGTTCTTGTTACACCTCGCTCCGTGAAAGACGTGGTCACGCAGACATGTGACCTCCAATTCAACTCTGAGGTTGTGAAATCGCCCAGTGTCAAGGTAATAACACCATCTCCCTGTCCAGCTGTGCAACAAGCCGTCAAACTCTAGCCTCAAGGGGCAAAACCACCAGCTACACAACTGGTAGGCCAGAAAGGACAGAAGGTGTACTCTCCTGAAGACTTCCTCTGTCTCTCCAGCCAAACACAATGCGAGTCTTCATCTAACTGGAAAGGCTTGAAGAAGTCCACCAAAGGCAAATGGTATTCTCCTTTGCCACCTTGGATATCGTCTTTGATGGTGTCAGCATGTGATACCTTAGCTCAGCGAGCCTCCGTGTCGCCGGGAAGCACCAACAACCACTTTTTTAGCATTGGACTCCACAGACCAACCACACAAGTAAGCCAATGCTTCTGTGGACCCCATGCAGCAGGACGCTCCTGCTTCTGTGCCATGTAGTAGCGCCTCTTTCCCAGCTGTTACTCGGCAGCTGCCGAGGTGACGCCCCTACATCTCTTCCTCATCATGACTGTCCCCTAATGGAATGTTTGCAACCTTCAGTCCCACAAAGAGGATTTATGACTGCTATTAATATCACAGCATCCTCTTGTAATCAGCCTTCAGGAAACGAAATTGCTCCCTCACAACCTCTATGAGCTTTCACATTTCTTTCTGATTCCCTCTGAGGTTGTCTTTCCGTCTGATGGAGGTATTATGCAGCTCATACAGGATGACATTCATAGTCAACCCATCTCCCTGACTACCAATCTTCAAGCTGTTGCATTTCACCTTTTCCTTCCCCACCTGACTTTTTCCCTCTGTACCATACTTGTCCCTCCATCATCCGCTGTCACCAGGGCAGACATCCTTCAGCTTACTGGACAGCTACCTCCCCCATTTTTCCTACTTGGTGACTTTAATGTGCATCATCCCCTTTGGGGTTCTCCCAGGACCTGTCAGAGAGGAGCCCTCTTGGCTGACCTTCTTGACCAATTTAACCTCTTCTGCCTTAACGCCGGAGCACCCACTTTCCTCTCAGACTCCTCACACACCTATTCCCATTTCTACCTATCTTTCTGCACTGCCCATCTTGCCCATCACCTTGAGTGCTCCGGTCTTTCTGACACCTACTCGAGTGACCTTTTCCCATGTGCTATCCATTTGCTGACTCCTACACCATCTGTGTGCACCCCTAAATGGTAGCTTCATAAGGCTTGACAGGCAGCTTTACTCCTCCCTGGCGACCTATGAAGAACAAGATTTCCCCAACTGTAGAACGTTCCATACCTCACACTTACTCTATACCACTTCATGTCCCAGTCCCTTGGTGGACTGAGACATGCTGCGATGCAATTCATGCATGTGGACATGCTCTCCGCTTTTTTAACCACCACCCTAAGCTGGCAAAGTGCGTTCATTATGAACAGATGCACGCAAAGTGTTATCACGGTATTCGGGGTAGCAAAAGAGCTGGCTGGATTTCATTCACTAGTTCTTTTAACACTTCTACACCTTCCTCTCCCCCCCAGGGGGTACACAACTCTTTTGTGGATATGTGCGTAGCGAGCACGGGACCCCGAGCTAATGTGGCCTTCCTTCCTTTCCAGGCTGCATACCTCCCCTTTCCGCATCCTTCCCCATCCCCCATCTTCGCTCCCCCCCCCCTCACCTCTGCCTCCTTCCTTCCCTTTCTCCCCCTCTGGGAGTATGGTTTGTGCCTACTTCCGGAGCCGGACGCTCGAAACAGTAAGAAATTCTTTGCTTTCTCCACTTGCAAGTCTTCGTCCTTCTCTTTTCCTTAAATCTTCTCTTTGCCCTTTTCTCCGCTGCGGCGTTTGAGACCCCTCTTCTTTCCCTTCCCTTTCTCTTTTTCCCTCCCTGTGCATGTCTGAAGGCCGACCCACGCATTTCCATGCGTAGCCGGTGACAAGGTAACGCGTAACTCCCCACCCTGGGTAGACAGGTAGGACACGTACGTACCCCCTGGTAACGGCCAAGCCCAGGGAGATGTGATTACCCGAGCTGATACCTTCTGAAAATGCTGATTGGTCCCTCCGTCCGTTTGACGGGAGGTGTGACCTGAGGTGTGAACAATCACCTAAGGTGGGAGTGCCCGCAGAGAGGGCCCCCACAGGGGAGGAGCGCTCCATCGGAGACGCCGGTAATCAGGGGGGATTCTTCCGCAATGGTTTCCTCCCCTTCCACTATGTCCGCTCACAACCGTAAGTTCACTGAGTCTCAGCCACAGACAGTTCTTCCATCGTTGCCACAGTTCCTTGTTGTTTCTCGGTCTGACGAAGGTCACGACTTCTCCACGGTCAACCCTTTCGTTATTCAGAAAGGTGTCGACGCAATTGCAGGTCCTGTAAAGTCTTGTTCCAGATTACGGAATGGCACCTTGTTGTTAGAAACAGTCAGTGCCCTCCAGGCACAAAAATTGCTGCATACTTCACTGCTCCACACCTTCCCTGTCCGGGTTGAAGCGCACCGCACTTTATCCCTTGATGGATTGTCTGACGACGAAATTCAGCACTACCTTTCTGACCGGGGCGTAACTGCTGTACATAGAGTTATGAAAAGGGTTGACACGAACATCATTCCAACCCGCACTGTCTTCTTGACATTTGACAAAGTTCAACTCCCATCGAAAATCAAAGCAGGCTATGAGATAATTTCTGTTCACCCTTACGTTCCAAACCCTAAGCGTTGCTATCGGAGTCAGCGGTTCAATCACACCAGCCAGTCCTGTTCCAATATGGCCAAATGTGTTACGTGTGGCAAGGATGCCCATGAGGGTGCTTGTCCACCTCCATCCCCTCGCTGCATCAACTGTATGGGTGACCACGCTGCTTCCTCTCGAGATTGCCCCATTTTTAAAGACGAAAAGCTCATCCAGGAAATAAGAGTGAAGGAAAAGATGTCGACCTTTGCTGCTCGAAAATTATTCGCCAGTGGACAGCCCGCCATGCCTCAGACAGGAAAATACAGCACTGTCCTTGCTTCTCCTCGGCCAACAAAGGAGGCGGCCACGCCGACTTGCGACCTCACCTTTAGTACCACCGTCGTCAGAACGGCCAGCGCAAAGATCGCCCGTTCAACCTCACCACTTTCGCCTGCCCACTCTATGGCTCAGCCTTCATCGGGTTCTGCTAAATCTCGAGCCCACAACTCAGACCCCAAGACTTCGAAAAAAGAGCATACTCGTGACGATTTTTTATGTACGCAAACTCCACAACCATCGGTTCCTCCTTCATCTAAACATCATATTTCCAAGAAGGGTAATAAGAAACCCAGTTCATCTCCTTCTCAGCCAAGGCGGGTCCCATCTACAGCACCACCTGGCGGTAATCGCCCTCAGCCGTCTTCTGTGTCGCCGAGGCGCAGTGCTGGCACCCGATCAACCGGCCGATTGCTGGTGGCAGGAGCTGCTCCTGAACAACCTATGGATCAGGATCTTCCGCCTTCGGCTGAATGCCACTCCATGCTGTCCGTCGCAAGCTCTGAGCAGTCGTTGAGTTGACGGCAACCTTCGTCACATTCCTCCGTTTTCTGTTTACCCTATGTCCATTATCCACTGGAATATCCGCGGCATTCGAGCCAATCGGGATGAACTGTCGACCCTCTTACGATCCTACACGCCGGTCATCTTCTGTCTTCAGGAAACAAAGCTGCATCCCCATGACCGCTTTGTTCTCCCACATTTTCAGTCTGTCCCATTTGATCTCCCCTCTGTTGAAGGCACTCCAGCCCATGGTGGACTCATGATTCTTCTCCATGATACTCTCCGTTATCACCCAATCCCCTTAACCACCTCCTTCCAAGCTGTCGCTGTTCGTCTTTCCCTTTCTGAATATACCTTTTCTCTTTCTACTGTATACATTCCATCGTCCACACCAATGGCACGAGCTGATCTCCTTCATTTTCTTGGTCAGCTTACACCTCCCTATTTACTGGTTGGGGACTTCAATGCCCACCACCCGCTTTGGGAATCTGCACATCCTTGTCCACGTGGCTCACTATTGCTAGACGTCTTCCACCAAGCGGATCTAGTTTGCCTCAACACTGGGGTCCCTACATTTTTGTCTGCCTCCAAGACAAATTTATTTCATTTGGACCTTACGGTCGGTACTGTTCTGGTAGCTCGGCGCTTCGAATGGTTCGCCCTTGATGATACACACTCGAGTGATCTCGTTCCATGTGACCTTAAACTGCAGCCTCAACTGCCATATATCCGCCCGCGACGCTGGAAGTTTGCCCAAGCCGATTGGACACTTTTTTTTGTCTCTAGCGACATTCGATGACCGTCACTTTCCTAGCGTCGACGATGAGGTCACACATATTACCGACGTTATTCTTACAGCTGCGGAACGTTCAATACCACGCACCTCCGAATTGCCCCGGCGCCCCCCAGTTCCTTGGTGGAACGAGGCATGCCGTGATGCAATACGTGAGCGGCCACGTGCTCTTCGCATTTTCCGCCACCGTCCTACTTTGGCCAACTGTATCCGCTATAAGCAGTTCCGTGCGCGATGCCGTCGCATCATCCGCGATAGCAAGAAGGCAGGCTGGAAATTCTTTACTAGGTCATTAAACAACTTCACTCCCTCCTCGGAAGTTTGGAGTCGAATTCGACGGTTATCTGGCGCGCCTAGTTTCTCCTCGGTCTCTGGGCACACTGTCGCGCGTGATACGTTAGTTGACCCCGTCGCAATTACTAACTCCTTGGGTAAACACTTTGCTGAGATTTCGAGCTCTTCAAATTACCCGCCAGCATTCCTCCCGAAGAAACGTTCAGCGGAAGTGCAGCCTCTTGCTTTCTTCTCTCAAAATCGCGAAAGCTATAATACTGTTTTCTCCATGCGGGAACTCCAACATGCACCCTCTTCTTCTCGCTCCTCCGCCCCAGGACCGGATGGTATCCACATACAAATGTTGCTGTATTTATCAACCCATAGTCTGCGTCATTTATAATCGAATTTGGACCGACAGTACTTTTCCCAGACGATGGCGGGAAGCTATCGTCGTTCCTGTTCCGAAACCTGGAAAGGACAAACATCTCCCCTCCAGCTATCGCCCCATTTCTCTCACGAGTAGTGTATGTAAGGTTTTGGAGCGTAAGGTGAATTGCCGCTTAGCTTGGTGGCTGGAGTCCCACAGTCTTTTAACACCTGCCCAATGCGGTTTCCGAAAGCATCGTTCTGCAGTTGACCATCTTGTTTCTCTCTCCACTTATTTCATGAACAATTTTCTCCGGAAACGCCAAACAGTAGCAATATTTTTTGATCTGCAGAGAGCATACGATACCTGTTGGAGGACAGGCATCCTCCGCACACTGTTCTCTTGGTGCTTTCGAGGTCGGCTGCCACTATTTCTTCGCGAATTTATGGCAGAACGCACATTTAGAGTGCGGGTGAACATTACTCTCTCCCGTACTTTCTCCCAAGAAAACGGGGTACCCCAGGGCTCCGTGCTAAGTGTTGAACTGTTTGCCATTGCCATAAATCCAATTATGGACTGTCTCCTTCCCGATGTCTCAGGCTACCTCTTTGTGTACGATTTTGCGATCTACTACAGCTCTCAACGGACCAGCCTTCTTGAACGACATCTTCAAGGATGTTTCGATCGCCTCCACTCATGGAGCATCGAAACAGGCTTCCATTTTTCTCCCAATAAGACCGTTTGTGTCAATTTTTGGCGTCGTACGGAGTAGTTCTTCCACCCTCCTTACATCTATGACCTGTCAACCTTCCATTTTCGGACGTCGCTAAATTCTTGGGTCTTATGTTTGACAGAAAACTGTGTTGGTCCTCCCACGTTTCCTATCTTTCGGCTCGCTGTCTGTGATCGCTCAACACCCTCCGTGTCCTGAATGGTACCTCCTGGGGAGCGGACCGAGTGGTCCTTCTCCGCCTCTATCGCGCCTTAGTGCGCTCGAAATTGGACTATGGAAGCATAGTCTACTCCTCTGCTCGGCCGTCTATTCTTCGTCGTCTCGACTCTGTCCACCACCATGGATTACGTTTAGTGTCTGGCGCTTTTTACACCAGCCCTGTGGAAAGCCTTTATGCTGAGACTGCTGAACCTCCGCTGGCCAATCGGCGAGCAGTCCTTCTGAGTTGGTATGCTAACCATCTGTCTTCCATGCCTGCTAATCCAGCCCATGACATGTTTTTCGACGCCTCCTTGGATGTAGAGTATGCAGGCCGCCCCTTCTCCCTACTACCACCGGGAGTTCTCTTCCGTCAACTGCTCCATTCTCTTTCCTTTCGCTTTCCTAAAATCTTCTTGACAACTTGGCGTACAGCACCGCCTTGGCTCCGTCCCCGGATCTGCCTGCTCCGTGACGTTTGTCAATTTCCCAAGGATGGTACCCCTTCACTTGTTTATCGTGGGGCATTTGCTGCTCTCTGTACACAAATGAAGGAAGCCACATTTATTTACACTGATGGCTCGAAAACATCGTTAGGTGTAGGGAGTGCCTATATTGTTGGCGACACCCCAAATCAATTTCTGCTTCCCGATCAGTGTTCGGTTTATACTGCGGAGCTTTACGCTCTTCTCCAGGCAGTCCACTACATCCGCCGCCATCAGCGGATACAGTATGTTATCTGCTCAGATTCTCTCAGCTCTCTTCTCAGTCTCCATGCTCTTTACCCTGTCCACCCTCTGGTCCACCGGATTCAGGACTGTCTGCGCTTGCTCCACCTGGGGGGCGTCTCGGTGGCGTTCCTCTGCCTCCTGGGACACGTTGGTATCTGTGGAAATGAGGCGGCCAATATAGCGGCCAAGGCTGCAGTCTCTCTTCTTCGGCCAGCTATTCAGTCGATTCCCTTGACCGATCTACGGAGTGTTTTATGTCGTCGACTTCTTCTTTTATGGCACGCACATTGGTCGACACTTCCCCATAATAAATTGCAGGACGTGAAAGTTCTTCCTTATGCTTGGACCTCTTCTTCCAGAACGCGTCGTCGGGAGGAGGTAATTTTAACTAGACTCCGGATAGGGCACTGTCTTTTTAGCCATCGACATCTTTTAAGCGGCGATCCTCCCCCACTCTGTCCCCACTGCTCTCAGCTGTGGACGGTAAGACAGACACCTTTTAATTGAGTGCCCCTATTTTACTCCGTTACGCGCCCGTCTACAGCTTTCGCCTGATACATCGTCAATTTTAGCAGATGATACGCGCTCGGCCGATCGCGTTCTCGAGTCTATTAGTGACATTGAAATGACGTCAGTCATTTGAAGCTTTTTTTGGGGACCACCAACCCCTTTCTGTAGTGGATTTTTAAGCCTTTCTTCTGCTTTTAGTTTCTCAAATTTTTTGAGTTTCGTTCCCATTTCTGCTGGTTTCCATTTTCGGTTCTTATTGTTTCCTAAGTCACGGACCGGGCGCTAATGACCATAGCAGTTTTGCGCCCTAAAACCAAAACAAACATACACCTTCCTCTGTCGTGTGTGGGCCAACCTATAATGACTCTCTGGAACCAAGATCTATTCCCCAATTTCCCGCCAGCCTGTCGCAGACGATGGTATTGTGGACCCTATTGCTATCTCCAACACCTTGGGCCGCTATTTTGCGGAAGTTTCGAGCTCTTCCCACTATCATCCAGCCTTCCTCCATCGAAAACATGCGGAGGCGCCTCAGGCGATACCTTTCTCTCCTCCAAATCCTGAGTGCTACAATGCCACCATTCATATTAGGGAGCTAGATCATGCTCTCAGCTCATACTGATCCTCTGCCCAGGGTCACATGCCATCCATGTTCAGATGTTGCAGCACCTTTCTCTTGTGGACAAGCACTTTCTGCTTAACATGTACAACCACATCTGGGTAGAGGGCACATTTCATGGATGCTAGCATGAAGCCACCATCATACCTGTACCTATGCCCAAGCCTGGTAAGCACAAAAACCCTCCACTATCTACCACCCCATCTCTTACCAGCTGCGTTTGCAATGTGATGGAACATTCAATTCATGCACAGCTGGTGTGGTGGCTCGAGTCTCGCCATTTACTAACTAATGCACAGTGTGGGTTTCGGGCACAGTGTTCTGCAGTTGACCATCTTGTTATTCTGTCCACCCATGTCATGAATGGTTTTCTGCAGCAATCCCAGACTGTGGCCGTGTATTTCGATCTCGGGAAGGCCTAAGACACACCTGCTGGAGAACTGGCATCCTCCGTACTCTTTACACGTGGTGCTTCTGTTTGTGCCTGCCCTGTTTTCTTTGGGCATTTTTCCAAGACTGAGTTTTCAAGGCGCATTTGACTTCTACCTTTTTGGACACCCTTATCCAGGAAAATGGTGTGCCTCAGGGACCTGTCCTGAGAGTTGTCCTGTTTGCTATTGCCATTAACCTTATCTCCCACCAGGCTATTTCAGCTCTCTTTTTTGTTGACGATTTCGCCATCTATAGCTTTTTTCCATGGACCTGTCTCACTGAGTGGGGTCTTCAGCGCTGTCTTGATCATCTTTACTCCTGGAGCATTGACAAAACCATTTGTATGAATTTCTGCCAGTGCAAATGGTTTTTCCCACCATCTCTACCTCTTGGGCCTGTTGCCCTTCCGTTCGTTGAAACTACAAAATTTCTGGAGCTCGTGCTCGATAGGAAACACTCTTGGTCCTCCATGTGCCTTACCTGGCAGACCACTGTACACGGTCCCTCAGTCTCCTACATGTCCTCAATTTTCTTCCTAGGGTGCCGATCAAACCACCACCTCAGTTTGTACCGGTCCCTTGTCCTTTCGAAACTTGACTACGGGTGCTTTGTTTATGTGTCTGCACACCCATCCCTCTTATGACATCTCAAAACTATCCACCATAATGGCATCCATTTGGCCATGGATGCTTTTTACACCAGCTCGGTTGAGTGTCTGTACGCTGAAGCTGCTGAACTACCACTGTCTGACTGCCGTGACTTTCTCCTCAGCAGGTATGCATGCCATTTGTCTGCCATGCATGGCCACCCCTTTATGCCTCCTTCTTCAGTGATTCCTTTGATTGTCAGTATGGGGCTTGTCCCACTTCTCTGTTACCTCCTGGAGTCCACTCTCGCCATTTGATACGATGGCTTAGCTTCACACTGCCTGAAACTTTCCCAGTGGGGATCACCCCTTCACCACCTTCTCTTCGCAAAGTGGCCAATGTTAACCTTGGCCTTCATTTGCTTTCTAAGGACACTACTCAAGCCTTGGTCTAGTGCCTCCAAGTCACGACCTGAACATGGAACTTCGCAACAGTACCTTTGTATACACTATGGCTCTCAGACTGACCACGGGGTCGCGTGTGCCTTCCTCATTGGCACCTGTGTTTTTTGATATCCTCAGTATTTACAGCTGAGCATTTGTCTTGTATCAGGCCACAAAGTACATCCGGTAACACAGCGTTTCCAATTGTGTCCTGTTCTCAGACTCACTCAGTGCCTTCCAAAGTCTCTGTCCGCTTTACACTGCTCATCCCTTAGTGCAGCAGGTCAAGAAAAATTGTCAATTGCTCACTGTTGGTGGAGCCAGTGTGATGTTTCTGTGTGTCCCTGGTGATGACAGTCTGCCAGGATATGAGGCTGCTGACGCTGCTGCCAAGGCAGCAGTCCTCGTACCTCAGCCCGCCTGTACCTACATTTCTTCCGATGATCTCTGCATTGCCGTCTGTCAGGAGGTGGTGTCCCTTTGGCACCGCCAATGCTCCTTCCTTCATGAGAATAAGCTTTGGCTTATTAAGCCTCTCCCAGTGCCTTGGACAAACTCCTCTTGGCCCTCCCGCTGAGTGGAAATTATTTTAACTCGGCTGCATACTGGGCACTGCCTCCTTAGCCATTGTCATTTGCTAAGTGGCACTACCACTGTCATCCATCATTAAACTCGTCTCTGTATTTGTGTTCTATAGTTTTGATTTTGGCATGTTTGACCCCAGTTGCTTTTTGCGTCCAAAAAAAAATAAAAATAAAAAAAAATAAATCACCCACTGACTTTTTCCTCTGTATGTTTTATAAGTTCACAGGACTGTGAGTAGGACAGGTTCCCTCCATTCACAAATTTGCATTGGTGTGGGAGTTTAACCTGGCAAGTGAGCATCCTACCGCACAACCTGTCAAAAGAAACTGACCTTGCTTTAGCATATTAAAGGCAGTCAGAAAATTTAACTGGAGCACTTCAATCTTGGTGTTCCATTTTTACTGTTTCTTCTGGGTTCTTGTACGTAGTTTATCCGTATGGTAGCTGTATGGAATGTTGTGATCAATGAGGCGCTTTGCCTGGAGAAACTTGAGTGTGAGTGTGTCCATGTTGGTGAAGTGTGATGTGTTGTTCTGGGAATGAAGTGGCCCACTTCTCTCCTCTCTGTTGGTTGATGAAATATGTTTGCAAGTTAAGGCAGTTAGCAAGGGGGAAACACCACACTTACGGGAGGTGTTTCATGGTCTGTGCAGATCAGAGTGGTACCAATCCCATGCTGTCGGTGAGGCAGGTCATTAAAGGGTGCTTCTACCCACTCTGTGGAGTCATCTTCTCTGTGATGCTCTGGGTGAAGGGCACAGAGAAAATGTCACATCCGTGACATTGAAGAAATGCTCACCAGAAAACGAATGGTGTCGAAATACATTTTTGTACAAATACGGTCTCAGATAGACATTCATTCTCCTCCAACTGGATTACATGTATATGTAGTCGATCGTTCATCACCTAGAATTTGTGTTACAGGCAATACATAGTTTTAACATTATCTCAGTGTGTTATTCCAGTGGATACAATGAACATCAGAAATATCTTTCAGCACCTTTTGATCAAAAGGAAGAGTAGTCAACTAAGAAGAACTGAGCCACAGTTAAAGGGGCGGAAATTAGCACAACCCTTTCAGCACAAGAAATATGGTGACTGATAAATATATTGCAAGTTGTTCGAAGAATTAACCTACAAAAATGCTGCAAATAGAGTAATGAATCAAATGTCACCAAGAAACATTTCACATACATGCATTAGTGTGTGCATGTGAAGGAGACTATTTAACTTGATTAATAACTATTTTCTTATTACCAACATAAAGGCTCCCCTGTGCGACAAAGAAGTTATTGCAGTACCTCAAGATGTGTAAAATTCTCTGTATAATAGTCTACTTTTCCAACTAATTCCCTAATGATTCACTATTAAAATATTAAATGATTCAGTAAATCATAATAATAGCTACATAGAAAGAAAATTTTAGTAGGTAGGAAGAAAGTAAGACAGAAGTAATAAAATAAAAACAAGAGAAACATCTATTGCATCACTTCTTATGTAAATTTTCCAAGGGAAATGCTGTTTGTGGCTACCTGGGTACATCGTTGACTTTTGCCTGCACTGAGTGGAAAAAATGCCTACACTTGGGTAATTTGTAATTAATAGTCCAGTTGTTAAGTGACTGTGCAGAAACATAGTTGTCACTTTTATTATTAACAATAACTGAAGCATTTATATTAAAACTGATTTAAAGTTGTGTTTTCAGACACAACACTTCACTGGTCACATAGCCTCCCTTCATGACCTTCAGCACCCCTGCCATCTTTTCATACCACCTCATCACTTGTCTATTGTCTTCCACTTGACTCCTCCTTCTGTTGTCCTTTCTTACAGTTGTATTTCTATATGCAGTAGCTTTTCTGAACTCATTTATTTCATTTAATTGTCCATGAAAGAGAATGTGAGGATGCAGTGTGGGCCCCTGCAGGACTAAAGCAGCATGTGGGCACAGCTGGAAGCTGCCGCCACAGATGACGACAGCAGTGAGAACACAAATGGCAACATCATTGCCAAAATGCAGTACCTGGATATCAAGGAATGGCATCATTCCTGCCAGACACTCTCCACAAGTTTCACATATCATTTCACTCTTACAATTTAGACAGTTCATGACCTCCTCAATACACTGGTAATCTGCCTAGTCTGCTGTCAATTCTGACTGTTGGTAGCCTCTCCATCAGATAGTGAGCCATATCTCCATGGTTTGTATTGATAATAAGAAAATGATACATTAATCAATTGTGAAAAAATAGAATATCATAAAGATAACCAGACCAGGTTTTAGGACAAATGTTCCAATGATTTGTATCTGTGTTCTACAAATATTTGAGCCTTACTTATTTGATACCTTAATTTCACTTTTGTCAAAACTTCACTGGATTCCCATAGTCACCATTCACATAGTTCAAAAACATTGAATAAATCCCTTCAAATCCTAAATATTCAAAAGGAGTATCATCATTGTGTTCAGAAAATTTCAGGTTACAACTTTATCAACACAGATTTTAAAAAAAACATGATGGTACTAAAGTGGGTTATCTTCAAATCATATCCTAATTAGTAACTTTTGAACTACAGAAATTTATGATATATAATTTTTCTGAAAAAGGAACAGCAGGTCCATAAAACCGGCAAGGTTGTTGGTTCTTAGGCTTCAACTTCAACCAGTGCATTTTTGTTCAGCAGTGAATTTGATATGTATTCAAAAAACGATATCTCCTGAAGTAATTAAGTTAAAGCAAAAACAGTTGCCCCAAAATATTCAGAGTTGGGGAAATTCTGTAGGGTGAAACAGAGCTCCAACAAACTTTGAGGTTGTTCAGGGGTACTGTCTGAGTGTTTTGGTATAACAGACACACTGTCTCTAGCAGCCTGTTACACAGTATTAATGTAATTATAATTTATCCAGTTTCTTACCCATATAACCTTTGTTTCAGTAAAGAGATCTTCACTACAAGGAAAAAGTCCATAATACATAAGCATCCAAATGTGCAACATACAAATAAAACAAAGATTAATGCTGAAACCTGAAGACAAAACAGTGGTATAACAGCCATTGCTGCAGAAACGTCTTGCCATATTTTCTTCATGCCACTCTCCTGCATTTGTTGGAAGCATATACAAGTTGTAAGTTGGTCAACTCTTCATCAGCAGATGTATTGGTACTTCTGTGTGTGTGTCACTGTTCACGTATGTCTAATATTGCTACAAAAATAAATTTGAGACAGAACAGTGCAGCACTGAATGTGAGCCTGAGAATGAAGAGTGAGGTGGGCATTACATTGCCACCAGAAAGTACTGTTAATGGATGAAACAAATTCATTGCCAAACAAAGCACTCAGTGCACATCTTCGATATTGGCAACATTGTGGTGATACTTTTAGTGCAATACAAATACTGTGCTAATTTGCTGAGGAAGCAACAGTGTCATTTTTCATGCTGTCAATGGGTGCCCAAAGGACTCTGAATAGTGTATTGAGTATAACCGGACATCTGAATTTTGAAATTTGCAGTAATTCCTTGATAAATAAACCAGTGTGTCATGCAGTGTAAATTCAATACCAAAAAATTTTCCATTGTTTGTAAAATATCACCGTCATCTGTATTGCATCATATGGTATACTGAAGATATGAGATACATTAAAGTGTGATATAAATACTACTTTCCACATCAACCATTTCCTAAATGCAATTATGTGGCTTATGAAAATGTGTAAAGTTTGAAACTAGTCAGGCAGTAAATAAACAGCAGCTTTGATATTAAACATTTTAAAATCTTTGTTTTTCAATTTTTGAAAAGTTTGACATTAGACAATCAAATTGTCTGCAGAAGTTAATGAGACTTCCCGTGTTCTTGTCTGTGCATCTGTGTGTGGCAAAATGTCCTCCTATCGCCTTTTTCTCTTCTATAATGATTTGTGCATTGAAGTCACCTATGAGTACTTTCATGTGGTGCTTTGGGTCTTTTGGGGCTTCATTGTTAGACTTTCCTATACGTTTGGTTGTCATTGTTGGTAGACGGGTGTGCATTTATGATTGCATAGCCATTATTTGCTGATTTAAATGAGAGTAATTACATTTGTTTCCATGTGGTGTGTAAAATTTGTTACCAGTTCTGTTACACTCCTTCTGCCACCAAAGCTGTCCAGAGCCTTGTGACAGTTTGTTCTTTATGGTGAGTTTCCTGTTATAAACACTATAGGTCTCAGATAGGTAACTTGGATCTAAATTATTTATGTGAAGAACTGAATTTTGAAGCTTCTGGTATAGTCATAAGTGGTATGAAGCTAATAGTAGTAACATTTTACAGGTCTCCCAATGGCATTAGTAGTGTCTCCTTAGAAAAATTGGACATCATTTTATGTGCACTCACTGAGAAGCAATTTACCAACTATGACATTATAATAGGTGGTGATCTTAATTCTGGTTTTGACATATCAACTGACAAGTGCAGTGTTAGTGAATTGAGAAACCAACTATGACAGTTTAATCTACAGTGTGTTAACTATACACCTACTAAGGAACTAGCATGTTTAGACAATATATTTGTTAATTTTAAATGCGCCCAAGGCCAGTGTGGTGTAACAATGTCTCTCTTTCCTGACCACAAATCAGTGTCCCTAATATATGCCAACAGGACCAGCCTGGTCAATCCTAGTGGTGACCTGGTAAATTCGAAAATGATCACTATGCCAATGACAATGGAAAAATTGACAAGTTCAGGAAAACCCTTGCAGATACAAATCAGTTCTGCCAGGGAAATGATGGTAATCTTTGTCTATCAAATAATGAGGCAGTATAATAGAGGGAAACATTCCACGTGGGAAAAATTATATACAAAAACAAAGATAAGGTGACTTACCGAACGAAAGCGCTGGCAGGTCGATAGACACACAAAATAACACAAACATACACACAAAATTCAAGCTTTCGCAACAAACTGTTGCCTCATCAGGAAAGAGGGAAGGAGAGGGAAAGACGAAAGGATGTGGGTTTTAAGGGAGAGGGTAAGGAGTCATTCCAATCCTGGGAGCGGAAAGACTTACCTTAGGGGGAAAAAAGGACGGGTATACACTCGCACACACACACACACACACACACACACACACACACACACACACACACATATCCATCCACACATATACAGACACAAGCAGACATATTTAAAGACCAATGAGGCAGATAAGATAAATTTTGAATGTTTCTTTAACTTATTTCTGCAAATATTTAATGATGGTATTTCTATTAGGAAATGTGAAGTAACAGACAGAGGTTGTAAAAAGGTACCAAAAATGAAAAATCTTGGTGCACTAAAATGCTGTGTGGTATGAAAAATCATGTAATGATGCTATTAGATATATACAATAATAATAAATCTCTGTATGTAAGATGGAGAAATGATTATAAAAAAAAAGCAGTTATTGAAGCAAAAAAGTACCTTGAGACTTCTAATAATAAATGCTGAGCTGCTTGGAATCTGATGAACAGTGGTGCCAAAGAATCACATAAGATCAAAATCAGTATCTCTCCACAAGAGTTTAATGATTATTTTATTAAATCTATTGAAGTAAGCAATGACATCGGTTAACTTGATAACAGTCCATCAAAACCCTCAAAAACAAATTATCATGGGATGCCCTACAATAATATTCTCACTTTCTCAATTTTCGGTCATCAGTTGGTGCTGATATTTATTACATGTCTTGCAATTTGCTGAAAATTCATTGACTCCGTTGTTTATCCATTGACTCACTGCATAAATAAATGTTAATCAGAGGGATACTTTCCAGAGGAGCTGAAATAATTTAGGGTGGTTCCTGTGTACAAAAAGCATGACAGACACAATCCTGCAAGTTTCGGACCAATATCAGAATTTCCAATTGTGCCCAAAATAATAGAATAAAACATTTATTGCTCATTTTGAAAAACTTGGAATATTTAATGTAGCAAAATATGGATTTATAAAAAAATCATCAACAGTAGATGCAACAGACAAAATAATTAAATATGTTCTTCAAGGTTTTGAGGAGAAGGGATTTGCTCAGGCCACTTTCTGTGACCTGAGTAAAGCATTTCACTGTGTAGGACATGACACACTTCTACAGAAACTCCATTTTTATGGCATCAGGGAGAACAGCCTAAAACTGCTAAAGTCTTATCTTGAAAATCATAGACAAGTAGTATGTATTAGCACAGAAAAGTCTATCAAGAAACAAACTAAGGTGGGAGTTCCGCAGGGATCTATATTGTGAAAATCTTTGTTTTTGGTAATGATCAATGACCTACCCTCCTTTGTAAGTCCCAGAACAGTGCTATTTGCAGATGACACTACTTTCCTAAACTACAACAATGATCTAAATTAGTTAAAAGATTCTGCTGACAATATACTTGCCCAAACATCATAATGGTTCAGCTCAAATGGGTTTGTCCTGAATGAGAACAAAACCAAAAACTGGTATTTAGTCTAAAGGACAAAATTCATTTAGTGATCCTTGTTACATAAAGTTCTTGGGGGTATACCTAGGTGACATATTGTCCTGGAAGCAACACACAAAATACATTAGTGTTAAATTAACCACAGTAATTTACTTATTAAGATGTCTTATGAAATGTGTACCAGAAGCTTATGGTAAAAAATCTTATTTTACACTTTTTCAAAGTACCATGTCTTATGGACTTATTCCCTGGGGAAACTCGAGCCATGTTCAAAACACATTACTTCTGCTGAAGAAAGCAATCAGAGTCATTACATGTTCTCAGCATAAAGCACATTGTAAGCCTTTGTTCTCTGAAGGTAAAATATTAACTGTAATAAACCTGTATATATATCAAGTGTTAACGTACATGAAAAATAATCGACATGAAGTAAAATGTAGAAATAATATTTATGGTCACAACACAAGAAATAACAATGCCGTACATTTGTCATACAATAGATTATCAAAGTCAATCAATAGCTTTGAGATAGTAGGCCACAAACTACTTAATGACCTTTCGCAGAGGGTACAAGACCTTTCAGAGTGTGAATTGAGGAAAACATTAAATAAATGGCTTGTTGCCATCCCCTTCTATGAGTTAAAGAATTTTGTTGACTGCAACGTGGAATTGCAAGCTAACAACTGACATGGCCAAACAGTTCCATTTGCTAATGTGATGATTACGTTATATGTATAAAAAATTGTCTATTGCAGTAAAGGCCTGATGACAGTAAAATTATTCTTATAATCCAAGTGAGTTCTCATGTCTTTGACTGGTTTCCTGAAGTGCTAGTGTGTGTATGTTGCCTCTGTTTAATATCTGTCTATTGTTTATGTTTCCCAGTCTTTGTTTCAGTGTTGTCCGATCTGGCAAGCAGATATTTCTTCGAAGGCCTTACTGGAGAAGTTCTAGGAAGTCTCTATTCTTCTTGACATGATGTTCTAGGCTCTGCACAATCAGGGGGTCAAATTGCATCACTGTTTCCCATGATGGATTGTTTGCCTCCTGGAGTACTTCTCCTTTTGGTGTTCACAATCACTTTTGTCAAAAGTAACTTATCAAAGGGTGTTAATGCCTTTGTGAGATGATACATCTGTGATTGAATCACCAAATGGGTTTTAACAGGTGACACAGTATGGGAACAGATGCCTTCTATAGGCAAACACTTTGACAGCACATGACTGGAATTCATTACTGCTGCCATGTCCGGCAGTAGGATACCCTCATTGCTGAAGACTGGCAAGTTCTTGTGGAAGCCGATGTTACAGAGTTCAGATAGAGAGGCAGAACTGTGAAGGATGTGCAGTGCTGTCTGTACACTTCTCCCAGTCTTTGAGAAATTTACATTCCCCCTCACTCATTCTGCTGTCAGAAAATGGACTATATGTCTATGTTTTTCTTTTGAAGCTTCCATTTTAGTTTCTACAGTGCAGTGGACAGTCAGGCCACATGTGTTGACACTGGGTTTACACCCATGCAATTGAAATGGAGAGTTGGGAAGTGCAGTGCTCTAATAATGTCTGCCACACCTTCTGTGGGCGGTGGCACTACTATCCTTCCAGCAGTTTTCATTTTACACCCTCTATCTCATTTGTTTTTGAATGCACCTTATATGTGTCCACTGCCCTTCACTTTTTCTCTCTCCACCTTAACGCATCTTGCACCAGTTTCCTTCCAATGAACTGCATGTTGCAGTATCATTGAAGTGATCAACACAGGTCTCCCACTAAGCTACTACTGCAGTGGACTCTATGTCATCCCTCGATCGATTTGACGTCTCTGTGATGGCCCTCATCTTCTTCTTCACTGGCATCACTCTAATTTTCAGAGGCAAAAAGTCAATGAGACCATTCCAAAAGTGAAACTTGTGGGCTGATTTAATGGCCACAGTTTTTGAGTCTGCCAAGTATGTTGGCTATGACAGAAAATAATATTTAGTGATTTCCATTATCTAATGACTGGCTAACATCTGCCTTCAATGATACCTGAACCTGCATTTAAAATAGTCAGCTTTCTACTTTTTAAAAACCAGATCAAACCTTTTTTTTTCATGTGTCAGTGACACACAGTCCACCACTGTCAACTCTTTTGTTAGTGCCACACTTGGGTGCCAAATGGCAACAGGGACAAATATACAATTTATTGTGGCAAAAGGGACAGGGAAACGACTGTTACACAGACCAGAAGTGAAAAGCACAGGGTTTGTGCTCTGAGCGACACACAGGAAACCACTGTTTTGCACTAAATGCAGGAAACTGTGCTTTCTTTGAATGCACAGGATGATATAGATGCCATCTTTTAAATTGGGTGCGGACTTGCAGGGTGGGAAGCATTTGAAAGCATGAGCTATTGCTGAATGTTGACTACACAGAGACTAAATGTTCAAACAACACAAGACACACACAGACTGGTTAACATAAATCAACTGAAGATTTGAGATAGAACCTAGACTGTTCTGATGATCACCCATTTGTTAGGCGAAGAGATAGTGAGCTGCCTTTTTGAGCACAAAATGGTAGAATGCATATTACTGGTTAACCACCTGAGGAAAAACTTGGGGAAAGGGACCAGCATTTTTAAGAAATATTTTTACAGGTCAGTGCTCCAGATATCCCTAGCCCAGCCACTCCAAACAGAGGAAGAAAGATGGAACACAGAAATCAGTTTTCCTTTCATTAACCATTCAATCCAAAATTACTCGATCAGGAGCATCCACCACTGTCTGTGATTCAGACTTTGCCACTTGGAAGGATCATCGGTGTGCTGCCAGTGACCAATTCTGCAGTCATTTCAGATTCCACCTATAAACACTACGTGAGATTGATCTGCTGCCTTGAGGCTATGTTAAGGACAGCAAAATCATTCTTATGGAATTTCAGTAACTTTGAGCTTTTCTTTGAAGACTTGCATTCAGAATCAAATGACCAGTTTACTTTCAACTCTGACCACAGGTTTAATATGTTCCCTCCATTAGGACTGTGTCTTTTTTGCTAATATCATGATAATCATGATATCACTTAGTGATAACAACTGTTCCATTTACACAACTATTTAAATTACAGCTTACAATGGACCATTTTCTTTTCGGAAGTATTTAGTGGCTGTGAATCCTCAAGGAAAAAAATTTTATTTGAATATTTTTGAAAGAAAATAATTTACTCATCATATTTGACTCAATACTCACTAACGAGTAGGTCTATAGGTTGTATTAATCATTAATAGCAGACTGCCTCATTAAATTTAATAAGTTTAAAGTAATCAAGTATTTGGTTAACCTCTAAACAGAATTTCTTGTGACAGAAAATGAATACAAATTAGGGTTATTGTACTCTTTACACATTGACCCAAAACCACTCATTTGCGTCTGGAAAGAAGCCAATCTAGGGGTAGTGCAAAGAAACAACCCGACATGAAAAATAAGAGCCTCCTTAAATACTGTATTTTATTTTAGAAAGAAACATAAAATTTAAAACTTTATGTCAACTTCCTTACAATTAAAAGAAGAAAGAGTAAAATTTCTCGTAGAAGCTAATCATTAAATCATGCAGATTTAAGCTAAAAAAATCTGTACCAAAGAAAGCAAGCTGCCTTGTGTTAAGAATGTTTTATATATGTCTACATTAGATCTATACACTGAAAACTACCATGAATCATGTGGAAGAGGATAGATCCCCACTGTACAAATTACTAAGGTTTCTTCACATTCCATTTATGTATGGAGCGTGGGAAGAAAGATTGTTTGGATGCATCTGTGTGTGCTGTAATTATTCTAAACCTATCCCTACATAAGTGATATGTTGGGGGTGGGTGTATATTCCTAGAGTCATCATCTAAAGCCCATTCTTCAAAATTTCTCAGTAGACTTCCTTGGGATAGTTTATCTTTATCTTCAAGAGTCTGACAGTTCAGTTTCTTAACATATCAGTGACACTCTCCCATTGCTCAAACAAACCTTTGACCATTTAGGCTGCCCCTCTGTTTATGTTTAATATTGCCTATTAGACCTATTTGATGTGTGTCCCACACAGTTAAGCAGTATTCTAGGATGGGTCACATGATTTTTGTACACAATTTCCAAAGAATGATTGCATTTACCCAACACCCTACCAGTAAAGTGAAGTCTACCACCTGCTTCACTGATGACTGAACCTATCATATAACTACAAAGTGTTACCTGTAAGTATTTGTAAGAGTTGTGTTGTGGGAAACTCGTATTTTTAAAGTAAAGGTAAGTAAAATGGGCATTGTGATCTGAGAAAGTAAATAAACGCTCTCCAAAATGACAACTTACAAATTCAATTGCTACTGAATAAAACAAAAATCACAATTTAATAATGAAAACAATCAATTATTGACTATTGATGTTTGGAGGGGGGGGGGCATCTGAAACCTCCCAGACTTGGAGGGAAGAGCGGATTTTGGACAAAAATGTTAAAAATGTGGATATAGGGGAGAAAAGTTGGACCCTCCAGAACTTCTGGGCTGCTGAGGCATGGTAGGGACGCTGGAGGCAGTGCTATTTTTACATCACAACCTACAGCTGACCACGTTTTCTTGTATACAAATTGAATCCCTTAAGACATAGTCTCATTTTAGTGCAGAAAATTAAGGTGACAGAGCAAGGTGCAGGAACCAGAAATGAGATCATAGTTTCTACAAAGCCACACTTGTAATACCAGTATCATGACCTAATATAAGAAAACAAACACAAAACAGTTCTAAAAGTCAAATATGGTGCTTCGGCCTGTGGAGTGGCACATGATTATGCTTAGATATTGTAGTGGTACAGAAGGTAGACATAGAATGAACTGCAGTATGTTCTTGTAGTTGTAATTGAACTTCATCACAGAACATAAACTTTCTCAATAGACAAGTGGCTTTTCCTCCTCAATCTTGCAGTATAGATATCCTCAGAATACAAAAACGTGCTGCATGAGGTCTTTCTTCGAGAAGCAAGTGTGTAGTTAATTCAAAAACTAATAATACTAGGGTATAGCATGCAGCGTAAATAAGGGTCTCTTAACAAAATATTTTCATTCAAAACACGCATGCCTCTAAATGTCATGGAATTTTGTGCTGTTGTGACAGAAACCAATGATTTAGCTAGATTCATTCAGCGTGAATAGCACAGACAACTTCTTCCAAACCTTTTCCATAGCAAGTTAAGCATCCAAAATATGCATAAAATTATCAGCATTGGAATAGTACTGAATTTTTCTTTCTTTCAAATTTCAAATAAATTTGTGTTTAGAACCTGTATTAGAAGTACACTGACACATAATTCACTGAATTGTGGAATTTCATACTTGTCCCAATCTCATGTATTAATGGCTGCCCCTTCTTCCTCAGAAGTTCTCTTTGTCAAATAACTGATAACTGGTCCCTTCTATGAACCTGGGGATCCTTCTCAATTGTTGACTGAGGAAAAACTGTCTTCTTCCATTGTAAATATCTTCAAAGCAATGACACATGGAATGTCATCAAGGTTTTGGAAAAAATGTCTTTCTTTTCACTTCGGAGGTTATGATGATCTCTCAGCATATTTATTTAGTTGTGGCAATTGCTGATACAAAGCTTTTAATTTAATTTGCAGTTTCTTAGCACTTGTGTCAGAAGTTGTGATTTTTTCCAAATCTTCACTTAACAGACTTAGTTTACTTCTAGTTATTTCATGTTGTATTGTCCACACAAATGTATACTACATTCTGTTATTGAACTGAAGGCAAATACACTGTATTGGCTTCTGTCACAAGCTTCCCTCAAAAGTGATTGACAACAGGGGAGGTCTGCACTGCATCTTAAACAGGTTGTGGCACCCGTACTTCTGATCAAACTCTTCTAGCTGCTTTGTACCTGGCTTGCAGTCACAGGCCCATTGTGTCACTTGACTAACATGATGCTATGTGAGAAGGAATTCAGCTAAGTATACAGACAGTCTACATTAGATGACAAATTAATTTGTCATGTGGAAGTAGTATATTTGCATATTTGATGTTTTATCTGGACATTGGCCAAATATTCATTTAGCATACATAGTAAGGTGGAAAAGGAGCAGTGAAAGAGTATAAAGGATTGGTTCTCAAAAAGAAACAATGACCATTGAGCTAGTTTCCAAAGATGAAAGTGTTTGACTTTCCCTAATCACAATGCCATTGTTTGAGAGTTTTAAATATTTCTAGAGATCTGATCAGTAAAGAAAATAGTCAAAGAATTTGCCAGAAATCATGACCATGTTAATGGGTTCTGGATGACAATCATGAAAGAGAAACATAAAATTTGAAGAGATTTGTCAAGCTCACATGCATTTTCTTGATGTGTGGGCCAATGCTTGGCCTGTCTTGGCTTCACTGTCTTTGTCAGATGTGCTGAGTGTGGCATGACATTTCAAAATTGTAGTTGATGATGAAAGATTACAGTGAGTGACAGATGAAATTTATTGATCTGTACATTGAGAAGCACTTTGTGTTTAATTATGTATTAAATGATATTGGTAAAAAATGATTATATTCAAAATAATTGCTACTTTTGAGATTGACAAATTTAACATTTCTTCTCATACTGATGTTTTACAAATATTGGCATTCTCTATACAAATATATTTGATTGTAGTTAGCTCATGAGACAAAATTCACACCCTGTAACATGGGGACAGGTTGCAGACCTTACTTCCTACGAGTGATCTCCTCTGACACTTCAGAAACTCTTTAGACGAAGTTACACTAAGCTAAACAGAGGTAGCACTCCTCATTGTTGTGAAGTGTTCAAGAGGTACCATTACAGCTAGTCCCAGGTAACACTTCCATAGAAATCAATAATCAGGGTACATATGCATTTTAAAAAGAAAAAAAATTTACATAATTTTAAGCATGTACAAAATTGTACCCCAGACCATAACCACAGGCATAGCTGCACTGTGTCAAGCATGCAAACAGGATGGCTGCAGGTCCTCACCTGGCCTTCTACAAACCAGTGCACAGTCAGCATTGACACTGAGGAAGGACCAGTTATCATCATAGAACATAAGACCTCCACCCTGCCCCCCCAATTGTGACAGTTTGCCTTCTTTATTTCTTAGTTTGTTGTCATCGGTGTCGACGTACTGCATTGTGGTACTGGCTGAAAAATGATCTGTGGAAGTACAATAATATCTATTTTAACTAAAGTAGCTGACAGGTGCACAGTTGTCTTTCAAAGTAGTTTACTTTCACTCTTCACAACCACCAAATAGTACACAGTTATATATCCCCCCAGGGGGTCCACAACTCTTTTGTGGATACATGCGTAGCAAGCACGGGACCCCGAGCTAATGTGGCCTTCCTTCATTTGAGGGCTGCATACCTTCCCTTTCCGCATCCTTCCCCATCCCCCATCTTCGACCCCCCCCCCCCCCCCCATCGCCTCTGGCTCTTTCCTTCCCTTTCTCCCCCTCTGGGAGTATGATTTGTGCCTACGTCCGGAGATGGACGCTCAAAACTGTAACAAATTCTTTGCTTTCTCTGCTTGCATGTCTTTGTCCTTCCTCTGTCCTTCTCTTTTCCTTACCTCTTCTCTTTGCCCTTTTCTCTGCTGCGGCATTTGAGACCTCTCTTCTTTCCTTTCCCTTTCTCTTTTTCCCTCCCTGTGCGTGTCTGAAGGCCGACCCACGCATTTCTATGCGTAGCCGGCGACGGGGTGATGCGTAATTTCCCGCCCTGGGTAGACAGGTAGGACACGTACGTACCCCCTGGGAGGGGTGATTACCCGAGCTGATACCTTCCGGAAGTGCCGATTGGTCCCTCCACCAGTTTGTCGGGAGGTGTGACCTGAGGTGTGAACAATCACCTAAGGCAGGAGTGCCCTTAGAGTGGGCCCTCACAATGAAGGAGCGCACCATCGGAGACGCTGGTAATCATGGGGGATACTTTTGCAATGGTTTCATCATCTTCTACTATGTCAGCTCACAAGCGTAAGTTCAATGAGTCTCAGCCACAGACAGTCCTTCCATCGTTGCCACAGTTCCTTGTTGTTTCTCGGTCTGACGCAGGTCGTGGCTTCTCCACGGCCAACCCTTTCATTATTCAGAAAGGTGTCGATGCAATTGCAGGTCCTGTAACGTCTTGTTCCAGATTATGAAATGGCACCTTGTTAGAAACAGTCAGTGCCCTCCAGGCACAAAAATTGTTGCGTACATCGCTGCTACACACCTTCCGTGTCCGGGTGGAACCGCACCGTACTTTAAATTCATCACGTGGGGTCGTTTATACTCGATCCCTCGACGGATTGTCCGACGAGGAAAATCAACACTCCCTGTCTGACCAGGGCATAATTGCAGTTCATAGAGTCATGAAAAGGGCTGACACGAACATCATTCCAACCCGTACTGTCTTCTTGACATTTGGCAAAGTTAAACTCCCATCGAAAATCAAAGCAGGCAATGAGATAATTTCCATTCACCCTTACATCCCAAACACTACGCGTTGCTATCGGTGTCAGCGGTTCAATCACACCAGCCAGTCCTGTTCCAATATGGCCAAATGTGTTACGTATGGCAAGGATGCCCATGAGGGTGCTTGTCCACCTCCATCCCAACGTCGCATCAGCTGTATGGGTGACCACGCTGCTTCCTCTCCAGATTACCCATTTTTAAAGACGAAAAGCTCATTGAGGAAATGAGAGTGAAGGAAAAGGTGTCGACCTTTGCTGCTCGAAAATTATTCGCCAGTCGACAGCCCATCGTGCCTCAGACAGGAAAATACAACACTGTCCTTGCCTCTCCTTGGCCAACAAAGGAGGCGGCCACGCAGACTTGTGATCTTACCTTTAGTGCCACGGTAGTCAGATCGGCCAGCGCAAAGATCGCCCATTCAACCTCCCCACTTTCGCCTGCCCACTCTATGACTCACCCTTCATCGGGTTCTGCTTAATCTCAAACCCAAAAGTCAGACACCAAGACTTCGAAAAAAGAGCATACTCATGAAGATGTTTTACATACCCCAACTTCACAACTATCGGTTCCTCCTTCACCTAAACATCGTGTTTCAAAGAAGGCTAGTAAGAAACCCAGTTCATCTCCTACTCCGCCAAGGTGTGACTCATCTACAGCACCGAGCGAGGTGGCGCAGTGGTTAGCACACTGGACTCGCATTCGGGAGGACGACGGTTCAATCCCGTCTCCGGCCATCCTGATTTAGGTTTTCCGTGATTTCCCTAAATCGTTTCAGGCGAATGCCGAGATGGTTCCTTTGAAAGGGCACGGCCGATTTCCTTCCCAATCCTTCCCTAACCCAAGCTTGCGCTCCGTCTCTAATGACCTCGTTGTCGACGGTACGTTAAACACTAACCACAACCACCACCACCATCTACAGCACCACCTGATGGTAATCGCCCTCGGCCGTCTTCTGTGTCGCCGAGGCGCACTGCTGGTGGCCGATCAACCGACCAATCAGTGGTGGTAGGAGCTGCTCCTGAACAACCTATGGCTCAGGATCGTCTGCCTTCAGCTGACTGCCATTCCATGCTGTCGGTCAGAAGCTCTGAGCAGTCGCTGAGTTGACGGCAACCTCAGACACATTCCTACATTCTCTGTTCACCCTATGTCCATTATCTACTGGAATATCCGCGGCCTTCGAGAAAATCGGGATGAATTGTCGACCCTCTTGCGATCCTACTCTCCGGTCATCTTCTGTCTTCAGGAAACAAAGATGTGTCCCCATGACCACTTTCTTCTCCCCCATTTACAGTCTGTCTGATTTGATATCCCCTCTGTTGAAGGCACTCCAGCACATGGAGGACTCATGATTCTTCTCCATGATACTCTCCATTATCACACAATCCCCTTAAACACTTCCTTCCAAGCTGTTGCTGTCCGTCTTTCCCTTTCTGGATGTATCTTTCCTCTTTGTACTGTATACATTCCATCGTCCACACCAATGGCACGAGCTGATCTTCTTCATCTACTTGGTCAGCTTCCACCCCCCCTCCCCCCACCCCCCCTATTTGCTGGTTCGGGACTTCAATGCCCACCACCCGCTTTGGGGATCTCCACATCCTTGTCCACGTGGCTCACTATTGCTAGACGTCTTCCACCAAGCGGATCTAGTTTGCCTCAACACTGGGGTCCCTACATTTTTGTCTGCCTCCACGACAAATTTCTCTCATTTGGACCTTTCGGTCGGTACTGGTCCGCTGGCTCAGCGCTTCGAATGGTTCGCCACTGATGATACACACTCGAGTGACCACTTTCCATGTGTCCTTAGACTGCAGCCTCAACTGCCATATATGCATCTGCAACGCTGGAAGTTTGCCCAAGCCGACAGGATACTTTATTTGTTTCTAGCGACATTCGATGACCGTCACTTTCCTAGCGTCGACGATGAGGTCACACACATTACAGACGTTATTCTTACAGCTGCGGAACGTTCAATACCACGCACCTCCGCATTACCCCAGCGCCCCCCAGTTCCTTGGTGGAACGAGACATGCCGTGACGCAACATGTGAGCGACGACGTGCTCTTCGCGTTTTCCGCTGCCATCCTACTTTGGCCAAATGTATCCGTTATAAGCAGTTCCGTGCGCGATGCCATCGCATCATCCGCGATAGCAAGAAGGCAAGCTGGAAATTCTTTACTAGCACATTTAAGAACTTCACTCCCTCCTCGGAAGTTTGGAGTCGGATTCGACGGTTATCTGGCACGCCTAGTTTCACCTCGGTCTCTGGGCTCACTGTCGCGCATGATACATTAGTGGACCCCGTCGCAATTTCTAGCTTATTGGGTCAACACTTTGATGAGATTTCGAGCTCTTCAAATTACCCGCCAGCGTTTCTCCCGAAGAAACGTGCAGCGGAAGTGGAACTTCTTGCTTTCTCCTCTCAAATCGCGAAAGCTATAATACTGCTTTCTCCATGCGGGAACTCCAACATGCACTCTCTTCTTCTCGCTCCTCCGCCCCA
This sequence comes from Schistocerca serialis cubense, assembly GCF_023864345.2. Classification (NCBI taxonomy): domain Eukaryota; kingdom Metazoa; phylum Arthropoda; class Insecta; order Orthoptera; family Acrididae; genus Schistocerca; species Schistocerca serialis. Next base: position 12,762,978 of record NW_026047583.1, read on the forward strand.
GGACCGGATGGTATCCACATCCAAATGTTGCTGCATTTATCAACCCTTAGTCTGCGTTACCTCCTTCGCCTCTATAATCGAATTTGGGCCGACAGTACTTTTCCTACACGATGGCGGGAAGCTATCGTCGTTCCTGTTCCGAAACCTGGAAAGGACAAACATCTCCCCTCCAGCTATCGCCCCATTTCTCTCACGAGTAGTGTATGTAAGGTTTTGGAGCGTATGGTGAATTGCTGTTTAGCTTGGTGGCTGGAGTCCCGCAGTCTTTTAACACCCAATGCGGTATCCGAAAGCATCGTTCTGCAGTTGACCATCTTGTTGCTCTCTCCACTTATATCCTGAACAATTTTCTCCAGACACGCCAATCAGTAGCAATATTTTTTGATCTGGAGAGAGCATACGATACCTATTGGAGGACAGGCATCCTCCGCACACTGTACTCTTGGGGCTTTCAAGGTCGGCTGCCCCTTTTTCTTCACGAATTTATGGCAGAGCGCACATTTAGAAAGCGGGTGAACACTACTCTCTCCCGTACTTTCTCCCAAGAAAACGGGGTACCCCAGGGCTCTGTGCTGAGAGTTGTACTGTTTGCCATTGCCATCAATCCAAGTATGGATTGTCTCCCTCCTGATGTCTCGGGCTCCCTCTTTGTGTAAGATTTTGCAATCTACTACAGCTCTCAACGGACCAGCCTTCTTGAAAGACGTCTTCAAGGATGTCTCGATCGCCTCCACTCTTGGAGCATCGAAACCGGCTTCCATTTTTCTCCTAGTAAGACCGTTTGTGTTAATTTTTGGCGACGTAAGGAGGTTCTTCCACCCTATTTACATCTAGGACCTATCAACCTTCCCTTTTCGGACGTCGCTAAATTCTTAGGTCTTATGTTTTACAGAAAACTGTGCTGCTCCTCCCACGTTTCCTATCTTTCGGCTCGCTGTCTGTGATCCCTCAACACCCTCCATGTCCTGAATAGTACCTCCTGGGGAGCGGACCAAGTGGTCTTTCTCCGCCTCTATCGCGCCTTAGTGCGCTCGAAATTGGACTATGGAAGCATAGTCTACTCCTCTGCTCGGCCGTCTATTCTTCGTCGTCTCGACTCTATCCACCACCGTGTATTATGTTTAGTGTCTGGCGCTTTTTACACCAGCCCTGTGGAAAGCCATTATGCTGAGACTGCTGAGCCTCCGTTGTCCAATCGGCGAGCAGTCCTTCTGAGTTGGTATGCTAGCCATCTGTCTTCCATGCCTGCTAATACAGCACAAGACATTTTTTTCGACGCCTCCTTGGATGTAGGGTATGCAGGCCGGCCCTCCTCCCTACTACCACCGGGAGTCCGCTTCCGTCAACTGCTCCATTCTTTTTCCTTCCGCTTTCCTAAAACCTTCTTGACAACTTGGGGTACAGCACCGCCTTGGCTTTGTCCTTGGATCTGCCTGCTCCGTGACCTTTGTCAATTTCCCAAGGATGGTACCCCTTCACTTGTTTATCGTCGGGCATTTGCTGCTCTATGTGCACAAATGAAGGAAGCCACATTTATTTACACTGTTGGCTCGAAAGCATCGTTAGGTGTAGGGAGTGCCTATATTGTTGGGGACACCCCAAATCGATTTCGGCTTCCTGACCGGAGTTCAGTGTATACTGCGGAGTTTTACTCTGTTCTCCAGGCTGTCCAATACATTCGCCGCCATCAGCGGATACAGTATGTTATCTGTTCAGATTCTCTCCGGTCTCTACTCAGTTTCCAAGCTCTTTACCCTGTCCACCCTCTGGTCCACCGGATTCAGGACTATCTGCGCTTGCTCCACCTGGGGGGCGTCTCGGTGGCGTTCCTCTGGCTCCCAGGACACGTTGGTATCTGTGGAAATGAGGCGGCCGATATAGCGGCCAAGGCTGCAGTCTCTCTGCTTTGGACAGCTATTCAGTCGATTCCCTTCGCTGATCTACGGAGCGTTTTATGTCGCTGTGTTGTTCTTTTATGGTATGCACATAGGTCGACACTTCCCCATAATAAATTGCGGGACGTGGAAGCTCTTCCCTGTGCATGGACCTCTTCCTTCCGAACCAATCGTCGGGAGGAGGTAATTTAAACTAGACTTCGGATAGGGCACTGTCTTTTTAGCCTTCGACATCTTTTAAGCGGCGATCCTCCCCCACTCTGTCACCACTGCTCTCAGCTGTGGACGGTAAGACACCTTTTAATTGAGTGCCCCTATTTTACTCAGTTACGCGCCCGTCTACAGCTGTCGCCTGATATATCGTCCATTTTAGCAGATGACACACACTCGGCCGATCGCGTTCTCTAGTTTATTAGTGCCAGTGATATGATTTCAGTCATTTGAAGCTTTTTTTTGGGGGACAACCAACCCCTTTCTGTAGCGGACTTATAAGCTTTCCTTCTTCTTTCAGTTTCTCCAAGTTTTTGAGTTTCGTTCCCATTGCTGCTGGTTTCCATTTTCGTTTTTTACTGTTTCCTAAGTCACGGACCGGGCACTAATGACCATAGCAGTTTTGCGCCCTAAAACCAAAAACAAAAAAACAGTTATATATGGCCAGAGCACTATTGTTTTAACTTCATAAGCCTCATTAATAATTTGCAGGAAAACCTCCACATACTGCTACAACAGTCTTCTCTTGAACTTCTATGAGCAGTAAAAACTTAACCACAAAGCTCACAGTTCTTGAAGAGTAGAGAGGTACGTATGGAGCAGACACTGTCATTGTTTTAACACACAACATAATTGTCTTACACTTATTTCACGGATGCGTTGTTGTTGTTCTAACCGACACAGGTTTCTCTTCTGAAACTCAGCTGTGGACTGACTGTCTCAGGCCAAAAAATTGGCCCCTTCTATATCTTCACAATAATAGGTACTGAAACTACACATTGTTTGACGTTAAATTTACAGAAATTACAACTGAAACATAACTCATTAAATTAAATGAATATATCGAAAAATTGGTTCTTTTTAACAGTTTTGTCTACTACAAGAGCTATGCCAAATTAATTGTTTAAATCATGAAATTATCAAATATAGTTATGCAAACAACGATTTTGACAAAGCTTTTAAGTACTTTGCAATTAATTGAGGGCTGGCTTTGCTAACATGTTTTAAAATCCATCCAATAGAGTCTTTAAGTGTACTATTTTTTGTTCCTCCAAATGTTCATAATTAGTACTGAATTGATATTTCTTTATAATTAAATGTTTCCCTCTTTTTATTATCTACAATAATGATAGAAGCAGATGAAGTGAATTAAAATTTGTGCTGTGGCCACGACTCGAACCTGGATCTTATTGCCTACTAGGCAGAAATGCTACCCATTACACTACCACAGCACAATGGTTAACATTGCTGCACAAACTACCTAAGCTGAGTGCCCTCCCCAATGATGTGCTTATCACTGAAAACTTAATTCTAAACAGCCCGTGCTTGTGTAACCTTAGACACTTCAGCTTCTGGGTCATGTACAAAAGTCCTTTTGTACTACCATATGCTCATTCTGGAAACTTAATTCTAAACAGTGCATGTTTACATAGTCTGAGACACCTCAACTTCTGGGACGTGTACAAAAATCCTTCTGTATGTTTTCTGTGTAGACTGCTGAGGTAAACACAAATATTACAGTCGTTTTTGCTTTGGAAGGAGAACAGCTCTTGAAATATTTAATTTATATTTTGTTCTGGTCTGTGTAGTCTTTGTATAGCTGTGATCATTCCTTCATAATTCCACTTCAATGCCACACCACAGACAGCTGACACTGACAGCTTTAGAAAAGTCGAAATGTGCCCAACGTATTTGCTGCTTGTGTCACATTGACTGAATAGTCCATGCTCAATGTCACAGAGCTCACCGATCAATGCGTTCTACTGTTGCTGCTTCTCTCCTTATAACACTTATGACCCACCTCCTTTTATGCTGCTGGGCCCACCTCTCTTGAGGTCTAGTGGTCAATTCCATCTTCCTTAAGAGTCTCGAGATCTGTTTCCTCAGGAACTTACACAATTACTGTGATCCATAGTCATTCTCCCAGATTAAAATGAATTATACTTCACAAATTGAGATGTATTTTATCATACAAGGGTGGTGTGAAAAGTTCTCAGAATGGAATAGAAAACAGTACTTACATCACTGCAACTTTTTTTTAGTTTTCAATGTACTCTCCTTGTAGCTTATTGCTCTTGGTCCAACGATGTTCCAGTGCTTTGATCCCATTTCAAAAATGAGTTTCCTCCAGGCCTCTTTATCGTTAGTGTGGTTACTTTGATTTTTTAAAGCAATGGCAATATGCAAATTATTAACAGGAAATATTGAAAATGCATGGAGGTAGATTTCTGTAATAGCTCCTGTCCTCCTCACCGAAATAGGTATTGTGTCCATAATTCAGCATATTTGGACTTCCATGAAAGGCATTAAAATGTACTTATGAATCTATTTTTCCTCCCTCAATAAGTCTTCTTTCACTTCAGTGACAGGTTTGCACTTGGTAGTGTTCATTGTGACTTCTGACCCATTTCTGACAACTTCAGTTTCAGAGCAGCCCATTTCCAAAACTTCATTTAGTTTACTGAATCACAACTACTCATGTTATGACTTGGGCTTGTGGAAATTCTGGCCATTGTTTTTGCACTCTGTCTCTGAAATTTTTTATTTTTAATCCCATTGTTTTGCACAAAACCTAAATTTGTTTAAGAATGTGGTTTAAAATTCTTCACCTTTGGAGTAATTTTAGGTTACACAAATGACCCAGATATGTGCTTATCATTTCTTGTGTCTAACGCATGTGTCTATGTTGCCCTGTTTGGTTTAATGTCTTTGAAATAAATGTTTGAAACGTTTGAAAACAACCAAGGCACACATCCTGTGCCCTTTTTTGATTGTCGTGAAAGTTCCATTATCTACAATTATTTGAGGTGCATTATCAATGTTAGACTCTATTTCAGTTAATGCTGCGTTAATCTAATGCAGTAAAACTCTCTATTTATTCCATTTGACGCTTCATCACAGTGAGTGAATTGCCGGTGGATTTCACCCTCTCCAGTACACAATAACGCTCACCCACAACATTTACTGACCTTTATCGTCATGTGCTTTTGCACTCTGATGCTGTAAAGGATATTAGATTTGAAGATGTATGGGTACTTTTCCCTTCATTAGGTACGATGGTACTTCGTAACGACAATACCACTTCCTAACCACTTTCCTCTTGCACGTAGCTGATCTCCATTATTTGTATGACTTCATTTTTGGGCAACCATGTTGATAACATGCTTAAACAGTATCTTTCCTAGAATTTGGCCTTTGCTGTGACTAATGCTTCAATGTTCAGTTGACGTGTTTTATTACTTGGTCCCACTTCTGTAGATGTTTAGCTCTGTTAAAGAGCTCTTGATGTGATGATGAGTCATTCCTTCCCTGACTGATATGTACTTCTTACGGAGTTGGGAGATTAGCCAGTTGTGATTCTTTTGTAGTACCACTCAGGGATCACATGTAGGGTCCTTTGAGGTTGACATGTGTGCTTGTGAAGCTGCATAGACCCCTGAAATACCTAACAAGTTTTATAACTGACAAAAGGTTAATAAAAATATATCTTATGTTGGATAACCAGTTTATAAATATATGGTACAACATATTGATTCAATCGAAAGTTATGACATTTGGTTTTTAAAAGATATTTACTATTCCACAAGATATTGAGCTCAGTGGGAAAAATGTCAAAAATTTTTACAGCAGCATACATAGCATCTCTCTGTAGCAGAGACAGTGTACGTAATTCTTTTATTTAGCGCCACACCTGTGAATTTCTGAGTTCTGTCACTAAGGACCCAACCTCCAGGAACATGATACATTAGAGAAAATAAGTGTTGAGAAACAGTAGTCAGTTATCTCAGCTGGTTAAATTATTTGCAATGGGAGGTTCATGGACTCATTCTATATATGAATATTTTCATTGCTCAGTAGGGAGATGATAGTTTGATTAAGGAAGAGCTCCTCCAGGACATATTTTTGTGTGACACTATGGAGTGCACAGAAGCGGAATAAGTTACCTGTCTGACCCCTCCATCATCCAGAATGAGAGAGCAAAAGCTGCTGAGCTCACTCTCTCCTCAGTCTCATAAATGCGACATTCCAAGCATGATTTGCAGCTGATGTCAATGCCTAAGATTTTGATGGTATCACCTGATCATGTGCTGGTTATTCTTTGTCACTGAGTGTTTGTCTGGCTTTTCATGACTTCATGTAAAATGCATAAAATTTATCGTGTTTAGTCTTGTGTTAGCAGAAGAGCCAACACCGTGTTACAAGTGGAGGCTGAAATGCATGCATTTTAGCTCATGCAGGCTGGCATGAAGGGGGAAGAACTATACTAACATGTGCTCTGGAACATTACAAGGAATGAGAATTCAGAAAGCGGACATAATTAATTTAATACTTAACATTAATCCATTAATGCTGAATGTCGCTCTTGACAGTACATGATTCACAATATTATCTGCTCAGAATACATTCTGGAAGATAATACTTATAGTAACTGAATAGGGTGCCTTGCTAGGTCGTAGCACATGACGTAGCTGAAGGCTATGCTAAACTGTCGTCTGTGAAAATTAGAGTATATGTAGACAGTGAAACAATGCTAGCAAAGTCGGCTGTACAACTGGGGCGAGTGCTAAGGAGTCTTTCTAGACTAGACATGCCATGTGGCGGCGCTCGGTCTGCAATCACTGATAGTGGCGACACGCGGGTCCGATGTATACTAACGGACCGCGGCCAATTTCAAGGGTGACACCTAGCAAGTGTGGTGTCAGGTGGTGACACCACATTCCTCCCCCGCAAATCAGCGGATGGTTGTGGTATAAGGGCTTCGCCCATTGTGGGGAGGACCCCATGTTGGCGTATGCGATGAGGTGGGGGGCCTAACAACAGGCGAGGCTGTGCCAACCGCACCCTGCCACTCGGACCGCGGGGAGCTAAAGAACGCCTAAAAACCTACTCCAGGGTGCACGCCAACATGCGGTGTATGCGCCCATAGAGAGAGAGGAGGGGCCGATGTGGCAGATGTAGAAAAGACATCAACGTTTGATGATGGCGACTGTGGAGCAACTTAGCTGTCCAGCGACCATCTCGGGGCTGAGAGCGATACAAGGACAAAAAGAGCAATAACGCGTCCTCCCGAGAATGCGATTCTTTCAACTTCAACATCTGTGACTTGAAAGTCCTGACCAATCGTTCAGCGGCACCGTTTGACTATGGCGAAAACGGCGCGGACGTCAGATGTTGAATACCATTGGCCTTGCAGAATGACTGAAATTCTGGGGACATGAACTGTGGGCTATTGTAGGAAACAATTCTGTGGAAGACCTGCAATGCTAAAGATAGCAGATAATGCTTGGATGGTGGCAGATGATATCGTAGAAGACATCCGGACAACAAAAGGAAAATTACTGAATGAATCTATCTCAACCAACCATTGAGCATTCCAGAATGTACTAGCAAAATAAATGTGTAAGCGTTACCAAGGGAAAGTGGCCTTTGGCCATGCAAAGAATTTCCGCAGTGGTGCTGATTGTTGTTCAGCACACACCATGCAAGATGAGCATATAGTCGTAATCGCGGCATCAATTCCAAAACAGGTACAGTGCTGACGAGCAAGTTGTTTTGTTCTCACTATACCCCAATGTCCTTGGTGGAGAAGCTTTAAGAAAGAGGACTGTAACGAACATGGTACTACGACCCTGGACTGATCATTATCAGAATCCAACAGCAAAACACCACGTCGAACAAAAAGTCTCTCCTTGTGAGCAAACAATTGGCGAACCACGGGTCTCCGATCCGTGACTTTGACAAGGGCCATTGCGTAGCAACAAAACGCAGAACGGTAGCAAGGACAGGGTCGGCAGTTGTGGCTGTAGCTACATGGCGAAAATCAATCAGAAACGATTCAACCACGCTATCGGTTTCCGAATCAATGAACATGCAAGCAAGTTCAGAGGAATCGAATGCCCTATCCTCAGCAACAGGCAAACGGGACAACGCATAGGCGCTTCTCTCCTTAGCAGTGGACCGATACAAGATATCGTAGCGGTACTGCGAGAGGAAACTAGACCAGCGAATGAATTTCTGCACTGTACATGGAGGTACAGGCTTGTTCGGATGAAAAAGCGATGTCAAAGGTTTGTGGTCTGTGATAATGGTAAAGTGATGACCATACAAGAAGTCATGAAACTTTGTAACACCAAATACGAGAATCAATGCTTCTTTCTCGATCTGTGAATAATTTCTTTGCACAGACGAGAGCAATTTGGATGCAAAGGCAATAGGGCGATCGTGCGAGCCATCTTTGTGCACAAGCATAGCACCGATCCCGAAATCCAATGCATCCCCTATCAACAAAAGGGGCTTCTGGGGATAGAATGGCGTAAGGCAAGTATTGGAAAGCAACGCCGATTTCAACCGGTGAAAGGGGCGTTCGCATTCCATCCTCCAGACGAAACGAACACCTTTACGACGTAAGCGATGAAGCTGAGCGTAAATGGAAGAGGCATGCGGCACATATCTGTGGTAATAATTGATTTTTCCCAGCACACTCTTTAGCTGCTTCAAATTCTGTGGCGAAGGCAAGTCTTCTATGGAACGGAGGTGCGTGATACTGGGATGTATGGCTTGGGCACTGAGTACATGGGCTAGGTATGGCAAGTCACAAGCAAAAAACACACATTTGTCCTTCTGTAAGCGAAGACCATTATGTCGCAAGACCTGAAATAATGTTCTGAGAGTGGCTAAATGTTGTTCTTCCGTCTTTCTGGAGATCACAATATCGTCCAGATAGTTTGCTCCAGTAGCGACCGATGCACAAACAGTTTGTAGATATTGCTGAAACAATGCGGGGGTGGATGCGCACCCAAATGGCAGTCGTTTGAATTGATACAAGCCAAGAATCGTGTTAACCACCAAAACACGCTGGGATTCTTCATCTACCGGTATTTTCAAGTACGCATCTGCTAGGTCCAACTTCGAAAAATATTTTCCCGTGCACAGTTTGTCAAAAAGATCTTCCGGGCGGGGTAAAGGAAAAGTTGCAATCACTAGTTGTGGATTCACTGTTGCCTCGAAATCCACACAATGCCTCAATTTACTTGAAGGTTTTGGCAAAATTACTAAGGGTGATGCACAGAGAGAAGCCTCCACACGTTCAATTACACCTTCTGATTCCAAATCGTGGAATGGTTTTGCAACCTCATCACGCAATGCGTGGGGAACATTACGAGCTCTGAAAAATTTCGGTGCAAAAATGTCTGCAAATTCTTCACACTGACGAGAAACACTGTCTGAAGGCACAGTCTGGTTCACTGATAGGACCTGATTTATTATAGACAAGTTAAACAACTGAAATAAATCGAAGCCAAACTAGTTCACTGCAGAAGAAGAACAAAGGACGTAAAATGACACAAGTTTTGTTTGTCCTTTGTATGTTGCAAGAAGGCTGCAGTGTCCTAACACAAGGATCTCTTGACCTGAATAGTTAGTTAACTTAACATTTCCGGCATGCAATGGAGGTGTGTCCAGCAGTTTGTAAATGTCTTGATTGATCAGTGAAACTGCAGCTCCAGTATTGAGCTGGAATGGGATCGCTTTGCCATTAATGTCCAAGTCTACAAAAAGTTTATTGTTCTGCTGACGACAAGAGCGACTGTCTCGTGCAACGTGAACTGACACTGATACAGAATCACTTGCGACTTGACGGAAGTTCTGGCGATGTCTAAGCACACTATTTGTGAGATGAACACAGTCACTGTTAGAGAGGGAGTGGCACTGGGTGGAGTGGAATGAACGACATGAATTTCCATGGGCGAAGTTTCGTGAGCCTGAGTATCCCTGGTTCGATTCCGATTCTGGTGTGAAGCAAAGGGCCTGGAATGGTTTTGAGTTTCCGATCTGAGCTTTTTCTGGCAAACACTTTGAACATGTCCTTTTTTATTACAGTAAAGGCAAATAGCTTGGCGTGACAGGCAATTCTCATGCAAATGTTTAGTAGTGCACCGCGGGCGTGATTTGAGCACTGCATTTGCTTGCCAGCGAGGCACATGTGGCTGCGAGCTTGGCGGCTGGGCGCGAGGGCTGTTTACTGCTCTGTGCAGCTCGCCCGGTGGGCCGGTTAACCTGACACATGGCTGGTGAAGTTTCAAATGATTCCTGAGCAAAGACAAATGTGTCCTGCCGATACAATATGTCCGTCACTTGTTGAAGGGAGGGATTGACTAGTTTCAAAACCTGTTCCCTTATATGAACATCAGAAACATTCTGTGCAGTTGATCACGTACCATAGTATCTGAATATGGGAGTCCACATTGACACTCAAAAGCACAATCCCTAGTAAGGCCTTGCAAGGTTGCAACCCACTCCCGATTAGTCTGACCTGCCATACGTCTTGTACAAAAGAAGGTATACCTCTTCGCAACTACATTGACTGATTGTTTGAAATATGCATCTAATGCAGACAAAATATCTTCGTAGGACAGAGTTGCTACATCGCGTCGGGGAAATAATTTGACTATCACACGGTAGGTTTGCACACCGCCGGACGACAAAAGAAAAGGCTTCTGCTTGTTAACTTGAATTCTGCAGGTGGTGAGATGGAATCCAAATTGACGTGACCACTCTGTCCAGCTTTCCAGTGCAGCATCAAAAGATCTGAAGGTTGGTGCAACTGCATGTTGTGGCTGCGTTAGCGGTGAAGCGGCGGCTGCCGCATCGTTTTGCATTGCATGTTGACCGTGGACGAGCTGTCCAAGGGCATCCAGTAATGCCTGCGTCTGCTGTGTCTGTAAGCGATAAAATTTGTACAGTACATCTGGAGATTGTGGCGAAGCCATTACACAATGAAATCAGGGCAGTCGCAATGACATATGGCAGTGTTGTTAAGAACACTGTTTTTACTCCTCGTTGCCAATTTTGTGTTAGCAGAACAGCCAACACTGTGTTATGAGTGGAGGCTGAAATGCACGCGTTTTAGCTCACACAGGCTGGTGTGAAGAGGGAAGAACTATACTGACATGAGGTCTGGAACATGACA